>NC_090709.1:4297389-4965722 GCF_040954835.1 Lepisosteus oculatus
GGAGAGAGTGAGAGAGGCTGGGAGTTTAATAGTTTGATATTGCGGGGGTAAAGACTGTTTCTGGGTCTGGTAGTCCGGACCCGAATGCTCCAGTACCGTTTTACATGTCATGCTAAACGCCATAAATTGTGTTCGTCCAGTCATATCAATCGTTCTAAAGTTACGGAAAATCGGATGCGATTGGTACAATCAGCACGCATTTTTCAGAATAGCCAAGCGGTTTAAAACAGCAAATTCACAGCTTTGTGTCTTTTAAGCTTTGTGTTTCGCTCTCCAAATAGAGGCACGGGTTCAAATCCCACTCCCGACAGTCAGGCGTTTTACCCTGACTTTTTTATCTGTCTTTACACTGTTTCAGTGTTGTTGTGCTCGCTGACAATCACAGTACGAGGAAAACGGAGAAACTGCTTAGCAAAAACATAACGGACAGAAAAAAGCTTCGTAAACACGTGAATGTGATTAGCAGCAGTAAGGTATGCATTCAAATGTTTAAGGCTGATTTAAAAAAGCAGCAGAAGAAAGGTGCAGCACAATGCAGCACAATTTGTGAGAATTCGCGGGTTTTTATGCTGCTTGGAGTTCTTTCAAGCCTATGAGGTGACCCCCGTTTTATTTTCATTTTCAAACTTCAGAACCGAAAAACAAAAAGGTTTCATGTGTGACAGCATTCCGCTGTAAATACCGTTTCCACTATGTATTCAGCGACGGGAATGAAATATTTTAGTGCTGGCTCTGCTTTAAAAAAAACACTATTGTTCCAACCCCCAAAAATACAAAAGTGGCATGCCTGAATGATTACCGCCCAGTAGCATTAACATCTGTGGTGATGAAATGCCTGGAGAAGCTGGTGTTGTCACACATCAACTCCTCCATCACAGAGTCCCTGGACCCCCTGCAGTTCGCCTACCAGAGCAACAGATCAGTGGATGATGCTGTCTCCCTGGCTCTGCATACAGCCTTGGAACACCTGGACACTAAGAACTCGTATGTGAGAATGCTGTTTTTGGACTACAGTTCAGCATTCAATTCCATCATACCCAGTCAACTGGTGACAAAGCTCAGGGGATTAGGTCTGTGCAACTCTGTCTGCAACTGGCTGCTGGACTTTCTTATCGAGAGACCACAGGTGGTGCGGATAGGCAATAAAACATCAACACCACTCACCCTGAGCACTGGAACCCCACAAGGCTGCTATCTGAGTCCAAGGTTGTACTCCCTATTTACTCACGACTGCACAGCAAGACACAGCAACAACCACATCATTAAGTTTGCCGATGACACCACTATAATAGGACTGATCAGTGATGATGACGAGTCCACTTACAGGGATGAAGTTGTACAGCTGCTTAGGTGGTGTCATAGCAATAACCTGGACTTGAACATAAAGAAAACGAAAGAGCTAATAGTGGACTTTCGGAGACACAGGCCACACACTCACAGCCCACTCAGTATTGATGGAACGGAAGTGGAAACAGTCACCAGCTTTAGGTTTTTGGGAATTCACATCTCTAAAGATCTAACCTGGACTGTGAACACTGACTCTATCATGAAGAAGGCTCAGCAGCGCCTTTATTTCTTGAGGTGCCTCAAGCGATGGGGGATGCCAATACATGTGTTGGTGAACTTCTACCGCTGCACTATCGAGAGCGTCCTCACCAACGGGATCACCGTGTGGTATGGCAACACCTCTTCGCGAGAAAGAAAGGCACTGCAGAGAATGGTAAATATGGCCCAGAAGATCATCGACTGCAGTCTCACCGAGATTAAACAGCTCTATGAGGACCGCTGCCGTGGTAGAATTCTGGCCATCACAGAGGACAGTCACCACCCAGGGCATGAGCTCTTCACCCCACTGCCCTCAGACAAGAGATATAAGAGCATACGGACAATTACCACTAGATTCTTCAACAGCTTCTATCCACAAGCAGTGAGACTGGCGAACACATTAAGCCATCCCCCTTGGACCACACCTACACCATCACCATCTACCTCTTTATGATTTCTTATCTATTGCACATCTCCAGTCATTGTTTACACGTCTGTATTGTTTATATTCAAACTGTCTGCATGTTTACTTGCACATTGTCTATTGTTTGTTTGTACATTGTCTTGATGCACTGTTTGCACTTTGTTTTGTTTTTTTTACACTTGTTTTACAATTGAGAGACTTTCTGTAAGTAAGAATTCCATTGTACCAGCACCGGTTACATATGGCAATAAAGTTCAAGTCAAGTCAAATGCGAGGAATTTCAGAAAAATCTGGAAAAGCAATGCTTGCAGTAAATGACAAATTTAAAGCGTGTAGTCAGCATGAACAGAACAACGCAATGCTCTGGAAAATATGATCTGAAGCCGCAATTACTCTTTTATCTTGGGCAGTTCATTCCGATACGATGTTTCCGCAGAATAAATGAAATGCCGAACTCCAAACATGTTCTTGCCATTATTATTACTCCTGCTACTGTAGTTTTAAGCTTTAATCAGTGGGTATGTAATGTTGTAAAGGGGCTGGACTACTTTGTTCAGTCCAAATTCCATTATGTGAATTTATGCTTTTTTAATATAAGCATTAACAATACAATGCGTGCTCAAAAACCGTTACTTATTAGCTTAAGAAGCGGCAGTGTTTTGACAAAGTGCGGTATTCAAACAGTAAATGCTGAAGTGTTTAATACTTGATTGAGAGCAGATCTCCCTCGATTTAGACAAACTTTTGTTCGGCCGATGATTTCAGATCAAAATCTGAATCAAGTGGAAAGAAAGCTGAATTACACTGGGTACTGGGTATCACTGTTACACCATCAGGTCATGCTAGGAGGATTTGGGGGATCAAACTGACACAGAGGGACCCAATGTGGGGACTGAACCCACAGTTCTGAGATTAAGAGATTCATGCTCTATCAACAGCACCTATAACTCTTGTGCTACAGCAGTAATGTTTATGGGTGTGGATGAACATGACATAATAGGCTGACAGCAGGAACACGTGGCCCACAGGCAGTGACAGTATCGCTATCACATTTGGCTGCAGTATATTGTGTTGAGAGCAGCAATAACTTTCCTGCAGAGATGGGAGTGCCTTTCATACAGCTCTTTCAATCGGACAGAGTAACAGGAACCGACCTAAAGTTTCGGCTGTGGATCCATCTCCCCATGGGGGAAAGAGACAGTAAAATAGCAATGAAGAAACAGAAAGAATTGTGCTCGCTGCAAAGTAGGAAAGAGGTGGTCAGATACATAAAACAGCTTGGTGATAATTTGCAGCGACAGTTTTATGTTATTTAGTACACGGATTTCTCTTCATGTTCCTTAAGATGTGTAATTTGTATGTTGGTTGTATGAGAACAGTTTCTTCTCAAGTCCTGTCAATTGACAGTGGAGAGCTAGCTGGTGCACATCTTCAAGAAGACTCTCTTTAAGGCAATTACAAGTTTCTCAAACAAATCTGTGTCATATTTTTAAAATAATTTAGCTAATGAGCAACGAGAGTATAAATTAATTCTCCCAATCTCCATACAAAGATAAAACTCCATGTGTGAGTCTAAGTTTCTTTGAGGCTACTGATGTACTTCATTATTGGACATTCCCAGTGATATTGACTAAGGAGCTCAATTTTTACATGTTGTAGTTCAACATGTGCAAAACATTCGTATCCCCTGCAAATATCGGCAAGGTCAGTGATATTCTCAACAATGCGTGCCATTGCAATTCGTGCCATACTTTTTCCCAATGTATTCTGACATGCCAAGATCAGAGGGTCATATTTAAAAAACTGGTGCATTAAAATTGTTTGTACTTCAGGATTTTGATAGTCTGTTACATTGTCTTTCACACGTCAGTGTCAGAACTGTGAGACATTTTCATAATCGGGGGGAGGCCGTAGAAATAAGCAGAAAGTGCAATCACTTTTCCCAGTGTAAGTCCGTGTTATGGTGAGTTTTTAAAATTGGTTTGCGATTTTTTGAAATATATTCCATACAAAAATATAGTTTGGACAGTCGCTATTTGGATATTCCCTTTCAGTGAAGATGTCTACAGTTTTCCAGCCGGATTAGTACTGATCGAAGAGAGCCATCTACAGGCGAAAGGCGACATAACATCACAGCAGCAGCATTTAAGGTGGAACGAAAAACACGCATAAGAAGCTGGCGAATAAGAAGCCAACTTCAGCCTCGTAGCAGACCCTGGGAGGCACGCTCAAAATAATCATCTTTCCCAGTACTTCAGAGTCTTATTTAGATCGCTTCAATGCAATTTTATTTGATTGATTGGAGATGTGAAGCCATCGAGCCTGAACTGCGCTTCACATTGAAATTGAAGCCATTTCTCATGTTCTCTCAGTGTCGAGGAAGCAATTGCGTGTAAAGGAGGCGACTTGAAAATGAAACGTGTAATCACCTTACAGAGGGTCTTCACGACGGGGTGCGTCAGCTAGTTCTCCATTATTGTCAATTTACTGGACTTCTGAAGAAACCTATCTACAACGAAAATACAAACTGCACAGTTCAAGGCACATGAAGAGAAATCATTGTGCCGATTGACTCAAAAATGTCGCTACAAACAATCTACCAGGCTGATTTACTTGTCCGACCACCTCTCTCCGTCCCCCTTTGCTGTTAGCACAATTCTTTCAGTTTCTTTTCTTGTATTCTCCTTGCTATTTCAGTGTTCCCCATGTATAGATGGATCCACAACCGAAACCGTTTTCACCCTGTGTTTCTGCACCGTCAGTCTGTATGAGGAGCACACTTCGCACAGCTCCAGTGGCGCAATCGGTCAGCGCGCGGTACTTATACAGCAGTGCACAGCGAAGTTATGCCGAGGTTGTGAGTTCGAGCCTCACCTGGAGCAGTGTCTTTAGCTACTGAAAGCAACTGTCAAGTTTAGATATTATTAGGTATCTGATGGAGATAAATTAACATCAAACGAAGAAGTAAAGGTTTACTTCGAGTCACAATCAAATAAGGCTCCACAGCTGAAACATTGTGTTTCCTTCTCTTTTCAGCATGGAATAAACCTTGACTTTTTCCTTTGAAGCCCATGCATTCTGACGCAGCTCCCTATTTAAATTAACATGAGCTGTGTACCTCCACCTGACCTGTACACAAATATATGAGAGAGGTCTACTGAGACGAGAGGAGCACTGAAGACTTGAAAAAGCTCTCGAATTAGACTCTGTGTTTTTGTTGTTCCCCAGATTTGTTTTTAATGTTCTTTTTCTTTTGAAGTTGTTGCATTTGTTTTTTGTTTTTTTGTAGTTGTTAGAATACTACAGGGATTTACCTAGGTTCCTGGAAGACTTCTTGTTTTGTGTTTGTTGTGTTTTCGGGTTACAATTTTTTTTTTCTATTTATAGGACCCCACGCATTACTATGGGAGTAGATAACTTTAGTTCTTACATTGTACCTGAAATTACCACATAAACTACTACTCTGTTTCCCTTTTTTTAAAAGGCACAAGTGAAGTTTGTTTTTCCTTGCTGCTACAATGGATCAATTGCAATAAACCCATATACAATAAACTCCACTGAAATTTGTCAGCAGCTCTGTACTAAACCTGTTCTCAATTGCAACAAACCTAAAATAACAGCTGCTGCCCTTTAGATGTTACTGCATTAGGAGTCTAGCTTAAACCACCTCTTCATAGGTTTTAAGCTACTCAGTAGCGGACTAAGCAGAACAATCGATCACATTAGAACTGTCTTGAATGTAATGGAAATAATGTACTCATTAAGTAACAAGCTTATGCACCACTTGCTTGAAAATTATTATTATATTTAACTAAAATTGCTTTCCAGACACCACAAATATTCACAATGAATGTTATCATTACACGTATTTACTAATAAAAGTGTTATTTATTAATAATTAAGTTCCATGTATATTTTTATTAGTAGCTGTATTACAAGTAATGCATATACAGTCTTTATTATAGTTAGTTTTCAGTTATCCTGGGGAGGGAAGAGAATGGAAATTAAGGAAATACAAATTTAAAGGGCTTTTAAGTCTTCAATGTGTTCTGTCATAGCTGTGTGTTGTCATATCTGGGTGTTAGTTTAGTATATTTGTTGTATTATTTATTGTGATTTAACACTAAACTTGTGTTTCTCAGGAGAAAGCAGTAAGATTTTGTTTTATTTGAGGGTACAGAAAATTGTATTGTACGACCAAATGTAAGGTTACGTTAAGAAAACATTATTGTTACCTTTTGCAACGTTATTTATTTAAGACGGTTCTTCAGAATAGTGTCCCTTACGTATCTGTGACTGTGGTCCAACAATAACGGTGCTGAAATAGCCGGAATGTGTGGGAAGAAGATGGAGATGGAACAGGAGGCTTATTCAGTCGATAGAAAGGTTGTGTAGGACTGAACACACTACGGTTATGGTACTGGGTTTAAGAGCATTACGATCCTACAGTCTCCTGATCCGTAATCAGATGCGCTATCCAATGTACCACTGGCCCTTGTACCGCATTCCTCAAGTGCACCACTGTGAGCTTGCGCCGCTACAATAATACATCGCCCCAGTCCAAATTTTCTCAATTAGGTGCACGTTTTCTATGTGTATTTAGTTAATAAGTCTTTCATTTTGTCTGTTTTAAAAATTGCATCTCTTTAAAACAGACAAACGAGTTTATGTGTTGTGCTGAAATTCACACATGAGGGCATTCAAACGAAAGAAATCACAGAAAATATATCGCGCTTAAAAAGAAATCAGAGTGGAGACGCTGGTGATAGAAAACAGAGCTTCATACGATGCATGAGATGCTTTACCTCTGAACTAAACTTGGCTCTTTAATCGTGTTAGGAAGAGTGTATAGTCAACAGTGAACATTTTAAAAATCAAAGCAAGATAATGAGACACGAAGTGAATTTGGAACACGAGCCTCTCCTTCATTGTTTAATGAGCTTTTGATGAACATCGAAGTGAAAGACAAATTCACTATTTTCACTTTGTGATTAAAAAACACTTTTATCACACATTTAGCACTCCTGAAGGTGTTGAATAGTTCTCTTTTCTACCCTCATCATTTGAGGATCCCCAGCTAAAATATCTTTTTAAACTACAACAAAATTGCAATATTTTGAATACTATTTAAGTTTACATAGTCACATTCCCAGTGATATTGACTTAGGCGCTCAACTATTAACTTCTTGTAGTTTGACTTTAGCCAAAAGTTTGAAATCTCTGCAACTATCAGGATGCTTAAGGACATCCAAAGAAACCCCATCACATTTAGGGGAGACGGTGTTGAGGTCCGATTAATTTGAAATGCGTCTCTGGGGACTTTTGATTTACCAACGTTATGTTTAATTGAAGGATATGCGGACTGACTGTGCCATAAAAACTAACGCACATCACCTTTTTTCTACATTCACAGGTTTTTGGCTAAAGACAAAAATATCGTTTTTGTTTCCTTGCCAGCTGGCAGTAATTCCTCTGCACTGACAAAACAGATGAGTATTTTATCTTTCGCAATTTGTATGGATTTTTTTAAAAACAAGTTGTTCCAAAAATTAAATGAACACTTCCATTAAATTTAATGTAGAATCATGTTGCTTTCCATAATGATAAACTGTGTGGCAAGACAGGCACCACTGAGACTCAACCCCAGGATCTCCTGTTTACTAGGCAGGCACTTTAACCAACTAAGCCACAGCATTCTCGCATCCTAGTGTTAATCCCGCATCAGCAGGGTCAGCTTGTCGGCACGCCTGTCTCCATTTGGTGGTTTGAGCTGACGTTGCCATGATGTTGCCATTAAATGCGACCGAGAATACTCCATCCGGCGCGCCGCTACGCCTGCCGTCGGAGAACTAAGCCATGGCACTGGCATCAGATATCCCTTTTACAGCCACTTGTACACATCTCAATTGCTCTGAGACACCTGCATTCAGTGTGCGCTGAGCCTGCTCGCTGAGCAAGTGACGAGAAATGGCTTATGTCCAAGGAGTTCAATATGCTTTTTATGTTCAATGAGGTGTCCACTACAGCTAACACTGAAGCGCAGCACAGGCTCTGTGGTTTGACATCTCACAAGGTAAATGTTGAAATTGTAGGTGGAAGAGGAAAATTACCCTTGAGTATGGGGAAAGAGGCAACTCATGTCCGGAGGGGGCTGAAGTGTGTATGGAGGTGGCCTAGTGGTTAAGGCAATCTCCTCTTAATACATGATACTCTGCACAAGTAGGTTTGAACCCCATTCTCCTCGAGGAAGGGCTTTGACACATTTTGACCTTTTTAAACTTGGTGTGCTTTCGTTTTGTTTCTTCGCTCCTGTACTACAGCAGTAATATTTCTATAGGTGTATGATCATGGTAGGCTGACAGCAGGAACACGTGGCCCACAAGCAGTGACAATATCAGAGGTGTCTGCAGTGTGTTGGTTTGTAAGCAACGATAAAATAACTTGACATGGAAGCAGGTGTGCCTGCATTAATACAGCTCCATCGGGAGGAAAAAGTAACACAAGAACCGACATAAATTCAACAGCACGTTTCTGCAGCTGAAAACGGAACCTACTCCACGTGATGATTGAGCTCACAACCTCGGTATAACTCCACTATAAAAGCACCACAACCTGACAAATTGCGCTACTGGAGCAGCACAGCACAGTAGCACATTTTCCTCAGTGCACTCAAACAGCCCTAGCCTACCAGCTTCAAGACTTTTTTAAATTGATCAAAGATTCATTGGAAAAGGTTTGTTGATGGGTCAGGTGGGAATCACACCCAGATTCACTGCTTGTAAGGCAGCTATGTTCATCATTATACCCAGGACTGGCGCCAGGGGAATGACCTGTAGGGGGGGGGGGGTCTGAAATCCTGAGGGGGGTAGTGATATTTCGGTTTAAACGGAGCCATTGCAACCATCCAAGTGAATTCTCGCAAGCATGCCACTGATTAGTATTTCATGTTAGAAGATAACGACAAGCAATCTGGTATTTAGTGATGAAGAACATCACTTTTTCATTACAGGTTCAAACTAACCTGAAAGTTACAGTTTTAGGTCACTTTTGTATTAAAATGTGTCTGAAGCCTATAAATATAATTTGCCCTTTTTTAAATTGTGGATGAAATCCAATCCCATGTACCAAGACCTTACAGTATATTCATGTTAATTAAAATGACTAATGCTATTGGACATTAGCTGGTGCTTTTTGTAACGATTTGCTATTTCATGCAGGAAAGAAGGAAACCCGACCAACGTTTGCTTTCAGGTGCGGTTCATTCACATAATGGACATCTATTTCTGAGTAGCCTGATTTAAAAACACACAAACCCGGTAGAAGTCGAACCTCCAATCTCATGATGCAAAATCAGACGCGTTATCCATGAAACCACTGGCCAATCATGTAACTGAATTGCACCATGGTGAGTTCAGCACTGCAACTAGTAATTACCAGTAATAGTAATAATCCCATCCTAAATTTCTAAGTGAGAAACGTGTTTTCTACATTTTTATCAGTTTTAAAATATCATCTCTTTAATACAGACAAAGGGTTTGTGTGTCACTTTGAAATTCTGATTGATTTAGAATTAAAAGAAAAAGATGTTTTCTTCAACAACGCAGTGCAATTATGACATCTTTCACTCTACTTCTCTCTTGTAGTAAAGCAGACCTTGCAGTGTGAGCATTTACTCTAGTAAATTAGGTCATGTATCATGTTAAATCACTTCTTCAAAACAAAACATTTCCTGGTGCACGTTTTCTCCATGAAAAAAATACATTTTTCCCTTACATGATTTCTCTTTTTTTTTCCATCAGAGTACAGAAAGAAGAAAAAAGGGAAAAGCAGTGTCGCAAAAAAACTCCATCGCCCTTGGGAGATGTCAAGCTCATCGGATATGAAAAGTGCCCAATAAAAGCAATTTCTTTTCATTTATCTTAGCGTCGGGGCTGCTATTGTGTGTAGAGGCAACTTGCTCAGCCAGCAGACTCACCGCTTACTGAATACAGGTATGTTTTGAGTGTCATGCTGATCGTCTTATAAATGCAAAAGAAACTTTTAAAGCTGATAAAGTTTTCCATTGTAATTTGCATGTAGCTACAACGTCCCTGGAAGAGAGATTTTATCAGTTGCACGTAATCAGTATTTTTTACTTTTTGTTTAGTACTGGAAATATATTTTTTTAAATTTTTCTAAAGAAGATCTCAAGAAGTATTGTCAGGACCTACCTTTAGCACTCAACAGTGATATTAATGGAGTAGAAATGTAAGGTAAATTGGTGATCTGAGCCAAAATAGTCCTTACACGCCTCCTGGAACAGTGTTCGTATTCATAGCAAGTTATATTCTTTTTCAACCCCAAACGTTGCTATTGCATTAAGCTTTGTGTGACCATTAGAGGTTTCGGTAGCTTCTGGAGAGCGCACTTTTCCAAACTGAAACCTATAAGAACATTATTCAAGACGCACCATGTCCCAGAATCATTCATCGGGACTAGGATTAATATCAATGGAAAGTACTTCAAAATAAAAGATTTAACTGAAATATTAAAAGAGTAGGAAAGCATTTAAAGTAGAAAAAAATCAGTTCAGATGATATTTAATTTTTTGAGAAATGGGCACATACATCAGCTCAGTGAGCAGTGCGAGGTGCTCTTCTGGAGATGATGTTAAATTAGTTAAAATCATGTGATAGTTAAAAAAGCTTAATACTTAGTTTAACAGCCAGCACAAATGGTTGCGTTTGTGATTATGTCACTTCTCTACTACAGCAGCGTCGGTAAAAGACCCTCTGAAAGCAGTAAGGCTCTGCACAACTGAATTCGTTGCTATTTGGAGAAATCCACAAACTCGTGTTTTTCATGTGCTTTAAAAGACAGCCATACTCACCAACAAAATAAAGACACTGCTGCTGATTTTTTCCGAAGCACAGTTGACCTTTCTGAGCCAATTGATGAAGCTCACCCAATGAATACTATAGCAGAAGGTGGAGGAAAGTGCAACTTTGTAACTATCGCAACCACAGGAACAACTGCAAGAAGTAGAATCAATTTCCCATCGAATGGTGGTGTTGTCTGAGGTACGCGATGTGAACGTGTGTAGAGAATTCCACAATCTCTTCAAAACTTGGACAAAGTATTTCTGATGGAGCGCTGTGCGCAAAGATTGAATAAGCTTTGCTCCTGCAGATGATTCTGCGTGAAAAAGCACAGCATTCAAGTTTCACAGACAAATGCACCATGCCTACTGTAGCGGCGAGGCTTATTAATAAGAAAGAATTAAGTGTTCTGAGCCTTCCCAAATGAGGCCCCATTTCTCTGTTCATGTCTGTGGTGCAGCCACAGAGAAACTATTCATGCAGGCTGATTTAAGGTTCCTGATAAGGACAGCTCCCAAAGGGGGATGCACTTAGCTAAGCCTGGCTATCATGATCAATGGTCATCCATTGGTGCCTATCTGTCTAGGGAGTGCCAGTTGGACATCTGGACTGCATTCCTAAGTGTCAGGAGTAAGTGACTCATATCTCACCTTGATCGAGCTGAAGTTCCTCCAGGTAAAAACAGGCAACACAGAGATTCAGGGAGATTCAGTGAGATTCAGTAAGATTCTGGAGAGGATTCTGTGGACTGTTCTAAAGGGAATTCAAAGGAGAATTCCAGGGCAGGACGGCCCAGGAGCAGAAGGCTCCCAAGGGCAGGACATTCTCACAGCGTGCCTCCTGACCATCCTGAGACTCAGCCCGGACAACCACGGAACGGCCACTGTGTCCGAGTGCCAGAACTTTCCTTTGTTCTAAGAGTCTAGAGTGGAGGTTGCCAGAGAGTAACCAGCAGCAGGCCTCGTGAACAGGTCGGAACTGTGGACAGCTGAATCACTATTCAGAACTAGCTCTTCATCAGGAACGAACCGGTCCTCTTCCTGACTTGCTGGGACCCACAGTCATCTTTTCTCCTGTGCACAAACTTTGCTAGTTAAAGCCAACAGTGAGCATCAGCAGTGCACCGTCACAAGCCGCACAGCACAGCCTGGCACCGAGCCAGAGAGCGCGGATTGGACAGCAACAGCCTGCAACTGTTTCTTTGTGCCCGCAGGAGATCTGAATCCCCAGAAATTGGATGAGTATTCAACTTCACTGCATTACAGCTCGAGAATTCAATTGTTATCCAAACCAGTTGATATCAATTTAATTCCTAAGAGTTATGTACTTGTTTTGAGTATCTAATGTAGAAGTTGTAACCAAGTTCACTTTACGAAACGGTCTTAATGAATGATATACTGAACGTATGTCCTCTTGATATGTGTAACACTTTGTAACTGATTAAATATATATCTTTTGTATTCTGATAACCCTCTCGATAAGATCTGTTAGGTTTACATGCATATTCTATGTATTAATAAATGTATCCTCGTGTATTAGCACCTGTGTGTGTACGTTGTTTGAGTTATGTCGCATAGTTGGACTCTAAAGCCATCAAAAGAATCAACTTTGTGATTTACTGCTACAATTAATAATTGTCTCAGTAAATGCCCAAACCCTACAGAACTGATGCCTTCAGAGAGCCACTACAGTTACATATTTGGCGTCCCTGAACGGCCGGTTTTTCTTACACTACAGAACCAATTTTAAAAACAATTGCCGCACACTACGATTCACACTGACTCAAAAGTGATCACGGCAGATGTTGTTCCCTGCATAATGCTGAAGGGACCAAAGAGCATTGCTGTTGGGAACACAAAATGAGGCTTTTTTATGCCTTGATGTTAAGCTGACAAAGACTATCTTGAAACACCTAGTTCAGTCTCTCGACAGACTGCCAAGCAAAGCTTTTACCTATTGACGTCGCAATAGAAGGAAGGTCTTAACCCACCAACACTTAGCAGCGGCAAGATTCAAACCTAACCCATTGAAGAAAATGGAGCACAAACCCAGCACTTAGACCACCCAGCCACACTCCCAACACCTTACTCTTTTGGAGAACGTCGGGTGGGTTCAGCTCTTGTTGTGCGACGCGTGGAAATGACTGCATCTTCGTTTTCCGAGATGTTTCCTATCACATCTTTGTCAGCTCTGAATATAGTGCTTCTTTGGAGCAGGCTTCAGACCTTTTATTTTATTTATAAAGGAGGGCCATTCAGAAACATGTAATTCCTGTTTTAGAAATGCTTTGGGCGGTGTGTTTTATATAATGCACAAACAGTATTCTGTTTGTATACTGTAGACCTGTGTAGCAATCATACTGGACGTGACTGGGATTCTGAAATGTTTCTTGAAAAGGTATTCAGGGCTGCTTGAATCTTTAATAAAATAGTGACCCGAAACTTCCAACCTTCCAATCACTGATGTCGCTCTCCCTAAACCTGTACGGGATGTTTTGCTGATGTGCAATGTGCCTTTACTCCTGTATTAAAAACGACCTCTGTTGTTGGGCGGAGTTGAAGGAGAACTAACTGCACAGAAAAAGTACGTAATGATAAAATATTTCTGCTCGTGAAACACATCAATCGTTCAGCATTTCTAAAATGTTTAATTGAATTGACAAAGAAATCCTCTCCTTAAACTTCGAAAAGGATTATCTGTTGAGCCAGCAGGCGTAACACTGCAGTTGCCCGTTTCTCACAGGTGTTTGAAGTTGTGGATAACATTTAGCAGGTTTGGCACCATGGCTTAGCTGGTTAAGACGCCTCACTAAAAACCAGGAGACCCTGGGTGTGAATCCCAGCGGTATCTATTCATAGACAACAGGCCACTCATTGTCAATATTTATGGAGCTTAATTTAAAGACAACGGGAGAAGCATGAGTTACAGCTTTCTGTAGCTGTTTTATATGACAATATATCGGTTGGCTCTGTGGCGCAATGGAGAGTGCATTGGACTTCTAGGCTTTGATAGAATGAAGTCGTTCAAAGGTTGTGGGTTGGAGACCCACCAGAATCATGTATCATTTTGATTCAACCTTTCAAAATCCTCTAGGGATTAGTGTTGATCAAGTCAAATAAAGGACTTCTTAAGAGTCCACAGTTGAAAATGAACCAGCAGCCACAAGAAATAAATTAGCACTAGACTGTGATCACATTACTCCTGTCCTGGACTCCTTGCCCTGGCTTCCTGTCAACTTCAAAATCCTCATGCTCACCTATAAGGCTCTCCATGGCTTGACACCACAGTACCTGTCAGGGTTATCGCCCTACTCCCCACCTCACAACCTTCGCTCTTCTAATTCTGGTCTCCTATCTGTCCCCTAGTCCATCTACACTCTATGGGTGACAGGGCCTTCTCCTGTTTTGCACCAAAGCTCTGGATCTTTATTCCCAAGGATATCAGAGAGTCACCTTCTCTAAACTCCTTCAAATCCAGACTCAAAACCCTCTTCTTTAGAAGAGCCTTTAATGAACTATTCTTTACCCCTCTGTTCCTACTGTATTTAATACCACCATCTATTGTCTCCTCTAACTGTGTATTCTCATCCTGCTTATCTTGTGTATTTTTTAACTTTATTGGTTTCATTCTGTAAAGCACTTTGAAAAGCCACCTTTAAAGGCACTATATAATGTATAGATTATTATTATTAATAATAATAATGAACAGCGCATTTAACACTGAGCACATGCGGTCCTTCTTTGCAAAGGATTGCAAAGGTTGGGAATTAGCTTTTCACTCGTGTTGTTGAAGACCGTAACCTGGCTTTGTTGCAGGAAATGTCTGGATGCCATCACCGGATCAAGGAGAGGATCAGGGTTTTGGGAAGTCTTTTTGATACCTGACACTGTGTGTTTCCTGGTTGTAACGGGTGTCATTCTGGACCTAAACAACAGAGAACACCGTTGAAATAGCTGAACTGCCTAGCGGACACTTTGTCGCCTTCTTCTGACCTGTATTTAATGCGATTCTCTGAAAACTTGGCACGTTATATCTGTGCTACCTTTATGGAGGGCACACTCATAAGAATCATAGATTCGATCACAAGCATCTAAAAATGAGCATGAGAAAATGACATCACGCTATGAGGCTGAATGGCACAAATTCTCCTGTTACTTCTGCAGCAAATGTGTGTTTTTTGCTTCTTAACACTGAGATAGTTGGAGATATTTGGCAGCAGTGGGATTCCAACTCACACCCCCAAAGAGACTAGAGCTTTAATCTAGCTCTAAATTAAAAACTAGGTGACTTGTAATGGCTGGTAGGAGAGGAAAGGTATAAATGCTTCTTTTTTGGACAAAGTCTTTATCTTTTTTTTTCACCAGTTGTTTTGATCAAATTATTGTAACGCAGTGCCATATTAAGGTATAATATGTACATGAACATCATGTCTGAGTCGATGATGGCAGCTGAGTATCGCTGGAGGACAGTTCATCATGAGTGGGTAAGCCTGCATAATGAGGGAGAAGAGATCGGCCTCTCTGATGCAGTGTCCAGTGACACTAACCTTCTGTCCTACTGTTCTCTGCTAATGTAGATGGTGAATGTTTATTTAGGTGAATGTAAGGTTTCATTCTTGTAAAATATTTCCGAGCACTTTTTTTGTTGCTGAAAATTAATCCTGTGCATTTGAATGAATTCCGATATTGTCACCTAATTCCATTCATTGTTTCATCAAACTAGAACATTTAGAGGAGGTCAATTGCATTTATGAATTGCATAGTGATAGTATTTCTTTCCATTTAAATACTTCAGTCAAAAATGTAGAGAAGGTGCTCCTGTTTTCACCATTATAAGAACTGTGATGCACCAGTCATATTTACTCTCATAAAAGTATTGTAATTGTATTGTTCTGTTCTGTAACAATCTTGAGTGACACAAACCTTCTGTTTTACTGCACTACACTTCTCCAGAGGCCAGTTCAGCACACAAGGATCCTCAGTGAAACAAACACTGCAATCGCTTGATAAACGCTATTTCTCATCCTTTCTCTTAGTGTCGGTGCTACTATTGTATGCAAAGGAGGCGACTTGACAATGAAATCTTAAAGAGAGTCTTCATGAAGGTGTGTGTCGGCAAGCTCTCCACTGGCAATTGACTGGGCTTGTGAAGAAATCAATCTCATTCAACAACCATACAAATTGCACAGCTTAAGGCACATGAAGCGAAATCTGTGAGCTGATTGACACAAAACAATGTCACTTCACATAATCTGCAAGTTGATTTGCTTGTCTGACCACCTCTTCCTACTTTACAGTGAGCACATATATTTCAGTTTCTTTCCCCCATGTGGAGATGTATCCACTGCCAAAACTGCTGTCTGATTATTTAAATTATCTGTAAAACTGTTACATGACTTCATCTAATTGTAAATTTATAAGACGGTCTGTGAGACATTTGTGAGAGTAGCTGAATCCCAGGGCTGGTATGGAATCACACACAGACAGGTCTTCTGTGTGATCTGAGTCCCACTGCTCAGAGCTACAGACTGGTCAAATGGTCACTATTGTAGACACGACCATCGGACCATCGGCTACAAATAATCAATATACCGATCATAGTGTCACTACTGGTGTTTATTACATAAATACTGTATATAAATAATAAGATAATTCCACACTCATAAAACATTTATAAACATTTTGGGAGGCTGACATACAGTAAAGAAAGTAATACTGAAGGGCTGGAAGTCCTGGAAAGCGTTAATAGAACCTTCTTGCTTTCGACCTGGAACAGAGCCCACAACTGCCAGATCAGTGACCCCTGAGCCCAGTTCACAGAGAGGAGAACCAGGAGCTCTTCTATGTCTCTAAGAGGGCTGGGAGGAAAGATAAAAGGGGGAAATGTGACATGAGTCCAGGCTGTTCTGTCTGATATTGTTCATGTAGCAGCACTGATTGTCTGAATATCTTCGGGTTCTGGATTGTGAGGATAAACAGCAGTACGGAGTTGAAATCCTGTCTGAGTGTGAGTCTGAGCTGTGAATCTGACTGAGAAGAGAATAATGATTTTTTATTTTCCTGAGAAATTTTCTTCTTTTCCAAGTGGTGTTACATCCCCTTCAGATACTCTGCACAGACTGCCAGAGAGAAGAGGAGAGAGAGATGGACAGATAAGAGCACACACAGCAAGAGACACCTACGTCTTGATTTACTTTGACGCAAGTGTTCATTTCTTTTCTGGAACAAGTTGTTTCTGAACTTCAAGAAATTCATACAACTTCTGAAAGATAAAATACAAATCTTGCTTCTCAGGACAGAAGAAATGCTGCAAAAAACTGCCAGTGATTTTTTCTCCTTTAACGAAAAATGGAGAAAAACAACAGTGCATCTCTGTCGACTTGATTTAGCTTAATACAAGTATTCACTTCCTTTTCTGTAGATTACAGCCTGCAAAAGATGAAATGACGTTCTTGGTTACTCTTGGTCAGTGCAGAAGAAATACTGCCAGCTGGCAGGAAAATGACAGTATTTTATTTTCTTTAACTACAAACATGTGAGTTGTGAAAAGCAACGGGAATGTGTCCCTGTGCAGCTGTTAAACAAAGGGCTGGTGGGTCAAACGTACTCAGGGACGTGCTTCAGATTGTGATGATGTAAACATAATCTCCGCTAAAAATTGAAGGGATTTCTTCGCAAACCCTCTTGAATGTGGCAGGAAATCTTCGTGTTTTACTCGTGTGCAACTACAACAAGTAAACAAATAAGTACCTAAGTCAATGTCCAAGAAAACCATCTTCACGTGTGGAATTTTTCTTTAACTGGCTGTTGGGAGAATTCATTTATACACCCGTTGTATCCTTAGCAAAAATATTTTAAAATTAGAACACAGATTTGTTGGAGAACTTGACAATCCTTGACAATCATTATTAAATGAGCATTATACAAATGTGCGTTGATATTTTTAATATGTACCTTAATTGTAATATATATACATAATTGCTTTGATATGGATGTTCATTTGAAGGAATTGAGGAAACTATGAAGGATCGCAGAACAACCAAAGATACATTTGGGCATCTGCTATTGGTAAAGATGAAAGAGTACCTTAAGTGTGAAGCTTTCATACACACGAGAGAAAAAAACAGTTTTAATGCACTTCATTAAACTGATGGTATGCTTATCAATCGTGCATAAAGTGCACATAACAGAGGATGGTTTCGAGCCATCGACCTCTGGGTTATGGGCCCAGCATGCTTCCGCTGCGCCACTCTGCTGACGGCTGTCATAATGTGATTCAACACAACTGCTCTATCTTTGCTTTCTAAAAGTGCGCCCGAGATGAAAAGTCTAAACGGTAAACGCAGACGTCACTTTGAGCACTTGGTCTTTCAAAGTACAAATCATCACACACTACTCTACATGGGCGTGTCTTCAATATTGTTCAGAACCAAACCTTCTGCTTTCCGAGGCAACTGATTCTTTCGTCGTTATTTCCCAAATCTTCAATGAGAATCAGTGAAACGAAAATCAAACACATGTACACACTCACGTCCTAACTTGAAAGAAAAATATACACCCACTTTATAATACTGAAAATGATTCAGGAACTACAGCAAAGTTCTAAAACCAGCGAATGCATCTGCATACATAAAATGTCAAATCTTCAAAAGTAAAATCTTCAGCTTTGAAAGATTACCATCCATATATTTTCGTTTTTCTCTTTTTTTACATAACACGCTTTCGAGAAACAAACTGTCTTTTATTTAAGGCTTCATTGGAAAATGTGTATCTTGGTTTGCCAAGTTAAAATTGGCACACCCCAGTGGGCAAAAGATGTAGAATATACGACTATTAAACGCATACCAGATGTGTAAATGTGCTGGGTAACTGGTCTAGAATGAAATTCTAATATAGTATATCGTTATACGTCAATTAGACATCTATGATTATATGTTTATTATACATAAATGGTTGGAGTTCTATTATACGGATAAATTTAGAAGACTATTATACATATATAGTTAAAGGTCTATTATACATCAAAGAAAGATTTTTATAGGTTTAGAAACTAGTAAATAAAGCCAATGATTTATTTTAGAAATTTGTTCTTAAAATATACAATTATTCACACCTGAAAAATATGTAGTTCAAATTATACATTATATACAATATTGTAATCAACAAATGTCTAACCATCATAAAAAAACTCAACTAGTAAACTTCAGTTACAAATTCTAGTAACATGGCAATATATATATATAGTAATGACAAACACAAACTAATTACATGAACACGCTAATATTTAACTCAAAACCACATTTCGATTCAAATATAAATTTTAAAATTTACAACTTCTTTATTTCCACGAAAATATTATTAATGTAGCACAAACGCTACTTTCTAATAAAGACAGAAAGAAACTGTTTGTTTTGTGTCTCATGGTGATCCTCCTCTCGATACTAATGAAATGTTTAATATGATCCCTCGAGAAAAAAAAGGAGTCAATTTGCGCCTGGAATGATTGATGCCCCATCAAACATTTTGTAATATCCCTGGAAGTTTATACAGTAGAATCCTGGTTTGTGGCTTAAATTCAAGGTAAACAAGATTAAGGAAACGAGTTGGAAACTTGATGTCGAAGTGGGATTTAAATCACCCGGAACATTTCACTACATCGGGCAGTATGTGCCAGAGAGCCTACTGCCATCCCTTCAATAGTTCAGTTGCTCGAGCGGAGGAGTGTAGTGGAATCAGCAGGGAGTCCTTAGGTCGCTGGTTCGAAGGAAGGTGCTTTTTGTGTACTTTAATCAAAGAGTTAAAAAAGCAAATCTGTTTCATTCAGACATTGATCAAAAGCTCAATAAACGACGAAGTAGATGTTCCTGTTCTGAATTCAGCTCACGTCTGATTTTCTTGTTTTGGCCAAGATCTGAACTTTGAATTCAGCGACTACTTGGTCTGCTTTGTAATTCAAATGTAGATAAAAATGTCACGTTTTTATTGTAGATATAAAGGTGTTCTCTGTTTTCAAAGGATAGGTACTTAATTGGCATAATGATTTGGTATTGATTTTGTATCGTTGTATTATAAAGTTTGTGCTTTCTGTGTTTTTATCGTATTGTGAACTTATTTTTTAAACAAATGCTTACAAAGGCAAACACGGCACACATCTGTTTATACCAGTGGTGAATTGTGCATTTTTATTAAGTACAAGCTACTGTGCACTTCTGGGAGTATAACAGGTTCGATATAAAGTGGCAAAAATATAAAAGGGGAAAATACCCCAGACTGCGTGTAAAGCCCTCGTTGTGACTGTTTTAGATTAAAATGGCGTACTGTGCAAATGGCGTAAATGTTGCAGAAACACAATCTGATATTTTGATAATTTTTATTTTAATAATTTGATCAAATTGAGGCCCAGGATCCAAATCTTCAGTTCTGATTTTTTTAAGTGATATCTTTCCTTCCTGTCGTGGAAATCACACGATGTGAGCAATTGTTTTTTTTTACGTTACGATCCAAAGAGCCTCAGACGCACTGTAACCAAACCAGGATGGATTCTGCTGGGAGCCGGACTGAGCTCATTCTCACTCCCTGTGCTAAAAACAGAATTAGCTCTTCCCCGAACATCGTCTACAGCTGCTGGATGGTGCTCTGCGTCTTACTGCTCCGGCAATTACTTTGACGAAAGACAGATCACTTGTGCGCTTTGAACCTTCTCGCAGCTACAGCTATAGCCCTGAAAAAAGCATTAGCTTTATCAGTTTTTACATTAATCTATTTTGAATCAAAGTTTGATATTTTTTATTTTTTATTGCATTTTACATTACAATAATAATAATAATAATAATCATTATTGCGTACACTTATATAGCACTGTTCTGGATACTCCACTCAATGCGCTTTACAGGTAATGGGGAGTCCCCTCCACCACCACCATTCTCCTGAATGATCACAGAGAGTCAGGACCTCGGTTTTACGTCTCAGCCGAAGAACGGCACCTGTTTACAGTTTAGTGTCCCCTTCATTGTACTGGGGTATTGTGCGCCCAGCGACAAAAACCAGAAGTGTGTCGGGCTCGGCTGCGAGCAGGACAATGACATCACAGGGACAAAGTAGAGGAAATCAAAAGGGTTCTATAAAAGACCTGTGTCAACTGTTGGTTTGCAGTCTGGACTCTAAATCCTCCGATCCGATTTTAAATCTCTCTAATACCTGAGCCGCAGCTTCTTCCAAGTATTTATTCGTATACTTATTATGTGTAAGTGTATAGATGAAACCTTTCATATATTGTTCAGTTTAAATCAAAATGCTTTACTAATACAAGAGAGAAGTATAGTATGAAGGATGTGACAAATTTATGATTTCTTGGAACAAAACGGTTTTTATTTGCATTCGAAATGAAGCGGAATTTTAAGAAGCACCCGCACATTTTCGCAATCCTCTCTCTCACCTACAAAGTTATGAAGACACAGACGACCAATGAAAACTAATTTGATTCACTCAAGGCTTCACTCTTCTGTTGTGATGTTGTTTTAATTAGTGTTAGCTGTGATGAGGTGTTGTTTCTGTCTCTTAAAGTTTAAGAGTCTGCTCCTTTCTTCCTGGTATAGAAAAAACATGTTCCATCTTTGTTTACAAACACCACTGTAAATTATTTGTCCATCTCTAAAGCCTGTGTGTATTGACAAGGCAATTCAAAAGCACATATTAAATAAGAACACGATCCTTCACGATCCAACATGATCCGTGGTTTGAGCGTTGTTTCGCCCTTTAACGTTCTTCTACAATATTTACAGACAGGGCTTTATCACTGGAGTTGTGTGCATCGGTCCATGAACATCAACTGTACTGCTGTTTTTCTATGCGTAATTTAATCGCAAGCACTTAAAAGATGCAAAAAGATTTCAAAGAAAACATAATTGAAAGACAGTTGAGTAAGGATGTAGAAAAATGCTCTCCCCTGTTGAAGAATCAACCACCGTTGCCCATGTAACTGGATATAAAAATAAATTATTCCCATGAATTTACTTTGTAGTAGAAGAAATGCAAAAGTGGGAAACTGCAGGCATTCTTCGTGAAGGGTGGATTGTGTTCAGTGAACATATGCACATCTTTACGTCAGTTCCACAATTTGCGCCCTAGAGGATGTAGCTCTGTGCTAGAGTGCATGCTTCGCATGTATGAGGTCCTGGGTTTAATCCCCGGCATCTCCAGATGTCTTATGT
Organism: Lepisosteus oculatus; assembly: GCF_040954835.1. NCBI lineage: Eukaryota > Metazoa > Chordata > Actinopteri > Semionotiformes > Lepisosteidae > Lepisosteus > Lepisosteus oculatus. The sequence goes on from NC_090709.1 coordinate 4,319,426, forward strand.
TATTGTGCTCACATCGCAATCTTCTGTTGAGTGAGAACTCTTTGCTCGTGTTCATAGAGAGAAAGGTTTACACAATTAAACTCAAAGTGCTACAGTGTTGCTCTGATGTTTTAAATGTACCTCCAAAGCATTTTGTTCTGTTAACTACCAAATGATTTGAACTAATTTAACGTCATATTCAGAAAATCCAGAGAAGGTCATCAGACTTTTAGTGGCTGTTGAAGAAAACACCTGTTGAATCTCACTAGGGATTTCTTGAGAGATCATTCAGCGAGCGAGTCCTCCCTCTGGACTCCGCACTGAGCTGAAAGCTGTGCGAATTCCTCACTGTGTGTCCTGTACTGTTACAGGTGCTTTCGTGTAGGTGTGGAGCACAGCAACAAGAACACCTTGAACTTTTTCCGTATGTGAAGGAAAAGGCAAAAGAGCATGAAAAGTATTGAGTGTATAAAATATCCATGGTACAACCCGAGAAAAACTGATGGACTAAACAATAACATTTGATGATTAAAGAGATTCAAGAAACACAATCATCCACACACGGGCTTGGATCCTGAACGCTTAAGTTAATTGACAAAGCGAAGGATATAACCTGTAAACTCTCTCAATGTCTTATAGTTTATTAAATAAAACAATTTCTTACTTTCTTAATAATTTCTTACTGTTGATGGACGATTTATTGAATTTTAGCAAAATCACAATTACAGCTTTTTCGGTTAAACTGTTATTCACATACTCTAACATAGATAAAGGTTAGTGTCTTCTGATGTGTGAGACACTTTCTCAAAACAATATTTGTTAGTCTCTCTGGAGGCTGCACACGGTGTTTAGAGAAAGAATTTAAAAAAGACAGGCTCCCTAAGCTTAACATCAATGCAGAAAAAAATGTTTTCTCAACAGAAATGCTCTTTGGCACTTTCAGCTTTACATAGGGAGCAACGTCTGCCAAAATCACTTATGAGCCAGTGCACATTGTAGTGTGCCAGCAACTACATTTAATATTGGCTGTGGTGGTGAGCTGTTTTTGTCTGTGAAAGCAGTTGTCTGTGATACTTCACGTCGAATCATCGGCAGGGGTAAAGCTTATTAAATATTTGCGGATAGCGCTCCATCAGAAATAACTTATCCAAGTACAAAAGAGATCATAGGGTTTACATCAAGCAGTCACAAAACATACCTCACATGTCAAATTTAAATGGGGAATTGATTTTGCTTCTTGACGTTGTTCTTGTGGTTGTGTTGGTTACAAAGGTGAATGGTCTTCCAGATTCTACTAGAGTATCCACTGGGTTGCCTTTATCCATTATCTTGGAAAGAATCTGTGCTTCAACTAAAAAAAACAAATCATCAGTACTGTCGATTTTTTCTGTGCGTACAGCCATCACTTAAAGCATATAACAATCCGTTCAATCCCCCGCATCTCCAGGTGCTTTATATTACTGTGCTCACATCACAGTCTTCTGTTGAGTGAGAACTCTTTGCTCGTGTTCATAGAGAGACAGGTTTACACAATTAAACTCAGGCACACTCGAAGTGCTACAGTGTTGCTCTGCTGTTTTAAATGTACCTCCAAAGCATTTAGTTTTGTTAACTACCAACTGATTTGAACTAATTTAACGTCATATTCAGAAAATCCAGAGAAGATCATCAAACTTTTCGTGGCTGTTGAAAAAAACACCTTTTGAATCTCACCAGGGATTTCTTGAGAGATCATTCAGCGAGCGAGTCCTCCCTCTGGACTCCAAACATTTTGGGTTAAACTGTTATTCACGTACTCTAACGAAGAGAAACGTTAGTGTCTTCCAGTGTGTGAGCCCATTTCTCAAAATATAAAAAAAATAAAAGTTATATAAATTGAATTGTTCTACTTTTTAGGCTTGCATAGTATTATTAATATTTCAGTTAAATCTTTTCTTCTGTAGTAATATGAGTTGATATTAATATTAGTCCTGATTTATAATTTTTTGTTATGGTTGATCTTAAGTAATTTTGTAATTAGTTTCAGTTTTGAAAATTAGTTTCGCGCAGAGAAGCTACCAAAACTGGTAATGTTCACATAATGTGTAATGCAATAGCAGCATTTTGGGTTGAAAACAAAAAGTATATCTTGGTATGAATCCTAACACTTCATAAGTAGCATTCTTGGATTTCTCGCTTCAGATAAAGTTGTCTATACATCATAGATTTCTACTCAATCAATATCAGCTGTGTTATCACTACAGAATGCTAAATATAGATCCTGGCAATACTTCGTGAGATCTTCATAAGAAAATCCAAAATACTACGGAAGGAATCAAATTTATATGTTTCTTTGGATCGAGAAGATGATCATTATGAGACTCAAAACATGCCTGTCTTTTCTTTTTTTGAGGACACATGCATTATTGAGGTGTAAAGATGGGTTCAAAACTAAAATCACCTTCTATCGCTGCTGTTTCCTTAAATCCTTCAACTGATCATCGATATCGAGGAATAATATTATATAGTTTCTTCAAATCCTTCAACTGAGCATCGACATAGAGAAATAATATTATACAAATTGTGGTTTTCTGTTAATTGCCAATTTGACTGTAATTACATCTTCGTTTACAGATGTCTTGCATGTATCACAAGGTATAATAGTTGTCGTGCGTCCTCAGTTAAAATGTTTTAAAAAGTACAACAAAAGTACAACATGCTTAAGAACATTTATGGTTACATCCATATTAAAATTAAGTTAAATGACTTGCTTGCGAAGCACCAAGCAGCCTTGAACGGTTCGCGGAAATCAAATATACAGTACAGATGGATTCAGAGTGTGCTTTCCAACTTTTGTGCAACATTTTCTTTTGACAGGGCAGAGTTGTCTTCACAATCTGGGTTGATGAAAAAGGTGTGACATCAGTGTTAAACAGCTTTCCTTCTTGGGGAACAACGGTTGTGTTCCATATTTCTAACTATCTTGGTTTCAAGATCGCAATTTAGTGTGAAACATAAAAGCCAGCTGGATAAGCTTGATTAATTCCCCTCACGGGATCAATAAAGTATCTATCTATAAATCTCTTACACGTCATTTACAATGGCCTTTCAACTAATAGCCCGTGCAGGGATCAAACCCCAGCTGTTGGTACGAGTTGCATAAGACCCCGTAACGCGCAGATAAGAAACTAACCTCTGCTTCTTCATTATATACACAGTGAGCTATATTTGCGAGCCTACTGCCCCCTGCGGGCTCTGTATTTGATTGCGGTACAAGACCGGCGTGGAGATAAAGTGAGACGGGTGTGTACTTTAAAAGGCTCATAGCGTCCCTGGGAGGGCTCAAACCACCACCCTTTTTGTTAACAACCGAGCCACAAAGACTCATGTACAGCTTAACACTCCTTGGTCTCAGTGAAAGTGATACAAATTTCAGGAGATTAATTTGTTTTTAAAGGAAAATCACCAACAGTGGCCGAGATCTACTGGAGTTTTTCATTCTATACTGCGATTTCTGTAGGGTACCCTGTGAAAATACAAGTTTTGACGAGAAGGGATGGACATATAAGGTCAGAAGGCTTGGGGAATTGAACTTTAAGGTGAAGACTGCGGGTTAAGCAGCAGAACCTGATCAGTATCAGTTGACTCCGATATACTTTGAAAATGAACTTGGAGATTTAGAGTCAGAGGTGCTACCGTTGCACCATGGGGTACTTAATTTAAAAAAAAATAGAAAAACAGTCAGTGTTTCTGGATCTGTTATTGAGAATAACACCTGCACAAGAACTGCGCAGGAAGAATAAAATGTGGTCTGGGATGAAGAGACTCTCTTCGGAAGAGCGGCGCTCTTCACAGGATATTTTTTTTTGTGAAGTTGATTTGTCTTCTTTGGGGAATTCAAAGGTGCTGACAGCTGTGACCTCATGGTGCAAAGATAGCATGTCTGACTCCAGATCAGACAGCTGCATGTTCAAATCACGTCGAGGTCTCTTAGTTTTTCAGGTTCTGCTCGTCCTGAACACGGAATTCAAACCATGTAGTTGAATTCTATCTGTACACCACATAGATAATCTAAACAAAATAGAGCCCTACTGGACATACAGTTAGGATCTCACAGAGCGAATACCCTTGAACACAAGAGAGAAGGCACAGTTCATATCTGCAAAACATCACATCCGTCTTTAGAGACAGCTACATCAGAGAATGGAATCCCGGAAGTTTCAAATAACTTCTTTTAATACAGGTTCAAGCAAACCTGAAAGTTAGGGAGTTTCCGGACACTTTTGTTTTATTAAAAAGTGTCTGAAGCCTGAAAATGTAATTTGAAATAAAAAAACGCTATTGGACATTAGCAGGTACTTTTTGTAACGATTTGCTATTTCATGCTGGAAAACAAAGGAAACAGACCCAATGTTTGCTTTCAGGTGGGGTTCATTACATAATAGACATCTATTACTGAGGAGCTTGAATAAAATTTACACGAGGCAGGTAGAAGTCGAACCTACAATCTTATGATCCAAAATCAGATGCGTTATTTATTAAACTGCTGGTATTTCACATAACCGGAATTCCCCCATAATGTACTCAGCGTCGCTACTAGTAATATACCGCCCCGTCTAAAATTTCAAAGTGAGAAACATGTGTTTTCTGATTTTTTATGAGTTTTAAAATATTATCTCTTTAAATCAGACAAAGGGTTTATGTTTCGCACTGAAATTCCGATTGATTGAGAATTCAAAGAAAGACTGTTTTCTTCCACAACACCGTATAATTATTACATCCACCAGACTCTCCAACTTCTCCAGACCTTGGCGGGTGAGCATTTACTCCGATAAATTAGGTCACGTATCATGTTAAATCACCTCTTATCAACACAACATTTCCTGGTGCACGTTTTCTCTATGAAAGAAAAGGCATTTTTCCCTTGCACGATTTCTCGTTTTTTTTTTTTTTATCAAAGCGTACAGAAATAAAAAAGAAGAAGAAATAGTGTTGCAAAAGAACTCTGTCGCCCTTGGGAGATGCCAAACGCATTGGACATGAAAAATGCCGGATAAAAGCCAGTTCTCTTCGTTTCTCAGTGTCTGGGCTGCTACTGTATGTAAAAGAGGCAATTTGCTCTGAGAGCAGGTTCAGCGCTTTCTGAACGCAGATGTCTCAGAGCGGTGTGTCCAAGTGGCTGTAAAAGGTGATGGAAGTCCTGTCACCGTAGCTTAGTTGGTTAAAGTGCCTCTTTATTGAACAAAAGCACCGGTTCAACTCCCAGCCGTGTATTTCTTCCTATCTTGTAGTACAGAACGTACCATTTTGGGCACTCACAAAGGGCTTGATTTCGTTAAATGCATGTGTTCATTTCCTTTCTGGAAAACTTGTTTTTGATGAAATTCACACAGCTTGCGAAACATGAAATTCAGTTCTTGGTTATCAGTGCAGAAGAAATATTGCCGGCTGGCAAAATAAACGGTAAGAGATTTTTTTTTTTGATTCGAGAAAAGACTCCGCTCATCAGTCTCTGTGGCGCAATCGGTTAGCGCGTTTGGCTATTAACTGAGAAGTTGGTGGTTCAAGTCCACCCAGGGACGGGTTTCTTTTGCGATGTAAACATTGTTTTCGCATAGGTCGATTGGATTTCTCAGCTAAACCATAGCCATTTTAATATTTGTAGGAAATGCGACTGTTCAACACGTGTCAAAAATGTCCAATAATGCCCAACATCGCAACTCCCCAGAAAACCATATTCACCCAAGAAAAATAATCGTCGAATCGTCATTTATACTCACGTCACATCCTCTGCTGAAATATTTTAAAAATACAATGCAGATTTGTTTGAGAACTTGACAAGGATTGTTTTGTTAGCACTGTGCAGTTGGATTTTGATATTTTGACATATTTACCTTAATTTTAAACTGTAAATACTGTACAATTTATTGTAATTGTGTTGTAATATTAAAATATGTTAGCTGAGGATGCAAAAGGGTGAAAGAGAAAGGTCAGAGGGTACAGTAACAACAACGTTTGGACTGGTGGAGGTGGTAGGGGTGTTGATGGTTTTTCTCTGTAGAGGATGATTGAGTTGTTTATCCTTCTCTGAAGTGAGAAACTGGAAGAGTTGGGAGTTGAGAGATCTGATGAGGTTAGTTATAAAAGGAAGTTGATGTGGAGCTGTTAGCTGTAAGAATTCCTTAATGTCTTTGATGTTGTCATCAAAGATAAACTGCAGTCAGCAAAGATAAAAAGAAATGTATCTTTGCATACTGCCCTGTCTTTCTAACACCTGAAGAAGGCTCCACGGCCAACACGTTGTGTTTCCTTTCTTCTCTTTTCAGCATGGAATAACCCTTTACTTGTTCCTTTGCAGCCTACGCATGCTGATGCAGCTACTCACCTGATATTTAACATTCCTATAATCACAACTATAAATGTCCACTGTGGGCATTTTTTCCATGATTATTTATTCTGTCATTGAAGCATATTTTATGTCATACCGAAGTGTCATAATCACTGACATTTTTTTTTTCATTTAGAAAGTAAGAAAATGATAAATCACTATGAATTGCATTTAGCCTGTTCTGATCTGATTCTATTTACTTTAACATGCCATGTTCACAATGTCACAACTCAGAAATGTAACAGTGAAGTGTTGTAATTACCAATGTACATAGTGTCGGAACATTGAGATGTTTTGGTAATGAGGAAGGAGGGACATGCCATGTTCACAGGGTCATATTTAAAAAAAATGGCACAGTAAAATTTCCTAGAGTTCAGGATTTTGATAGTCTGTTCCATTGTCTCTCACACCTCAGTGTCAGAATTTTTAGATGTTTTTATAACCAGGGGGTAGGTTTATAGCAAGAAGCAGAAAGTGCAATCACCCGTTGCTCATCCTCGGTTAACCATATATTCTCATGCCATGTTCTAAATGTCCCATTTATATTTAAAAGTTCTTGTAAAATGCAAGATTTTAAGACTTTTTATGATCAGAAGGCAAGGTCGTGGTAAATATGCAGAAAGTGCCTGTGAATTTATGTTTTGCCTTTGTCTTATTTACTTATTGTGTTTGTGTTATTGTGAGTTTTGAAAATTGGTTTACAATTTTCTGAAATGTGTTTCACACAAAAATGTTATTTGGATAGTCACTACTTACATATTTCCATTTACTGAGGATAAATATAGTAATCCATCCCGATTAGTACTTTAAAAATTACTGTAAAGAGCCATCTACAGGCGAAAGGCGGCATAACATCACAGCAGCAGCATTTAAGGCAGAAGAAGAAGCTGGCGAATAAGAAGCCAGCTTCAGCCTCGTTAATGCAATACCATTGGGTGAAGTGGAAAAATATTTCTTGCTCTGAATCCTAACATTTTTATAGGAGGTGTTCTAGTACTTCTTGCCTCAGATAAAATTGCCAATACACTTAATTTCTACTCCATCAATATCAGCAGCGTTATCGGTACTGAGTCCTAAATGTACGTCCTGTCATCATATAAAATGTCAAAAGTTTCGACTGCATTCAACTGATCAAATTTCTCTTCGATGACAGTTGTAATTTTATCCAAAATACATCCGAAACAAATTTGCACTGTTTTTTTTATCCAGAAGAGCATCATCATGAGACTCAAAACATACCTATTTTTTCTTCTTTCCAGGAGGAAGGATTGTTCAGATGCAAACATTGGTCCAAAATCAATGTACTCTCCTATCGCTGTTGCTTCTTTAAATCCTTCATTTGAATGTCGATATTGAGGGATGATATCGTACAAATTGTGGTTTTCTTTTAAAGCAAATTATATTAAAATATGAGCCTCTGTTATGGTTGTCTTGGAAGTTTCGGAAGGTATAATAGACCCCCTTGAGCCCTCAGCTAAAATATGATAAAATACAACAAAATGTATTTACATTGAACAGCATTTATGGTTACATGTATATTACAATTAAGATAAATATACAAAAGTATTAAAATACAAATGTACAGTCCTAACATAATCATGCTGTCCAACTGTCTTTTTTGCTTGTCAAGTTCTCCAACAAATCTGTGTCTTAATTTTAAATATTCTAACTAAGGATGCATCGAGAACATAAATTAATTCGTCTGCTAGCCGTTCGAAGATCAAAGTCCTTGGCTGAATATGATGTCCTTGAATGTTGGTTATTATTGGCCATTCCCAGTGATATTGACTTACATACTTAATTGTTTAACAAAAACATTCACATTTCTTGCAAATATCAAGTGGGTTAAGGTTTTGCTAAGAAATCTGAATAAGTAGAGATGAGGTTTACATTGCAATAATGAGAAGTGCATTTCTGGGTGGGCTCAAACCACTAACCTTTCAATTAACAGAGACTCACGTGTGTCCCATTTCTCCATTTGCAAGCTTAAAAAAAAGAAAATAATGCTTTTTTCTTACCAGCCTGCGATATACAAGGCAAGATTTGTATTTCATCTTTCACAAGCTGTATGAATTTCATGAAAAGCAAATCATTCCAGAAAGAAAATGAAAACTTGCGTTAAACAAAATCAAGCTGTACGTAATCATCCATAGTGATACATTTTGTAAGACAAGACAGGAAGAAAAGCACTGTTGGGATTTGAACTCAGCATCTCCTGTTTAAGAGGAAAGAATGTTAACCAAATCAGCCAAATTGCCATCAGTGTATCCACACCATGTCTGAGTCAGTGATTGCAGCTGACTGTCACTGGAGGACAGTTCATCGTGAACAAGTCAGCCTGCATAATGAGGGGGAAGAGACTGACTTCTGTGATGCAGTATCGACAGATACTAACCTTCTGTCCAACTGTTCTCTGCTGCATTCTGGATTAGCAGGTAAATATTGGTTTCCATGCGTGTGTAGGGGTTTTGTGTATTTACTGAGACAATTATTAATTGTAGCAGTAAGTCACAAAATGATTCTTTGATGGCTATTAGAAAACCGACCTTGCGGGTTAACTCATTAACGCACACACACAGATACTAATACACTTATTAATACATAAAATGTGCATATAAACATAACAGATCTTAAGAGTGTGGGTTAGCAGAATACAAAAGGTATAATTTAAATCATGAAGAGTTCCAAACCAAGAAGGACATACATTCAGTATACCATTCATTTAGACTGTTTCGTAAATGAACTGGGATTACAACTTCTACACTAGATACTCAAAAGCAAGTACATCACTCATAGGTATTAGATTGATATCAATTGTGGTTGAGGTAACAATTTAATTCTCGAGCTGTAATGCAGAATGTTGAATACTCATCCGATCTGTGTGGATTCAGATCTCCCACGGACACAAAGAAGCAGTGGCAGGCTGTTGTTGTGTGCAATCGGCACTCTCTGGCTCGGTGCCAGGCAGTGGCCGGTGCGGCTGGCGAGAAGGAGAGGAGGGAGAGATTCCTGCTGTGATGCGCTGCTGATGCTCTTTGAAGACTGGCTAGTTAGTGTTGGCTGAAACTAGCAGAGCTTGTGCACATGGAAAGTGACTGTGGGTCCAAGCCAGTCACACTCTTTAGATGGGAAGAAGACCAGTTCGTTCCCGATGTAGCGCTAGTCCTGAATCCTGAGATTCAGCTGTCGACAGTTCCAACCGTAGTTCACTCGTTGATCAGGCGAGCTTTGACGGTGGAGTACCGGCGGTTCACGGGGCTTGCTGCTGGGCTAACCTCGGGCGGATCCTTTGGTTATGCATGGGCAACCTCCGTTCTCGACTCTTAAAACAAAGTTAAGTCCTGGCACTCGGACACACTGGCCGTCACGTGATTGTCCGAGCTGAATCTGAGAACGTCCTGGAGAGGCACCTTCTGGGCATCGTGCTGCCTGTTTTATCTGGAGGAACTACGGTAGTTCAGTGGCTTAAAGTTCCGCGGGCATTCGAGACCCACGTGGGGTTACCCTGCCCTACCAGTTCCTGATTGGCTGATTGAGGTGGAGGATGAGTAACAGTGACCTCTGACCTTAGGGTTGTAAACCTTGGGATGAGCCTCTCCCATGGAATCTCCCAGACAGTAAGGCGCCAGAGATGACCACTTATTAGGGTGGCTGGTGAATCTCAGCCTTGGGAGCTGTTCCTTATCAGGAAACTGTATCAGCTAGAAAAACACCTTAAATGTGAACCAGATGGAATGGCGTCTCTGTATCCAGCTGCACTGAGATGAGGGAGAGAGGGACTGGCAAGGGAGCAGCAAACTTAATTCCTGTATTTTAAATATGCCTTGCCGCTACAGAAGTGTCCTTAGAAGAAAAACATCTTCTATGATAGTGGAACAGTCCATCACACCCCTCCTATAGCCTTTCAAAGAGAAAAAAAACTGACAAATAAGTATGTCTATGTGTGGTAATCAACCAGGTCTTACAAACATTCTTAAACCCTTCCACCTCCTTTCATTGCAAATGATTTGTACATGTTAGAAGGTTAATTTTGGCTTCTGATATTATGGTGGATTAAGAGTCCTGAAATCTTTGTAGAAGTACAAAGATGAAGAAAGGGCAGTGTAATCATGGCCAAGAGAAGGCAAATGTTGGACTATCTGCTTGGATTGAATGGAGCAAAACGTAGGCAACTCCTTGAGCAGAACCTGCTTCATCCTTCAGACTGGGGTTTCTGAAGATCTGTACATTTGAACTTTCAAAGTGACTAAAGTAAAGGAGTTTTCCCTTTTTACCACATAATTCCCACAGATCAACACTAACAGAGAGCCTAATTCCAGCCAGGATTCAATCACTGTCTCTCAGGCATCCCAGCAGTGGATTTCATGGCTTCAGAAAGTCATCTTCACCAGTGGAGAACTCAATGCTCTGAGGTTTACTGGCAGAGTCTCACACTGGGTAATGTTAGATGTTGATAAATAATGTCCTGTGGAATTCTACTATTGATAAATTCTACTATGGAACTGCGATGTGTCTTGAAAAAAATCTTCTATGATAGTGGTACAGTCCAGCACAGCCTTTAAAAGAGAAAAAAAAAACAAGGTAAGTCTGTGGTGTAATCAACTAGGTCTTGCAAACATACTTAACCTCTTCCAGCTACCAACATTACAAATGCTGTTTACACATTAGATGGTTATTTTTGGCTTCTGATATTATGGGGGATAAAGAGCCCTGGAATCTTTGTAGAAGGACAAAAGACAGAAAGAAAGGGCAGTGTAACCATGGCCAAGAGAAGGGAAATGTTGGGGAGAGCTTTTTTCATACACTTTTTATCATTGTTTTTCCAGCCCAACGAAGATCAACATATATGAGCAGGCGTCCTGTGCCAAATCCAATCTGCCTTCCTTCCAAGCATACAGGAATGTGAGTGAATTTAATATTGACATATGAAAATACACAAAAATATGCAATCACACTGTAGTGTGCTCTCTGAAGGCACCAGTTCTGTAGGGTTTGGGCATTTACTGGGACAATTATTAATTGTAGCAGTAAATCACAAAATGGATTCTTTTGATGGCTTTAGAATCCAACCATGCGACATAACTCAAACAACGCGCACACACACAGGTACTAATACACAAGGATACATTTATTAATACATAGAATATCCATACAAACCTAACAGATCTTATCGAGAGGGTTATCAGAATACAAAAGGTATATATTCATTCAGTTACAAAGTGTTACACATATCAAAAGGACATACGTTCAATATATCATTCATTTAGACCGTTTCGTAAATGAACTTGGTTATAACTTCTACATTAGATACTCAAAACAAGTACATAACTCTTAGGAATTAAATTGATATCAGCTGGTTGGGATAACAATTGAATTCTCGAGCAGTAATGCAGTGAAGTTGAACACTCATCAAATCTCTGGGGATTCAGATCTCCTGCGGACTCAAAGAAACAGTTGCAGGCTGTTGCTGTCCAATCCGCGCTCTCTGGCTCAGTGCCAGGCTGTGCTGTGCGGCTTGCGACGGTGCGCTGCTGATACTCACTGACCGGCTAGTTAGTGTTGGCTTTAACTAGCAAAGTTTGCGCACAGGAGAAAAGATGACTGTGGGTCCCAGCAAGTCAGGAAGAAGACCGGTTCGTTCCTGATGAAGCGTTAGTTCTGAATAGTGATTCAGCTGTCCACAGTTCTGACCTGTTCACGAGGCCTGCTACTGGTGCTAACCTCGGGTGGATCTTCTGGTTACTCTCTGGCAACCTCCGCTCTAGACTCTTAGAACAAAAGAAAGTTCTGGCACTCGGACACACTGGCCGTTCCGTGGTTGTCCGGGCTGAGTCTCAGGATGGTCAGGAGGCACGCTGTGAGAATGTCCTGCCCTTGGGAGCCTTCTGCTCCTGGGCCGTCCTGCCCTGGAATTCTCCTTTGAATTCCCTTTAGAAAAGTCCACAGAATTCTCCTGAATCTTACTACAGGCTCTCTGTGTTGCCTGTTTTTACCTGGAGGAACTTCAGCTCGTTGATTGGCTGAAAGTTCCATGGGCATCAGAGTCCCACGTGGGTTACTCGGCCCTACCAGTCCCTGATTGGTTGATCAAGGTGAGATATGAGTCATTTACTCCTGACACCTAGGAATGCAGTCCAGATGTCCATCTGGCACTCCCTAGACAGATAGGCACCAATGGATGACCATTGATCATGATAGCCAGGCTTAGCTAAGTGCATCCCCCTTTGGGAGCTGTCCCTAATCAAAGGAAACCTTAAATCAGCCTGCATGAATAGTTTCTCAGTGGCTGCACCACAGAGATGAAGAGAGAGATGGGGCCTCATTTGGGAAGGCTCAGAACACTTAATTCTTTCTTATTAATAAGCCTCGCTGCTACAACACATATGCAGTTTGAGCAAACATAAGACAATAACCAAGTACCACAAACTACCAGGCATCTAGTATCATTAGCAGTTCAGGGTAGCTGCGACAGCATGTGTAGGCTGCAAAGGAACAAGTAATAGGTCTATTCCATGCTTAAAAGAAAAGAAAGAGGTGAATGGGTCTGTTTGATCACAGCGCTAGGCGAATCCCCAAACAGTGTGCGTGGCAACAAAAAAAGCTGCTCTTTTTCGAACTGGGGACATTTCACGTGGGAGGCTAACGTGATAACCACTACACTCTGGAAACGGTGGGAAATCGTGCCCAGTGGCCCAATGCTGAGCTTCGCCAATGCTATTCAGGGGCTATTCGATGTGAATTGAATGCTATTCAACTCGCCAATGCTACGTCAAGTACGCCCTGGCTCGAGCTGGGGGAAGATCTTACCCCAGAACACCTCTGAGACCGGCACTCTGAAGCGTTTCGCCACCATCAGCCTGTAGATGCAAGCCCCGCAAGTCTCGAGGGCCCAGGCAGTTGTACCCCGGCTCGCCCACTCTCCTCCCCCTCCTCCCTGTCCTCCCTCTCCATCCAATCCATCTCCACCACCTCCCCTTCCCCCTCCATCTTCATGCCCTGTAATTCCCCCTCCTCCGTCCCTGCCCCATCCATCTCCAGACACCCATCCTCCATTCCTTCTTCCACCACTTCCCCTACCTCTCCTCCCACGACCATATCCAACTCCCCTTCCTCAGTCTCTGCCAACGGTGCCTGACCGAGTATTGAAGAGGCTCCCTCACCTGGCAGGGCGGTGTCTTGTGGCCGCTGCAGGACAACCGGGCGCTTCCCCTCAGGCTCCTCTGGGTCCTCGGGCGTCTGGGCCTATGTCCACCTTGCCAGGATCTCGCCGTTGCCGCTGCCACTTGGTCACACGCCTCACAGCAGCCCCTTTGTTGACCCCAGCAGGCTTCTCATCCCCTGGCCCAGAAGAGGGCCCTGCTGGCTCACCGGTGAGCTGGGGCACCGCTGACGGTGATGGTGGTGGTGGTGCTGATGCCGTCGCCTCCTCCCTCTGCCTCTCTCCCTGCACAGGCTGGGGTGTCATAAGCCCACTGGTACGCTGAGGGGCCGCCTCGGGTGGTGGTGGTGCCCGTAGGATCTCAGCTGCACCACGCTGCACCGCCGCCTGTTGTGGAGCAACCTCCCTCTGCTTCTCTTGCGGCACAGAGTGGGACACAGCAGGTTTGTTAGGGCAACGGGGCGCCCCTGCTGGTGGAGATGCTGGCTGGTCCCCGGCTCCTTTCTGCTGCGCTGTACCCAGGATTGGAGGGGCCTCCCTCTGCCTCTCCCCCATCACCGGCTGGGGCGTTGCTGGCTCACTAGGGTCCTGGGGTGCCGCTGCTGGCAACTCTCCATGCTCAGCTGCAGCGGCCACCCGTAGTCCATCTTCAACCCCCTCAGTGTTGTGGGCAGCTGCTCCTGCGGCGGCTGGATCTTCCTGCTCCGGCTCGCAGCTGCAGCTCATGAGCGCATGGAGGCAGTCCGGGCACTTGGCAGCGGTGCAGTTCCTGGCGCGGTGGCCAGGCTGTCTGCACTCATAGCAGAGGAACTCAGGGCAGTCCTTGGCGATGTGCCCCGAGTCCAGGCAGACATGACACACCCTTTGTTGCTGGTCGTGGAGGACCCTGAAGTACTGGTCCCCCTCTGCAGTGGCGAAGCGGGTGCTGTACAGCAACGAGGCTACATGCTCGGGAAAGCGAATCCGAACAAACCTCGTGCCATCAGCAATGGTGGTCCCAGGGTAGTGGCGCATCCTGATGTCCGAAATCACTCTCACCCCCCAGCTACTCAGCTTCTCCTTGATAGTCTCGTCTGAGATATATGCCGGGAGGTGGAGGAAGGACATCACTACCTCCTTCCGCTCCAGCCAGCGGCAGTAGCAGGGTGCGCCCTGCACATCCAGCCCCACAGCCACCGCGTCCGCATGTTCCTTTGAGTCCAGAGTCAGTTCAAACTCTTTTGGCGTCCGGGGGCGGCAGGCAAAAAGAGAGCCCTCCCCACAGAAGCCGTGTACCACTGCGATAATAGCACCCGCAGACGGTTTCTCCACGCCGCTCACATCCACCACAACAGTATGCGCCCTTGGAAAAACCCACCGGGGGGATCGGTCTGAATTCCTCATCCTTCTCTTTCCTACACCACTCTCCTCCTCCACTACAATAACATTCTCTGCCTCCATGTTTTTTGTTTCCATTAAAACACAAACAGGACTCAGAGAGCAACAAAAAAGCAACAACAAAATACCAAAAGTCTCTCCCCTACCCAAACAGCGCTAGGCTGAAGGAGAGGGCTTCAAAAATCAACCAAAAACACCAAAAAACCACAAAAATTCATAAAAAACAAAGTCTTACTTGAGACAAACAAATCCTCTGTTCCTCTCCTTCTTCCTCCTCTCACGCTGACCACGCCCCCTGTGACGCCAGAGGGCCTGCTCAAGGGGTGCGGCTGTAAGCAAGAGCAGGGCTCACTGGCACCCTTCTTATAGAGAGGACAGCTCCGTCACCTCTTTTACGACGCTGCTTTTTTTCCCTTGCGTTTTTCTCTTCTTCCCACGTTCTCTCTCTTCACTGCCTTCGTCCCCGCTCTATTTCACTTCAGCCTTTCACTCTTGCTTCCTTCCAATGAGGACGGAGCTGCGGGAGAAAGGGCGCTATAGAAGATCGCTGTGGAGAGCTGCTGCTATGCTTTGACATCTGAGCTCTGTGGAAAACGATCTCAATTCAATTCTGAAAAACGCAACTCCCAGAACGCCAGCCGAACAAGTCTCCACAGCCGAAGTGCTGTGACTCTTTTCAGCTGGCGATAAACCATTCCTCGATCCTTTGCGGACTTGTAAAACTGTTCATGATCAGAATGAAAAACGCTCACGCTAATACACAAGCACCCGTGTCTCTCCAAAGCAGACAAATAAACAGACGGAAAAGCCGCACTGCACGTGTGAACAGGGGAATGAGCGAGCGAGCGGGGATAGGGCGCCTCCTAGACAGGGTCTTATTATGGGAGTGGGGGGTCTTCAGTTCAGTACTCACTCTCACCTCAAACCAGGCTGACATTTAGAGAACTTGAGTAGAAAATCCTGAATCTTACAAATCTTACCACATATGTACTATTCCTTACAAACTCTGCTTTTCAGTGTTGCCCCACGCTAGCCAGCAGATCACAGAGGCTGAGCAACACCAGACATGGTCAATACTGGGGTGGTAGACAGGGTGCTGCTCTAATTGGTTTTAATAGAAACGAAGGTGGTACCTCAGGTCCAGACTGATGATTGGGAAACAGTATGCTGTAAAAACTGCCTTTCAGATCACATGTTAAATCAGCGACCCTACAGTCTTGGCTTAACTATACACCACACAGCATTTAAAATCACATTTAGAATTAGACTTTACAATAACATTGCAGCTCTGTGGTCAATGTAACTCAGAGTCCTGAAGTGTAAATTGTCTTTCTGTATGGTTCAGAAAACTCAATAACCTCTCTGAAAGAAGAGATCTCAGAGCACTACAATGATGCTGTAACTGTACCTCAAAGCCCAGATGCCTTGTCAGGTGGGTTACTTCAGTCCAGTCAAATGGGGAAACTCTGCACCAATCTCAGTAAGTCTGACTCTCTCTTTAAACTCAGCCTCTAAATACAGAGTCTGTGTTATCCTGCACCAGTCACATGGATCTGACTCTCTCTCTCTGTGATCTCAGCCCTGCACACTCAGTCTGGGTCACTGTGCTGCCAGTGTCCAGCTCCTCTTCAGTTTCTCACAGTGTCCACATCACCACTCTCTCAATCCAAATACAGCCCACCTTTCTCTGTCCTGTTGTCCTTCAATGTCTTATTTGAAAATCTAGGAATTGTTATTACAGAAGTGAATAGAACTAGAAATTGGGTTAATTGTTAATGTTCAGTTAAGCAGTGTGTTCTGATGAGCTTCAGCAGTCCTGTGCTCTAGATAACTCAGTGTTCTGATGTGTGACAGTGAATCTGTGCTCTGTGTGCTTTAGGAGAACTGATGTCCTCTGTGAAAGAAGAGGCCCCAGAGTACTATGACGATGCTGTAACTCTACCTCAGAGTCCAGATCCCTTGTCAGGTGGGTTATTTCAGTCCAGTCCCAAAGAGAAACCTTGTACCAATCCCAGAAACTCTGACTCTCTCTCCTCTCTCTATGTACTGCAGACCACATCACACTGAGTCTGTTTATTCTGCTGCCAGTGTCCAGCTCCTCTTCAGATATTTCACAAGGATTCACAGCATTGCGCTCTCTTTCCTGATACAGGCTGCACTGTTGTCATTCACCATCTCAATTTAAAAAAAATGGAATGGGTTTGAAATGTATTATATAATCAGGTTGCCTGATCCCCTGTATTTAAAATCTGATGTGTAACAGTAAAACTGTCTCTGTGTGCTTCAGGAGAGCTGATGTCTTCTGTGAAAGAAGAGGCTCCAGAGTACTATGATGATGCTGTAACTTCGCCCCAGAGCCGAGACACGGTGTCAGGTGAGTTATCATAAATAAGACTTTGTCATTAGAAATAAACACTACCTGGAAGAGAAATAGTCTCTGACAAGCCAGTCTGTGTCAGAATGACAGCGAGATATCTGACCTGCTCTTCTGTTCACAGGGAGACTCCTCTCTGATGAGGCACCTTCTGGATACAGTTTGGATGAGAGTGAGGGAGACCCCACTTTAGGTAAAGGGGACTACAGCCAGAGGTCTCGGTGTGAGTGAGGTAGTTCAGGGATGAAGAAGATGATCCCCAGTAATCAATCACTGTGCTACTCTCATCCAAGACAAGAGGGCACCAGGTCTAAGTGGTGGCTCAAATTGTGCTGTGTCCTGCATGGATCAATAGTAGCTGATACAGATTAAGAGTCCTGATTGCCACAAGATTGAAATGCTTAGATCAGGGTCTCAGCTAAACCCACCGACTGTCACACCCAGCCAATCGGATGCTTTCAGTTTTGTTTTCTGACCATAGTCCAGCCAATCCCTGACCAGGAGTCCTGAACTCTACATGTCAGCCTAGTGTTTCCCTGTCCTGTGTGGCCCTGCTAGAGGCCTGAGGTCATTACACCTGGATCAGCTACTGATCTGACCACGGAGAGGTCTTCAGAAACTCAAACAGAATGACTTATTTTAGAAAATACTGTCAAAGCTTTTCCGCACTCTGGTACATTGTTGGTACATTGTTGGTAAGTAAAATCTGAAGTACTTAAAGTTGTTCTAAAAGATAATTTTTTAAATTTTAATTAAAATTTATTCCTATAAAGGTTTTTGGATTACAATATGCTTTCAATAACTTATTCATCTGACAAATCGTATTCACCTGTCTTAATTATAACATTCTTTTTTGTGATCCTGTCTAAGATTATTTGTTTATATAATTAATGGTTGTTAAAATCACACATATACAACTTAAAAAAAACAACATACTATACCCATGCATAAAAATTCATGGGTCCAATTCTAAACCAAAAATATCATCTAAGAGAGTCATCCCTGTCCATCAGCTGTCCACTGCCAGTCTCTTAGTCTGTGTCTCTCTAACAGGTGTCCTCCACACTGGCCCTGGAGTGGACAGGGTTCTGCCCACATTGCCATCTGAGGAAGGAGTCTCTACCCCTGACAGGACTGACTATGATGATGTTGAGGACGAGTCTCAGGGAGAGGATGGGTGCTGTGGGACTGACAGGGCTGTCTGGGAGAAGCTCCTCCTGCAGATCTAGACAAAGAAGAGCTTCACCAACAGAGTCGCACAGTCTTAGAGCAGCTCTGAGCACTGAGACTGTCTGTGACCTGAGTCCACTTCACTCAATTGTTTCCACACTGACACTGTCTGTGACCTGAGTCCACTTCACTCCACTGTTTCCACACTGTCCTCAATGCCTGTGTTTGCAGGACCTGCAGCTTGTATTTTATAAAAGGAAGACCCTGAAAATTCCGTTTCTGCTTCTTTCCACAATGTGTATTTCAGATATGAATAGATCCATTGATGTACGATTCTGAAAGTAATATTTTTGATACACATTTGTATGCATCTTATTAAACTTTTGGTTTGCAATAAACTGTTAAAAGTCATTTTTGTCATTTTATTCTGACGTGCAATATTAAAAGATTGTCTATAAAAACATGATGCAGCCCTTGGCCAATCAAACAATAAATTCAACCCCAGAGAAAAAAGGAAACATGAATGTAACACTGTACACTGTAGACAAAGCCAGACACAGCATCACCAAAGAGATACACCTGACTGTATTTTATTAGGAATGACAACACCCAAGATTAAAGCATCATGAAAGGAATATGGAGCGAAATTCTGGCTTAACCCGCTCGGCTGAGGGCTGACCTGCTGGCCATAGGACGAGGAGTCAGGACCCCCATGCAGGATGACCAAGGGCCAGCTGCAGAGGTGGGATGCAAGAGACATTCAAGAGAGAAAGATAGGGATCCCGTAGGGATTTATAGCGTTTTGGGAGAGAGATGGATGTGTTGTAACAAACAAATAAGTTTTGGACCCCGAAATGAAGCTGAACAAGTGAGTTTTATTGCATGCAAAAAACATCTTGATAGAGCCAATCCAAAATAAATTTTTCAATAGGGTCTACAGATATGTGCAGCAAAATAAGATCAGGCCTCCAGGAGTTCAGCAAAAACATTTTTTGAAAGAAAATAGCTTTCTCTATATTCATCTAAAATATCTGATTCAATCACTTTCTAATTTATTATTTAGCTAAAATTGCTGATTCAATCACCGCCATGTGGGTAAAATGTCTGCACAGCCGCGCAGCATGATGACGTCATTAGTTGGCACTGCGGTGGCTTCAAAACAACTGAGGAGCTGAGCTGAGAAAGGAGATTCTGCAGCTGGATATAAACCTCACTGCATCTGCTAGTACCACCTAGTCAGGAGAATTGAGTCGCCATCAAACTAAACTGTGTGTGAATTCCATGTAATTATAAATGTATTTCCACAGGTTAAACCTACATAATTGTGTACATTATTCTCAGTGCAATTCAGATTTGGTTACTGTTTCTATCGAACTGATTAGAAAATCTGCACACCCGTGCAAAAATAAAAATTACCTGGAGGAGAAAAATGTTTATCCAGGGAAATTACTTTTGCGGTAAAAAGTGATACTCCATTTTCCATTTCTTACGATCAGCCTGTTCATCATCATCCCCATTCTGTTGACAACTGACTCTGTGACTATTGGAGGCCCAAACGGGACTACTAAGTTTCTGAAAAGCAGACAGAAGAGAGAGGTTGTTTCCCCACTGGACTAGCTGAATGAGACTGATCATGCTGATTTCCAGGATAATTTGTGGTATCATTACATGAACTATACTGTGAAAAGTACTCGACCAAATGCGTCCTGTTAGGTGTGTAGCTTGATGCCTCATTCTACTGCCTCTCCTGGTAGGTTGAGTCTGCAACCTGTGGCGGGACTCTTCTCGAAATGTATAGGTCTAAGTCTCCAATCTGTAGCTAATGCTCGCTGGCTGCAAATAACCCGCTATGAAATGTACTCCTTTATTAATATAACGCTGGATGGCCTCGACGCAATTAAACAAGAATTAAGAGGAGTCAGGCTTATGGCACTGTAAAATAGATTTATGCTAGGCCTCCAGAATGCAGCCTCTGAAGGAGTGTGTGCTCTGATAGGCGATTTGTGCTGTACCTATATCCCTGCTAATGATGATGACCATGGTAACCTCACCCTCGCAATACACCAGCTGAAAGAACTTAAGGACAAAGTAAATCAAGAGCGGGGCATTGGCAATGAGTTCCCCTTCTTTTCATGGCTAAAACTGTTATTCAGGTCATGGGGAATGTTTTTCTTGAAACTATTCATGTCTTTTATTACAGTGTTTTTGCTGCTCTGTTGTTGTATAACTTGTATTATCCATATGCTTCAATCTATGGTAAAGACTCATTAATATGCACTGCTTAGAATAGACTCCCATGAGCCCTGGGACCCTCCAGGTGACCCCTACGAGGAGTCCATAGTGAAAAAGCATTTTTAAGGATAAAAAGGAGGGAATGTAATGGAAAGTTACTAAAGAAAAGTGTTTAATCCTAAAAATGTTGTTTACGGGCAATATTAAAGCAGCTGGATTCTGTGAACAAAGTGTGATAGTACCCAGCGGGTCAAGGGCACAGGATGTTCGAAGAATATGTTTATCTCTGCACCAGCAAAAAGGCGATGCAAAACTGCATGTAGCTGTCTTCTCTGTCCTTCAAGGCTTAGACCTATAAGTACTGGAAAATTACTGCCTCGCCTGTCTTTGTATTACTAACCAACCATAATGAAGTAAACAAGTTGAGCTGTTGCATTAGCTAAGTGTGTAAAATAAGGGACCTTTCCCTATTTGCTGCTGCACAGACTAGTGGTTGCTGTTGTGCAATATTTTTTCCATTTTGTTACAATGGACTTCACAGTGCTCCTAGGAAGGTTCAAAGCTTTGTCAATCTTTTTATAACCTTTTCCAGCTTTTTTCCTCCTAACAACTTCATCTCGAAGTTCCATAGGCAGCTCCTTGGTCTTCATGACAGTAGGACTGATCTGATGTGCAGTCAAGCAATTGAATACAGGTGTACCTTGTTAACATTTAGTGGGATCTCTCAAGATAACTGACCCAAATTAGGTTGCTAAAACAAAGGGAGTGAATACTTATCAATTAAGTAATTTTCAATTTTTATTTTTAATAGATGTCTTCAGAATTTTAAATACTTAATTTCATTTGAACATTATAGAGAATTGCTTCTACAGGAGTGGAAAAAAAACATTTTAATATGATTTAATTAGACTTTGCAACACAGCAGAATGAGAAATAAACAATGGGGTGTGAATACGTTCTGAAGGCACAGTATATATTGCTGTCCTGTCTCGTTTAAAAAAATAGTTGCATTGAAAAAAAAAAGAAAGATATGGAATTATTAGTAATGGTGCCAAAATAGATTTTCTACTTAAAAGAGATTCATACAATATCGTATTCTTTTCGCACGTACTTTGAGCTTTTTTGTAGAATTTAATCAGATGTGTGACTTTTATTTTTCCTGTGACAGTTAAGAATCCTTATCTGTTTTATACACATTTCTTGCTTAACATGGTAAGTTAAAAGCTGTTACACAATTACAAGCCTATTCAACGAGAACAGTAACTCATATAACTCAGACAGTCTTAACTGTAAATTAAACAGGATTAAACTTAACATCCCAAGACTATAAAGGAATAAAACATTAATTCAATTTAGACCTAATTCATTTTAAAATTGATTAAAACTAAAAGCAAAAAGCATTATATATTTTAGTATACAGATAAATTTAACTGTGTGACAAGAACTATTTCTGTTTTAGTCAACCATAAGGAAGAATACAGTCAAAATTTAGTTGACTAGACAAACTCAACAGTGGGTGATTACAAAGTGACTATGGCTAAAAGACATCTTAGGAACAAGTAAAGGTTTATTCCATGCTGAAAAGAAGAAAAGAAACATTTTGGCTGTGGAGCCTTCTTTGGATGTCACATGCTGACGCATCTACCAACTTGAACTAAAAGACATTTTAAGTCACCTGACTGGATAAAACTCTTTCCACACTGACTGCAGCTGAATTATCTCCTGCATGAATATGCTGGTGGGCTCTTAAGGTACCTGAATGACTAAAACTCTTCTCACACTGACTGCAGCTGAATGGTCTCTCTCCTGTGTGAATGCGCTGGTGGGTTAGTAAGGTACTTGAATGACTAAAGCTCTTCCCACACTGACCGCAGATGAACGGTCTCTCTCCTGTGTGAGTGCGCTGGTGTGATTGTAAGTGGCTTATCTGACTAAAATTCTTCCCACACTGACTGCAGCTGAATGGTCTCTCTCCTGTGTGAATGCGCTGGTGGGTTATTAAGGTACATGACCGACTAAAACTCTTCCCACACTGACCGCAGACGAACGGTCTCTCTCCTGTGTGTCTGTGCTGGTGTAATTGTAAATGGCGCATCTGACTATAACTCTTCCCACACTGACTGCAGCTGAATGGTCTCTCTCCTGTGTGAATGCGCTGGTGGATTATTAAGCTACGTGACTGACTGAAACTCTTCCCACACTGACCGCAGACGAACGGTCTCTCGCCTGTGTGAATGTGCTGGTGTGATTGTAAGTGGCTTATCTGACTAAAGTTCTTCCCACACTGACTGCAGCTGAATGGTCTCTCTCCTGTGTGAATGCGCTGGTGTCTTTTTAAGTCACCTGACCTATTAAAATTCTTACCACACTGACTGCAGCCGAAAGATCTCTCTCCTGTGTGAAGGTGCTGGTAGGGTTGTGAAATACTAGACTGACAGTAAGGCTGCTCCCCCCTGTGCCATAATGGTAGTTTGTCCACTCCATCTGAGCAAGACCTTGACTGATTCTTCCTCTTCCTCTGATTGTGCTGCTGTAACTCAGTACTCTTCTCTTCACCAGATACATCAGTCTGCTGCTCTGCATGGTCAATCAACTGGGGCTCCGTGTCATGCTCTGTAAGATTAAACTCACCCAGTTCTTCTTTGTGCTCTAGTACAGAGACACTTCCCAGTTCATTACAACCTTGTGTAATATTGTTTGTGTCCAGATTATTAATCTTCTCTGTAAAATCATCACATACTAAGAGCCCAGGTGTCTCACTCTCAGGCTCTGTCTTCATCATGGGCACAGAGCCCAGATCCTCCACACTCTGTCTGCTCTCTGTGTGCTGCTCACTGAGTGTCTCCTTCCCTTCTGCAGCAGTGAGCTCTGTCTCCTGCATCAGACTGGAGCCACACTCCTCCTCACTGTGCTGCTGTTCAAGAGGAGCCCTGTCCCCAGCGTCAGGGAGAGCACTGGCCTCTGAGCCTGAAAACACAGGACAAGAAAGAAAGGCCTTCAAAATAATAATACATTTTATTTGAGTAGCAGCTTTAAAGGTGGCTTCTTAAAGCGCTTTACCAATAACAAAAAATACATCATATAAGCACGATGCGAATACACAATTTGAGGAGACAGTAGATGGTGGTACTGAGTACAGTAGGAACAGAGGGGTCAAGAACAGAACCAGTTAAATAAAGGCTGTTCTAAATAATAAGGTTTTGAGTCTGGATTTAAAGGAGTTTAGAGAAGGTGACTCAATTATATCCTTGGGAAGAGAGTTCCAGAGCTTGGGGGCATAACAGGAGAACGCCCTGTCACCCAGAGAGTGTAGACGGACTGGGGGACAGATAGGAGACCAGAATTAGAAGAACGAAGATGGCAAGATTGGTGAGTAGGATGATAACTCAGACAGGTACTGAGATGCAAAGCGAGCAGGAGGATTTTTAAGTCGACACAAAACATGACAGGAAGCCAGTGCAAGGACTCCAGTATAGCAGTAACGTGAACACTTGTACTAGACTTGGTCAGGATCCTGGCTGCCAAATTTTGGATATACTGGAGTTTGTTCAATGTGGACTTAGAAACCCCAGAGAGTAGAGCGTTACATTAGTCAATTCGGGAGCAGCCAAAACTTTTCAGCCAGTGATAACATGGGGCGTAGTCGTGGTTTTCGAGGTGAAAGAAAGATGTTTTGACAACATACCACATATGTTGGTTGAATGTCAAACATCATCCCCAAAGTTTTACAATTTAGACTGAAGCTCAATTACAGGACCATCTACAGATAGAGTTACAGCAATGGTTTTACAAACTTGATGGGTGGTGCCAATAAGCATGACTTAATTCAGTCTTGTCACAGTTAAGATAAAAACATTTTGAGTCATCCAAGTTTTTATATATTTTATAATTTTATAAGAGGGGTTAATACAGACACTGACTAGACACTTCAGCACATTAACACTGCACTGAGAGAGAGAGGGGTAAATACAGACACACTGACTAGACACTTCAGCACATTAACACTGCACTGAGAGAGAGAGGGGTAAATACAGACACACTGACTAGACACTTCAGCACATTAACACTGCACTGAGAGAGAGAGGGTTTAATACAGACTGACTGACTGGACACTACAGTACTTTAATAGTGTAGTGGGGGCGGGGTGAATACAGACAAACTTACTGGATTCATACAGACAAAAACCCTGGAGAACTGAGATATAATTAGTATACATATAAAAATCTAAACCAAAACAAGTTAAATACAATATATGTAAACCGTGTTTCCTAATGACGTCGGATTACACACTGATTCAGTGAAACAATTGTTGAATCTGAATGAGGTGTTTTCAGCACCGTAACCGGACAAAATAGTGCAGTTTTCAGTAAAGAATCGCGTTGCTACATCACACAAGTCTTCCCCACTTCACTCTGCAATCTCTCCATCTCTCCACTATATTCTCACATCTTTCGGAAAGTTTTTTAAAGACAGTTCGATAGTTTGTTAGAACGCGTACTGATAATGAGAATGTTTACTCTTGTGAGATGTTTTCTTTAAAATGAAGCGTGTTTTTTAAATCTCACGAGGAAGTTAAAAATACTGGTTTTAAACGCACTCATACAAGTCACCACACTGACCTGACAGCTCCAGTTTCGTGTCCATTTCTTCTTTTATTTCTGCAGTGACTTCACGTGGAAGCGCCTGGGTACCCTGATCTCCTCCTGCTCCCGACTCCTTCTCCCACAGCTGCAATCTCCACTTCAGGCTCTCGTTTTCCTTCTTCAGCTGCGCCATTTCACTCCCGACACTGTCCTCCACACACTGTGTGATTTTAAACACAGACCGTCTCACCAGGATCTGGGAGACGCTGCGGAGTTTGCCTTGAAACTCGTCCTCGGTGTCAGACACCCTGTTTCCAAAAAGTTCTGAAACTTCATACACGATCGATTTGAGCAAAACCTGCATGAATGAGTCAAGCTGGGTTTGCAGATTTAACAAGCACTCCGCCATCCTTCTTCAGAGTCGGTCAGAAACAAAGGCAGACTTGCAAAGTTTAAACAGAATAACTTTCTTCTTTATTTTTATTCTTCACAGATCCTGTTGTCAGGGCTGTGATCAGTTCAAGCACGAACACAGCCGACAAGACGCTACGTATTCAGAAACTAAAGCTATTAAAAAAACAACAACTTTCTCATGTAAAGAAAATGATTCAATCGCCAACACGTGGGTGAAAGATATGCAGTGTCGCGCAGTATGATGACATCATCCACTAGCGCGGCCGCGACTTCAAAACAACCGAGAAGCGGGGCTGAGAAAGAAGAGTTTCTGCAGCTGGATATAAACTTCACTGCACCTCCTAGCGCCACCTAGTCAAGAGGAGTGAATCACCTGCGACTTGCGCCGTTCGCAAGCCTGAATTTTGTGAAACGGAACAAATTTATTTTTTTGCCCTTGCACAACGAAAACATCTCAAGTGGATCTTTATTCTACATCTCCCTATGCAGGTTTTTTGTAAAAGAAAAAAAATGCTGTCATTTTTTTGCCAGCTGGCAGTATTTATTCTTCACCGATAAGCAAGATTTGTATTTCTTATTTCGGAAAAATAATTCTTCGAAAAACAAGTTGTTCCAGAAAGGAAATCAATACTTCATTTAACAAAATCAAGCTATATGTGATTGTCCTTAATGATGTATGGAGTCTGGCAAAGAATAGTGTGGTCTGTGTCTTTAGGTACTGAAAGCAACTGACGAGTTTAGGTGCTCTTAGGTATTTCCTGGAGATCAGGTCTAAATTAAAATCAAAGGAACCAAGTAAAGGTCTATTCCCTGTCACACAAGAAGGCTCCACAGCTGGAATGTTGTGTTTCCTTCTCTTGTGGGATTCACTTTACACCTTAACACCTTATTTAGGGGGATTGTAGTCTGTTATGTATTTGCTGGAGATCTGGTCTAAATTAACATCAAAGGAACATTTAAAGGTTTATTGCACATAGCACCTGAAGAAGGGTCCACATTGTGTTTCCTTCTCTTTTCAGCATGGAATAAACCTGTACTTTTTCCTTTGCAGCCCACGCATGCTGATGCAGCCCTCTACGTAAATTACCTTGGGCTGTGGACCTCCAGCTGACCTGCACACAAATATATGAGGAGGTCTACTGAGACAAGAGGAGTACGATAGAGTACCGAAGACTTGAAAAAGCTCTTGCATTAGATTCTGTGTTTTTGTTGTTCCCCAGATTTGTTTTCAATGTATGTTCTTTTTCTTTTGAAGCTGTTGTGCTTGGTTGTTTTTGTTTTAGTTGTTAAACTACTAAAGGAATTTACCTAGGTAAAATTGAGTAGCCTGGCAAAGAATAACCAGCACAGGACACAGATATATATTTGGGGTTCTTTATTTCCAGGTTAGTATGGTGTCTGATCTGTTTTGTTAGTTTGGAACATAATAAAAAGCAAAATAAATGACATATAATGATATATTTGACTACACAAACTACGGTAGTGGTTCTTTCTACCGTGAGGGAAAACGGTAAAAAAACCACATTTCAGTTTGACGGTTTCAACATTCCATCTAACCGTTACAAAATCACACTGAACAAAAATAAATTACATTACAGTTTAAATTTAAATAACTCACCACGCAGCGCGTGCAGAAATAGGCCTCTCACAGGCTGCACAGGTCACCTCTCGGCACTACCCTCACTGAGAACTACATTACATTACAACAATAATTAGTATAATACTCTTACATTGACATGCACTTAACAAACGGTGCTTGTCTTAATCCTATGAAATACCCCTTTATACTGGTTAATACATTTTATTTGAGACTCATTTAGGGTGTAAATAGGAAAACAACCCAGTATTTACTGTTACAACTCTCTGCAGTAATTTAGTTTTTTTCAACTGATACACACTGCTTCTTAATCCTACTGCACATGCACAGACCATGCAGCGTGTGCAAAAATTGACCCTGTTCTCATTGGAACAATGAGAAAGGCATACCTGGGTGCCCTTGAACCAGCACCTTACTTTCATCTTAGTCCTAACCTTACCACACTAAGCAATTTTACCACAGAGAATCCAATGAAATGGTTTTCTCCATTTGCAGTATTGGGGTAAAACAAATTCTGCACTTTTAAGCAAGTATTGCATTTCAAATTTCGCAAATTGTAAGAATTTCTTGAAAAATGTTGTTTCAGAAAGAAACTGAGTAGACGGGAATAGCCCAGTCAATAGAATATTGAACTTTTCATCTCAGGGTCCCTATTCAGGTGGCTGATTTTCTTGCAAATGCTGTGAACCTGCAAAATAGTTGGTCTTTTGTCCCTCAGTTTTTCAAGCTGTTCTATGCATGTTTAAAATGTTCAATATTTTTCATGCTTATAAGCACTTTCTATCACAGGTAACAGTACAGGACATGCAGAGAGGAGCGCACGTAGCTTTCAACTCGGTGCGGAGTCCAGAGGGAGGCCTCGCTAGCTGAACGATCTCTCAAGAAACCCCCGTTGAGATTCAACAAGTGTCTAATAATCATGTTCAAAAAGATGACAATAAGTTTTTTTAACATATCCTTACATTTGCCCGTACAGTACAACATATTTTCTGTACCCTCAAATCCACAATGTTACTACTTTCTCCTGAGAAACATAAGTATAGAGTCAAATCACAATAAATTATACAACAAATTCACTTAAAAGAACATATATGACAGAACACATTTAAGACTTACACCCCCTTTAAATATGCATTTGCTTTATTTGAGTTTTCTTACCTTCCCAGGGTACCTGAAAATTCACTATCGCATATTAAAGGCTGTACATGTAATACAACTACTAATAAAGACAGACATTAAAGTTAATTACTAATAAATTACACATTTATTAAGACATGTATTGATAAAATTCATTGTGAATAGTTGTGGTGTCTGAAAAACAATTTCAGTTAAATATAACAATAATTTTCAAGCGAGTGGTGCATAAGCTCGTTATTTAGTGACTATATTATTTCTACTATATTCACGACAGTTCTAATGTGATCGCTTGTTCCGCTTAGTCCTCTACTGAGTTGCTTAAACCCTGTGAAGAGGCTTCAGTAACATCTAATGGGCAGCACCTGTTATTTTAGGTTTGTTGCAATTGAGAACAGGTTAAGTACACAGCTGCTGACAAATTTCAATGGCCAAGTTTGTTGCAGCTGACCCGTTGTAGATACCAAACAGCTGCAAGAAAAAAAAAACAAACATCACCTGTGCCTTTTAAAAAAATAAAAACAGAGTAGTAGTTATTGAGGTAATTTCAGGTAGAATGTAAAAACTAAAGTTAACTAGTCCCACAGTAATGCTAGGGGTCCTATCAATAGAAAAATAAAATAGTTGTAACCCGAAAACACAACAACCACAAAACGAGAAGTCTTCCAGGAACCTATGTAAATCAGTGTAGTAGTCTAACAACTATAAAAAAGCATTCAAAACAAAAAGAAAAAGAACATTAAAAACATATCTGGGGAACTCATCTATCTGTGTAAAGCTCAGCTGCAGGTCCACAGCTGATGGTAATTTAAGTAGCTGTGTCAGCATGCATGGGCTGCAAAGGAACGAGGGAAGGTTTATTCAATACTGAAACGAGAAGGAAACAATGTTTTGGCTTGTAGCGACATTCTTTGGTGTCAATCAGCATACAGATTTTTCTTCATGTTCTGCTGTGCAGTTTGAACATAAATCCGATTTTTGAGGCAAATAACCTTTGTACATGATCTGGAATGTGACTGGTTAAATTACAACACAGTTACAACCCCCTTTATAATGGGTGTGCAACCAAGGCATTGCTCTCACACCTGAAGAAGGCTCCACAGCCGAAACGTTCTTTTCTTTCTTCATTTTTTCAGCATGGAATAAACCTATGTCGCAGCTACCCACCTGAACTACCAAGGCATTGAAAGTTTTTTTTAATTATTGTGCCAAAACATTTTCCATTAGTTTTTTTTCTTAAATGTTGTTGATTCAAAGATCTTATTAAATGTGAAAAAAGGTTTGATTGTGAAAAGGTTAAAATGTTATTGAAAGAAATCAGTAATTTGAGGAAAGATGGATTGTGGGAGCACCTTGACTCCCCATGTTATGCTGTATTTCTCTCTCATTCTACTGGGAGTGGTGCTGTCGTTTCTGGATAAAGTCTGTCAGTGGTAGTTTCAGATGGGTCAGGTATGACTGCGCTTTGCCACAAGAAAAGAGAAGTGACTTGGGAGAATCCCAACTGTGTTTTTTCTCTTTAAGAGCCTGGAGAGCGCCATTGGTAGAACATTACACTTTTAATTTCAGGGTCCAGGGTTCAAGTCCCTTTTCGGACAGATCTGCTTTTACTTGCATTTTCTTTAGCATTTCTTTTCACAAACTGAAAAAGTTCAAGGCGATTTTGTCACTGTACTCCACGTAGATAATCTAAATGAAATCACAGAAGAATACAGGCAACTCAGAGAGGAGCTCACGCAACAAATTCTCTTGAATATGACAAGAAGAAAGGCACCCTGCCTATCTGTGGAACATCACGTTCAAGTCTAATGACAGCCACATCAAAGATTGGAAGCATGAAAGTTTCAGGTCACTTTTTTATTATAGATTCAAGCAAATGTGAAGAGCATTATTTTATTTCTCATCGTTGTTGTTTATTTTTTTTTGTTTTTATCTTTTCCCATGGCAAAATTCTTAAGATTTCTTCTGTTTCTAAAGGTAGTTTTAGCTCAGGTTACTTTCAAGGTCAGTTTCTTTATTATAGGTTCATGAAAGCCTGAATTCCTTTGCAATAAATATTTCAGAATCCCAGTCAAATCCAGTACAATTTTTGCTCAGTTCTGCAGTCTACTGTTTGTGCGTTGTATATAAGATGCTGCTTAAAGCATTTCTGAAACGGGAGACACGTTGCGAATGCGTCTTCCTGTAAAAATAAAATTACTTCAAAGGGGCTGTACATTGAGGTCTGAAGCCAACTCCACAGGAGAACTATATCCAGAGGTGCAAAAGAACTAAATATTTCACCAAGAGAGAGGAAGGATCACAGAAAATGAAGGAGCAGTCGCTTCCACGCTTTATAATACTTCAAGTTCAGATAATAAGAGCCACTGTCAGGAGCTGAATTAAAGCTGTAGTCTCTTTGGGGGAGTGGGTTGGAGTCCCATGGCTGCCAAATATCTCCTTGTTAAGAATCACTTTTTATTGTTGCTGTCTGCATGAGAATTAAACCAGTTTAATTAATTTGAACAACATAATAGTCACATTTGAGTGTGTTATATTCTCCTTCTCATTGTAATTTATACTCAAAGATTTATAGATTTTCTTCTTTATTTTAAAAACATACACAAAGTTTGCTGTTAAAAAACGTGCTGCATATAAAACAATTTCAAGGGGTCAATGCATCCTTGAAGGTGCGGTGGCCAAGTGGTAAAGCATTGGTCTCATATACTCAAGATCAGTGGTTTGAACTCTGTCTGTGCCTTCTTCTTTCATTGCCATGTTTCATTATCTAGGTCTTTATCTATGAACTTTATTGTCTTTTCACAAATAAATACAGAATAATACAAAGAAGACATTTTACAGTCCTATATAAACCAGTAACAGCATCAACGTACACATTCAGAAGAGGTCACAATGCCAACAGAAAAACACATAAATTAGATCACATATCATGTTAAATCACTTCTCCTAACTTCTTGCTCGTGCTGTTTTCAGCAATGAAATAAAATGCATGTGTTTACCTTGCAAGATTTCTTGTTTACTTATCAATGAGTATACAAAGAAAGAAAAAGGCATTTTCACAAATAATACACAGGTCTGTCACCCAGTTGACAAGCGCATTGAGCTCCATGGACATGAAAAGTGCCAAATAAAAGCCATTTCTCATTCTTTCTCTTAGTGTTGGTGCTGCTTTCGCAAGTAAAGGAAGCAAGTTGCACAGCAAGCAGGCTCAGTGCACACTGAACGCAGTTGTCTCAGAGCAGGTGAGACATGTCCAAGTGGCTTTAAAAGGACAACACTTTGCCGGCGCCGTGGCTTAGTTGCTCAAAGCGCCTGTCAAGGAGACCTAGAGAACAGGAGATCCTGGATCCGATTCCCAGCAGTGCCCTTCTTCCTATCTGACCATACAGAATTTATCCTTATGGGCAAATCACATATGACTTGTTTGAGTTGAATGCAACTGTTCATTTCCTTTCTGGAACAACTTGATGTTCAAGAAATCCATACAGCTTGCTGTAGCGGCAAGGCTTATTATAATACAGGATTTAAGTTTGCTGCTCCTTTGCCAGTCTCTCTCTTCCTCATCTCAGTGGCGCTGGACACAGGGAGACCATTCCATGTGGTTCAGATTTAAGGTGCTTTCTATCTGATAGAGTTCCCTGAAAGGAACAACTCCCAAGGCTGAGATTCTCCAGCCACCCGAAAGAATGGTCATCCCTGGCGCGTTACTGTCTGGTTTACAATCCTAAGGTCAGACAGCATTGTTACTCATCCTCCACCTTGATCAGTCAATCAGGAACTGGTGGGGCAGGATAACCCCACGTGGGTCTCAAATGCCCTGGAAGCTTTCAACTGATGAATGACCTTAGTTCCTCCAGATAAAAGAGGCAGCACAGGGCCCAGAAGGTGCCTCTGCAGGACATTCTCAGACTCAGCTTGGACAATCACGTGACATCCAGTGTGTCCAAGTGCCAGGACTTTACTTTGTTCTAAGAGTCAAGTTCTAAGCAAGTTCGAACCACTGGTAACCGTGAATGCTCGCCTGATCAACGAGTGAACTACGGTCGGTAATGTCAACAGCTGATTCTCAGTATTCAGGACTAGCGCTAAATCGGGAAAGTACCGGTTTTTCCCATCTAAAGAGTGTGACTTACTCAGACTCGCAGTCACTTTTCATGTGCACAAACTCTGATAGTTCAGCCAGGTCTAACTAGCCGGTCTTCAGAGAGTCACTGCCAGTGCACTGCAGCAGGAATCTCTCAATCCTTCTCCTACAACTCCAGCCGCAACAGGACTGCTTGGCACCGGGCCAGAGGATGCCGATTGGATGACTGTTGACTGTTGGTCATTGAGAATTTCTGGGGTTCCTATGAGATCATGACTTGTAGGTGGTACTTGGATGCTTTGGTTGGATTAGGGGTGGTAGTTGGTCTAAAAAGTTTGAGAACCACTGTGATATTGCTTTTGAATATCTAGTGCAGACATTGTAACCAAAGCTCCTTAAAAAACACCTTTTGTATTCTGCTAACCCTCACTATAAGATCTGTTATGTTTATAAGCACATTTTATGTATTAATAAATGTATTCTCGTGTATAAGTATCCGTGTGTATGCGTTGCTGAGTTGTTTGAGAAGGTCGATTTCTAGCCATCGAAGAATCGTTTTAATATTTTATTAATTTTAATCATTAATAATTGTCCCAGTAAATGCACAAAACACCTACAAGGATCACGTTTGTCTCTATCGAGATCTGTCAGCAAGTTGACTGCTTTAGTCTCACCAGCACAAGCCAACCAAGATCATGTGTCTCAGTGCATGTATCTTCTTATTCAAACAGTATTAAACACTTCAGGAAGAACAAATTAATTTAAACTGACAGCAGTAGGCACTTCTTTACATAGAAGGTTGTGGGGGTGTGGAACAAGCTGTCTAGCCATATTGTGGAAGCTGATAGCCTGGCTTATCTCACAAGACAGCTGGATGAGACCCTACAGTCAGGATAGGAGGCACTACTGTACATAGAAGGTTGGGGGGGAGTGGAGCAAACTACCCAAGCATGTTGTTGAAGCCAATATTCACGTTCCTCTGGGATCTGCCCCAGGCATCAGTGTGATGCCACTCTCCCTGCTTGGCCATTCCAAGTCTCTCCCAGCGGCATTGGGGAGTTACCAGCCAATCACAGAAACACATCTTCAACATCATGGGCCAAGATGACCCTACATTACAGTGGCCTCCCATCATTAATCCTGAAGCATGTCCAGCCCTCGGCTATACAGCTTCATGATCCCCAACATCCCTGCCAAGACCTGTTGAGGGGCCAGTTCTGCTAGACCAGGAGTCTCAAGCCCTTTTCCAGTCACTGGAGGGCCAAGTGCATCTTCAGGTTTTCTTTCCAAACGGATCTAGCCAATTAAACAATTAAGCTAATTATTTTCTAAGTAAGATATGAAAATAATGTGCTTAATAATACATTTAATGTCTCTTACTGTTGAAGACTCAAAATATTCAAGGCACAGTTTAATATTTTAGACCACGATAAAGGTATTAGAATGATTTTTGTTTAATTAAAGAAATTGATAATATTTGTAACCAAGAGCTCTGGTCACAAAACCAGGAGATGCACCAGACCCTCTTTGAATGGAGATTGAGACCCCCTGTCTCTCACACTCACCCTCTCTCACACTCACTGTCTCACGCACACACCCTTTCACTCCTAATAATAATAATAACAATAATAATAATAATAATAATAATAATGCAGAATCACTGCTCTTGGGGTCTTGGGTCTGGCTCCACAACTTGTGTCGGATGGGTCTCCTGTTACCTCTTTCCTGATCTGGGGACGTCAGACACAGTTCTGTTACAGACATGGTCTGAACAAGACTCACAAGCACACACACCCAAAGACACACACTCCCACATACTCACGCATGCAGATGCACACACTGTCAGGTAGAGCCTTCTCTTCCCCATAAAAAGGACAGCAGGGCCCTGCTGCTGCGATGAGTTTTAATTTCAGGGAAAGTAGAAAAAAGAAGAAAAATCAGAATAAGTTCAGGGACAGCAGTGGACTCTTAGCTCTCTGGGCCTGGGACCTGAGTCTTAAGCCCATCTCCGGTCTCTGTTGGGTCTGGACAGCTTCTCTGGTCACCTCTGTTGACATCTGTGGACAGGACGGTTCTGTTAGACAAATGAACTCTACCTGACGTCACTCCCACACTCAATCAATCAATCGTATTTTTTCTTGCATTGTGCCTCCAGAGCATCAAGGCACTTTACAAAACATACCTAGAAAAATAGAATTTAAATATGTAGTATTGTAGTTTCTAAAGTTACTGCTTGAATAATCCAACAACCACTGATGCTACTGCTGCTATTGCTGCTATTAACACAACTACAACCATGACTACAACTTCTAATAGTAATTCTGATACTAATACTCCGCTACTACTAATCAGCTGTCATTACTACTAAGAGTGATAAAAACAGAGCACTCACATCTCTGTGGACATTGGTCTAGACTCTAGAAAGTGATTCCATTCACAAGCAGCTCTGGAACTCAACACCTGTTGATGGGTCACTTCTGTCAGACACAACAGTGGAGCCCAAGCCCACCTACACACACATTCACACACACTGACAGATATACACCCACACACTCACACACATGCACACGCACAGACACTACACATACTGACTGACACCACACACATTTATACACACAATCAGACACACACACGCACAGATACACACTAGCACACATTCACAGACAGACATACTGTAGACACTACACTTACTCACAGATACACACCCACACACTGACATGCACAAATTCACAGAAACACACATAGACACTACACATACTCACAGACGCACACTCACACACTGACGGACACCGCATACATTCTGACCTACTTTTACACTATGACTAACCCTAACACAAATACTGCTAACTTCCATTATGTATTACACTATCATTATTACTAACAATAACACAAACTAACTACTACACTAATAATAACAGTAATGCTATCAAAAGAACTAAAATGACAAAGAGTGTTAATATTCTGACACTAACGTTATGAATATCATTAATATTAACATGAATACTAACATTAAAACTAAAATTAATAGTAGCTCTATCATCTCTAATTCTCACATGAATACTAGTAGTATTAGTAAAACTACTAGATATACTCTCAGTAATATTAACATGAATGCTAGCATTGAAATTAATCAGTTGTGCTATCATCATTAATACTCACATAGGCACACAGACACTACACATACTCACAGACACGCACCCACACACTCATCCACATCACACACACCCACACACTGAAAAATACCACACACTCACAGACACCACATACACTCTTACCTACACTAAAATTAACACAATACTACTGATAATACAACACTATCATTATCACTACCACTGATACAAACTACTACTACACTAATAATACTAATAATAACAGTAATCCTATCACTAAAACTAACATGACTACTAGTGTAAATACTCTAACAGTAACTCTATAATAATCACTAATATTAACATGAATAATAGCATTAATAATTAAACTACCAGTTGTACTCTCATTAATATGAACATGAAGACACTAGTATTAGTATTAGTTGCTGTCCGTGACGTCACATCGCTCACTTTGACGAAGGCGAGACACCTAGCACAGTGATGTGAAGCGTGTCGCCATGGTTACCATCCTTATGATTTGTAAACAAATGGAAAATGCATTTAAACTGTTGCTTACACAAATTTATCAACTTGGAATATAATTTTCTAGCTCTAGGATGAAATTTTAAAATAATAATTTGAATAATCATTCTTTAATTTCGGATTGAACATTTTTAACACTTAACGAACTATGGTAATTGATCGATACAGGCTGTATTGACTGTTTTCTAGATATTTAAAACAGGGTCAAATACGGGAAAATAATCAGTACTCCCCAATCGGTGAAATTAATCGATTATTCTACAGTTCTTCAGTTGAATTAATTGGTTGTCGATAGATAAGTGATCAATAACTCGCCTCCGTGCACTCAGCGCGCCTCCCGAGTTCTGAGGGTTCAGTAGGAGAGAGAAGTAGAGAAAGGGATAAGACTGAGGACCTCAGGTCCCTCCTGAACTCCTGGCATCTGGACCGAGGAATTAGTCAGAGAGCTTTCAGTGTATTTCTTACTGAATCAGGCACTGTGTAACGAACAGTTCTTTCCGGACCCTATGCGGACGACACAGTCCGACGGAGTGGGGAAACGTCATGCAGGAAAACGGGGTTGAAGACAGGGGGGCGTGTCCAAGGTGCGCTGGTGCACGGGGGAGGTGTGGCCGAGGAGAACAATCCCAAAGAGTAATCCATAGAGTATCCAAAACACGAAGGTAAGTCCATAGCCAGGAGATCCATCAAAACACGACGTTAAAACCACGAAGACCGGGTCGGAACCGACGGACAGGGGACAAGGAACAGGAACAGGGGTTAAAACCTTAACGGGACCAGGCGCCTCCAGGTCCCGGACTCGCACGATACAGAAATCAGATGCAGAGCCCGGATGAGCGTCAGCGCCTGGCTTTTAAGGGGGAACGGGAATAGGGATCAGGTGCAAACAATGGGAGGGAACGAGGAAGAGCTGGAGCTCCCTTAAGAGGAGGGGTTAGCGATCGTGCCACACTGCTTTGCTGTACATGAGCAGAACATTTCAAAATCGTTTTCTATTAACAATACCTGACCCATAGCCAGGATTAAAAACATTGAACAGCAAGTAATAAAAATGATTAAAATAATGAAGCTGGGAATTTTTAAAGGTCATCTCCGATGTTCTAGAACAGGGGTGGGGAACCTTTTTTCTGCCAAGGGCCATTTGGATATTTATAACATCATTCGCGGGCCATACAAAATTATCAATTTAAAAATTAGCCTGCTATATTTGGTCAAACATTTAATTAACTTACCCCTAATGTGATGGCTGGAACTGCTTCTCTTTGGTGAGGCTTGTGATGTTAGCTGGTATTGATGATGTTGCTACTCGCAACTGCTTTTCCAGGTTTGGGTCGGTCAGTCTGGAGCGCAGTCGACTCTTTGCGATGGTAAGTTTTGAAAAGAACTGCTCGCAGAAGTAAGTTGTTCCGAACACAGATGCATATTTCAATGCACCTAGCCTTCAGCTCATCATCGCTTTGCAGCTGAATGATTTTGTGTTGTTGGTTATCAGGCACATCAGCTGGTTCCACATTGAGAGATGTAGCAAAGATGTTCAATTCCATTTGTTTACTTTTCACGTCCTTGAATCTTTCATTAAATGCCTCAATTAGTTTTGCACATTCACCAGCATATTCAAGTGTAGTAGAAGGCTTTTGTCCTTCCAGAGTGGGGAAATGCACTGTGTTATTCCTTTCGAGTTGCACTTTCCACAGCTTTTTTTCGGCTTTTTCATTACTGCTAACGCATCGCCACAAACTAGGCACACAGGTTTGCCTTTGACTTCAACAA
Organism: Lepisosteus oculatus; assembly: GCF_040954835.1. Classification (NCBI taxonomy): domain Eukaryota; kingdom Metazoa; phylum Chordata; class Actinopteri; order Semionotiformes; family Lepisosteidae; genus Lepisosteus; species Lepisosteus oculatus. The sequence continues at coordinate 4,357,298 of NC_090709.1, forward strand.
AAAAATAATAATTTGTCCATTTCTCTTGGAAAGATCGACAATCTGCATAAACTTTTCTTTTGTTTGTAGTCGCCATTTGTAGGATGTCACACCACTTAAGTTTTAATAACTATCCAGCGTGTGTCGCCAGCGACGCGATTATTTTGCTTTGATCGCTGTTCTAATCCTCCATCTTGGATTTGGAACATATCCAACATTTGTATCATCGACTCTTGAGGTCTTTTCTGTGTACTGTAATTTCCTTAATCTTCATCTGAGATTCAGTTTTTGCGAGGATTGTTGATCATGGACGTGTGGGTAAAGGTTGGATTGGAGTAATCGTCTGTGTCGACAAAGAAGTCGACAACATCGTTGTCAATCATCGGAGGCAAGGTCATCAAGGTCGCGAGGAATCATCTAATCGCATCTCGTCTCATCATCACCGGATCCCCGTAGTTTCGCCACAGTGTGTTAACACTTTCGCAATGTGTACAGTCCCAGCCTGCCTGGCACTGACTGTCCTCTGAGTCACCGCAATACAGGCAGACGGGCCGCGGGCAGCCGATGAGGAGCATACGTGTCTGTCCCGTCATGTACTCGTATGTGTCCTGTCTATCCCGTGTCTGTCCCATAATGGACGTTCCTTGCTTGTCCCTCAAAATTTACGTTATTATTATGATTCACTTAATATAAATTTATGTTGCTATGAATTTCGAGTCCCGCCTTCGGTTGCCTTGGCAGGACCAGACCAAATGATTTAGTGGGCCTTATACGGCCTGCAGGCCGGATGTTCCCCACCCCTGTTCTAGAAGATGGGTTAACTATTTATGACTGATTATCTTATTTGAGTTTTCATTATTTGTTTTATTTCATATAAAATAGTTTTATTTATATATCTACTTTTCTGTTAACAATTAAGACGTAAAATGTCTTCAAATTCATTTCTGTAGTGCCTCACATACTACTATTAATGGTGTTCTTTGTAGCCTAGAGAAATGTAAGGAAACATTTAATATTTTTTTGGTTTAAGTTGTGACAGCTTTTCTTTTCCTAAAACACTTTTAGGTTATATTATCAAAACATTTTTCAAATATGACTGGTGTGCATTATATTTATGATACTGTTATATTTGTGAAAACACAACATGTTTTCTTTGCACAGTAGCATGTAACTGTGTGCATCTGTCTGGTTTAATTTAAGGCTACAGGTTACTGCTTAGCTGGTGTTTGTTGCCTGTTAGGCAAACAGAATTCTTGCACTCTTTGCACATATACCTCTGCTGTTATTTATTTAAAAGACTTGGTTTTGCCTTGTGGTTAGCACTGCTGGTCTCTATATTCTGAAGGCTATGTGTTTGATTGTGGAGTCAGAAAAATATTTTCTGTTTTTTTATTTTTATTTTTAATTAATTTAGTATTTAGTAAATGTCTGGATATTTCTTTTTCTTTTACACTATAGAGTACTTTGTGTTAATGAGTGGCAAACATTCTCAGTTAAATACATCATGGTTCCATGCTGTTACACAATAAAATGTGAAAAAGTCCAAGGTGGATGTAGACTTTCTTTAGGCATTGTATGTGGGTTTCAGATGTTCTTGTATCAGACTGGGTTTTCTTGACTTATGCACTTTCTGTGTGGAGTTTGCATGTTCTTCACATGTCTTTCTGTTTTTTTGTTTCTGTGGCTGTTCCAGTTTCGTCCATAAAATCATCCAATTACATTAAGAACATGTACCAGTGCTGCAACCTGTAATCCAAATACAGTCCACACAATTCTGATTGATTATATACATGTACTATGCTAGTTTTGGAGTTTTAAAGTCAATTTGAGGTATAGAATTTAAGGGACTGGTCTGAACTATGTACAGTGTGACTATTAACACCTGTAGTGGTTTGATGGGTTTACTGAGACAATTATTAATTGTAGCAGTAATCACGAGGTTGTTCGTTGGGGCTTTTAGAAAATCAATCGTCAGAACAACTAACAACGCACACACACGGGTTCAATACCCGAGATACATTTATTAATATAAACTGTGCACCAAACATATACTAGTCTGCCTGGATACGAGCGGCAGACCTTACTGTGAGGGTTATCAATATACAAGCTATATAATCTCGAAGAGAGGCAAACACAAAGAGATACACAACAGAGAATATATGTCAATATATATCGTTCGGTTACCAAATCGCTAATCAGTGTTATTACCCACTTTTACTCTACACTCGGAAGTAAATACATTACTCATGAATTAAATTGATAACAACTTGTGTTGAGGTACAATTGAATTCTCGAGACGCAATGTAGAACATGGGGTTTACTTATCCACTGTGTTTGTATTTGTTGCAGCCTCTGTTCCAGCGGTTGTCCAATGGGCGTTGTGTTGGCGTCCTCTGGCTACCGGCCAACCAGTCAAGGTGCAGCTCAGAGTAGGACGGGCGGAGGAATCTAACTGCGGCGCGCAGGGCAGTCGTTGCTCCGAGGGGATCTACCAGCAGTCCGGCTGGCTAGTAGAAAGTCTCTATGCACAGAGTGTGACCGCGAGTCCTCACAAGTCACTCTTTTGCCTGGGAAAAAACTGGTTCGTTCCCGGTCCAGCGCTGCTTCTGAATAAGCTATTCAGGTTGTCGACGAGGGTCCAACTGTAGGCTGCCGTTGATCAAGCGGAGCATTCACGTTGGTAGAATTCTGAGTACGTATGGGATCCTCGGCCTCACGCTTAGAACAAAGTCCAAGTCCTTTTGCAGACAACAGCAGTTGTCACGTGATTGTCTCTGAGGATGCGCGAAAATGGCCAAGGAGAGCTCAGAACTGAGCTTGCGCTCCCTTTTTGATCAAGACCCAGATGTCTGCTGATTGGTTGAGAGTTTGGCGGGCATTGGAGACCCACGTGGTATTACCACGCCCTGCCAGTCCCTGATTGGTTGGTCAAGGTGAGATATAAGTCACTTACTCTTGACACTTAGGAATGCAGTCCAGATGTCCATTCGGCACTCCCTAGACTGATAGGCGCCAATGGATGACCATTGATCATGATAGCCAGGCTTAGCTAATTGCATCCCCGTCTGGGAGCTTGTTTCTTATCACAAGAAAACATCTTAAATTAGCTTGCATGAATTCTTTCTCTGTGGCTGCCCCACAGAGATGGAGGGTGAGATGGGGCCTCTTTTAGGAGCATACCAACGCTTAATTCTGTCTTGTTAACAAGCATTGCCGCTACACACCAAACCTGAAGGCATTTATATTCTCACTTTGTCAAAGTTCGATGGTGTATCATTTTAATGGTATATTTTGTTTAAAAGTGTAAAATTGTCTTTCATGGGAAAAAAAAGAATCTGAATTTGGAATGGAATAAGAAATGCCTACTTCTTTAGAAATTTACATTTTAATTGAAACTAGTAATAACATCATCTTTTTGCAATTTTATGATAAGGTACAAAGGTACATTTGGAATACAGTGGCACTCTTAAAAATCAGAATTTACATTTGTGTACAATTTCACACATTCTTTAGTAATGCATGGTTTCATATTAATGATGTTAGTTTAGTCTATGAAAATACTGACTTCTGTAACACAAACAGCTCTGTAAGAGCTCTGTTGCACCTGCAGCCCTGCTGTCTGTATTTGTGTGTTTCCTCCAGTGAGACACAGAGCTGCTCCTGTCTCTGGGAGTGTCTTCAGGGAGAGGAAACAGTGATGTGGCTCTGATATATATGGAGAAGACTGAAAGGGCTCTGTCTGATTGGCCGTCATGCCTGTGTGAGAGGTTCCTGCTGTCAGTCTGAAAATGCGGAGCTGCGTGTGATTGGCGGGGCGGGGGGCTGTGTTGTTGCTGGGGGTCTGGCGAGCAGAACAGAATGTAATTCTTTTTAATAATTAAAACCTCCTAATCTATAATTAGAAGTAGTAGTACTACTACCCATTGCAGTCACTTCAGTAGTAGTAGTAATAGCAGCAGTGTAGTAGCAGTATCTAGTATAGTAGCTTGAGTCCAAATTCAGTGACCAAAACAATCATAAAGTTTACCTTGGTTTACCTTATTAAATACAGTTTGTGGTAAATGATTAATTGTCAACAGTCCAGGAACAAAGCTTAAAACAATTACAGAAGAAGATGGGGGTATAGACTGAAGAAGGGGTAAAGAAAAACAGGTGAAGAGGGAAGGCGAGAGCTCCTTGTCCAGATTAGACAAAAAGATCAGATTGGAATTAATAGTCAGCAATAATTGTGGTGTCTCACCTGTACCTCTACTTGGAAGAAGACAGCGTTGTAGGAAGAGGGGTAAACAGGCAGGCGTTCTGGCTAGATTGAGACAGCACAGCAATCTTGGCTTGCTCCCAAGTATACTTCTTGCTACTGGACAATAAGATGGATGAACTGAGAGCATGGCTTGCTTTCCAATGGGACATCAAGAACTGCAATATGCTGGCACTTACATATGCTGACTTACATTATTAGTCATATTATCACAGCTCCAACACACGGAACATGTGTAGTGATATATGCACAATTACAGACTACAAAGCACAACCCAGCTATATCAAACAATAGTCTGCCTCTCTTCCTGATGAGCTAAATTCATTCTATGCTCAGTTTGAGGTCAGTAACGCAGATCCAGCCAGGAGGATTTCAGAAATCCAGGGCGAACACCCACTGATCATACCCAGAGCGGATGTGTGTAAAGTTTTTAAAAAGACCAATCCACTCAAGGCTCCTGATGCTATCTCTGGCCGTGTTCTGAAGGCATGTGCAGACCAGCTGGCAGGTGTCTTCTTGGACATATTCAGTCTCTCTCTAGCTCAGTCTATAGTTCTTTCCTGCTTTAAGAAAACCACCATTGTCCCTAAAAAACCAAGAGTCAGTAGCCTGAATGACTATTGCCCCATTGCAGTCACATCAGTTATCATGAAGTGCTTCGAGCGGTTGGTCAAAGCACATTTCACCTCATCACTGCCTGACATCCTAGACCCACTGGAATTTGCGTATCGCCAGAGCAGGTCAACAGAAGATGCTATTGCCACTGCCCTCCATACTGCCCTCTCACAACTGGATAAGAAAGGAACATATGTGAGAATGCTGTTTGTTGATTACAGCTCAGCATTCAATACCATAGTGCACTCAAAGCTTGTCATCAAGCTTCAGGACCTGGGACTGAACATCTCCCTCTGTATTTGGATCCTGGACTTCTTGACAGAATGTCCAAATGTGGTGAGGGTGGGCACCAACATATCCTCTACCCTGTCTCTAAACAATGGAGCCCCTCAAGGCTATGTGCTTAGCCCTCTTCTCTACTCCTTATTTACCCATGATTATGTCGCTAGGCATAACTCAAACTCCATCATCAAGTTTGCGGATGATACAACAGTCATCGGCCTGATCACAGATGGTGAAGAGTCTGCGTACAGGGAGGAGGTTGAAACCCTGGCAGCATGGTGCCAGGAGAACAAACTATCTCTGAACATTAGTAAGACTAAGGAGATGATTGTGGATTATAGGAAGCACCAGAGAGGAGATCACATACTGTACCTATTTATTTCACAGCTTCTACCTCCAGGCAATACAACTGCTAAAGAGCCAAGCTGCAGTTCCTTCAGCAAATCACCGTAATGGCTACATGGTGTAGCGGCAATGGTTGTTAATAAGACAGAATTAAGTGTTGCTGTGCTTTCCCAAATGAGGCCCCATCTCCCTCTTCATCTCTGTGGTGCAGCCACAGAGAAGCTATTCATGCAGGCTGATTTAAATATGTTTTCCTTTGATAAGGGACAGCTCCCAATGGTGATGCACTTAGCTAAGCCTGGCTATCATGATCAATGGTCATCCATTGGTGCCTATCTGTCTAGGGAGTGCCAGATGGACATCTGGACTGCATTCCTAGGTGTCAGGAGTAAGTGACTCATATCTCACCTTGATCAACCAATCAGGGACTGGTAGGGCCGAGTAACCCACGTGGGACTCTGATGCCCAGGAAACTTTCAGCCAATGAACGAGCTGAAGTTCCTCCAGGTAAAAACAGGCAACAAAGGAGAACTATTCGTAGGACTATTCTAAGGAGAATTCCAAGGGTGCGAGACAATTCCAAGGCAGGACGGCCCAGGAGCAGAAGGCTCCCAAGGGCAGGACATTCTCGCAGCGTGCCTCCTGACCATCCTGAGACTCAGCCCGGACCACCACGGAATGGCCAATGTGTCTGAGTGCCAGAACTTTCCTCTGTTCTAAGAGTCTAGAGCGGAGGTTGCCAGAGAGTAACCAGAGGATCCACCCGAGGTTAGCATCAGCAGCAAGCCTCATGAACAGGTCGGAACTGTGGACAGCTGAATCACTATTCAGAACTAACGCTTCATCAGGAATGAACCGGTCCTCTTCCTGACTTGCTGGGACCCACAGTCATCTTTTCTCCTGAGCACAACTTTGCTAGTTAAAGCCAACACTAACTAGCCGGTCTTCAGAGAGCATCAGCAGCGCACCGTCGCAAGCCGCACAGCACAGCCTGGCACCGAGCCAGAGAGTGCGGATTGGACAGCAACAAGCCTGCAACTGTTTCTTTGTGTCCGCAGGAGATCTGATTCCCCAGAGAATGGATGAGTATTCAACTTCAATGCATTACAGCTAGAGAATTAAATTGTTATCCCAACCAGTTGATATCACTTTAATTCCTAAGAGTTATGTACTTGTTTTGAGTATCCAATGTAGAAGTTATAACCAAGTTCACTTTACAAAACGGTCTAAATGAATGATATACTGAACATATGTCCTCTTGATATATGTAACTCTTCGTAACTGACTGAATATATACCTTTTGTATTCTGATAACCTTCTCGATAAGATCTGTAAGTTTTACATGCATATTCTATGTATTAATAAATGTATCCTCGTGTATTAGTACCTGTGTGTGTGCGTTGTTTGAGTTATATTGCATGGTTGGATTCTAAGGCCATTAAAAGAATCAATTATGTGATTTACTGCTACAATTGATAATTGTCCCAGTAAATGCCCAAACCCTACAGAACTGGTGCCTCGTGAGAGCACACTACAGTACTCTGCGTGAGAGATTGTGTGATTGTGTCCTGTGAGTGTGCTTGTGTTATAGTATTCTGTGTGTGAGGTGGTACCCTCTGTGTGTGATTGTGTCCTGTGTGTGAGATTGTGTGATTGTGTCCTGTGGGTGTGCTTGTGTTATAGTACTCTGTGTATGACGTGGTACCCTGTGTGTGTGATTGTGTCCTGTGTGTGAGATTGTGTGATTGTGTCCTGTGAATGTGCTTGTGTTATAGTACTCTGTGTATGACATGGTACCCTGTGTGTGTGATTGTGTCCTGTGTGAAATTGTGTGACTTGAGTCTTGTGTGTGTGAGGTTGTATGATTGTCCTGTTAGTGTGTGTAATAGTACCCTGTGTGTGTGATGGTGCTATAGTACTCTGTGTGTGAGGTGGTACCCTATGTGTGTGATTGTGTCCTGTGTGTTGAGATTGTGTGATTGTGTCGTGTGTGCATGACATTGTGCCTTGTGTGTGTGAGATTGTGTGACTGAGTCTTATATGTGTGAGGTTGTATGATTGCGCCCTATGTGTGTTTGTTTGATTGTGCCCTGTATGAGAGACTGTGCCCTGCTTATGTGCATGTGTAAGAGTATTAAATGTGCATGTAACAGTACCCTGTGTGTGCATGTGTCTGTGTGATTGTGCTATGTGTGTGTGTTTCTTAGATTGTGCCCTCTGTGTGTGATTGTGCTTTGTGTGCGCCTATTCCCTGTGTGCATGTGTCTGGAATTGTGCTGTCTGTCTGTGTTTGGATTGTGCCCTGTGAGTGCTTGTGGGATTGTGCCCTCTCTGTGTGTGTGATTCTATACAATGTCTATAGATATGTCTGTTTGTAATATTTAATATGCACTCTGTGTACATGTGTGATCCTATTACAGTGTGTGTAGGTGTTCATGAGTGCATATACATGTGTGTGATTGTAATGTATCCTGTGTGTGTGTCTGTGTGTGAAGTGTAATGGGGAGAGATGGAACAGAAAATGTAATATTAAGTACTTTAAGTAAGTAACACACACGCTGGAACAGGAAACACAGTGTCACAGTATCCCAACTCATTTTGCTGTAGTTTGATTAAAAACAAAATCAGAAGCAGAAGCTGCAGGTAAAGAGAGTGCAAGCAGAGGGCGCTGACCCCAGGACTCAGCAAAACTATCAGACTCAACTGTTCTCCTGCGCCCAGGTCCTGTAGCTGGAGACCCGGGTGTAGACCTCAGGGGAGTTGGGCCAAGCGCAACCTCTTCCAGAGCTCACAATCCCAGCCAAGGCCCGTAACTGGCTCAGTTCAGCCCCTAAGAGCCCCAGTCTTTCAGTGCTCTAATGTCTCCAGTCAGGGGTTAAAGGTCACTGTGACTCTGGGCTCATGAAGACAGTAACTGGCTCAGTTCAGCCCCTGAGAACCTCAGTCCTTCAGTGCTCTAGTGTCTTCAGTCAGGGGTTAAAAGTCACTGTGAGTCTGGACTCATGAAGACAGTAACTGGCTCAGTTCAGTCCCTGAAAGCCCCAGTCCTTCAGCACTCTAGTGTCTTCAGTCAGGGGTTAAAGTTCACTGTGACTCTGGGCTCAGGAAGACAGTAACTGGCTCAGTTCAGCCCCTGAGAACCCCAGTCCCCAGTGAGAGTGAGATAAGAATTATTGATTCCCTGAGGAGAGGGATTCACATTAGAAAAATAATGCTACTGACAGGATAAAGGTCCTCTTGATATGAGCTTGTATTATCAGTCCACCTGGAGTCCTGATTTCTGTATCTGAGCTCTATTAACACAAACCACAGCAGGTGTGTTACGGGAGCCAGATTGGTCTCCCATGTGGAGGTCAGTTAAACCTGACGGTTTTTCTGGAGAAGACACTAGACGGACTTCAGGGAAAGACACACTAGGTTTATTTGTGAGGACAGTTTGTGATCCAGTTCACAGGGGAACAGCCAAAGGCAACTGAGCCCAGGCAGATCCAGGTTGGTAGTCAGGGAACAGTCCGTAATCCATAACAAGGTAATCCATCCGAGATGAGCACATGATAAAACCCCCAGAAGAGGGAAAACAAGACGAGGAACACACAGTCACGGAACAGGAACGGTAATGGAATCGCCGGGTCCCGTGCTCAGAAGACAGGACATCTGGGGATAAGGCCTATGCCCTCAGGCTCCTCCAGGTGGTGTCCCACCTGGAGTCCTGATCCCTGAGCTCCACTAACACACAACAGCTACCACTCTCCTCCCTCATGCCCCAACTTGTGGCTATTTCATCACTTACTTTTAGTGTCTAGGATCAGAATTAAAAACAGCAGCTGCAGGAGAAGCACCTTCATTCTCTGATTCTCTCAAAGGACACAAGACTGTCTCTCCTTCACAGTGCTGGGCACTAGAATAGAGGACTGACCCTCCTCAACTACTGCTGGGCACAGAGCACTGACCTCCCTCAACTACTGCTTGGCACAGAGCACTGGCCCTCCCCAAATAATGCCGGGCACAGAGCACTGACCCTCCCCAGCTACTGCTTGGCACAGAGCACTGACCCTCCCCAACTACTGCTGGACACAGAGCACTGACCCTCCCCCAACTACTGCTGGACACAGAGCACTGACCCTCCCCAACTACTGCTGGACACAGAGCACTGACCCTCCCCAGCAACTGCTTGGCACAGAGCACTGGCCCTCCCCAGCAACTGCTTGGCACAGAGCACTGACCGTCCCCAACTACTGCTGGACACAGAGCACTGACACTCCCCAACTACTGCTAGACACAGAGCACTGACCCTCCCAACTACTGCTGGACACAGAGCACTGACCCTCCCCAACTACTGCTGGACACAGAGCACCGACCCTCCCCAGCTACTGCTTGGCACAGAGCACTGACCCTCCTCAACTACTGCTGGACACAGAGCACTGACCCTCCCAACTACTGCTGGACACAGACCACTGTCCCTCCTAACTACTGCTGGACACAGAGCACTGTCCCTCCCCAACTACTGCTGAACACAGAGCACTGACCCTCCCCAACTACTGCTGGACACAGAGCACTGACCTTCCCCAAATAATGCCGGGCACAGAGCACTGACCTTCCTCAACTACTGCTGGACACAGAGCACTGACCCTCCCCCAACTACTGCTGAACACAGAGCACTAGCCCTTCCCAACTACTGCTGGGAACAAAGCACTGACCTTCCTCAACTACTGCTGGACACAGAGCACTGACCCTCCCCCAACTACTGCTGAACACAGAGCATTAGCCCTCCCCAACTACTGCTGGGAACAGAGCACTGACCTTCCCCCAACTACTGCTGGACACAGAGCACTGACCCTCCCCAAATAATGTCGGGCACAGAGCACTGACCTTCCTCAACTACTGCTGGACACAGAGCACTGACCCTCCCCCAACTACTGCTGAACACAGAGCACTGACCCTCCCCAACTACTGCTGGGAACAGAGCAATGACCTTCCTCAACTACTGCTGGACACAGAGCACTGACCCTCCCCAGCTACTGCTGAACACAGAGCACTGACCCTCCCCAACTACTGCTGGGAACAGAGCACTGACCCTCCCCAACTACTGCTGGACACAGAGCACTGACCCACCCCCAGCTACTGCTGAACACAGAGCACTGTCCCTCCCCAACTACTGCTGAACACAGAGCACTGACCCTCCCCAACTACTGCTGGACACAGAGCACTGATCTTCTCCAGCTACTACTGGACACAGAGCACTGGCCCTCCTAACTGCTGCTGGAGACAGAGCACTGACCTTCTCCAGCTACTACTGGACACAGAGCCCCATAGCTTTACAGCTGGAGCCCTGGGGATGATCCCAGCGAAGAGCCTTTTCACTTCATTGAGCCCAACGTCTCTGATTTTTCAATCCATTAGGTACTAGATAAGATATATATCATTACTCTGCTCTCCTCCCCACTGATAGCTGATGTGTTGAGAGTGTACTGGCGCACTATGGTTGCTGTCGTATCATCCAGGTGGGGCTACACACTGGTGGTGGAGGAGAGTCCCCATTACCTGTAAAGCACTTTGAGTGTCCAGAAAAACCCTATATAAATGCAAGCAATTATTAATTATTATTAATTCTAAAGAATTATAGGAGTATAGAAGTAATGGAGTAATTGGAGGACAGGAATATAGGAGTATAGGTGTAGGGGAGTGTGGAAGTACACAATTATAGGAGTTTGGGAATATAGGAGTACTGAAGAATGAGAGTATGGGATTAAAGCAGTATGGGAGTCTGATAGTATGGGAATTCAGGAGTATGAGAGTATAGGCACATGGGAGTGTGCCTATCCTCTCATATTCCTCTCATATTGTAGGAATATGAGAGTATTGGAGTCTGAGAGTATCAGAGTATGGCATTTCCAGAGTATAGGAGTATACTCAACAGCTTTCTTCTCGGCCTCCCCATGATCACAGCCTGGGTCACTTCACACTGTGAAGGTATCGAATTTAAAATTGATAAATTTCTCTTTAATTAGAAAAATCCCAACAGAGACTGGAAGCTAAAGCACAGTAAATAAATTGGCTTAATTACTCTGCTCTCCTCTCCACTGATTGCTGATGTGTGGTGAGTGTTCTGGCGCACTATGGCTGCCGTCGCATCATCCAGGTGGATGCTGCATATTGGTGGTGGTGGAGGGGAGTCCCCATTGCCTGTAAAGCGCTTTGAGTGGAGTGTCCAGAAAAGCGCTATGTAAATGTAAGCAATTATTATTATTATTAAATATCTTTGGAGCAGCGATCAGACATGGTCGACGTGCGCTGGAGAAGCACAGACCTTTGTACAGTTTGTGCTGCTTATTGCTATTGTTAACATTTACAAGTTCATCGCTATTTCAATGATGATCAAATCGCTCCTCTAACTGAACATCTAGTTGAAGGTGGAGTGCGGGGTTTGTGAACAACTCGTACAACTCAGGCATGATCAAGAAGAATTCCCCTCTCCAGCCCTCTGGTGTGGCCTCACTGCCCGCTGGGGGAGTGAGTTCGTTAGTGACTGGGCTCTTTTCCGTCCTTAAACCTGAAACCACACGTCTGGTCATCTTGCACAAGCCGCTCTGCAGCAGCCCCTTCTCTCCATAAATCAGAAATGGGAAGACTGGGGGTGGTGGTGGTGCTGAATGTCTTCCTCACAGAGCTGGGGTTGTGGACTCAGGTTCTGGGGTGCTGTGTGTGTGGAGGTCTTCTTGTGTTTGCTTGAGTTATCTCCTGGAGTTCCACTTTCCTCCAGCAGCCCAGAGATATCCCGGGAGACTAAGTGACTTAGCAAAGCCGAGCAAACTGGCCCCCTGTTCTCGTGTCTGTGTCTGTGTGCTGCCCCGTGGTGGACTGGACTCTCCTCGAGGCTGGACCCTGCCCTGAGCCCACTGCCTGATGGGATAGGCTCTGCCCTCCCGCAACCCTGAAGCAGATGCCGAGGTTAGAGAGTAGATGGATGGATAATTCCCATTATTTCTGGAATCCTGACACTAAAGACACTCTCCCCAAATTTGCTGATGTACTTGTAGAGTAGGGAGATTGATTTCCATGATCTTTTGGGCAGCCAATTCATACAAGAAGGGAGATCATTAGTATTGTCAGTATGAAAGGTATCATCAGTGTTAGTATCAGTAATATCAGTTTCAGTATTATTTTCTCTATTAGTGCTAATATCAGTATTAGTATCATCATTAGTACTAATTTCAGTATCATTATTAATATCAGTATTTGTGTCAAGATTAGCATTAGTATTGTCATCCATCTATATTTCTATAGTGTTACCAGCTGTAGATTCTTGCATCTATAGTGAAATCCTATACCAACACCTTTACCCTTAATGAGCATCAATATTATTTATTGGTGTTTCAGTATTATCATTGGGATTGTTAGTATCAACAGCAGTAGCGATATTTAAAAGAAGTGCATCCTGACTGAGGATTAAATTTAAGATTTTGTTATTCTTGGAAGTTGCAAGAGGTTTGCACAAGCTGTGCTGAAGAAACCAAGCCATTATTAACCCCGAATCATGTGGTGTTTCGCAAGGGTGCGAGCCTGCTAACGGCCCGCGGTTGAGAAAGAAGACCTCAGCCCTGATTCAGCAGGATTCCTCTCCACCTGCTTCTCGCTGTGTTTTCCTACAGCTGTTGATTCATAGAGACTGAATTCCTGGACGGGCAGCTAGAGCTGAAGACTACAAGCCAGGACTACAAATACCAGGAAGCTGTGTGACACCAGAGGGCCAACTGACAGTTTCACGGGGTTCCATTGGCCCTAGAGCTGGTTTCTACAGTACAGTACACAGGGCTTGGCAAAGACAGTTCTAGTGCCTTTGTTTGGAGATTGGAATTTGGGATACATTGAAGGAAGTAAGTTGAAAGGGAAGGGACTTTTGGGGGCTTAAAAAGAATTCTGTAGGTGAGGTTTTTTAGTTCAAGGGTAAGAGAATAATATGTTCTTTAAGAAAGTAATGAGGTTCAAGTTAATTGTTTGAACATGGAATAAAACCGCAGTTACTTACTTTACATCTAGTGTGTAAGAACTTTACTGTAGTGACGAGGTCATTAAAACCAGAAACTATCTTGAACGTCTGCATTGCTTGGATACTCTTCCACTTTGAGGACTTTTGGGAGTTTCAGCAGTGAACCAGAAATGACTAAAGTTTCAGAAAACTTCTGGGAGCTGCAGTGTCTTTAAACCAGAAAGAATTAAAGACAGTTTGAGTCTCAGATGGTCATTCATGAAACAACAGGAACAGAGGAGCATCTTCCCTGTTAATCTCTGCATTCACACCTTCTCCAGGGGCTTTCATACTCCCAGCAAAGCCTCAGTCTGTCTCGTGTGTCAGCACAGACACCGTTCTGAGGGGTGAGAGAATTTCAAACCTGACCTGACTTGACCTATGTTCATTTCTAATCTGGGCTGATTATGTGTCTTTTCAGAATTCCTGAAAGAGGAGGTTCACCTTATCAGAAATAGCCACTGTGCCACGTGTGGAAGCGTTCTATAGTTCTGAAGCACATGCCATGGTCACTCATACCCTTTCATGATAATACCACAGGGGGAGCCCTCTGGGCACAGTTTGAACTGCTCTTCCCCAACGTTTCCTCTGCTGTCCTCTGGATTGTGTCTTACTGTTTATTATGAAGAATTCAGCTGTGTTGATCAGTGTGGGACACTCCCTTCAGACTAAAGAGACTCAGTTCCTCCAGCCTGTCAGTGTGGGACCATCCCTTCACACTAAAGATGCTCAGTTCCTTCAGCCTGTTAGTGTGGGACACTCCCTTTAGACTAAAGAGACTCTGTTCCTTCAGCCTGTCAGTGTGGGACACTCCCTTCAGACTGAAAAGACTCAGTTCCTCCAGCCTCTCAGTGTGGGACACTTCCTTCAGACTAAGGAGACTCTGTTCCTTCAGCCTGTCAGTGTGGGACACTCCCTTCAGACTGAAGAGACTCTGTTCCTTCAGCCTGTCAGTGTGGGACACTCCCTTCAGACTAAAGAGACTCAGTTCCTTCAGCCTGTCAGTGTGGGACACTCCCTTCAGACTAAAGAGACTCAGTTCCTACAGCCTGTCAGTGTGGGACACTCCCTTCAGACTTAAGAGACTCAGTTCCTTCAGCTTGTCAGTATGGTATACATCTCTGGAATTATTCCAGTGCAGCAGCATCTTTTGTTTTGTAACATGCTGACCACAACAGTACACTATACTCTAAAACAGGACTTTGTCCTTGTTCTACAGCTGTGGAGGATTGTCAACTCAAGGCTCACGATTTTATTCATCCCTCCGTTGTCGCACCACTTCTTCCAGCTCAGGGTCGTGAGGGAGCAGGAGTCTATTCCAGCAAGCAACGGGCCCAGGGCAGGGTACGCCCTTGACAGGACGCCAGTCCATCACAAGGCACACACACACACTGACACCAGGGCCAATATTCCCAGAGGCCAATATCCTAGCAGTGTGTCTTTGAACTGTGGGAGGAAACCCATATGAACATGGGGAGAACATGCAAACTCCACAAACACAGCACCCCAGGAGCTGAACCCCAGGACCTCAGCGCTACAAGGCGCACATGCTCACCCCTGCTCAGTGCCTGAGGTCTAGCTGCTCTTTCGTCTGTTCAATTCCAGCTTTGTCTTGCTGTCTCCCCCCCAGGGTGATTGGAAATCAGATTCGGGGAGTCTGCAGAGCTATCAGGTGTGCCTGAGTTATCTGGAAAGTCTGGGAGCACTTATCAGGGTCGAATCACACAAGCGCCAGTGCAGCAGCTCATCAAGATGAGAACGACACACAGCTGCGGAGATGGAATCAGAAAAGACAGGAGACCGATCCCTGACTCACCTCGGGACAGGAGGATCTTCTGGTGGGAGTGTGGAACAAGCTGCCCAGCCATGCTATTGAAGCTGGGCGGCACTTTCAGATCAGTTATGTAAAATCAAGCGGGCGAGAGGGGCTGAACAGCTTTGTGTGTGATTGGCTGTCTGCAGGGTTTAAGAGCGGCACAGCCCACAGATGGGCTCACACCGAGAGCTGAGTGAGTGGGCACATCGACACCACAGTGACCCCCCAGAGTAAGTGTGTCTCCTTTGATCTGCTGTCTCATCTACCACACTCTCACTGGGCTTTACTGCACTCTACTGTGTTTTTACAACAATCTCACTGGGCTTTTCTGCACTGTACTGTATTTTTACCACAATCTCACAGGGCTTTACTGCACTGTAGTATATTTTTACGTTGATCTCACTGGGCTTTACTACACTGTACTGTGTTTTTACCTCGATCTCACTGGGATGTACTCCACTGTTCTGTGTTTTACCACAAACATACTGGGGTGTATTGCACTGTACTGTGTTTTTACCACAATCTTACTGGGGTGTATTGCACTGGACTATGTTTTTACCACAATCTCACTGAACTTTACCTGTAATGGACTGTTTTATCACAAACTCGCTGGACTTTACCTGTAATCAACTCTTTTACAATCTCACTGGGTTTTACTGCACTGTACTGTGCTTTCACCACACAATAACAAAGTATATCTTACTACAGTACTTGACAGAAAGTCTCAGTGCTGTGTGTGGCTGTGTAGGTTGCTGTATTGCCCTGATTGGACTGGGGTTTGTCTGTGTTCAGTGACCAGCTGTGTGTTAAAGACGCAGGTGTGCTCAGGGATACAGACTCATCTCTGTCTGGTTTTCTCTAACAGATGGATGTGTTTCTCCTCCTGCTGTGTCTGGGGCTGCTGTCCTCAGTGAGAGCCAGTGAGTATTATTCTCACTCCTCCTGCTCCTTAGATCCTGAGCTGGAAATGAAGCTCTGCTGTGGTTCAGAGTGATATACATTTCTATTGAGTATTCAATCAGCAATCTAATTAGACACAATCTCAGAGCAGTTTCACTTTAGTTTATTTGCCACAGGCGCAAGTGCAATGAGATGCTTATTTGCATGTAGGCTCCAATACAAAGACATTGAGGAAACATCAACTTCAACACACAACAACAGCAGCAGCAACGAAGCTGAATAACACACAGATAAAAGGCAGCACAAGCAGTGTGCAGTTGTAGAGTCACTGTAGAATTAGACAAGCTGACATCCTGAGGGAAGAAGCTGTCTCTGAGTCTGGAGATCCGTGTCTTTGTGCTCCTATAATGCTTACCAGAGGGTAATGGACTGGGCCAAACTGATCAACCTTGTGACACATTCCAGTCAGACATCGAGCTGCTGCCAAACCACACTGTGATCCCACAGGTGATACCACACTCTCAACAGAGCACCTGCAGACTGGAGTAAGAATACCTGAAGACAGAGAGATCACAGAGAATCCCTCAGTAATAAAACACACAACAGGACAGGAGACACAGTGAGAGAGAGGAGATCACAGAGAATCTCTCAGTAATAAACAACAGGACAGGAGACACGGTGAGAGAGAGGAGATCACTGAGAATCCCTCAGTGATAAACACACACAACAGGACAGGAGACACAATAAGAGAGGAGATCACAGAGAATCTCTCTGTGATAAACACACACAACAGGACAGGAGACACAGTGAGAGAGAGGAGATCACAGAGAATCCCTCAGTAATAAACACATACAGTACAACAGGACAGGAGACACAGTGAGAGAGAGGAGATCACAGAGAGTCCCTCAGTGATAAACACACACAACAGGACAGGAGACACAGCGAGAGAGAGGAGATCACAGAGAATATCTCAGTGATAAACACACACAACAGGACAGGAGACACAGTGAGAGAGGAGATCACTGCAAACCTCAGTAACAGGATGGGAGGTGTAATTCTGAGTGTTGTAAGAAAGCAGGAAACCAGTTGTCCTGAGAATTTGCCTCTTGTAACACTCTGTCTTTCAGAGTCTCATCAGTGTGACTGGTGCTACCATCGCGGGCAGTGTGGTAAGACACCGGAGTGAATCATCTAATCAATAAAATCCTGATCAGTGATTGATTAAGGAATGGTCTGATTAATGACCCTGAATGATGATTGGTTAAGGAATGGCCTGACTGAGGTCCAGTCTCTTGTCTACACAACCGATCAGTGTACACAGGCACTGTGTCCCTGTTACAGGCCTTTCTGCCTGGGTATCCAGGCCTTTTGGTCACTGCAATGGGCAACGTCAGTCTCCTGTGGACATCAGGACCTCCGGAGTGACCACTGACCCCAATCTGACTGAGCTGACCTTCACTTGGTACAGAGAGAAGAACATCATGAGAGAGCTGACCAACAATGGACACACAGGTAACACTGACACACACATTGACTGACTGAGACAGCGAGAGACTGATCGAGACAGTGAGAGACTGACCGAGACACTGACTGACTGAGACAGAGACTGACTGAGACACTGACTGACCAAGACAGAGACTGACCGAGACAGAGACTGACTGAGACAGTGTGTGACTGAGACAGAGACTGGCTGAGACAGAGTCTGACTGAAACACTGATTGACTGAGACAGAGACTGACTGACTATGACAGTGACTGACTGAGACAGAGACTGACTGAGACAGTAAGATACTGACCGAGATAGAGACTGACTGAGACAGTGTGTGACTGAGACAGAGACTGGCTGAGACAGAGACTGACTGAGACACTGACTGACTGAGACAGTGACTGACTGAGACAGAGACTGACTGACTGAGACAGTGACTGATCGAGACAGTTAGAGACTGACCGAAACAATGTGTGACTGGGACAAAGACTGACTGCCAGAGACTGACAGAGACTGACTGACTGAGACAGAGACTGGCTGAGACAGTAAGAGACTGACCGAGACAGAGACTGACTGAAACAGTAACTGACCGAGACAGTAAGAGACTGACCGAGACAGAGACTGACTGAGACACTGACTGACCGAGACAGTGTGTGACTAGGACAGTGACATAAGCAGTGAGTGACTGGGAGAGTGATGGGAGCAATGTGTGACTGGGACAGTGACAGGAGCAGTGTGACTGGGGCAGTGATGGGAACAGGGTGTTACTGGGACAGTGATGGGAGCAGTGTGTGACTGGGACATTGACAGGAGTAGTGAGTGACTGGGACAGTGACGGGAGCAGTGAGTGACTGGGACAGTTAGAGGAGCAGTGTGTGATTAGGACAGTGACAGAAGCAGTGAGTGATGGGACAGTGACGGGAGCAGTGTGTGACTGGGACAGTTAGAGGAGCAGTGTGTTACTGGGACAGTGACAGGAGCAGTGTGTGACTCAGACAGTGACGGGATCAGTGAGTGATTGGGACAGTGATAGAAGCAGTGCGTGACTGGGACAATGACAGAAGCAGTGAGTGACTGGGACAGTGACGGGAGCAGTAAGTGACTGGGACAGTGGCAGGAGCAGTGTGTGACTGGGACAGTGACAGGAGCAGTGATGGGAGACACCCTGGCTCTCTCTGGCTGTGTGTCTCAGTGCAGGTGACCCTAAGGCCAGGGGCGGGGGTCAGTGGCGGGGGGCTCTCTGGCTGGTACTCCGCTGTCCAGTTCCACTTCAACTGGGGAAACTCCGCAGACTTCCCAAGCTCTGAGCACCTGCTGGACGGACAGCACTTCCCCATGGAGGTGAGGGGACAGTGCGGGGCTGTGTGACTTTGTCCAGGGCTGTGTGACTGTGTCCAGGGTTGTGTGACTGTGTCCAGTGCTGTGCTACTGTTTCCAGGCTTGTGTCACTGTTTCCAGGGCTGTGTGACAGTGTTTTCAATGCTGTGTCACAGTGTTGTGTAACTGCTGTGTTGTGTTACTGTTTTCAATGTTGCATTACAGCATTCAGTGCTGTGTCACAGTGTTGTGTAACTGCTGTGGTGCTGTGTTGGGTTATCAGCTGCACATCGTCCATGTGAAGAAGGGGAAGAGTTTGCCTGCAGCTCTGGCTGATCCTGAGGGCATTGCTGTCCTGGGCTTCTTCATAGAGGTCAGTACTGAGAGAGAGAGAGAGAGACAGGACACTGAGAGAGAGAGACAGGACACCGAGAGAGAGACAGGACACAGAGAGAGAGAGACAGGACACACACACACACAGAGACAGGACACACAGAGAGAGAGGATACACAGAGAGAGAAAGGACACACAGAAAGAGAGACAGGACACAGAGGGAGACAGGACACAGAAAGAAGGAGAACACATTGAGAGAGAGACACAGAAAGACAGAACAAAGTGAGAGAGGATAGAGAGAGGACAGGCATGATAACAGAGAAGTGATATGTGATAGTGAACGTCTGAAATGACATGGGGTTCATCTGTCGAGCCAGCAAAGCTGTCTGGTTGAGCCCCAGTGTCCAGCAGAGGGCAGTGTTCCTGCAGGAAGATGAGTGTGCAGGTTCTCCGCTCCTGCGGTTCCCTGGGGTCACTGTGTGTGTCCAGTGGCGCTGTCCAGTCCAGAGACCAGCTGATCTCAGATATGTGGAGATGAAGACCACAGACTGGGACACAGACAGCCTCTCTTTGGGTTGCTAGGCGACAGAGGCAGGTGGCACTCCTGAGGGCTGGAAGACACTGACGTCACTCCTGAAGGAGGTCGCTGGGACAGGTGAGGTGACAGTAGAGGAGTGTCCAGCCAATGAGGGTCCATCAGCGAGCGCTCTCGGTTAAGGATGCGTCTCTCTCTCGTTCCCCCATAGGCTCCACTAAGACTCTGGCTCTGTCCCTCTCCCTGGACGAGCTGCTGAGGGGGGTGGACCGCTCCAAGTTCTTTCGCTACAGGGAATCCTTGACCACCCCTGACTGTAATGAGGCTGTGGTATGGACCGTGTTCCAGGAGCCTGTGAGGGTCAGCAGAGATCTGGTGAGAGACAGGCGGACGTGTGTGTGTGTCTTAAACATGTTTGTATTGAGCTGTTAGTGTCCAGTCAGTGTGTCTGTATTAACCTCTCTCTCTCTCAGTGCAGTGTTAATGTACCAGAGTGTCCAGTCAGTGTGTCTGTGTTAACCCCTCTCTCTCTCTCAGTGCAGTGTTAATGTACCAGAGTGTCCAGTCAGTGTGTCTGTGTTAACCCCTCTCTCTCTCTCAGTGCAGTGTTAATGTACTGGAGTGTCCAGTCAGTGTGTCTGTATTTACCCCTCTCTCTCTCAGTGCAGTGTTAATGGACTGGAGTGTCCAGTCAGTGTGTCTGTATTAACCTCTCTCTATCAGTGCAGTGATAATGTACTGGAGTGTCCAGTCAGTGTGTCTGTATGAACCCCTCTCTTTCAGTGCAGTGTTAATGTATTGGAGTGTCCGGTCAGTGTGTCTGTCTGAACCCCCCTCTCTCTCTCAGTGCAGTGTTCATGTACTGGAGTGTCCAGTCAGTGTGTCTGTATGAACCCCTCTCTCTCAGTGCAGTTTTAATGTACTGGAGTGTCCAGTCAGTGTGTCTGTATTAACCCCTCTCTCTCAGTGTAGTGTTAATGTACTGGAGTGTCCAGTCAGTGTGTCTGTATTAACCCCTCTCTCTCTCCAGATTGACCAGTTCACTACAGTCCTGCACTTGGCTGATGTTTATCGCCCTGTCTTGCCTCTGAATGGCCGCAGTATCTTCTCCTCCCCTGCTGTCGGGCTGGCCCTGGGTGCGAGCTCCAGGGATGGAAGCAGCCCTGACCAGCTCCTCACTGGAGCTGAAGAGGAGCTGAACGTTCTGTCTGGCTAAGGGAACAGGGGGCCCTTGTTGAGAAAGTCATTGTTTTCACTCTACATCTGCATTTGAGACATCTTTCCTCTCTCTCTTCCTGAGTCAGGACCACTCATCGCTCTCTCCTTTGGGTGCAGCTGCATGGCTCCTACTCATAAACATAACATCCCCGCAGTAAGTTACAGGGGCTGTGAAGTCATTTGGGGATTGTATGATGTCAATTCTGGAAAATGTGATGTAATATTGGAAGCACATGAAATCATATCAGGACTTTGTGATGTCATGGTGGCACTGCTCTGTCTGTATCACATCCTGCTTATTCTGTGTTTTAATAATTATTACTGCTTGAGAATCTGTTTGAAATATTTAATAAATGCTGGGCAGTCCTGCCTGAGGAGAGACGCCAGCACCTTCTCTCTGCATCGAACCCAAGCTCACACTCACCCTCCCCTGTCCTGCGACAGGACTTCAACACATTAGCACGCGAGTCACTGCCTCAAGCTGAAGTTACAGTTCAGCTACCTGCTTGTGCAGAGACCCGACAATCCCCGTTTAGAGGCTGCCAGGACCCCCAGATCTCTCCCCAGCACTGGCCCTGTCTCATTCTCACCTACTGATGACAACCTCACCTGTCACGCAGATGAAATTTCCACCTCCTCGGTGTCACTGTCCAGCCATTACCGGGTTCATCCTGGTGCCTCTGACAGGGAGACTTCCTCGTGACTTCATCCACAGCCTTTAGATTCAGGGCTTTCAACTGGAGCACAAGAGCGGAAACTAGCTGGAAGTGCATTTAAACTGAGAACAGGAGCACATCCTTACACAGAGGGTGGTGGGAGTGTGTAGCAAGCAGCCCGGCCATGTTCTTGAAGCTGATATACAGACTTCTTTCAGAAAGAACTGGATGTGGGTTGACATTTCTTCATACTTCTTCATTGCTTTTTACAAGCCCACGTTAAGAAATAAAATACACAATACAGAATATGCTGATGTCACCCTGTCTAAGGATTAGACTGGCTGTAGCTGCTCACAGACACAGTGCTGGCTACAAACTACAACTCCCATAAACACCCTGAGCCACTTCCTGTCTGCGTCACAATCCCTATTCCTCCTGGCTGTGGTGACGTCAGTGGGTCCCTTCCCGTTCTGGCAGCTTCACAACCTCCGGTGTGCGCAGGAGAGACTCACACAGGATTTCATTTTTAAAAGTTTATTTTTTTAAAATTAGAAAAAAAAAACATGGGAGTTATCTCGCCCTCTCTAGTACATCTTATTTTTCCCTGTTTATTTTTTTTTATTTAGTATGAACACGACACAACATCATAATTTCTAAAATTACTATTATATTTATTACATCATCTCAGAGGACAGAGAGCTGGGAGAGAGTCAGCCTGTGTTCATAAGTCAGTGACGGGATTAATCTCCACACTGACAGCAGGCAGCAGCTCAAGGTCCTTATCTGAATAAAAAGTCCAGAAGTCAGGATAGATCTTCTCCCCCTGAGTTAAGACCATGTCAGTGAAAGTGTAGAAATGAGCTCTGGACTCCACTGTGTAAAAGGAGACCTTCTTCTCCTCAATATCCACACACACTCCCAGCTTCATGGGCCACAGACAGCTGGGGAGATCAGTCTCAGGGTCAGTGAGAGCACAGAAACCAGGGTAAGACTCCAGACACCAGTAACCCTGCTGGGGAGAGAAGATGAAATCTCCTTTCCTCTCTGCAGACTCTCTGGTCACTCCTATTCTCCACCACTCATTCACCTCCACTACCCAGTAGTGTCTCCCTGAGGTGAAGGCCTCCCTGCTCATGACACATTTAATGTAATCAAATCTGTGAGGATTGTCAGAGAGACTCTTCCTCTGTCCCAGTCTCACTCTCTTCCCATCCTCAGACAGGCTGAGCCCACAGTGAGCTGTATCAGGGTCCAGAGTCACAGCAGCTGGGGAATAAAACAGCAAACATCACAACAGGCTTCTGCCGATTACAGTCCAATTCAACTCCATTAGACTGTGAAATGTCTTTGTCCCTAAACACACCGAGAGAGAAACACAAGTCAATTACTAATGACTTCTCTTCCCTTCCAGAGAAACAACATCTTCTGTCATTGTTTCACTGAGTATTACACATGGAAGTGATCCCCAATGTCCTCTAAATACAAACATTAAACATTAGTTTTCACAGCGATTAAACTTTATTTTTTTAAACGACATTATTAATGAACACAGGAGCAACCAGACTGCAAGAGAAACTACAGCCCGACCACTCGCTTTCATACACTTCAAAACCCACCACAACGACCTGTATACAGTAAGAAACTGGACAGCCTGTCTGTTAAACCGGTTTATTTCAAATCTCAGTTCAGCAGGTCGTTCATCTTCTCTAAGACCATTTTCCTTATGATGCAAAATAAAAAAGTGCAGAATTCAAAGACTGCATAAGGCCCGTTTGTTACAGAAAAAAAAATATAGTGGAAAAAGCAAAACCTTACTGAAATATAAGAAAGCTTTCACACTTTGAAAATGTGAGGAAATATCCAAAGTATTCAATTTAAACCAGAAATAACACATCCAGAAACCCTGAGAGAAACAGAGGCGCTCATACTGACTTCAGACTGCTCACGCTTAGCTGTCCGCATCTCTGACAGGAGACACCAGCTGTCAATCAGTGATCTCTATCCATTGAGAGACAGGGGCGGGGCTTATACATGATCAGAGCGAATGGAGGTTTTAATCAATTAAATTCAAGAAGCTTTATTCGCATGACCAGTGAATACTGACTTAATACTCTCCTGATACTAAATACTTAAGTATGAACTCTCAATAGTTAATAAATACTACCCTTCTTTCGTCTGTAGGTCAATCTAGTGAAGATCAAAGAGATCTTTTTCAGTTCTTATTGTTTTATTCCTGGAGAATAGAAAGGCTGTTAAAAAGCCTATCCAGTACAAATAGTAGAAATATATTGGACATAGCCTGGAAAAATAGGTATCTACATGTACTACATTTTGAAAAATCACTTTTGAATAATTTTTTTTTTTGGGGGGGTGGGGGTGGATATTTCTTCCTAGTGTGTGTACTGAGTAATATATATATATAAATCTGATGTTTTATACTTGATGTCCAGGTGGTTCCTTGAATTCAGACCACGAACTAGGCCTGTACTCTCTATCCTGTCCAAGATATTGCAAGATGTTCAGGACACAAACACTCCAGGTGGAAATGACCTTTGAGGGGCTGGAGGTTAAAGAGGTTCAGCTCTGAAAACTGGAATATTAACACAGACAGAGGAAAGAGGGAAACAGAAGAAGAAAAGGTGATTTTATAATGTTTCTTCCTGCTGACCCATCAGCCTGGTTGACATGTGAAGAGAAGCAGCCATTTCCCAGACAAGAGAGAGGCCTACAGGCTCCAGAGAAGCCACTGTACCAGAGTCCCACTGCTGCCTCTCACAGTTTACATACTGACCATCTCACACTAAAGAGACCTTCTGGACTCAAGAACACAATAACCCCAGACACTAGGGCTTAAAACAGCATCTCTACCATCAAGAAGAGACAGACCTACCCGCAGCACTGCACAGCCACTGCCATTCAGAAACACAGCGATAAAGACACTGTTAATCACAGACACACACTGGAACACAGAGATACAGATACTGTTAATCACAGACACACTGGAACACAGAGATACGGACACTGTTAATCACAGTCACACACTGGAACACAGAGATACAGACACTGTTAATCACAGACACACACTGGATCACAGAGACACAGACACTGTTAATCACAGACACACACTGGGCTCCATATTGAAACAAAGATGTCACTACAGTTTTCATTATAAATCTCATAGTACAAAAAGTAAGGGGTCAGGGGTAATGAAATTCACTGGAGACCAGTAATGCTTTCTTGAACTGGTTTCTTTCAAGAGACTAAACGTTAAAATTACAAGACAACTTCAGACATACGGTATCAGTATTAAATAAAAATCTCGAGCTCAGCTTCATTCACACTGAAACCGGTGTGAAACCTCCTCTTTATTGCTCATGTTCTAAGAATTGAAAAAATACATTAGTAATATAGAAATATTTAAGAATGGACTTCTGTGATGTGTTATTTTTCTAATTTATTGTTAGTGTTGCCCAGGCTTTTCTGATCCAACAGAATTGCCCTTTTGGGAGCCCTCTGCCCCCCAGTTTAAATACCGCTCTGTCCTCCACACACACTCTTCCCCAGCACACTGACAGGGAGAGAACTGGAGCCCAGCAGGAGCTGTGATTTTACACACAGTGGACTTACGCAGGTCAGGGATGGGGCTGCCTTCACCTGTACAGAAGAAAGGAGGTGGTCAGTACTGAGCTGTAGTGTCTGTGTCCAGCACAGACAATACTGAGGTTATACCCCAGACAGGTGAACGGGGCAAAGGTCATGTAAAGATATAGTTTATAGCGTGACAGTGCGTGGGTTATCAGGCTGTTCTGCTCGCTGGCTTTATGTCTAATATCTCTGAAGGAGATCAAGCACCAGCGTGAAAACTGCTCACAACCAGCTGCCCACTGAGACCCAGCAGTGTGGGCCTGGCCAGTACCTGGAGGGGAGACTCTTGGGAGAGCTGAGGCTGCTGCTGGAAGAGGTGTTAGTGGGGCCAGTAGGGGGCGCTCACCCTGAATGCTCCAGTACAATGACGGGGACACATATCCTTATTATGTAGGATCACGAGGTCAGCAGTGAAATAGTGTTCTTACCGTCAGTTGTGTAAATATTGTAATAATGGATTTTGTCATCTCCACTATGTTTATTAAAATGCTCCACCGTGTAGGATTCATGATTTGTACCCATGACATGTAGTCTGCTACAGACTGTGAACTTTTCATAGTAAAAAGGTTTTGATTTAGGCTGTGTGATTTTATAGCTCAGTCAGTCCAGCACAGACATGACTCTACTGGCTGAATGACAACATGATCACTGTGAAAGGAGATGAGGTTTTCCAAAGGAATATGATGTGAACCTGCAGGGAATCTCACTTTACACTGATTCTCATTCTCTTTAATCTTTTATCAGTGCATTTCTCACCAGGAATCAATACTCTTTAATATTGGTGCTCAATAGCAGTACTGTGTCTGAATCTTCAACAGGGAACAGACCTACCTGCAGCACTGCACAGCCACTGCCATTTTGAAACACAGAGATGCGGACACTGTTAATCCCAGTCACCCACTGGACCACAGAGATACAGACACTGTGAATCACAGTCACACACTGGTAAGAAAATGTCAGTACAGTCAGTGCTGTCAGTCAGCAGAGTTTCACACATTGTACATACAGCATCTGCAGAAAGAGAGTAAGTCTTTATTGTATTAAAGACCTTTATTGCTTCTTACCTGTTATTATACCAGAGTTTATACTACAGTCTGCACTCAGTTCATTTCAGGATCCCCAGTCTCCACTGCAGTGTGGGTCAGAGTGTCAGTGAGTGTGAGCAGCAGTGGCTGTAAGACTGGAGTCTCACTCAATAAGACTGAGCAGCACAATGCAATAAGACACACAGACACATCACAGGACACCCTGGAGTCTGGTGCTTGAGCCACTGAGAGAGATAAGAAATAAATACAGTCTGCAGTCTCCAGCACTGAGGGATATTTCATATTTAAATTACCATTATCCATTAATACTGACTTCTGTTCACTGTTCAGTCAGATGAGTGAAAGTGTGGGCTGCTCTCACACAGACTAAGGGTCCTGTACCCAGAGTGACCAGTATCACTGACTGAGATACAGAGATGTCCTTCTCACTGGTCACACTGCCTGATCTCTGGACATCAGCTGGACAGTGAGAGATGACCAGTCACACACCATGGTGAGCACATCTCCACACCAGGCCTGATCCAAGAAGACTGACAGAGACAGTATCAGTCTGACACAGACAGGGGCCCAGCTGGCTGAACACAAGCAGTCAGAGCAGCTGTGTTGTTCCAGCACTACAGACACTGTGTGTGACAGCAAGACACAGGCAGGACCCCCACAGTGTCAAGATACAGACTGTTCACTCAGGACAGGGGGCTGATGGGCTGTTGTCAGTCTTTGTCTTTTCAGACAAGAGTGAAGAAAATGTGTCTTTGACACATTAGAAGAGAGCAAAGAGTACTGATATTCATACAAGCAGCATTTCTTACTTTATAGTTTGTGCTGCCAGTTAGTTTCTTTCACCCATGCAAGTGGTCTAAAACTAAAGTTTTCATTAAAATATTAACTTTGAAAATGTGCATTGGGACCAAACAGAGTCAAAACTGAGTAAGATCTCCTTATTTACATTGTGGTACAGGAATGTCTCTATTTCTCTGTAGCTTCTATTGCTTTTTTAAATCTTCACAACTGATCAAACACCTGTGTGTATTTGTTACGACCCCAAGTGTCTAGGGGAAAAGGGGTGTAACATTTAGGATAATTCTTTTGAAAGCAGGGGGGGTTTTGGTGAGGGACTAGGAAGCGTGATAAGGGTAAGGAACTAGAGTGGTGCCAAAGAAAAAAACAAAAAACAAAATAGAGCTGGCTAGGACAGTGAGGGAAAGCTAATCTGACCACAAAAGAAAACCCGAAACACACGGTCTTCGGCGTCTTCAACACCCTAGCTAACCTGCACTGACAACCCAAAACCATACAAGACAAACGGCACTCACCCGTACTAAACTAGTGTACTAATACAAAATCAACTAAGTGTGTAAGTGTACCCAACAACCTAAACTAACCTTATATACAAAAGTTCACACAAAAACACAAGTGAACCAGGAATACAAATAAGGGAAAACAAGAGTAATCAACAGGAGCAGGGTACAAAAGAACACAAAAGTTGAACATGTACCACTGGGGCAAGGTAATGACAAAACAAGGATGAACACACAAACAAACGAAAGTACAAAGTAACTAACAACAAACCAACAAAACAACAAAGCCAAAGCTATATGAAAATACACACACATACAAAGCAAAACAAATCAACAAACGAAGCCGAAACAATAACCAGAAGCGAAGCGAAGCGAAGCGATAACCAAAACCAAACGGGACCGAAGTCAAACGAAAGGCCTCTTTTTCCTGAAAGCCTCCATGTTATATAGTGAATAAAAAGTGTTCTGACTGGCTGAGAGTTAATTAATGATGACGTCATACTGAAAATGTGGTGTGATGGTGGGCCAATGGGGAAGGGAGAACAATCAAGGGTCAGCAGTGTGGACATAACAGAAAAAACACACACACTGGGACGTAACAGTATTACTGACGGATAATACACTAGAAGGATACACTTCAGTGCAATATAGTTCATTACAGTATAGTACAGTAAACTGCAGAACAACAGTGCACTCAAATTTAATTCATTAGTGTTTGTATTGGTGGATCTGTGATCTCAGAGACACAGAAGATCACTTAGCCAGTTCTGTGAGGATGACAGGGATGGCTGGAAATAATAAGACATGATTTAGACCATCAGAGCTCCGGTGTCTGATGACACTCAACTTGGTTTAAGTTTTCAATTTAAAATTGGCAGTTAATAGCTCCTTCCATAAATAAACTGTCAATTATAAGAAAAGTGTTAATAAACAAGTTGTTCTACGTGGACCTTTTATCATAATAACAGACAATTCAGTTAGAAAACTGGTGCAGGATCATTTACAGAGGAGCTCCTGCTGAAATCACTACAGGACACAGCACAGAGAGTCTGACTGATTTACTCACCATTGAGTTTCTCCTGCCCTGTAAAGAAACACAGACAGGACAGTGAGTGACACAGCATCAGGGCTGCAGAAGCTAAAAAAATACATCAGCCATGTTTTCTATTACAAATATTCTATATTTCACTGCACAAAATAACATAAGAGAGAGAATCCTTGCAGGTCGTTCTGCTCCTCTAGCCATACGTTTGACAGTAATTGATCCACAGATCTTATTCAACCCTTTCTGCTGTGAACTTCCAAAGAACTGACCCCTCTTATCCCTGTTCTCTCTGATAGATGAGAAGGTCTGTCTCTCTCCAGGTCATCTGTGATTTCTGTGATAGATTAGCAGGTCTGACACTCTCTACCATTCATCTGTGGCTTCCCCTTTAAAGGTCCCCACCCCCTCCTGTCACGTGATCATGTTTGACCAATGAACACAGAACTCATGAATACACTGTTCCAGACTGAGGGAAAGTCACTGCCATCAGGGGCTGAAATAGACAGGAAGGGTTAGGGGGTCTTTGAATGGGCTTGACTATGGTGACAAAGATAGATACTCCGGAATCAGAGGACTGCACTACTCTGAAGTGAATCCTTAAACTACTGCAGCTGTGTGTGGTTATCAAATCTTATTCTAATATTGAAATGTAAAAATGTATTTACCTGTTTGTGCCTTTCTGCATTAATCATACTGTACAGTAGCGATAAACAATCTAATGAAATACAATGATTACACACAACTCTGCACAAATATTGTATTGTACAATATTGTGTAACACAAACAGAAATATTTTTATTTCATATAGTACACAGAAATATTAGAAATTGTGTATAAATAAAAATTAGAGAAAAGTTAATTTTATTTTACTTTTGCTTATTAAAAATATACTATACACAGAGGCTTTAAGAACATATTGAACTGTAATTTATATCAATTGTAACAATCCTGAAGCCTGAACACCTGACCTTCATCGTCCAGCTTGCCCTCTCCTCTCTCTATAAACAGAGTCCAGTTTCCTTTCTCTGTCTCTCTGGCCATCACTCTCTCCCTCTACCTTCTTCCTTCCTGTCCTCTCTGAGTGACCAGCACGCCTGTGTCCCAAACAAGGACAAGTAGCCAGTTCACTGCACTCCCAGTCTCTTGCCTCTCTCGTCCTCCTGTGCAGAGGGAAACTACAGAGAATCGCTACATCATTTTTTTTTCAAGACATGTGATCATTAGGCTAAGGAGAAAGAACAGATTAAATTAATCTTCTTTCACAAGTGTCACCTGTTGATCTGTTTTGAGCAACGAAGGGCTGATTGTGGCTCACTGGTATAATGCAGTGAGTTTATCTCAGGGTTTGATGTGTATTATAGATGTTTGTATTATAGATAGCTGGATCAGTAGCTCTGCTGGGGTGTAGTTCTCTATAAACACTAGAACATGCTCTGGCTCTTGAGCTAAATGTTTTAGTTTTTTAGTTCCCACTGGCAGTCAGTTGTTATAAAGAGGAATGTCCTGATCTGCTCATACACAGAGGAATTTTAAATCCTTCCTGACACAGACATTCAAACACACACACGTGTCTATATATAATGAGCACATACTGTCCATTATTCTCCACTGGATCACCAGAAGTACTGATGCTGCTACAGTAACAGCTGCTGTTAGGAAGAGAGCCACCATCCATCCAGAGGAGCAGGGAAATAGTCTCCTGGAAAACAGGACAGGAGTATTATCCCACAGGCACTGACACACAACTAGTAGGGTTTGTTACTGACAGTGTGAAGTAAGATTTATGTTCTATTTCTAATATAATGTACACATACTGTAGAATTCATGTTTAGCTGTACACTGATTCAACCCTAAATAGACCCCATGCAATACCATACTCTTCTGGGAAATATTGTTTTAGAATCACTCACTTTTTTGTGTTTCTACTGCCCAGAGTAGTATTGTACATTTTGTATGGGTATGAGTGATAATCCATTGCTCCTCTATTCATACTGTCATGCTGGTGTGATTCTCTTTATTTGTATGGATGTGGTATCACTCTGCACTGTGAAGTATTATTCTGTTAGGGTCCATGTGTATCAGGTCTCAAGCCTCTGTAGACATGTCAATCAGGAAGCCTGTGTCATTATGTCTTGTAAAAGAATTTAAAGCCTACAAACAGCATCAAACAATATCACAATCTGATGAACTAATGCATATACATTTTTTTAGATAGATACTTTATGGATCCCATGAGGGAAATTGCAGTGCAACAGCAGCTTAACACAGACAACACAGCCACAGTGTAACGAATGATACAATAAAAATAGTACAATACATACAGATGCAGCCATTCAAAGTGCGCGGCACAGTATTGGCTACTGCCTCGAGCATTGTGACGCGCGATGACGCAAAATACCGCGGTACGTGATTGGTTGACTGACAGGGCACTCGTGGTGCGTTGGTAGGTTGTAGAAAGATTTAAATGTCTTTACTGTGCCCGTTTTAGTATTGAATATTTATATGGCTGGTCTCGTTATTTTAATGAAAAAATACACACCAGTATTCCATTTCTCCCTAAACATTTTAAGCATCGAAGTCTTTAACTAAAGTGATACCGGAGTCAACAAGCATACTTTTAGAATTTGATTAAAAGGGAATATAATATAGAATTACGTATCTAAAGAAATTAATAACAATATAATTATATTCATGTATCGCAACACAAGCCGGAATCCAGCCGGAGCCATGACTTTATTTTTTAACAAACATTTCTTTGAAAAAATAAAACGTTTCCCTGGGTCAGATAAATAAAAAAAAAACTTCACTCGCACCAAACAAATTTATATTTCTAAATATCACAACATGATTGAATTAAGTTATTTTAATAACAATGAATAGTCACCTATGCGTTACAATATAAACATTTATATTGATTTAAATCTCGTTTTGAATTAAATCGCAAACACAGGTTTAAATATATGTTTTTTTTGATTCACAATCAGACAAATGCAACATAAATTGATATCTTTGTCTTCTAAGTATCTTAATAAACTCAGCATAGCTTTCTCCCCATTTAGATTTATTTTTCTTGGGATCTTGGGATCAAACGTGGAAAGATTAGATTGTAATCGTTTTTATTTTTTAAATACATTTTATAAAAGTGTAATCTATACTAAAAAGCTGTACACCACCTGCTATAAAGATACATATTGTAATACTTTCGGGCTCAGACAGGACGGACACAAGAACTCAGGATTGCGAAGTTAAAGCCTTGATTTTATATATCACCTTTAAAAGTGGCATCTCAAAGCAATACAGATTACAAAGTAAATACCCAGCACTGATTGCACCCATCTGTCATGCTAATAAAGCACCTTGAATTGAATTGAATTGAGAGAGAGAGGGAGGGGAGGGCGAGCGAGAGAGGACAGTCAGGACAGACAGGCAAATAAGATACACTCCACAGACATTCACAACAGCGACATATCATAAAACATTTGTACATATTGTTAAATTATTACTTGTTTTTCAGGAAGTTAAAAAAACACTTGAATTACTTATCCAGTCTCTCGAAATAAAAATATTTTTCAAGCAATGCAACTAATGTCGGGCAACGTGTTTTTTTTAATCCAACATTGACAGGCACATCTTAAATCTTGTCAGTCAGCTCTTTTTTCTTTATTTGAATTGTGGCGATTCAAACAACCTGGGATAACAAGTGGTCCCAAAGTCACCGAGCTCACAGAGCTTCAACAACAGATGACAATTTCCTGAATGCCCCTGGTCTTTTCACTTACTCCAATACACCAACGCATTAGCATGCTAAAGCGATTTCATTGAGGAGCCTACCTTTCTTAACTAGTAAGTACTGTTTTTGTCTTTTTGAGCCAGTGAAAGCTCTGTTGTCCTTCACATGAATGCCTGAATCATTGTACCGAACCCAGGATTATACAGTATTTTTTCTTTAAAATACCAATAACAGCAACAATAACAGTTTACATAATATGTTGATGTTCCAAAATTAATATAGTTTATGACCTTTATGACCTTCGTTATGCTCTTCGTTAATGTCTAAGCACATCATTATATCTCAGTATTGTTGTTATTGTTTTTATCCTGTAAAGCGCTTTGAGGAGCCACCTTTAAAGGTGCCATATACAATAAAGTTAATTATTATTACTATTGTTAATTTGCTGGACAGAGAGGTGAACATTATTACGCAGAAGACAAAGATAGCGATTTACGTTGCATTGTGCATTGTGCTGCTATAATACAGTTTTAAATAATTAAAAGTCTAAACGGTATCAGCTTTATTTATGGGTTTTAAATAAAGGCGATTTAAATGTGATTTAAATCAATATAAATGTTTATATTGCAACGCATAGGTGACTATTCATTGTTATTAAAATGACTTAAATTCGATCATGTTGTGATATTTAGAAATATAAATTTGTTTGGTGCGAGTGAAGTTTTATTTAATCTCTGACCCAGGGAAATGTTTTATTTTTTCAAAGAAAAGTTTGTTAAAAAAAAAAGTCATGGCTTCAAACATGCCATGTGATATAGGAGTCAAGAACCTAACCCACAGCACCACCAGCAAGGTTGCATGAGGAGTGTTGAAAAAGCCCTACAAACATTATCAACAGACATCGTACAGCGTGTACTATTCATGTGTTGCGGTACATGAATATAATTATATCGTTATTAATTTCTTTAGATACGTGATTCCATATAATATTCCCTTTTAATCAAATTCTAAAAGTATGCTTGTTGACTCCAGTATCACGTTAGCTAAAGACTTCGATGCTTAAAATGTTTAGGGAGAAATGGAATACTGGTGTGTATGTTTTACAAGTACCGAGACCAACCATATAGTGTATGTTTTTGTTCCAAAATTAATATCGTTTATGGCTTTCACACACGTTACAGTATGCTCCTATTCTTTTTATGCTCAGCTACTAAGATTTCCCTTCAGTGGTAAAATTCCATCTAAATATTCAATACTAAAACGGGCACAGTAAAGACATTTAAATCTTTCTACGACCAACCAACGCACCACGAGTGCCCCTGTCGGTCAACCAATCACGTACCGCGGTATTTTGCGTCATGATGCGCGAGGCCGTAGCCAATTACCCGCGGCATGTGTCTGTGCCGCGTACTTTGAGTGGCTGCATCTGTATACGTATAGCCGTATTTTCGCCGTGATATATACATATATTCAATGAATCACTGCCCACTGGGTGTGCGGACCTTTTCTTATTTACCCTGTGCAATCGGTTTTCATAAAATGTAATTGTATTATAGCATGAACCCCTGGTGATTTTCTTGATACGTTATATGTGCTCTTGTTTGTATTGTATGTATTTTTGTTGTTCAAATAAAAAGTAAGAAGCACAATTTTCCGGATGCAGCTGCTGTAAAAAAAAATGAGATCAAGGGTGCTGTACACAGAGGTCTGAAGCCTGCTCCACAGAAAAACTTTATCCAGAAACTTTATGTTAAAGAAGTCAAGATCTCGCCATGAGAGGGGAAGCATCTCAGAAAAAGAAGTGCAGTCGGTTCCACAGTCATAACGCCACTAAGTTGGATGACAAGAGCAAGAGCCACCCGGCTTCCTCCAGGCAAGTAATGAGACAAAGAGACAAGGCACAGCGGGTAGTGTGGCTGAGCAGTCTAAGGTGCTGGCTTAAGACTCCAGGTTCTTTGGGGGCATGGGTTCAACATTTGTCTTTCATCTTTCGCAAGCTGTATCGATTTCTTTAAAAACAAGTTGTTGCAGAAAGGAAACGAACACTTGCATTCACGTAAATTAAAAGGCATGGGATTTGACTATAACGATAAACTCTGTACAGTAAGACATGAAGAAAGGCACCGCTGGGAATCGGACGCAGGATCTCCTGTTTACTAGCCAGCTAAGCCAATTAAGCTAAATCTGTTCCACAGATGTACAATGTGCCTTTCCTCTTGTCGTATTCAAGAGTACTGACTGCGTGAGCTCCTCACTATGTGTCCTGTACTCTACTGTGATTTCATTTAGATCATCTACGTGGAGTACAGTGACAAGATCGCCTTGAATATTTTCACTTTGAGTAAGTCATTGAAGAAAACAGAAGATGTCAGAGTGGCCTCATCAACAATCCACTCAGGCAGCGCTCCTCTGTAAAGTGCTGTTTGTTCACATCGATTGGCTTTTTTTTGCCGCCTTCATTCATGCAAGTAGTACAGGCAGACGCCCCTATTCTGCCGTGACCCAGATTCGAACCGAGGTTGTTGCGACCACAATGCAAAGTACTTACCACTATACAATCATGGCAAGTTACGAAAACACACGCTGGGGGAGGAAAAGGCTGTGCTCTCTTGTGTGACAGGAGTCACCTGCTCCTGCTTTCCAAAAGATCAGCACCATGTACGAAAGAGACGAATTAAAACCACTCAAACATGTGCAAAACTTGCGAGAAGAGGGGGCTCTTGTTTCCACCTGAAGACTTCTCGCATGTGAGACGAACTGATCATTGCTGCAGCTCGGAAACCTGCAGGAGGTGGGAGGGGTACTCTCATAGACAGTGCTGATCTGAATCCCCAGAGATTGGATGAGTATTCAACTTCAATGCATTACAGCTCGAGAATTCAATTGTTATCCCAACCAGTTGATATCAATTTAATTCCTAAGAGTTATGTTCTTGTTTTGAGTATCTAATGTAGAAGTTGGAACCAAGTTAAATTACGAAATGGTCTAAATGAATAATATACTGAACATATGTCCTCTTGATATATGTGTAACACTTTGTAACTGACTGAATATATACCTTTTGTATTCTGATAAGAACTCGATAAGATCTGTTCGTTTTACATGCATATTCTATGTATTAATAAATGTATCCTCGTGTATTAGTATCTGTGTGTGTGCGTCGTTTGAGTTATATCGCATGGTTGGATTCTAAAGCCATCAAAAGAATCATTTTGTGATTTACTGCTACAATTAATAATTATCCCAGTAAATGCCCAAACCCTACAGAACTGGTGCCTTCAGAGAGCACACTACACCTGCATCCAGGATGGCCCAGAAAGTGAATCTTAGAAGCATGAAAAACGCATTTCTCGAGCTTGGCGTAGAGCTGGTTGTCGATGAGTCTGGACAAGAACTCCTGGATGTGATGGACATGTTCCTGAGGGTTGGCGGTAAAAATGAGGATGTCGTCCAAGTATACCAAAACAAACTTTCCAATAATGTCCCTAAAGGTCATTCATGAAGGACTGGAAGACTGCCGGGGCATTAGTGAGTCCAAAAGGCATAACCGGATATTCATAGTGGTCATAAAGGCCGTCTTCCACTCATCCCCTTCACGGATCCTGATTAAATTATAAGCCCCTTGTAGATCTAGTTTTGAGAAGATGGACGCTCCACGTATGGACTCCAGAGCGGCCGGGATTAAAGGCAAGGGGTAGTGATCTTTGACTGTAATGGAGTTCAGCCCTCTGTAGTCAATACAGGGCCTCAAGAACCCGTCCTTCTTCCCTATGAAGAAAAACCCTGCACAGGCTGGGGACGAGGAGGGATGAAACTGGAATCCAGGGTCTCCTTGATATAGTCTTGCAGGACTTCATTCTCTGCCTGTGAGGGGGTAGATCCGTCCTTTGGGTGGGAGTGTTCCCGGAAGCAAATCTATTGCACAGTCGCAGGTGCAGTGAGGGGGGAGCGATAGAGCTTTCTGTTTGTCAAAGGCTTGTTTCAGATGTGCATATTGGGGGGGGGGTAATAGACTGCTCTTCCAAGGGGATTACTGCAGCAGCAACGTTGAGCGGTGGGTGACAACAGTTGTCACGACAGGAATGGCTCCAGGCGATGATCTCATTCTTGGCCCAGGAGATGTGGGGATCATGCTTCTTGAGCCAGGGAAGGCCCTGGATCACAGGGTAAGCAGGGGAATCCAGGAGAAGGAGTGAAATGTTCTCCACGTGAGTGGCACCAACAGTAAGGGATAGAAAAAATAGCCTGCCAGGTAATGTGTTCAGGAGAAATCGGTGACTCATCCAAAGTTTGAATGCAGACAGGGGGTGAAACCGGAGCAAGAGGAATATCCCACTTCTTAGCAAAAGAGGCATCCACAAAGTTCCCCGCTGCCCCTGAATCCACCAAAACCGAAAGGGGAAGGGCCGTGTCCATCCATGAAATCTCAGCTGGGAATAAAGGCCCCGAAGAGGATTGTGAAAAAACAGCACTACTGAATCTAAGAGTAGGCAGTGGGAGAGCTCGAGATGGATGTGGGAGTCTCGAAGGACAAGTAGGCGAGCAGGTGACCCAACGCAGAGCAGTACAGACACAGCCCCTCCTGACGGTGCCTTTCCTTTTCCTCCAAGGACAGGGGTGCATGTAGCAGGGTGGGTGCCAAAAGGGGAGGATCCATGGGGTGCACAGGTCTGCTTCCTGGGTGTCTCTCTGCTCTCCGAAGCCGAATGCGGGTGTCCAATTCAACCACCTGAGCGATAGGTGGGTAGAGGCCTGAGCATCAGGTGGTCCTTTAAATCCTCCGAGAGACCCTTAGAGAAGAGGCAAACCAAAGCTTCAGGGTTCCAGGCAGACTCTGTGGCGAGGGCTTGGAATTCAGCCACATAATCTTGCAGTGGTCTGTCGCCCTGGCGAAGAGAGGAAAGCCGAAGGCAAGTCAAATTCGGGTTGCTTTGAGAAAAACGTGCCTGGAGACGGTCAGCAAAAAGCTGAAAGTCAGAGAACAGCTGATCTCCCCTAGCAAGCAATACTGCTGCCCAATCCAATGCTTTGCCTGTGAGCAAGGAAAGGGCGAATCCAATCTGCTCCCGAAGAGTAGAAAAACGCTCATGCTGCAGCTGAAAAGCCAGGGAGCACTGAGCAATAAAGCCCATGCAGCCTGCAAGGCTGCCATCATACTTCTCCGGGAGGACAAATGGTAAGGTTGAGGGAGTGGTGGGCGGGGCCGCGGGGGTCGGAGCAGGTGCTTGTGCAAAATGCGTTACAGGAATCGGTGCAGGAGCCGGCGAAAAATGGGAAGAAAAAAGCCAGGTGACCTGGTTAGTGAGCTGTTGGAGTGAAGATTGCAGCTGGGTGATAGTTTGGGAATGCTGCGGGAGAAGGGAACGAAGAGTCTGTGCGTCCGCGTGATCCATAATAAGGCTCGGTATTCTATAATGCTGCTCTGAAGAGGTGAAACGGATCCAATGCAGATGCCGGAGTCATAGGGAGGTAAGTAAGCGAACAAACCGAAACTAGGATCTGAATCGTAGTCAGAAGGTGTAAGGTAGGTCGAAATCCGGTAAAGACACTGGTGGCGAACAATCCAAAACGTGAGACAGAATCGAGGTCAAAAAGAGAGCGGTAGTAAATCCGGTATAGACACTGATAGCAAACAATCCGAGGGGCAAGGCGAGATCCGTAGTCCGAAGGCAAAAAGGTGTAGTCCAAAATTCCAGGAAGGCAAAAAGGTAGAGAAACGCTAGGTAGAGTTTACGAGAACTTAACTCAATACGAGCAACGGGAAGCGGGTTAGAATGGTATAAATAACCCGGCGTGCTGCCTGCACGGTAGAGCAATTGCAGGTGTGTTAACTCGTGAGGCGGCGCTTGTTAATAATAACCCGATGCTGGTGCTGATTAGCTTGCTTACGAGTTGATCTCTGCTGGCTGGCGGTGGTGACAGGAACGAATCTTCTCAACTCAGGACCGAGGAACAGCAGCTGTCCGGATCTGAAGGGACAGATTCTGAACTGCTGACTATGACCAAGTCCTGCCAGAGAACTGTTCTTTTTCTTCCCAATCACATTCTTCCTGAGAGTAACACGTTGATGAGTAAAGAGACTCAGTCACAAGGCTTGTGTCTCTGTCGAGCAGGACTCTCAGCCTGAGGGGAAGGAGTTGGCTGTGTCCTCATGTTAACTTTCAATTTAGTTCCTAGTGACAGTAACACGGTGATTAGTACAGAGATTGGCTTGTCAGGAGCTCTAATGTAGAGGTGAAGTATGGAGTCATGGCTCAGTCTCAGTCCATGAGATTTATGATTTGTTTTCAGTTTAATTCCTCCTGAAATGTCAACACACTGATCAGTAAAGAGAATGGTCCTGTGAGTGTGTGCTTCTGTACCTCGCCGGTTACAACTGTGGGCTCACAGTCACCTGGTTGTGGGCTCAAGTCCTGGCTGTGATTGCATGTTGTTTTTCAGTATAATTCATAGCAACAGTAACACATTGCTAAGTCAACAGTTAGGGGTTGAGCTTTATGGTCCAGAGGTTAAGAGTCTGGGCTTGTGGCTGACTGGTGGTGGGCTCAAATCCTCCATGAGACCTGTGGTTTTTCAGTGTAATTCTTCCTGAAATGTCAACACACTGATAAGTGTGAAGAGAGGGAGTCTGGGAGTGTGTGCCTCTGTAGTGTGGAGGTTAAGACTGTGGGCTCAGTGTCAGAGGCTGGGGGGATCACATCCTGCTCCTGAGTGCAAGCTGGTTTTCAGTTTAATCCTTAGTGACAGTCGCACATTGATAAGTAAAGAGATTGGGGCTGGACTTTGTGGCTCTGTTGAGTAGGAGCTAAGACTCTGGGCTGTAAGGGTCTCGGCAGGGCTGTGCGGCTCAGTAGGGATAATAAATATAATAATAATAATAATAATTGCTTACACTTATATAGCACTTTTCTGGACACTCCACTCAAAGCACTTCACAGGTAATGGGAATCCCCTCCACCACCACCAATGTGCATCATCCACCTGGATGATGCGATTGCAGCCATAGTGCTCCAGAACGCTCACCCCACACCAGCTCTCAGTGGGGAGGAGAGCAGAGTGATAAAGCCAATTCATAGATGGGGACTATTAGGAGGCCATGATTGGTAAGGGCCAATGAGAAACTTGTCCAGGACACTGGGGTAACATCCCTACTCTTTTCCAGAAATGCCCTGGGATTTTTAATGACCACAGAGTCAGGACCTTGGTTTTACATCTCATCTGAAGAACAGAGCTTGTTTATAGTATAGTGTCCCCCATCACTATACTGGGGCATTAGGACCCACATAGACCGCAGGGTGAGCACCCTCTGCTTGCCCCACTAACACCTCTTCCAGCAGCAACCTTAGTTTTTCCCAGGAGGTCTCCCATCCAGGTACCGACCAGGCTCACACCTGCTGAGCTTCAGTGGGGCTGCCAGCTAGGAGTTATATGGCTGTTGCCCAAAATAGGGAAAACTACTAGGGCACCTGATACTAGTATTTCATGCGACGAACAGCCAACTCAGGGGATGTCATCACAATTACTTCTCAATACTAGTACTGTATGTATGAATACTCGTGATGTATTCACAATGTCGGCGGATTTCATCAGAGCAGCCGGTACCATCCGGTACCATGGTGGGGTGTCTAATTAGCAGACAGAGGTCTGAATTAAAGCCGATTGTAAGAATTAACTTAATGGTTTCTACCACTACTGTGCAGGCAGGAAAACACTGTGAGATTTAGAAATGTAGAAAAAGACTAAGGTGACACACCTGGGCCAATTTTCCTAGATGCCAATGAACCCACTAGCATGTCTCTGGACTGTGGGAGGAAACCCACATGGACACAGAGAATACATACATATTCTACACAGATAGAGCACTCCAGGAGTCAGAACTGGGGCCACAGCGCTGTAAGGCACTGTGCTGTGCTATATTACTGAAGTACAGCCAGTGGGAAGAAAGCAGACCTAGAGTCCTCAGCTTCCTGTCTTGAAGCAGGCACCTGACCAATGGTCTGCTTCCAAATCAGTCAGGTGACGGAGGATGGCACAGGTCAACCCCCCCCCCCCCCCCCACCATGCATTCTGGGAAATGTAGTTTCAGACACGAGCTGCCATCTTTGTCAGACCTCCATCCCCTCTTGCGCCACACGATCGAGACGGCAGAGGACCCGCTGATGGGCAGGGGATTGAAAGCAGGGGCCCCTCGAGGCCCATCTGTCTTCACCATACAGAGTTTCGACGAAAGGCACGTGATTCCTCCCCCCCCCCAGAAATAAGGGGTCAAGCCTCTGGTACAGATAATCACTGCAAAAAAAGCCACTACGCAAGAGGTGCTGATCGACTTTTTATTGCCTGTGAAGAGCATCGCCGGAGCCCCAAGAACCCCACGATGGGGGCGAAGGGAGGAGTCGACCCCTTCAGAGCAGTCAATATCCCAGCAGCCCCCCTGACTTGAAGCACCGCCCTACTTCGGCCCCTCAACAGCCTTCCTGGCATCTTGGTCCGGCAGCTCCCGGAGGGTGGGGGGGTTCAGCTTGTCCAGCTGCACCACCACGCTGTCGTACTCATGCTGACACTGCTCCTGGCTCAGGGCTGAGGGGCTGACCTCCAGGAACCTGTAGGCCTCCTTGGACTGCAGGATGAACATCCCGCGGACGTGCATGCAGATGTTGCAGAAGCTCTTCCAGTCTGCGGGGAAAGGGAGGAGAAGCACAGACATGAGGCTGACCCGAGTGGTGCGGGGAAACGTGAGATCTCACTGCCGTGGGGCAGAGAAAAAAACGCTTCTGCTGCTGGCGATCCTTCTGCTGTGGGAAATGGGGGTGCTGTTGTCTGAACCACGTGACTCCATTTCCCCAATCAGACCCACGTGGTCGGGATAAATAGTAGCAGATCTTATAATAAAAATTAATAATTGCTTACACTTATATAACACTTTTCTGGACACCCCACTCAAAGTGCTTTACAGGTAATGGGGAATCCCACCACCACAACCAATGTGCAGCCCTCACCTGGATGACGCGACGGCAGCCATAGTGCGCCAGAACGCTCACCACACATCAGCTCTCAGTGGGGAGGAGAACAGAGTGATGAAGCCAGTTCAGAGATGGGGATTATTAGGAGGCCATGATTGGTAAGGGCCAATGGGAAATTTGGCCAGGACACCGGGGTTACACCCCTACTCTTTTCGAGAAACATCCTGGGACTGTTAATGAGCACAGAGAGTCAGGAACTCGGTTTTATGTCTCATCAGAAGGACGGCACCTGTTTACAGTCCAGTGTCCCCGTCACTATACTGGGGCATTAGGACCCACACAAACTGCAGGGTGAGTGCCCCCTGGTGGCCCCACTACCACTTCTTCTAGCAGCAGCCTTAGTTTTTCCCAGAAGTCTCCCCTCCAGGTACTGACCAGGCTCACACATGCGTAGCTTCAGTGGGTTGCCAGTTGCCATCCTGGGTGCAAGAGGGGGTTTGAGTCCGTTCAGTGAAGCGCAGTTGAGAGCAACAGGATTTATCCCTGCCGCACCGAGCCCTGGAGATAACGTGGACCAATCGGAATCAAAACGCAGCCATCAGCCCGCCAGGAATCATCTGCTCGCTCGGGGGGGGGGGCGCACCTCTATCCCAGAAGGCATTGGGGGGCAGTCCACATGTCTCGCAAACCCTTGCAGCGATAATCCACCTGCAGGATTATCCCTAACCAGTGAAAGGATCTGGCCGAATTCTAGCCCAGAAGGCAATGGGGCCCTTTTGGATGTTTAGCACATGACTACTCTCTGATCCACAGCTACAGCTCATGATCACCTGCGTCCCCTGTGAAACCTCCCACCTTGCTCTTCAATCTCGTAGCCTTTGGTCTCCATC
This sequence comes from Lepisosteus oculatus, assembly GCF_040954835.1. Lineage (NCBI taxonomy): Eukaryota > Metazoa > Chordata > Actinopteri > Semionotiformes > Lepisosteidae > Lepisosteus > Lepisosteus oculatus. The sequence continues at coordinate 4,399,677 of NC_090709.1, forward strand.
GCCTTAGGCTACACTTTTGTCTCTCGTTTTTCTTATTCCACTTGACAAGGTGATGACAGAACAGCCTCCCCACGACACCACCCGCGCCTATACAGGACAAGCACTGCACCCATCAGAAGCCACAGTAACCACTGCATCGGCAGCTCAGGGGCTGCCTGTAGGATTGTTGGTGCTGCAGCACAATGTCTGGACAAGTCAGAGTGTCTGGGGTGTGCAGGACAAAGATCTGGGCCAACAGGTACCAGATCAGAGAAGCTCAACCCGCCAGGCAGGACAGCTCTGTCCACCCCCGCTCTGAGATTGATCTACCAGCATTGCTCTGGGAAAAAAAACAACACTGACCGGCTCGGCCTTATCCAGGCTGGACAGGAAGTCCATCTCGCAGTCCTCCAGGAAGTCCAGCATGTCCTCTCCGGCGAAGATCCTCTGCTTGAGATTGTCCAGCGCCAAGCCGGTCGTCTCCCAGAACTTCTTCATCTGCAGCAGGATCTCCTGGATCTTGGTCAGGCACTTCTGGACCTCCACCAGCATCTTGGGATCTCCAATGGATCCTGGGAGACAGGGGAGGAAAACAGGAATTGCTGGAGGGGCTGGATCAAGAGGCAGATGTCATTTTTAGATGGAAAAAAACGGCGGATTTTGAAAATGAAGCTGTTTAACTCTGGTGACACTTCAGGTCTGTTATAAGCAACTCATTAACATGTTATCACAGTGTTAATTACACATTATTACAAACATTACTGCATTTCTCCAAGTCTCTGGTTAGCTATGGACAGGACTAGTGCTGAAGCCCTTTAAGCTTACTGCAGAGAAAGTTACATTTCATTAGCCTTTGTTGTTCATATTGATTTGTTGCTACCTGGGGATAAAACCATCCCTTGAAAAGTGAAGAACTCTGCAGGGGTGCAGATAAAACCAAGAGGCCCTTCTTTACACAGAGGGCGGTGGGGGTGGGGAACAAGCTGCCCAGCTGTGTTGTTGAAGCCCATACCCTGGCTTCTCTCAAGACACAGCTGGATGAGCTCCTCCAGTCAGGACAGGAGGCTCTTCTTTACACAAAATGTGGGGGGAGTGGGGAACACCCTGCCCAGACGTGTTGCTGAAGCAGACACCCAGAATTGGGTCAAGACGCAGCTGGACAGGAGGCACTTCTTTTACACAAAGGGTGGGGGGGGTGGGGAACACCTTGCCCAGCCATGTTGCTGAAGCCAACACCCAGAATTCGGTCAAGACGCAGCTGGCTGAGATCTGCTTCTCAGTCAGTTACCGATCTGCCAGCCGAGCCTGGAGGTTACAAACAGGACGTTTTTGTGCACCGAGCTGCCGGACCGGGACAGGCCTGTCCTAAACTGCCATTGGGAATTGGGGTTGCCGAGGCCGCAATCTCACCCCGGCAGTCAAGCCTCATCCCAGCGGTCCCCCATGGTCCGGCAACCCACCCGCCTACCGGTTTCAACTCTGGTGACAGCTCAGGTCTGTTACAAGCAAACAATCACATAAAAAAACAAAACACATTTCCCTAAATCCTGACTTCACTATGGACTTGAAGCCGAGAGCGGGACTTTGGTCAGGACAGGAGTGGCTTCTTCACACAAAGGGTGGTAGGGGTGTGGAACAAGCCATCCAGCCATGTTGTTGACGCCAAAACCCTGCATAAAACACGTCCCATCGGCCCCACGATCCGGCAACCCACCGGCCTACCCATGTCGATCTGGACCTTGGCGTAGTCCAGCTGCAGCCGGATCAGCTCCTTCTCCTTCTGCCACATCTCCGACACCTTGGCGTCCTTGCGGCTGCGCAGCTCCTCCAGCTGGACCTTGAGGGACTCCACGGCCGCCTTGTCCTTGGGGTCGTTGGTGGCCTTTTGGATGGTGTTGATCATGGCGCCCTGGATGGGCACCACGGCCGCCACGATGCCGAACTTGCGGTCCCGCTCCCCGATGCTGTTGATGAGGCCCTGCAGCTCCTTGTTCTTGTCCTGGATGTCTGTCTCCAGCTGGTTCCTCTCCCCCTGTAGCTGTTTGACCAAGGCCTCTAGCTTGCTGCACTGTCCCTCCAGGGCCTGGGCCTCCGCCATCTTCTCCTTCTTCTGCTGCTCCTTGTCCGCCTTGGTCTTGACCACGTCGCTGCAGGTGTCGCCCATGCCTTTGCTCAGATTCCCATACCTGGAAAAGGAGATGGGGTGGGGAACTGTGACCCCTCTTGTGTGGAAGCCTGCAGCCCCCCACCACCGAGACCGTATGGGACAGGAGAATCCGAGCCAGCGAGCCGAGAGACGGGGGGGGGAGATGTCCTCCTGCTGAAAAACTAAGGTTGCTGCTGGAAGAGGTGTTAGTGGGGCCAGCAGGGGGCGCTCACCCTGGGGTCTGTATGGGTCCTGATGCTCCAGTATAGTGACAGGGACCCTATACTGTAAACAGGTGCCGTCTTTCGTGTGAGATGTAAAACTGAGGTCCTGATTCTCTGTGGTCATTAAAAATTCCAGGGTGTTTCTTGAAAAGAGTAGGGGTGTAACCCCGGTGTCCTGGCCAAATTTCCTCCTAATAGTCGCCCTCTCTGAACTGGCTTCATCCCTCTGCTCTCCTCCTCACTGATAGCTGATGTGTGGTGAGCGTTCTGGTGCACTATGGCTGCTGTCGTATAATCCAGGTGGGGCTGCACATTGGTGGTGGTGGAGGGGAGTCCCCATTACCTGTAAAGCACTTTCAGTCGATTTTCCAGAAAAGCACTATATAAGCATAAGCAATTATTATTATTATTATTATTGCTGCTTGAAAGCAGCCTGGGACCCAGTGGAAGGAGCCTCCCCCTGTTCGCCATCAGAGGGCAGCAGCGTGAATGATTCACCGCTACAGCTGCTGAACTCCACTCGCCTCCGCGCTCTGCTCATCTTGCTGGCATTACTGAAGTTATTGCGCATTTACTGTCCAGCACTGCCCGTTGTTGGTGTTGGGTTGTGCATGATGGTGGGCTGTCATGACTGTCGTTATTTACCGTTTTGTAACGTGCCATGCACACTGTGCCGTCTTTTTGTACTGTGCGACCTCCAGAGAGAACGGGGCCAATACGAACTCCTATGGACTGTATGTGTGCATACTGTAGGGCAATCCTACTCCGTTGACGAGAAGCGAGGCCCTGCACCCCAGCTGCTCCAGGTAGTGCTCATGGAGAGCAAGCTGGAGTCTGTGAAAAGACAAATTCCCAATGCAAGAAACTGTATAGGGTTAATAAAGTGATCTTATAAACTACTCTGCCTCTCATCCCCTGGGCTACTTCTGGTTTGTGATCTTGAGGTTACTGGGTGACCGATGAAGAGTTTTGACTGGGTTGATGCATTTTCATGCATTTGATGCCAACAGCAGAAGAGGATCCCGCAGTACTTTCTCCTAGTTGGTAAAATAAGGTATTCAGTGGTGTCAGAACAACGATAACGGGCACCCTGGGCTGACAGTCTATCTAATATGAAGCAAACGGCAGCTCACGAGACAGTATGGGAGCGGATAATTCAAGCCTAACAGGAAGTGCTTTTCACAAAGGGTGGTGGGAGGGTGGAGTAAGCCACTCGGTTGGAATGAGGATCTCTGGCTAATTGCAATGACGGGTTCCCCCATGGCAGAGCCGGAGCTCTGGGGGGGTCTTACTTCTCCACCGATCGGTCCACTTGGTGGCAGATGTCCTCGATCCAGCCCTTCTACTTGTCCAGGAGCTTCTTGGCCAGCACCACGTTCCTCTTCTTCACAGCCGTCCGGATCATCGGCAGCATGGTGCCAACGATGTTGGTCCCCGTACTGGCGCACTGCGAGCGAGATCAAGCGCCAGCACCGTTATCTCTGTTTCGCAATCCTGACCCCTCTGCTGTCTCAAGAGTCTCCAGCGCTTTTATTTCAACAGGGAAGACACCCTGGATCTAGATTTCAGGATTGGGATGTATTTTACAGCAGACTATCCATCCATTTTCTCAGAGCTTTCTCCAGTACAGGGTCACAGGGGGAAGCTGGGGTCTATCCCAGCAAGCAACAGGCACAAGGCAGGTTCACCCTGGACAGGACACCAGTCCATCACAGGACACACAGACACACACACTTACATGGACAGGACAGGACAGGACAGGACACTAGTCCATCACAGGACACACACGCACACACGCACACACGCACACACGCACTAGGGAAAATGCACCTCTGCCAGTATGATTTTGTACTATGGTAGGAAACTGGAGCACCCAGAGGAAACCTGCATGAACACAGGGAGAATATGCAAAGTCCATGTAGGAGTTTGTAGGAGTCTATGGAAGCCTCCCAGGGTTCTCCCAAGACCCAACTAAATGTATGGAATACAAGTTCATTTGTAGAACCCTTTGAAAAGGATTTTTTTTCCAGATTTTAAATTTCATTAAATTTTCTGCACACACAACTGAGACACATACACAACTGAGACACACACACCTGTCAAAGCATGTGTGCACACACATACACAACTGAGACACACACCGGTAGCAGCAGGTGCCCACACACACACACACAACTGAGACACACACACCTGTAGCAACAGGTACACACACTCACGCAAACCTGGAGCTGTAAGTACTCGGACTCACCTGGAGCAGCAGGTACTCTCACACACACACACACACACACACACACACACACACACACACACACACACACACACACACAGAGACACAGAGACACAGACCCACCTGGAGCAGCAGGACCTCGGAGGAGGAGAACAGCTGCTGGCTCTCGGTGGCCTTGAGCCTCAGTTTCCTCTCCAGCTCAGGGTGGGTGGCCAGACACAGGTAGGACAGGTGGAAGAGCAAAGCTGTCTTCTCGGCGGCCGGGACCATATCCCTGAACATCTCCATGTCATTCATCAGCTGCTGATCCGCAGGCACTAGGTCTGAGAGAGACATTCAGGAAAGAAAAAGCTTTTTAAATATTTTCTTCACCCCCACGTCCCCCATGTCAAAACCCTCCCAACCCAGAGTGTCCAACATGAACACCTTGAGCCCTTGAGTCTGTGTAAAACTTTCTGCACATCTGCCTTGTGCAAACACCTTCAGTAACTGAAATCAAGACAGTTCACTGTGGTTCAGCTCGTGAATCCTAAAGCCTCATTATACCTCCATAAGACACCAAGGGGTCAAAAACCACAGCTGAAGTTGGAGAATCACAATATCCGAATCGGGTTAACGGATCAGAACACGCTTACCGGGACACTGAGACATCTTGAAGCAGGTTTGTGGGGGACCTTAGGCACTGAAACGTCTGTCCTGCAAAGAGAAAGAGGGTGTTTTTTAAGGCAAATATCAAGAAAATAATAAAGTTATTTCCCTCTCACCCCCTGCTGCTCCTATGCCAGAACACCAGCTGAACACCGCCGATGGAGAGCAGCTGCGTTTGAGATGAACTACAATACAAGCTGAGAGACCAACAAACTGCTTGAGATACCCTACTGGGGAGGTATCAAGTAGAGAAAGCACACACCGATTTCAAGTCTACACAAGTTTCAGCCGTATTTCCTAGTGGCCTCACAGCTCACTGGAATGGTGTGCAAATTTTCATAAAACGAGCATCTGGTCTCCTCTTAACAACTAATCATTTTCTTTGACCAGCGGACAAAACACACACACCCCTCCCCCCACATTAAGACCAGGAGAGACAGGAGGACTGCAAGCCTGACTGGTTCAAATCGAAAGCACATGGCAAAGGCAGCAGATGGGACAACGGAGCCTAAACGGATATAGTAAGGCATCCTAGAGCATATTAATAAAAAAAGCCTTTAGACTCACGGCTGTACGAAGCTCTCTCAGCTCTTCCCGGAGGACTTTGAAAGTGTGCCCTTCTCTGAGCCTGTTTTATAGTGCTCCGAACAGGTAAGAAACACCATATAAGACTCGCAGGGCTGCAGAACCCCGCCCCTACTAAACTGCTCCAGGGGAAAAATCTGTAGGGGGGGCCGTCTGAAATTCGGAGGGGGGGAGTGAAACAGAGCCGCTGTGACTGCCCCAGCAGAATTTCGCAACCAGGCCCCTGACGGTCGTGATCGAAGATACCGATGAGCCATCTGGCATTGAGCGACGAAGCCCGGTTTCACGTTCACCAGCGCCCGCGCGATTATTTTTATTATTGCCCGGAGTAGCAAAATGCACCGACGTTCTGAATCGTTAATAATAATAATAATGGCAAGTGGAGCTGTATGTCCTGAAGTATAATAATAATAATTAATAATTGCTTACACTTATATAGCGCCTTGCTGGACCCTCCACTCAGAGCTCTTCCCAGGTCATGGGGATCCCCTCCAGCCCCACCAGTGTGCAGCCCCACTAACACCTCTCCCAGCAGCAGCCTCAGCTGTCCCAGGAGTCCCCCCTCCAGATTAAGAAAACAGCAGGCACAGACTCCGATAACTACGGTCCTCGTTATAGAATGACTCTTAAGTATTAGGATAAACTCTTGCAAGGCATCGGTCCACCCGAGCCCTCGAGATCGTAATAATGCTGCAAAGGGACGGGTAATGGGTTTATTCCCTGCCACAAAGGAAAGAAAGGCAACGTTTCGGGCCGTGGAGCCTTCTTCAGGCTCAAACGTTGTGCTGCCTTGCTGCTCTTTTCGTTACCTGTCCTTACCTGTTACCTAGATGAAACCTTCTCGAGCTGCTTTATAATAATGTTGACACCCAGGAATGCAGACACCATGGAATAGGTGCTGTTCATGGACGGATAGCCCTTCTGGCACATCAGACAGCCCGATGCAGGACCTGCGAATTCGGGGGTTCGTGTTCATTATCTGACCATTGACAAAGCACATCTGTTTTTTTAGGGCCCGAGTTAAGTAGGTGAAAGTCCTTTTGTCCAAAACTGAGGGGGCAGGACAGTTGAGTGGAGGGGGCGATGCACCGGGTCTTGACTGCTCGCCCCCACACCCTTCGGCAGACACCTCTACCAGGAGGCATTCCTGCAGACCCTATTACAGTGTTCTGACACAAGCAGCCCTCTGTGTTTCTCTCACTAATGTACCCAGCTGTGTGGACAGGGGCTCACATGAGCCTTTTCTGTGAAGTGTCAGTGAAATCACCAGAGTCATGTGTGTTAACAGCAATGTACGGCAATTTCAGCAACCAGACAGAGTACATGTCAGGGTCTGAGGGAGTGTCCCACACTGCCAGCTGGAGGGACTGAGTCTCTTTTGTTTGAAGGGAGTGTCCCACACTGACAGGCTGGAAACTGAGTCTCTTTAGTCTGAAGGGAGGGTCCCACACTGACAGGTTGAAGAAACTGAGTCTCTTTAGTCTAAAGGGAGGGTCCCCCACTGACAGGCTGGAGTCTCTTTAGTCCGACTTTTAATGTCAGGATTTCCAGCCATAGTGCCAACATTGGAATGATATCACCTATTTGATTCATGATGTCTGAAGCTTTCGACTGTAAGCTACAGAAAATAAACGCTTTGCTCAGGAGTGGGTGCAATACTAAAAAAATAAAACACAAAACTCGCTCATGAGAATTGAGACCAATAAATAATCCAGTTACTTTTTTGTACAACATGAAAACATATTTCAAATTCAAAGAAACATGCCAAAATGGAGGATAATTAAATACAAAACCTGTTCTAAAATCATGTTAAAAAAAGACCCAATATTTGAATACAGGTCCTGACCAGTTGAAATTAATGACAGAATCGACTAGGTTCACTCACTTACAGAGTGCCAGAGACTTGTGCAGACTTGAGCTTCGATTGTGGCAGGAAATGATTTACAGTTGTCGAAGAGGTCTGACAGAGCATGTTCCCAGTCTCTTACACTCCCATCCCCTCCAGCACTGTCCTCTGTTATACTTTCAAAATGTCTTTACTTCTGGCCCGGGGACGAAGTCAACCCAGCGGACGTCTGAAAAAGAGCAGAGAGACAGGAGCTCCTTGAAAGGGCATTTGGAACTCAGAGACTGAGACGCCACTTTACACTGAGGGCGGTGGGGGTGTGGAACAAGCTGCCCAGCTGTGGTTGTTGAAGCCGATACCCTGGCTTCTCTCCAGACACAGCTGGGTGAACTCCTCCAGCCAGGACAGGAGGCTCTTCATTACACTGAGGGTGGTGGGGGTGGGGAACAAGCTGCCCAGCCCTGTTGTTGAAGCCGATACTCTGGCTTCTCTCCAGACACAACTGGGTGAGCTCCTCCAGTCAGGCCAGGAGGCTCTTCATTACACAGAGAGTGGTGGGGGTGGGGAACAAGCTGATCAACCCTATCATTGAAGCCGATGTCCAGCTGTGTCCTGAGAAAAGACTGGGTGAGGTCCTCCAGTTGTTTAACACTGCTTGATTGTTTAACATCAATAAAGTAAACAGACTGCCTAGCAGGGCCAAGTGACTAACTATCCTGCATAAACAGCAGAGGCGCTGTAGCTGTGAAAGAGCTTTTCCCAGTACTCAGGGTGCGACAGGGACCATTACAGAAGATCATTTGTGCCTTCTGCCATTCGTCAGTATGTCTGGGCAGGGCCAGGGGCACTGACCTGTTGCAACACCATACCTGTACTCCTGAAACCTGATTCTTCTGTAACAACTGATGCTCTGTGTTACTGACGCTCTGTCTACATCTGGTTTATAGTGCAATAGGTGGAAGTGGAATGGGCAATTCATTTATTATTCACAACTGTTCAATAGCTACCTACTCTTTGCAATGTGCTTGGGAGTTTGTAATATCTATACTGTCTATTACACCTTCCTTTTGTTCTGTATATTCATTTTTTTGCTTTGTGTGCCTTTCTGTTTTGTTTGTAATTCTTTATTCCATTTCATTTAGTTATTGTATTGTATTACTGTATTACTGTATTACTACATCTGTACTGTGCTGTGTTGACTGTGCCTGGCTGCTGTAGCACCTGAATTTTACCGGATGAATAAAGTACCTATCTGTCTTCCTCCTGCCGGGAGAGTGGGGAAGGAGCCGGCTGCCTCACACTCCGATGGCCATGTCCTGGGAGATGCTCAGCTGGTCCAGCTCTTGCAGGGCCCGGTCGTACTCCCTCTGCAGCTGCTCCGCAGACAGATTGGAGGGGCGCAGGGCCAGGAAGCTGTAGGCGTCTTCGCAGTGAGAGAACTTCTCCCCCACACTGGAGCAGCAGGCACACAGCACCTGGAAGGACTGCTGTGTGTGTGTGTATGTGTGTGTGTTTGTGTGTGTGCAGAGAAGGTGTCCTACACTGACAGACTGAAGGAACTGAATCTCTTTAGTCTGAAGGGGGTGTCCCACACTGACAGTAAAATGTTTTGTATCATGTTTTGTCAGTGACAGAGTAGTCAGTACTCGTAAGCAAGGTCCCCATTTCCTGAGGGATGAGTGTACAGTATGTTCGAATATCAGGATTTCCACAGCTGGAGTCAACTTCAGACTGATATCAACTACTACATTCATGATGTCTGGAGGTTTGGATTACAAGTCCTACAGAAGATAAGTCCTTTTACCTTTCAGGAGTGGGCTCAATAATAAAATAATAATAAATCATAAAAACTCTGCTTTACAAGAATCTGGAACACAATAAAAATCCAGTTAGTTTTTTTTGGCATAATTTAAAATTAATACTAACATGGCAAAATGCCAAACTGGTGTACAGTATCATATCGTGTGAAAGAGAGACAGTGTTCAATACGGAGACGGCTGGGCTCACACTCACAGAACGCCAGAGGACATGAGCAGGAGGGTTGTATCCACCTCAGTAGCCACAGTAAGATGACCTGGAGTGATCTGAAGCTATTGAAGGGGCATGCCAGAACACGCCTCTGGCCTCCAACACTCCCACCCCCTCCAGCAGTGGCCTGTTAGCAGCATGCTCTTAGCATGCCTTCCCTTGAGGCCCCGGGGACAATGTCAACCCAGCGGATGTCTGAAAAAGATAAGAGAAACAGGAGCTCCGTGAAAGGGCATATGGAACTGAGAAACAGAGACACTGCTTTACACTGAGGGGGGTGGGGGTGGGGAACAAGCCGCCCAGCTATGCTGTTGGGAGCCGATAACCCCGGCTTCTCTCAGGACAGAGCTTGATGAGCTCCTCAGATCAATTAACTCCTAAATACTGAAAAGACCATATCTTCTAAGCTTTATTAGGATCATATTGTTGTGTTTAACAAAGTGCAGATATTAAAATACGCACCATAAATCCTAACCACTGTTATACTTGACGATATTCCAGCAGATCAGCTGGCATTGTAGAAACCAAGAGATTCGAGACTGAAGTGTCCGTTCGTCCAGCCAAGCTTTATGGTAGGCATACAAGGAACCACAAGAAGGACTATAGTAGTTCTAGTAGCTCAGAGGAGACATGCCTCTACACAGCTTATATATACACGTTTCTCTACACCCTCCCCTTCCTGTCTTTGAGGTAGCTTTCTCAGGACACTCCAGGAGTCGGAAAGCACTTAAAACATTCCTTACTTGTCAGGAGTTTAGTCTAAACATTCCCCATTTGGGAATTTGGGACAGGAAGTGAGAAGCATCTGTGCTCAAGCCAGCGTGAAGTTTAGAGCTTAGCATGTGAATGCAGCAGGAGTTCACAGCTCCTGCCACTATCTGGGTACAGGGTTACACACAGATTCTGCTCACAGACTCCATCAGCACGTATGGTGCTGAATCCTGGAAAAGAGTGAAAGTCTGATTGAATTTATATTATAGGCTCGGTTCAATTGAGGTCTGCGGATCATTGTTCCCTGCTCCATTACATTCGTCTTTATCTCAACAAAATGTCATCCAAATAGCCTCAGGCCATCGGAGAACTTCTTAAAATCACATTTGGGTATGTTAACAGTCAGCATTTGCGAGTGCAGAAGTCAGTCTAAAAAATAAAGATTCAGTTTGTCTGGCTGGCGTCCAGTTTCAGTTTTTCCCCAGTATCATACTGCTCATGGTGAAGTACAACCCGGGGCTGGGGTATAAACTGCACGAAAGTGGGTTTAAAACTGGACAGCAGGCGCTTCTTTACACAAAGGGTGGTGGGGGGTGTGGCCAGCGGCCATCTCACCCTGCAGCGCCCAGCTGGCAGTCCCCCCCCCCCCACTGGAGCTCAGCAGGTGTAAGCCTGGCCAGTGCCTGGAGGGGAGACTCCTGGGAAAGCTGAGGCTGCTGCTGGGAGAGGTGTGAGGGGGGACAGTAGGGGGCGCTCACCCTGCGGTCTGTGTGGGTCCTGATGCCCCAGTATAGTGATGGGGACACTGGACTGTCCTTCTGATGAGACGTAAAACCACGCCTGTAGCGCTTTCACGAAACCTCTTAGAGTTGCGAGAATGCTTGTTTTGTGTATAAAATACATTGTGGATGATTTCTCAGCCTTTACTTTTTCGATTTTATGACATTTTTTTGACCATGCACGAATATTCTTTTGTCCATATCTTCGAAATGGAAGCACAGAACGCCGTCAAACCAAATGCATTTTAAAGACCACGACTTGTGGATATTTCCACAGCCTTTACATCAAACTATCAGCTAATTATCTTTTTTTAAACCTCCGGTTTTTCATCGATGCGTAATTACGCACGAACTGAAACCCGGGGGACCGCTGTGTGCACACGTTCACAAAGCGAGAAATACTGTTCAATACGGCTTCATGCGAAAAACCCGTATATGACCATAGGAAGCAGAACAGCGCAGTCTCCCATTACCCAGACTGTAAGCACGGGAATAAAGCTTTGTTTGATTTCTGAAACCCTTCCTTTACGCCCTGTTTTCATTCAGGTAAGGGTCAACTATATTCACAATACTACTGACAGCAAGAAGATTAAAATATTCTTTTCTCAGCAGCTTATTAAAAACAGCTCCCATGATGTTCAAACCGATTTTTTACACAGAACACTGACACAGCTTTGCATTCTGAATCTCTTTTTCTCATGCTTTTATTTAATATGGCACAATGCACTGGGATAGGGGTATTCTGTTCACAAACCAATAGCATTTAAACCACAGCACCCACAATGCAGCAAGTGTTTTGCACACTAAGCAGGTCCTCTGACTTTTCCCAGCTTTGTTTTGGGTTGTGGAACCTTTCTTTATATTTTTTAGGATTTTCTGAAGATAACACTACAGGTAATACACTGGGACAGGTGGGTCATCTTCATGGCTCAATAGGATTTCAAATACAGCACCCACACTGCTGAAACCAAGTGTTATACACACCAGACAGGCCCCCTAACTTTATATAACCTTGCTGTGGCTGTGGCCCCTTTCTTTAATTTTTTATGATTTTTTGAAGATAACACTACAGGTAATACACTGGGACAGGTGGGTCATCTTCATGGCTCAATAGCATTTCAAATACAGCACCCACTCTGCTGAAACCAAGTGTTTTACACACCAGACAGGCCCCCGGACCTCGTACAACCTTGCTGTGGCTGTGGCCCCTTTCTTTAATTTTTTATGATTTTTTGAAGATAACACTACAGGTAATACACTGGGACAGGTGGGTCATCTTCATGGCTCAATAGCATTTCAAATACAGCACCCACTCTGCTGAAACCAAGTGTTTTACACACCAGACAGGCCCCCGGACCTCGTACAACCTTGCTGTGGCTGTGGCCCCTTTCTTTAATTTTTTATGATTTTCTGAAGATTACACTACAGGTAATACACTGGGACGGGTGGGTCGTCTTCATGGCTCAATAGCATTTCAAATACAGCACCCACTCTGCTGAAACCAAGTGTTTTACACACCAGACAGGCCCCCGGACCTCGTACAACCTTGCTGTGGCTGTGGCCCCTTTCTTTATTTTTTTAATAAGAATTTTAGTTTTTCAATATGGCACCATTAGACAGGCGGTACATGGGGATTGGGGGATGCTATTCATGAGTCAATAACTCTTCAAGCACAACAGCCACAGTGCTGCAACCAGGTGTTTTACACCAGACATTTCCCCTAACCTTATACAACCTCGCTTTGAGTTGTGGAACATTTATTTATTTTTTAATTGTTTTTTTGACTATAATCAAGTGTTGTGCTCACTAGGCAGGCCTCCTGACCTTACACAGACATGATTTGTTGTGTGCAACTTTAATTATCTTTTTAGGATTTTTTGAACATGGCAACTTCCACCGAGACGGGTGGGGGGTGTGGGGGTGCTCTTCAATAGCTTTTTCATCTATACACACAAACGGATGTAACCAAGACACTCAGAACCTGTCACGCAGGGGCTGACTGCTGAGGATAGGGATCCAATGCGGTGCCCTTGGTAGGGTTGGCGCGAGACGCAGGCGTAGTCGGAGTAAACAGGCAGGGGCCCGAGTCCGGGAAGGCGTAGTACAGGCATAGGCACAGAATCGACAGGCGAAGGCGTAGTCGAGGGACTGGCAGGGGTCAGGGTCCGGGAAGGCGTAGAAGTTGCGTCGGTAGGCAGAGGCGTAAATGAAGAGACAGGCTGGGGTCAGGATCCGAGAAAGCGTAAAACAGGCGAAGGTACAAAATCGAGTGGCTAAAGCAGTTGTCGGAAAAGCGGGGTCGAGGTCCAGGGGAGAAGTCATAGTAAGGCAAAGGCGTAGTTAGTAGGTAAGCTCCAGGAGAGAATCTCAATTGTGAGCAATGACCGGGGGACAGATGAGGGTTTAAGTAGAGGACTGATTGACATGTGCACGTTTGGTATGGGGAGAGCTCGAGGGAATGCGGGAGCGCTTGCCTGCGTGAGGGAGATTCATGACAGAGCAACAGAATCAACCTGAACTCATAGAAAAACAAGAATGCTCCCGAGACACCTGAATCCCCCTCCTGGACCACTCTGGTATCAACACCCCCAAACCCATCCATACCAGCTAACAAGATTCAGAATCGGTGCAACCCTCCAACCTGGACCAAGAGCAGGATGGGACAAGAACCTGCACCACACTACGTACACAGGTTTGTATTTTTGGCTGAAGATGAAAATGTCTAACATAGATTGTTTTGGTTCTAGCAAACAATAAAAATAGTTGTTAAAATCCAAACACACATAATGAGATCACTCTCTGTCAGTATGTGTAACATTCTGGGTCTGGGCTCCTCTGTATTTGGGCTAAAGAGAGTTCAACAACATTTATTAAATGCACTGACATCATAATCTGACAAGATCCATTGTTTAGGGGAGACTTGACCACCCACTGTCCCCCTGGTATCGTGAAGCTCATTGTCCTTTAGCTTTCCAAAACCAGAATCACTTGGGACTCCGGGGGGATCGGTGTATGCAAAATATGAATTCCTTATGCAAGAAATTGTATATGGTCAATATAGCGATCATATCTTATCAGCAGATGGTAATCTCCAAGGAACAAGTAATAGGTTTATTCCACGCTGAAAAATGATCAAATGATTGATGAACCCAAGTGATTTGAAAGAAATGTTAAACAACTCAAAGCGAGGTTGTATAAGGTTAGGGGAGCTGTCTGGTGTGTAAAACACCTGGTTGCAGCACTGTGGCTGTTGTGCTTGAAGAGCTTTTGACTCGTGAAGAGCACGATGTACTATCCCCATGTACCGCCTGTCTAATGGTGCCATATTGAAAAACTCATAAAAAAATAAAGAAAGGGGCCACAACCACAGCAAGGTTGTATAAGGTTCTGGGGGCTGTCTGGTGTGTAAAACACCTGGTTTCAGCAGTGTGGCTGTTGTATTTGAAATGCTATTGAGCCATGAAGACGACCCACCTATCCCAGTGTATTACCTGTAGTGTTATCTTCAAAAAATCATAAAAAATTAAAGAAAGGGGCCACAGCCACAGCAAGGTTATATAAAGTTAGGGGGCCTGTCTGGTGTGTAAAACACTTGGTTTCAGCAGTGTGGGTGCTGTATTTGAAATGCTATTGAGCCATGAAGACGACCCACCCGTCCCAGTGTATTACCTGTAGTGTAATCTTCAGAAAATCATAAAAAATTAAAGAAAGGGGCCACAGCCACAGCAAGGTTGTACGAGGTCCGGGGGCCTGTCTGGTGTGTAAAACACTTGGTTTCAGCAGAGTGGGTGCTGTATTTGAAATGCTATTGAGCCATGAAGACGACCCACCCGTCCCAGTGTATTACCTGTAGTGTTATCTTCAGAAACTCATTAAAAAATAAAGAAAGGGGCCACAGCCACAGCAAGGTTGTACGAGGTTCTGGGGCCTGTCTGGTGTGTAAAACACTTGGTTTCAGCAGAGTGGGTGCTGTATTTGAAATGCTATTGAGCCATGAAGACGACCCACCCGTCCCAGTGTATTACCTGTAGTGTTATCTTCAGAAACTCATTAAAAAATAAAGAAAGGGGCCACAGCCACAGCAAGGTTGTACGAGGTTCTGGGGCCTGTCTGGTGTGTAAAACACTTGGTTTCAGCAGAGTGGGTGCTGTATTTGAAATGCTATTGAGCCATGAAGACGACCCACCCGTCCCAGTGTATTACCTGTAGTGTAATCTTCAGAAAATCATAAAAAATTAAAGAAAGGGGCCACAGCCACAGCAAGGTTGTACGAGGTCCGGGGGCCTGTCTGGTGTGTAAAACACTTGGTTTCAGCAGAGTGGGTGCTGTATTTGAAATGCTATTGAGCCATGAAGACGACCCACCCGTCCCAGTGTATTACCTGTAGTGTTATCTTCAGAAACTCATTAAAAAATAAAGAAAGGGGCCACAGCCACAGCAAGGTTGTACGAGGTTCTGGGGCCTGTCTGGTGTGTAAAACACTTGGTTTCAGCAGAGTGGGTGCTGTATTTGAAATGCTATTGAGCCATGAAGACGACCCACCCGTCCCAGTGTATTACCTGTAGTGTAATCTTCAGAAAATCATAAAAAATTAAAGAAAGGGGCCACAGCCACAGCAAGGTTGTACGAGGTCCGGGGGCCTGTCTGGTGTGTAAAACACTTGGTTTCAGCAGAGTGGGTGCTGTATTTGAAATGCTATTGAGCCATGAAAACGACCCACCCATCCCACCTGTAGTGTTATCTTCAGAAAATCATAAAAAAATAAAGGTTCCATAACCCAAAACAAAGCTGGGAATAGTCAGATGACCTGCTTAGTGTGCAAAACACTTACCTGCAGCATTGTGGGTGCTGTGGTTTAAATGCTATTGGTTTGTGAACAGAATACCCCTATCCCAGTGCATTGTGCCACATTAAATAAAAGCAAGAGAAAAAGAGATTCAGAACACAAAGCTGTGTCAGTGTTCTGTGTAAAAAATCGGTTTGAACATCATGGGAGCTGTTTTTAATAAGCTGCTGAGTAAAGAATATTTTAATCTTCCTGCTGTCAGTAGTATTTTCAATATAGTTGACCCTTACCTGAATGAAAACAGGACGTAAAGGAAGGGTTTCAGAAATCAAACAAAGCTTTATTCCCGTGCTTACAGTCTGGGTAATTGGAGACCGCGCTGTTCTGCTTCCTATGGTCATATACGGGTTTTTCGCATGAAGCCGTATTGAACAGTATTTCTCGCTTTGTGAACGTGTGCACACAGCGGTCCCCCGGGTTCCAGTTCGTGTGTAATTACGCATCGATGAAAAACCGGAGGTTTAAAAAAAGATAATTAGCTCACCGATAGATTGATGTAAAGGCTGTGGAAATATCCACAAGTCGTGGTCTTTAAAATGCTTTTGGTTTGAAGGCGTTCTGTGCTTCCATTGCGGAGATATGGACAAAAGCATATTCGTGCTTGGTCAAAAAAATGTCATAAAAACGAAAAAGTAAAGGCTGAGAAATCATCCACAATGTATTTTATACACAAAGCAAGTGTTTTTGTAACTCTAAGAGATTTCGTGAAAGCGCTACAGGCGTGCCAAAATCGTTTTCGAACTTCAAGCTAACTTTACCCCGGTTGCGCCGATCCTACGCGAGCATGGAGTGTGTGTGTGTGAACTGTGATGGACTGGTGTCCTGTCCAGTGTGTGTGTGTCCTGTGATGGACTGGTGTCCTGTCCTGTGTGTGTGTGTGTCCTGTGATGGACTGGTGTCCTGTCCTGTGTGTGTGTTAAGCAGGCGTAATTCCACGCCGAAACGTGGACGGAAAAAAAAACCCAGGGTGTGTGTCCGTTTCTGCTTTTCTGCGTGGAATGAATCCCCGCCGCACTCTTTCACGGTGCAGGACTGTGGGTGTCTCGGGGTTCCTGTTCCAATCAGAAAGGTTCAAATCTGCGTCTGTGGGGGGTTTTAATGACCGATGCGTAACGCAATAAGGATTAAAAAGGGACACGCGCGTGGCTTTCTTTCGGGTTCCCCTGTCTCGCGTGAAGAGCACTAGAACTGTCATTCAGTAAGAATTTGCAACTTCACTCCAATCCCTAGCAAACGCGGTAGAGGCAGCAGCTATAAAATAAGATGAGATTACTTTAACTAGCCCTATACAATTTCTTGCATGAGGAATGTGTCTTTTCACAGACCCCAGCTTGCTCTCCGACAGGGAGCTGGGGGTCAGAGCGCAGGGTCGGCCATTTATACAGCACCTCTGGAACAGTTGGGGTGAAGGGCTTCCTCTGCCGGCCCCGGGATTGGAACCGGCAGACCCTGAGGCACAGAGTCACTGCTCCGCGCTCCGCCCCTTTGTATATAAGGAATTAATTCATTAGATACAGCGAGGCACCGGCAGAAACACACCAGTGACCCTCTACTCGCCAGCGAAGAAGCAAACACGCACGCTGGAGCTGCCCCTATAATGAAGGACCCTGGAAAAAGTTTCCTCTTACCCAAAAGGGGGGTACAGGTCATATTATTCAACCCCCTTACACCTATATAGCGCCTTTCCGGACTCTCCAGCTCTCTCCGGGTCACGGGGATCCCCTCCACCCCCCACCAGTGTGGAGCCCTGCCTGGGTGACGCTTAGGGTGACAGAGATGCAGGGAAAGGAAGAGCAGATACTGACCACAGATTTTTTTTAAAGACGAGGGAGGGAGAAACAAAGCTATTTAAAAAAAAAACATTTTGATCTTCGTCTCCCTCTTTTCCAGAAGTAAAGAAGATCAGCAACAAAAATGGCGGAGAACAAAGGTAGGTGTGTTGGTACCTCCGAGGTCGAAAAAAGGATCACCGACTGCATGCCATGTGACAAGTCGGCTTAAAGATCAGACGCTGTTAAACGAAGGAACTTCTCATCCCGTTATAAGGACGGAAGTCTGAGAAAATCAAGGATGACGTTCTTGAGCAGCGTCAAGTGAGATCTAATTTACAAAATCGAAGATGAATGCCCCCCAAAACAGCCGCGGGTGGTTATATTATCCTCGGGAATCTCTTCCTTATGTCCAAATGGCTTCAAGTGTGGGAACGCGTAGACCTGATGGAAGTCTGATAGGACTTGGGGCGCCCTCTGGCGGAAAAGAGCCAAATTATCAGCCTCTCGGCCCTCTTCAACAATGAGGCGTCCTCAAATAACTAGTAAAAAAAGTTACTCGTTACTACTAAAAGACCCGCTTATTAGATCTCCTTTACCACCATTTCCTCATCGATGTTCTAGAAAATTAATTTTTAGTTTTGGATTTAAGTGAAAACAGCGCTGTGGTTCCCCCTTTGGGAATGGCGCAAACTCCCGGCTCTTTCCTCCCTGTTGCTGGGACGAGCTTTTCCTGCAGCGGCCGAGGCAGCTGCATTTGAACGCTCTCCTCCCCTCCAGTCTTATCCGTCTGCCGGGCTGTTTTCGCCAGCTCGCGGCGGATTTTAACGCGGCCTCCTGTCCGGTTTCTCTCTCTCTCTCTCCGCCTGCGTGCGGGCGCAGTCCAGGCCGGTTTCCATGCGGTGCAGTCGGTGATCCAGCTCCAGGAGCTGGTCTCCGTGGTGCAGAAGGCGGCCATGCTGTTCAAGGTGTCCTACTTCAGCCTCTGCCAGTACCCGGATCTGGAGACCAAAGTCCACCAGCGGGAGACGGAGTCGCGCAAGTTGTGCATCTCCACAGCGGCTGCGTTTTTACAGGTAGGCAACGCGCCCTTTAAATATCATTATTGCTGGCCCATCAGCACTAATAGTGATGCTCGTGTAGTGGACCACTGCCTGGAAGTGTATTTAAAACTGATGGGGGGGGGGGGCAGCACGTCTGTACACAAAGGATGGGGTGTGGAACAAGCTGCCCAGTCCATGTGGTTGAAGCCGATGCCCTGGCTCCTCTCCAGACACAGCTGGGTGAGCTCCTCCAGTCAGGACAGGAGGCTCTTCTGTACATAGAGGGTGGTGGGGGTAGGGAACAGGTAACTTTACCTTTCTCTCTCATTTCCGGTTCTTCCCCCCCCCCCGAAGTGTGCCAACGTGGGGACCGACATCATGAAACGGGTGTTCCCAGCAATTCGGCAGGCGGTGAGGGACCAGCAAATGCAGTCGGCCCGGGTCAGCCTGGAGCTGTCCAAGACCCTGATCCAGAAGATGTGCTCCGACGTGCAGGACGTCGTGGAAAAGTACGCATTTTTATTTTCTCTGGGGAATTCCAGCTGCGACTGCTGGGTCTGTTGATGCTCTCTTGGGGAAGGGGGTTAAATATCATTCTCATCATTTTAATCGGAGTTCAGTCAGCCTCAAGATGGAAGGGTTGAACTGAACACCTCCCAAGGCACTTGTTTTTCTCTGTCGTGAGAACATAAGAAGGGCCAAGTCCTCTTTTTCATTTCTAACCGGTCTAGCCTGTTTTAATGGTTAATGGATCCGAGGCTGCAATGGTGTGAAAGTAGCCAGTTTTCAACCACAGAGCTGGGCAGGTTGTTCCACACCCCCACCACACTTTGTGCAAAGAGGTGTTTTCTGTTCTCCGCTTTCAAACGCTTTCAGATAGTTTTACACTCCCTTCAGACTAAAGAGACTCAGTTCCTCCAGCAGGACGGTGTGGGACACACCCTTCAGACTAAAGAGACTCAGTTCCTCCTGCCTGTTCTCTCTCTCTCGACCGCAGGTACGAGAGCCTGAACGGCAGCGTGGCCGGCACCTGCAGCGATGTGAAGGCGGTCCGCGAGAGCGAGCAGCAGGAGAGGGAGAAGAAGACGCAGGAGGCAGAGGCGCTGCGGGCACAGGCCCACGCCCTGAAGGACCGGCTGGCCCGCCTGAACGAGGTAAAAGCCCGGGTGGGCCGGCAGATCCAGGACAAGCTGGCGGAGAAGAGGCGGCGCCAGGGCGGCTGCTGGGCCTACAGCGACAAGAGCAACAACGCCCGGCTGAGCGCCCTGGAGGGCGAGCTGCGCCACCTCTATGGGCAGGACAACTGCCTCACCCGGGAGATCTGGGACAATGCGGCCGAGCTGAACCGCATGCAGGCCGTCTACTCCCAGGTGCTGGTGGAAATAGGTAAGCGTGCCGATTGAGGGGGGTGTCCATGCCTGGTCCTGGACTGGTGTCCTGTCCAGGGTGTGTGTGTGTCTGTGTGTGTGTCCTGTGATGGACTGGTGTCCTGTCAAGCGTGTGTGTGTCCTGTGATGGACTGGTGTCCTGTCCAGGGTGTGTGAGTGTGTGTGTGTGTCCTGTGATGGACTGGCGTCCTGTCCAGGGTGTGTGTGTGTCCTGTGATGGACTGGTGTCCTGTGATGGACTGGCGTCCTGTCCAGGGTGTGTGTGTGTCCTGTGATGGACTGGTGTCCTGTCCAGCGTGTGTTTGTGTGTTTGTGTGTTTGTGTGTTTATGTGTGTGTGTGTGTGTGTGTGTGTGTGTGTGTGTGTGTCCTGTGATGGACTGCTGTCCTGTCCAGGGTGAACCCTGCCTTGTGCCTGTTGCTTGCTGCCCACCCGTCTCCCTCTCTCCCTCTCCCTCAGGGAAGCTCGGGAAGCCCAAGCAGCTGCAGGAGGTGCAGCGCTGCCTGTCCCGTGTCCAGCAGATCCTGCTGAGGCTGCACAACTTCTGCGACACGGCTCGGGTGGCCATCGCCAGCCTGGGGCAGAAGACCGAGGCGGGAGAGAGCTTCCTGGATTACATCCAGGACTTCAAGGAGGAGTACCTGAAGAGCCTGGATGAGGCGGAGCAGGTGGGTGGAGGGGCAGATCGGTGGTGTGATTTTCTCTCCCGAATTTCAGTGGGAGCCTCCGTCAGTCAGACGGGTAGCTGTCTACAGTAGCTGGAAATAAGGAAACTACGATATTTTAGGACAGTCATTCATTTTAGAGTTAATAACTGCCATTTTTCTCCACACATCTACACACTGTGCACAAATGCACACTACACACATTCTGACTACAACGGCACCGTACACACCAACACAATGCATACACTCAACTGATCTGATACAATCGCACTCTACACCCTACTATACTGTATACACACTACACATGCACACACATTCGTACTATATCCATCAACACAACGCATACACACTACACACACACACATTGATACTGTACACATCGTCGCAACGCATACACACACTGTACACACAACTGATCTGTATTCACAATACACACAACGACACACTACACATGCATGCACATTCGTACTACATACATCAACGCATACACACTTTACACAACACTGATCTGTATACACAATACACACAACCACACTCTACACCCAACTATACTGTATACACACTACACATTTGTACTGTGTACATCAATGCAACACATACACACAATTGATCTGCGCGCACGCACACGCACATGCACACTCCAGTCCTTCCAGGTGCTGTGTGCCTGCTGCTCCAGTGTGGGGGAGAAGTTCTCTCACTGCGAAGACGCCTACAGCTTCCTGGCCCTGCGCCCCTCCAGTCTGTCTGCGGAGCAGCTGCAGAGGGAGTACGACCGGGCCCTGAAAGAGCCTCTCCCAGGACATGGCCATCGGAGTCTGAGGCAGGAGGAAGAGGGCCGGGAAGAGCTCTCTCACGGCCTCTGCGCTTCCTGCATTATAATGGGGTCCCTGCTTGGCCATCTGTCTAGTTTCTTGATGATGTCATGTGGTGATTTATGATGTCATGGGGGATGGTAGTCACTTTTCCCTGCTCCTGGGGTTCTGGTGAGGAGTTATCATGCAGACTAGGATCAAGGCTAGGGTGTTGCTGGTCTACAGCAGGGGGGTTTGGTTATGTCCATGTTTCTAGTGTGACTGCAGAACATTTCAAATGCACCTTTTTGACTGTGTTCATTAATGGAATTTGGACAGCTTAAGTGAGGGGGGCGACTGTCACATAGCTCCACAATGTCATACTTGGGATCCCCCACACACGGTGTAATTCATGTGCCTGATCCCCATCTGTATTGCATGAAATAATTGAACTACACAATAAAATGGTCTCGATGGGAGCAGTCTGATTCCTTTGCCGTCTGTGATACAAGCTGCCCAGCCCTGTGGTTTAAGCCGATACCAAGGCTTCTCTCCAGACACAGCTAGGTGAGCTCCTCCAGTCAGGACAGGAAGCTCTTCTGTACACAGAGGGTGGTGGGGTTGGGGAACAAGCTGCCCAGCCGTGTTGTTGAAGCTTATTCCTTCGCTTCTCTCCGGACACAGCTGGGTGAGCTTCTCCAGTCAGGACAGGAGGGTCTTCTGTACACAGAGGGGGGCAGGGGTGTGGAACAAGCCGCCCAGCCCTGTGGTGGAAGCCGAGACCCTGGCTTCTCTCCAGAAACGTACCCTTCCATTTGACTAAACAACCTTTTCTCCATATCCCTGCTTTACCCTGAGAGCCAAGAGGGTGGAGTCCCATCCAAATAACAAAAGACAACACATCTATTCAACTGACACTCAGAGGTGACCGAACACATTTCAGGTTTACACCCCAGTTAAACGTGCCTTTCCTTCATTTCAGATCACTCTGCTCCCCACGATCTCTGAAAACCCACTCTCACACACCACGCCCGAACAAAGACAGACATTGAAGTTCGCCATTACTAAATGACATTCGTATTAGTTCACGCATGTATTAATGTTCACTGGAAAGCAGTTTCAGTTAAATATTACAATTTACCCAGCGACAGCTGCATAACAGACTCATGACAGTAGTGACCATATTATGTCCACCCTATCTGGGGACGTTCTAATGTGACTCCAGCTGCTTAAACCACATGAAGAGGTGATGTCAGTTCGTCCCCCTACTTCAGTAACCACTAGAGGGCAGCAGCTCTTGCTCTGAGTTCGCTGAAAGAGAGACTTACAGAAGACACAGGCGCAAGAACGGAGCCTGGAGAGATGTTCAAATAAATGCCGACCCCCAGAGAGACCCGACTGTGTAAGAGCCTGGGACCTGTGAAAAGAGTCTTTTATATTTCTATTTAATTGATTTTTTTATATTTATTTTGTATTGCTGTACGCATCTTAATTTTTCGTCTATTCTGGTGTCTGTTTTTTTTTTGCTTGTCTTGGACTGCTGTAACACATCAATTTCCCTTCAGGATCAATAAAGTCTTATCTATCTTCTGCTCTGTTTTGTACCATACAGAATGATGAGTTAAAAGCCAAGTCAGCCATTTACAGAGCAACGCCCACACTAACACAGATGATTTTTTTTTAATTCCCACAACAGATAACAGTATATTCAAACAAAGCAACAGCAATATAATAAAGCTGACAGGAGCTACTTTAACACCTCACGCTCTTTCACACTTCAATTCTCTCAACAGATGGGCCAAATAAAAAATCCAGCAAAGAGATAAGACTTTTATTGTCCCCTGAGGGATTTTTTTATGGACACCCAGCACTCCTGTACATTTAAATAGCATGTACAAAAAGAGAGAAGAAAATATAATAATTGCACATTACACTATTACAAAAAATAACAAAAACACTGCACATCATTCTATTGCACATGTACAGTAGAACACATAACATGGAACATTTATAACACATCGCAAAAACATATTGCACTCAGGTGGGTTGTAAGAGTCAAAATCGTTTATCCTTGACATTATTGTGTTGACAGCTGTAATGCATAGTGGAACAAAGGAATGTTTGTATCCGTTTCACTTACCTTTGGGAACCCTGAAACGTTTGCCAGAAGGAATAAGTTGGTATTCAGGGTTGAGGATGTGGGAAGGATCTGATATTGTTCCTGCCTGTCTGATTAGGGATTTTTCAAAGATGGGCTGTGGGGAGGGCTGCTGTTTCACTCCCTTGACCTTGAAAGCTGTCTGGATGAGGCGGGTCATTTGCCATTTAAAATGAACTGATAGATGACCGAACCACACTGAAATACCATATCTGATAATGCTCTCGATTATAGCTCCAGAGACAGATAAAGTGGGTGACCGCAGCTACTGTCTGCAACACTGTGTGGTGTGAATGATACAGGGTGTAAAGACCTTTTTCAGACGAGCTGCGATCAAATGATCGGAACACATAGGAGATGAAACTGGAAATTAGACCATCTAACAACCCAGCAAACAGGGCTGAATGGATAAGAAAACCCATAATTAATGAAGAAATATGAAGAATCACAGGAGAAAATATATGAAATAATTTAAAAAAACAGGAGTATAACAGTGGAGCTGATGTATGATATGCAAACAGACAAAAGGAAAAAAAAAATCATTGTAAATGGAAACAAAAAACATTCTAAGCAAGAAATTATTCTGCAGACTTCATGCTGTCAACACTAAAGGCAATTCAAGTTAAACATGGGGCTAACTTCAGCGGCCACGTTTGTTGCTTCTGGTCTTAAGGCTGAATTCCAGTTTGGGGTGCTGCTTTTAGTTCATTACAACTGACCCCAGCAGGAAGGGCAGCCCCTACATCACAATTCTCGCGAGCTCTCACCCGTGATGAGAGCAGCCTTGCGCTGATCTCCACAAACATGGCGACCATACAGGACTTGCACAACATTCACGAATTCGTGAAGGTCTTGGAATTTCTCACATTTTGCAGTACCCTCAATAATTTCTTCTGAGACGGAGATTTAATAACTGGTTGGAGACACTGGGGCAGCAGTCCCCGTTTAACACTACAAAGTGTACATTGCCACAAAGAAAATACGTGTTCCTAAAAAACGTTGCAAATGAAAAGATTCCCAATAGCCTCTGAACACAACTATAAAGTTTACTTTTACAGCGGTGAATCTATTTGGTAATAAACAAACAAGCCAATAGCATAATACCTTAACGCCCTCGCCCAGTGGTGAGGAGGAAGTGCACCTAGGTGCTCATAGTACCGCAAAGCAGGCTGGGAGTTGTAGCCGGGGGGAGTCTGAGGGTCAGCACGATGATATGTATCTGCATATGTAAATATTGTGATAGTAGTTTTAGTGTCCTGTATAGCTCTATAAGTGTATAGCCCGAAGTTAACGAGTTACCACCCTAGCCATGTGTAAGTGTTCTGTCGGTTTCCTCATGTGTGTATAGCCTGTGTTTGGTTTTTGTGTGGTTTTGTTTGGAGAATAAAGCCGTCGCTTGGTTTACTATCATGTCTCCACTTGTCCTTTGTCCTGAGGGAACCTGAAAAATGTTACATTGGTGTCAGAACCGGGCAGAGATGGCCGGCCACCTGGCAGCGGCGCTGTAAAGAGTGGCCTGCCAGGTTCTCCTGGATGTCCCAGAGGAGGACTAAGGTGAATACACGGCGCTGGCAGCAGCTCTCCGGCTGGGCCCGGTCGCCACTGATGTCATGTTCCTCGCCCGCCGAGGATACCCGGCTTTCCCCCGGGAGGCGCAGCGGGAGATGGCTCTTCAGGCCTTTCTCAAGGCCCTCTTACCCGAGGAGCCGTGCCGAAACAGGGAAACAGGTGCTTGCCTTCCGTCTGGGTACAGCGACGGTGCGCCTGCTACCTCGCACCCATCCAGGAGGACTGCATTCTGGGGCTGGACCTACTGCAGCGAGTGGGGGCCAGTTTGGACTTGGACTGGCAGGAGTTGGTGTGGCAGGGAGAGCGACTTCACCTGGTGGAGGGCAGGCCCGGCGAAGGCCGAGGGACGCGGGCTTGCCGGAGCCTGGGGAATAAAAGGCAGTGGCGGTGGCAGTTGCCGGGGCAGACCGGGCCTGCGAGCCGGGGAGTGAGTGTGCCGGATCCAGCCCCTGAATCACCCGGGGGGCCTGACAAGGCGGCGGTGGCGGTGGCGGGGGCCGAGCATTGCGTGGAAGTGAGGCGCGCCATTGAGGACCTCTACCAGTGAAGCTGTGAGGGCCTCGATTGGGACCAGTGGCAGTGGCTCCAGGAACTACTCACCCAAAACGAGGACCTCTTTGCGGCAAGGGATGACGACTGCACCCGCACCGCCCTGGTCCAACACGACATCAACATTGGCGACGCTAGGCCCATCTGCATCCCACCGGGACACATGGCTCATGCCAAGCATACTCCCGCTGAGGAAAAAATCTGAGAGATGGCCGCAGTGGGGGTGATTGAGCCCTCCGCGAGCCTGTGGTCGGCGCCAGCTATACTGAAAAAAAGACGGCTCGTGGAGGTTCTGCGTGAACTACCGCAAGCTGAATGAGGTCACCTGGAAAGATTCCTACCCCCTGCCGAGGATAGACGATGCCTTGGACTACATCACAGGGTCGACCTGCTTCAGCTCCTTTGACCTCCGCTGCAGCTACTGGCAGGTACCGCTCGCTCCCGATGCTCGACCGAAGACGGCCTTTTCCATCGGCCAGGGCCTCTGGCAGTTTACTGTCATGCCCTTTGGCCTGTGCAATGCCCTGGCGACTTTCGAGAGGCTGATGGAGAGGGTGCTGGCATTGGTCCCGCGGAACCAGTGTGTGCTGTATCTGGACGACCTGCTGGTTCATGCCCGGGGTTTCGACTAGGCCTTGACGAACCTCCAGGCGGTGCTGGCCTGCATCTGCTGTGCTGTCCTGAGGCTCAACGCCCACAAGTGAGAGCTCCTGCTGCGGGAGGGGACTTTCCTGGGTTGTTGGACATGTTGTTGGACCGCGAGGGGTGGCTACAGACCCAGGTAAGGTTGCTGCAGTGAGGGGATGGCTGACTCCCCGCACCGTCGCAGAGCTGCATTCTGGGGTTGGCGTTGTATTATCGGAGGTTCGTCCGGGACTTTGCCAGCATCTCTCCCCCACTGCACTGCCTCACCGACAAGGGCCGCCGTTTCGAATTGGACTCGGGCTGCGAGACGGCTTTCGGTCGGTTACGTGAAGCTCTGGAGGGGGCCCCCGTGCTAGACTACCTCGATCCGTGGTTACAGTATATCCTAGATACCGACGCGAGTGTCTCGGAGGTGGGTGCGGTGTTGGCGCAGGAGGGGCCGGATGGGGAGCGGTTAGTGGCCTACTATAGTCGGGCTTTGACTAGGCCTGAGCGGAACTACTGCATGACCCGTCGCGAGCTGCTGGCGGTGATGGCGGCGGTCCACCACTTCAGGCCGTACCTGTTCGGGACCCGATTCCGGTTGAGGACCGACCATGCATCCCTCACCTGATAGCTCCACTTTAAGGAGCCAGAGGGGCAGATGGCGCGATGGATAGAGATCCTGCAGGAGTACGACTTCACTGTAGTGCACCGTGCGGGGTCTCGCCATCTCAATGCCGACGCTCTCTCGCGGCGCCCCTGCGAGGCCACGGACTGCCACCACTGCGCCCGGCGGGAGCAGCGTGAGGAGGCTGTCCGCACCGCGGCCACGGCCCGGGAGGGGCCGCTGGGGGTGGGCCTGCCGGGGGTGGGCCTGCCAGACCTGGCGCAGTGTCAGGCAGCTGATCCTGACGTTGGGCCGGTGCTCCGCTGGAGGGCAGCAGGAGTGCGGCCTACGCGAGAGGAGCTCGCCCCGCACCCAAAGTCCGTCAAGGCCCTCTGCGCCCTGTGGGAGGCCTTGGAGGTAAAGGATGGGGTGCTGCGCCGGGGGTGGCGGGTACCCTCCAGTGGCTAGGTACGGTGGCAGCGGGTGGTGCCTCGGTCGCTCCGCGGGGCGGTGCTCCGAGCACGGCATGGCCAGCCAGGCGTGGGGCACTTTGGCGGTAAAAAAACCCTGCAGCGCCTCCGAGGCCATTTTTATTGGGGTCTTTGCCACTGGGACGTGGAGCGGTACTGCCAAACGTGTGTGGTGTGCGTGGCGCAGAAGGGTCCCTCTGAGTGCTCCCGGGCCCCCCTCCAACAACACCAGGTGGGGGCTCCTATGGAGCGGGTGGGGGTAACTTCGAGTCCCAGGTCTTCGCCAGAGTGTGCCAGCGCCTGGGGATCACTAAGACGCGGACCACACCGCTGCATCCCCAGAGCGACAGGTTGGTAGAGCGGTTTAATCGGACGCTCGCCACCCAGCTGGCCACCCTGGTGTCCCGGCACCAACGGTACTGGGACCGCCACCTCCCCCTTGCGCTCTGGGCGTACAGGACTGCGGTCCAGGAATCCACCGGGTGTACCCCGGCCTCGCTCATGCTGGGCCGGGAAATGCGAACACCGGTGGACCTGGTCTTCGGCCCGCCGCCCGGAGACGGGTCGGCACATCCGGCTGGACCGGACTATGAGTGGGACCTGCGGCAGCGGATGCAGCGGGTGCACAGCTTTGCACGGACCCACCTGACACAGGCGGGGGTCCGGCAGAAGCGGTACTACAACCTGCGCTGCAGGGGGCCTGCCTTCCAGCCCGGGGACTCGGTTTGGGTGTACAACCCGCGCCGCCGCAAAGGCCTCAGCCCTAAGCTGGCGCCGTTGTGGGAGGGGCCCGCTGAGGTACTCGGGGTGGTGGGCGAGGTCTGCTACCGTGTCCGGTTGCGAACACGGGGGAGAGTGGTGGTCCTGCACCGAGACCGCCTGGCCCCCTACCGGGCCCGGGAGGAGGAGACGTGTGGGGAGGCTCTAGAGGAGCAGCTGGGGCCGGAGCCGGCCGATAGTTGGGCGTCCGTGGGTCGCCAGCCGTCACCGCGGCGCAGCGGCCGCTCACGCAGGGTTCAGCAGCAGTTGGCCGAATACGAGTACAGCCTGAGGGGGGTGTTCGACGTCGGCGAGATCAAGACGCTTCAGGTGGGGGCAGTGTAACGAGGAAGCGCCCCTAGGTGCTCGTAGTACCGTAAATAATGTCCTAGTAATTCTAGTGCCCTCTGTAGTCCTGTAAAAGTATAGTGTGTTGTTAGGTAATTACCACCCTAAATATGTGTACGTGTTCCGTCAGTCTCCTCATGTGTGTGTAGATCCTGTGTTTGTTTTTGTGTGGTTGTTAAATAAAGCTAGTGCTTGGTTGGTTAACCGCGTCTCCACTGTTCTTCTGAAAAGAACCTGCAAACGCTACACAATGTATTGTGAAGCATAAAAGCCAGCTGCATCAATCTCTATTACGCGTCATTTATGAAGGCGTTTCAAATAGCAGCCAGTGCAGTATTAACGCTTTTGGAGCATGTATTACATTGTAAATAGTCTTATTTAAATAAGTTTAAATTCGCACACTGTTATTTAGACAGCGCCAACACAGTCTGACCTCCTACAACCTGTGCCCGCTGAGTAGATCTCAAAGCAGCTGCAGCCAGAGTAGCCGTAATGGCAACAGTGTTTGGAGTTCGGCTTATTTCTTCTGCAGAACCACCGGTATCAGAATATACTGTTCCGCAAAAGAAGCGCTTTCGGTTTCTGATCGTTTTAATTAAGCGCTGCTCTAAACTTTACATTTGCTCGTACTAGTTTCCTCCATGAAAAAAATACGTTTCCCTCATTACTTGATTTCACTTTTTTCTTATAAATAAATAAAACATTTAATTCAATACAATAACCACAGGCAGGAAGGCTCGTTGTCTAAGGCGTTGCGGTCAGTTAGCAGTTTCTCCTGGAGACATTTGTTCAAATCCCACTTCTGATGAAAAGCTTTTCTCGTTAGAGTAGAAACGATAGAAGCCTTAAGTGGGAAAAAAATCACAACATCTCGCATTTCACGTGTTTAATGTTAATTGTCTCAGTGGTTGCCTGGGTGAATGATGGATCTTCTCTCTTGCAGGGTGACGGCAAACTTCTTCAGAGAGGGAGTCTCCCACGTACGGCTTTTCTTTGTCAAGAGCCGAGACAACAGAAACAGACTTCAAACTCACATGAATTAATTCTTGAGCGTTTATGACCCTCTTTAAAAAGCCGAGAGCAGGCGAAAACGTCATTGGAAATGAGGAAATGCCTGCTGACAGTAAACAGAGCTCACGTTCAGCTGCGAATAAGTGCTCCTCGTTAGTACAGTGCTGAGTACCTACGCTTGTTGCACGGGAGACCGGGGTACTTTTCTGTGACAGGGCGCTGGTTTAATTTTTTAAAAACCTGACTCCACTTAAAAGTGTGTACTGTGTACTAACTTTCGAAGTACTTAGTGCGGTAGAATATGGAGATCATCTCTAACTCTGAGCTCAACTGCAACAAGAAGTCGTGCTGAACAAAGTCAGAGCCCAGCTGAACATGTGCTCAGTGTGGTGTTCAGGACACGTGAGCATTGTTGTGGTTCTAATTAGCGCTAACTGCAGGGGCTCTGAATCAGAACGTTTCAATTTATCTGTTCAGTAAATTAAAATGCAGAACACGTTAAAATCGGATTATGACTATATAACCGAATGTCCCTCACAGTTTAAAAGATACCAGTAAGGACACACAATTACTAATGCGATACTTATTGGAAATAGTCCCAAAACAAGCACGTATCGCAGCTGGTAGACCCCTGTATTAATTTTGCAGTGACAGAACACTTTGAAGATTTGCAATCTATTTAAATATGAATTTTCTAAATTTCAGTTCTCTTTACTCCCTGGCATAACTGAACTCTCACCTTCACATACTAAAGGCATTACATGCGTTAGCTGTGATAATGCTTCTAAGAAACACAGAATGACATTTAGTTTTGTTCCTCATTTCCCCCAAGAAAAAAAGAGTCAATTTCCGCCTGGAATGATTGATGCCCCATCAAACATGTTTTAATATCCCCAGAAGTTTATACAATAGAATCCTGGTTTGTGGCTTAAATTCAAGGTAAAAAAGACTAAGGAAACGAGTTGGAAACAATGTCGATCTGGGATTTTACTCATCCGGAACATTTCACTACATTGGGCAGTATGTGCCAGAGAGCAGCTCCTGATATCCCTTCGATAGCTCAGTTGGTAGAGTGGGGAACTGTAATAAAAACACTTTGGAATCCTTAGGTTGTTGGTTCAACTCTGGCTTGAAGGAAGGTGCTTCTTGTGTATTTTAATCAAAGAGTTAAAATAGTGAATCTGTTTAATTCAGTCGTTGATCAAAAGCTCAATAAACGACGAAGCAGAGGCTCCTGTTCCGAATTCAGCTCCTGTCTGATTGTCTTGTTTTGGCCAAGATCTGATCTATGAATTAAAGGACTACTCTGTCTGCTTTGTAATTCAAAAATACATTTTGTAATGCAAATGTCAAGTTTTTTGTAGATATAAAGGTGTTCTCTGTTTTCAAAGGATAGCTACTTAATTGGCTTTATGATTTGGTATAGATTTTGTATCGTTGTATTATTAACTTTGTGCTTTATGTGTTTTTATCGTATTGTGGACTTATTTTTTAAACAAATGCTGACAAAGGCAGACACAGCACACATCTGTTTATACCAGTGGTGAATTGTACATTTTTATTAAGTACAATCTACTGTGCATTTTTGGGAGTATAACAGGTTCGATATAAAGTGGCAAAAATCTAAAAGGGGAAAATACCCCAGACTGCGTGTAAAGCCCTTGTTGTGGCTGTTGTTTTATTTTTAGATAAAAATGGCGTAGTGTGCACGAAATGTTGCAGAAACACAATCTAATATTTTAATAACTGTTATTTTAATAATTTGATAAGTATGAGGCCCCAGATCCAAATCTTCGGTTCTGATTTTTTAAACATGATATCTTCCCTTTCTCTCGATGTGAACAATTGTTTTTTTTTCACGTTGCGATCCAAAGAGCCTCAGACGCACAGTCTAACAGTAACCAAACCAGAATGGATTCTGCTGGGAGCCGGACTGAGCTCATTCTCACTCCCTGTGTTGAAAACAGAATTATCTCTTCCCCGAACATCGTCTACAGATCACTTGTGTGCTTTTAACCTTCTCGCAGCTACAGGCGAGACTGAAGCTGGAGATGTGAAGGCACCCGCTGGTGCATCTTCTCCAAATTTCACTTCTCTTTTTTTTAAAAGTAGATATAGCCCTGAAAAAAGCATTAGCTTTATCAGTTTTTACATTAATCGATTTTGAAACAAATATTATATTTTTATTGCAGTTTACATAATAATAATAATAATAATAATTATTATTATTATTATTATTATTATCATCACTTACACTTATATAGCGCTTTTCTGGACACTCCACTCAAAGCGCTTTACAGGTAATGAGGAATCCCACTACCGCCACCAATGTGCAGCCCCACCTTGATGATGCAACGGCAGCCATACTGTGCCAAAATGCTCACCACACATCAACAATCAGTGGGGAGGAGAGCAGAGTAATGAAGCCAGTTCATAGATGGGGATTATTAGGAGGACATGACTGGTAAGGGCCATTGGAAAATTGGGCCAGGATGCTTGGGTTACACCCCTACTCTTTCAAGAGACGACCTGGGATTTTTAAAGGCCAGAGAGAGTCAGGACCTCAGTTTTACTTCTCAGCCGACGGACGGCACCTGTTTACAGTTTAGTGTCCCCGTCATTATACTGGGGCATTAGGACCCACATGGACCACAGGGTGAGCGCCCAGCGACAGAAACCAGATGGTACTGTGTGTCGGGCTCGGCTGCAAGCAGGACAATGATGTCACGGGGACAAAGTAGAAAAAATCAAAACGGTTCTGTAAAAGACCTGCGTCAGCTGTCGGTTCGCAGTCTGGACTCTAAATCCATCGATCTGATTTCAAATCTCTCTAACACCTGAGCTGTGGCTTCTTTTGAGTAGTTATTCAGAAGAACATTATGTTAATCGTATAGATGAAACGTTTAATATATTCAGGTGGATAGCTACTTCAGCATGCATATCTGCAAAAAAACAAGTAATATTGTAGGTTTAATCCATGCTGAAAATAGAAGAGAGAAAACAAACCTGAAGAAGTTTTCATAGCTGAAACATTGTGTTTTCTCTCTTCTCTTTTCAGCATGAAATAAACCTATTACTTGTTCCTTTAATATATTGTTCGGTTGAATTCAAAATGCTTTACTACTACAAGAGAGGATTATAGTATGGAGGATGAGACAAATGTATGATTTCTTGGAAGAAAATGGTTTTACTTTGCATTCGAAATGAATCAAAACTTTTCCGTGACACACAAACCCTTTGTCTTTTATAAAGATATCATATTGTTAAACAGACAAGTATAGAAAAAGTTTTTTTTTTACTTAGAACTTTTGGATGGGGGTGATGCATTACTAGTAGTGGCACTGAGGTCACTATGGTGCTGTTGAGCACCATAAGGTTAGGGCCAGTGGTGTAATGTATAATGCATCTGACTTTGGATCAGAAGATTGTAGGTTTGACTCCTGTCTGACTCATGTTGCTTTTAAACCAGTAGTAGATTTTCTTTATGTAAATTAACTGCAGCTGAAAGCTATAGAAAACACGTTGGGTAAATTGCAATGAACTGTCGAACTGTTTTGCACGAAGCTGCAGACTACTTAACACGGTACTGTCTGAAGATCAGCTCCTGCTCTGAGCTCAATAGCAATGCAAAACTGTGCGTAACAAAGCTGGCGAGCAGCTGAACTTGTGCTAAGTAGTCAGTTCGGTGATGAGGGTTCAGTACTGGCGTTGTTCTAATTAGCACGAACTGCATAGGCTGAATCAGACCATTTCAAATAGTCTGATCAGTGTAGGACAAGTTAATGAAGAATTATTACTTAGTCTGTCTCTTGTTTGTTATATAAATGAATGTCTCTGACAACTTAATGTTAGTTTTTAATTTAGTTTTAGTTTTACGATGTAGGTCAGGCGTTGACATATGCACAAGCACACGAAATGTCTCACTCCTGATTCAGCTCATGCTCCATACGAGTGAAGCGATTCCTCCTGCTTCTCGTACAACCATATCAGAACAGAAGCCCGTGTCACCCCGCTCTGATTCGAGAGCGACTCACATCTTGACAGGATGCCTGACATGAAGGGGGGGGGGGGGGGGGGTACTGTCACGCCCTCTGCAGCCAGAGGGCGCTCCTTCTCTGTCCTGTCCCTAGTTTCCAGCCTGCTGTCCTTCCTGTCCCTCTCTTTCCCTTGGGCTATATATTTCCGGGTCTTGCACTCTGTCCTCGCTCAGCATTGACGTTCGGATGTCCTGAGACCCGCCTAGCACCAGGGCGCCCCACGTCCGCTCCCTGAGGGCACAGGTTTCTATACGGAATTCCTGAACTCTTTGCACTAATAAGCCCGGGCCATTTTCCAGTCTCGCCTCTACGCATATGGGTCTTTTTCCGCTCTCCTACTCCCCATGGTTAGTCCCTTTGGACGTCCGTGACAGGTGCCCCTTTGGAATAGTTGTCAGAAAATGTGAGAAAAGGAAAGTTATGTACAGTAAGCTCTCACACACAGCTCTCAAACACAGCATTAGAGATTGGAATCTTTAAAAAAAAAACTGCCCGTCTCCCCTGCATTTAACGGTGCTGTTGTTTTTATTTTACATATTGTTAGCATTTTAATGAATTGTTAAAAGATTTATACACAAATCGCTAAATACGAAACATAAAAAACCCAACTGTAAGCAATTGACCATTCATATTCCTGAATTTTAAATCCCTGTGTTTATCTGTGTCCAAGTGCCTGGTGCAGCTATTTTGAAAGCATACCTCAAGGAGGACTTTACACGCAGTCTGGGGGTATTTTCTCCTTTTACATTTTTGCGATTTTATATCGAACCTGGTATACTCCCAAAAGTGCACAGTAGCTTGTACTGTGTGCCCTGTTTGCCTTTGTAAGCATTTGTTTAAAAAATAAGTTCACAATACGATAAAACAGAGAAAGCACAAACTTAATAATATAACGATTCAAAATCAAAACCAAATCATAAAGTCAATTAAGTACCTAACTTTTGAAAACAGACAACACTTTATCTACAAAAAACTTGACATTTGTATCTATTTTGGAATTACAAAGCAGACAGAGCAGTCCCTGAAAGACCAGAAAGACCAGATTTGTTAAAATCCCTTGTACCAATTTAGATTGATCTTGATCAGAACACGACCATCAGACGTGAGGAGGAATTCGGAACAGGAGCCTCTGCTTCATCGTTTATTGAGCTTCTGATCAACGTCTGAGTGAAAGTTATTTATTGTCTTTGATTAAAGTACGCAAAAGGCACCTGCGTATAACTTTTAGCTCATAAATTCATCGTACATTTATATCCCATCAATATTAGCAATGTTATCTTTACCTAGCACTAAATGTAGCTCTAAATAAATGCAAATTTTAAAAAACATGTAAAAATAAATGCTATTCCGTATATTGTAACTTTGTGGTATTTAGAATTTTTATCTGAGGATGCAGGGGAAAGTATTATACAACTGTGAAAGAATCTCGAATTTTAATACAATTTCGATAAAAAGAAAACCAAAATCCGTAAGATGGAAAGATTTGATTTGAACCGGTGTTCGCAGCTCAATAATCCATTCGTCCTCGAAAGAAGCAAAGCTTAGTATGTTTTGAGTGTCACCATGATCCTCTTCTCAATCCAAACGAAAGGTTTTATGTGATCCTGATCCCACTAGAAAAAGAGTCAATTTCCGCCTGCAATGACATCCTTCAAATGTTTTATAAGAACTCTGGACGTGTATAGAGTAGAAGCCTGGTCCATTTCGTCTACTAAACGAGACTATGGGAGTGAGTATTTTGATGTCGAACTGGGATTTAAATAAAGAGGAACACTACACTACATTGGGCTACGCGTGTGACAAAACGTTTATTTTCCGACCTCTCGATAGCTCAGTTGCTAACTCTTAAGACTGTAGAAAAAAACAGCGAGTATTTCTTATTTCCCTGGTCTGAATCCAGTTTGAAGGATGGTGTTTTCTTGTTCCTTAATCAAAAAGTGAAAATTGCGAATTTGTCTTTCACTTTGACGTTCAACCGAAAGCTCAGTATACAAAGAAGTAGAGGCTCCTGTTCTGAATAATCCTCATGTCTGATTGTTTTGCTTAGACCTTTAAAATGTACACTGTGGTGTTTGCTCTTTCTAACACAATTAAAAAGCCGCCGACAAACTTACCGATCAGGAATTTAGTTCAGTGTCAGCGCGCACTTAAGACGCTCCGTTTTCTATCGCCGGCATCTCTGTATTCTTTTTAAACGCGATATCTTTTATTCTTCGGGTGTGAATTTCAGGGAGACTCATAAACCCTTTCTGTTTTAAAGATACATTATTTTAAACCAGCCATATTGAAAGACGTTGTAACTAGACACACGTACAAAACACATGAATAGTAACGGCTTTGAATGCAATACAAACGCCGATGGCACAATGGATAACGTGTCTGATTACGAATCAGAAAACTTTAGGTTTCTACTCCTTCCTGGTTCGTGAAGAAGCTTTTAAACCACACTACTCAACACTGAAATCGTAGTGTGTGCGGTCCTACACAACCTTACTATCGACTAGATGAGTCTTCTGTTCTATCTCCGATTCTTTCCGCACATTCCTGCTATTTCACCACCGTTATTGTAGGATAACATCCACAGACACGAGAATATATACTATTCCGAACAAATGTCTTAAAAAATCACGTTGAAAAGGCTGACAATAAGTTTTTGTTTCTTTAACGTAACCTTACTTTTGCCTGTAAAGTTCACATTATTTTCTGTAGCCGCAAATCTACAATATTTCTGCTGTCTCCCGAGAAACACAAGCGTGGAGTCAAATCATATTAAATAACACAACACATCTATTAATTTAACACCCAGATGTGACAGAACACATGTAAGACTTACACACAGCTTTTAATATGCTATAGTGAATTTGCAGGTATCCTGGGGAGGGAAGAGAACTGATTTTAAGGAAATACATATTTAAAGGGGATGTAAGTCTTAAATGTGTTTTGTCACATCTGGGTGTTAACTGAATAATTTTTTAGCATTATTTATTGTGTTTTGACTCTATACTTTTATCCGGCAGTTTCATTACTAAGGAGCTCAATATGTTTTTGATGATCTACAGGGTGTCCAGTGCAACACAGGCGATGGACTGCTGGGATTTGGAGCCAGAATTTCCCGTTAACTAGAGAGGTGCTTTAACCAACTAACCCAGTGGGCAAAAGACGTATAATATACGTCTATTAAACGCATACCTTAGACGTCTAAATGTGGTCTACAATTCGTCTAGAATGAAATTCTAATATACGTCTAAAGTTATACGTCAATTATACGTCTATGTTTAGACGTTCATTATACATAAATGGTTGGAGTTCTATTATACGGATAAATTTAGAGGACTATTATACGTATATGGTTAGAGGTCTATTATACGGATAACATTAGAGGTCTATTATACGTATATGGGTAGAGGTCTATTATACATCAAAGATAGATTTTATAGGTGTAGAAACAAGTAAACCAAGCCAATGATTAGGTTTAGAAATTTATTCTGAAAATACACATTCACACCTGAAACATATGTATTTCAAATTATTCATTGTTTACAATCAATCAACAATCAACATATGGGCAATAATCATTAAAAAACACAACTAGTCTTAAACTTCAGCTACAAATTCTGGTAACATGGCAATATACGGTATAGTAATGACAAACACAAAACTAATTACATTAACACACTAACTCAAAACCACATTTTGATTCAAATATACATTTTAAAATGTACAACTTCTATATTTCCAAGAAAAAAAAATATTACAATGGAAGTTAAGACGATTTTTGTCCACTATTTGCAAACCCTGTCTAATTGTCCTAACAGTTAGAACCAAAAACCTATTATTTTCAGTGTCCAGATCTCCTGGCCCCCTGCCTTGCATATGCATTCTTCAAGTAACACATTGCGTGCTCCTTTATTTCTTTTTCTGTTGATGTAGGGTGGGACTTCAGCACCGCAGCTAGGAGAAAATTATATATTACTTCCCAAATAAATGATGATTAATATCTTCTTTAGTATAATCTAAAAAATGAACGGTTTACTAAGCTCAAAGCTGAAAAAGCTCAAAGCTGAAATTTGGCTTGCATCATAGCAGTTGAGCAATAAAGTCTGACTAATTAAAGAGTACCCAAAGTTTGAAAGTACAACATAGAATAAGAATAAGAGAAACGGCAAAACGATTTTGTGTCATCTTCCCCATTCACACTATTTTATGTGCCATTTTTTGCTTATTCACGTACTATTTTAATCAAAATAATATTAAGAAAGATCTGTATGTATTCAGATAGTATTATTATTGTTCATACTTAGTCGTCAAAAGAGGATTGCTGAGATATTTGCGGATATACTTCTACGTTTGAAAAACGTGTCCAAAATGGTGACCAACGAATACTAGCAATGCATTGTGGTATATAACCGGAAAATATGCTGGGTTCGATATTCTCAACGTATGCGTCTATTAATGTTGTTGATATTATGGTTGAAATTTAAAATTGATAATACATCGCGGCTATGTGCCCCCTGCTATGAGCTGATGTGCAATTTTAACGCATGCAGTTTGTAAGGATCGGTCACTGTTGTATGGTATTATATATAATGACATTATGGAATAGGATGGGGACAGGCCTGGCTACACGGGGGGAGGGGGGAATGTCGCCCCTTCAGTTTTGGGCAAAAAGATTTACCTAACTTAATTTGCGCCCTAAAAAAATAGTTGTACTATGTCAATGGTCAGACAACACTAAATGACACGAACTGTCACTCAGTCTGTTTGATGGACAGGAGGGCTATCCGTCCAGGTACTGCACATATCAGTGTCGTTATTGAGTGTCAACATTACGATCCTGTTTGCTCAGGTGGACCGATTCCTTGCAGTAGTTTATCATTATACTTAAAATCATTATATAACTAGGACTAGTTATAGCAGTCTGTACTTTCTGTTGGTTTTACAACATTTTTTTCTTAACGATTCAGAACGTCCATGTAGCTGCAAAAATGAACGCTAATGGTACTTTTAGCTCCAGGCAATACAAACCGTGAGAGTGACGAAAAATGTGAAACTGAACTTCATCGCAAATACCAGATTGCTAGTCGTTATCTTCTATCATGAAGCACTAATCAATGGCATAGCTGCGAGATTTCATTTGGGTAGCTGCACCGTACAGATCCGTTTCAACCGAAATATCACCCCCCCTCAGAATTTCAGACGCCCCCCTAAAGATTTTTCCCCGGGCACCGCGCACTGATGGGGGACGGGGTGTCCAGGAAATGGTATCAACTTTTGTCAAGAAAATAAAAATAGAAACTCTATAGGCACTCAAACATTTTACTGTTTTTTTCAGGCAGGTGGCAAGACCCCCTCAGCGAAACCCTTGTATGCCAAGCTGTGGGCATTGATTCGTCGAATATACGTATATTTACGGCGAAAATACGGCTATACGTATATATACGTCGCCTCGACGTATAATCAACGTCGAATTGCAACCGTAAAATCGACAACATCAATAAACGCATATATAACGTCGAAAACACGTCTAACACAGTGCCTGAGGCTTTTTACTGTATGTATCGTGTGTGCCGCAACTAGGAGTATACGGCACTCTGCACAGTGTACGAAGTAAATTATTTTCGCAGTAATTAATTTATTATATTTACTATATTTATTATGCACGTGTCAATTAATTGATTATACGTCGAGGCGACGTATATATACGTATAGCCGTATTTTCGCCGTAAATATACGTATATTCGACGAATCAGTGCCCACTGGGAAGCCACGGCGCTGGCAGAATTCTCTTTTACTGCCGCTTGGACACACCGCTCTGAGCCACCTGCGTTCAGTAAGTGCTGAGTCGGCTGGCTGAGCACGTTGCCCCCTTTACACGCAACATGAGCCCCGACTGTAAGAGAAACATACAGAAATGGCTTTTCTCGGGCATTTTTCATGTCCAATGCGCTTGACATCTCCCACGGGCGACAGATTTCATTTACGACACTTTTCCTTTCTTTCTTTCTTCTTTCTGTACGTGTAAAAACAAGCAATAATGTAAGGGAAAATGTATTTTTTCATGGAGAAAACGTGCACCAGGAAATGTTGTGTTTAGAAGAAGTGAGTTAACATGAAAAGTGACCTAATTTACCGGAGCAAATGCTCACCTAGCAAGGTCTGCTTTACTACAAGAGAGACGTAGAGTGAAAGACGTGATCATTTCACGCTGTTGTGGAACAAAACGCTATTTTCTTTGAATTCTAAATCAATTAGAAATTCAGACCGACACATAAACGCTTTGTCTGTTTAAAAGTGATGATTTTTTAAACTGATAAAAATGTAGAAAACACGATTCACTTAGAAATTGTAGATGTGGTGGTGTACTAGTAGCGGCGCTTAACTCACCAAAGCACAATTCAGTTACGCGACGGACTAAGTTGTTTAATGGATAACACGTCTGATGTCGGTTTATAAGATTGTCGATTCGACTTCTACCGGGGTTGTGTGATTTAAATCAGGCTCCTCAGAAATAGATGTCCATTATGTAAATAGACCGCACCTGAAAGCAAACGTTGGGTCTGGTTTCCTTTCTTTCCTGCATGAAATAGCAAATCGTTACAAAAAACACTAGCTAATGTCCAATAGCGTTAGTCATTTAAGCAAACATGAATATACTGTAGGTCTTGGTACATGGGAGTGGATTTCAACCACAATTAAAAAAGGGCAAATTATAATTACAGGCTTCAGACACTTTTTTAAACAAAAGTGACCAAACACTCCCTAACTTTCAGGTTTGCTTGAACCTGTAATAAGAACGAGGTCTGAAGCTTCCGTTCTCTGATGTTACTGTCTCTAAAGCCGGACGTGATGTTTCGCGGATGTGCAGTGTGCCTTTTCTCTTGTCGTGTTCAAGATGATTCGCTGCATAAGCTCCTGACTGGGTGTTCTGTACTGCGCTGTTACTTCGTTCAGATTACCTATGTGGTGTACAAATAAAATCCGACTGCGTGGTGTAATTTCCATGTTCGGTACCAGCAGAACCTGCAGACAAATGAGCTGACCTCGACGTGATTTGAATGTGCAAGCTTCTAATCTGGAGTCAGACGCGTTACCGTTGCGCCACGAAGCCACGTGCTAAACGTGCTTTTAATTTTCCCAAAGAGAAAAATCAGCGTCCCTGAAAAAGATTTATTTTTCATTCTCTCCTGTGAGGAGCGCCACTCTTCCAACGAGGGTCTCTTCTTCCCAGACCACAGATTATTCTACCTGCCCAGCTCTCACACAGATAGCAGACACACCATCTCCACTTATGTCTTCACTACATCTATAGATTTGACCCCCTACAGCCCCGATATTCCTGGACAGGATATTTACCACCAGCCTCGTGAACTTCTCATCTTGACCTCTCCCAGGAGGAGAACAATTAGCACCTAATCCTCTCTCTATTTAGCAAATAACACAAACCACAGTTTACCTGTCAAGACAGAAAACCAGGCTGCTCCAGGTGAGGCTTAAACTCACAACCTCGGCATGACTCCACTGATTATGTCATTTTACATGGCCTGAACCAGGAAAGAGATTGGAAGTCAAGAAGTTATGGTGTTGTTTTAATACTTGCCTACACTTTTAATTTTTCTGTCAAATCTTTTATTTTGGAGTACTTTCAATTGATGTTAATCCTAGTCCCGATGAACGATTCTGGGCGATGGTGCGTCTTGAATAATGTTCTTACAGGCTTTAGTTTGGAAAAGTGCGCTCTTCAAAAGCTACCGAAACCGCTAATGGTTACATAACACTTAATGCAAAAGCAACGTTCGGGTTTGAAAAATAATATTACTTGCTATGAATACAAACACTGTTACAGGAGGGGTGTTAGAGCTATTTTAGCTTATATCATCAATTCATCTTACAGTTCTTCTCCGTCTACTGTATATCAACAGTGGTATCGCTACTGAGCGCTAAAGGCAGGTCCTGGCAGTACTTCATGAGATCTTCTTTAGAAAACATTAAAAAAATATTTCCACTACCACATACATAAAGTAAAAGATACCAATTGCAGCTAGATGCAAATTCCAATCGAAAATGTATCAGCTTTAAAATTTTCTTTTGGATCCATACAACGACCAGCATGAGACTCAAAATATAACTGTTCTCACATTTGCGACTTCGAAATAGCCATATTTCATTGTCTGTCCTTTTGTTATTGTAACGGATTCGGGATGTAGGGCTTGTGCCTTCGCCGCTCCCACCCTAGTTCACTGCATTGGCTCGAACCCAGGCCTTGCCAGCTGTCGGAATTCTGAGATACCATAGCGCGGAAACTGGCTTTCATACATTTCAATTAGTCTGATCAGTGTAGGACAAGTTAATGTAGAATTATTACTTTGTCTGTCTCTTGTTTGTATATAAATGAATGTCTCTGACAACTTAATGTTAGTTTTTAATTTAGTTTTAGTTTTACGATGTAGGTCATGTGTTAACATATGCACGAGCATACGAAATGTCTCACTCCTGATTCAGCTCATGCTCCATAGGAGAGAAGCGATTCCTCCTGCTTCTCATACAATCATTTTTATTCTTAATCATAATTTTCTTTAGTTATGATCAATATTGAACTTTTTCTAAATAAAACGACAATAATCAAACATGCAGGCAGACTTTTAAAAAGTATTAGGAGTTGACAGGGTGCACCTTAGGAATAGTCGTTAGAAAAGGTGAGAAAAGGAAAGTTACGTAAGCTCTCACACACAGCATTAAAGATTGGCATCTGATTGTAAAAAAAAAACTACCCGTCTCCCCAGCATTTAACGGTGCTGTTGTTTTTATTATCTATATATATTGTTAGCATTTTAATGAATTGTTAAAAGATTGATATACAAATCGCTAAATACGAAACGTAAAAAACCCAACTGTAAGCAATTGACCATTCATATTCCTGAATTTTAAATCCCTATGTTTATCTGTGTCCAAGTGCCTGGTACAGCTACTTTGAAAGCAGAGTCTATGATTTATTGCGGAAGTGCATTGTTGCCACCAAGGAAAAAAATCCAGAATTCTCCTAATTAAGAAATACAAAATTATCTCCTAATTGCGAGATAGCAAAACCTGTTACATTTGCAATGGCAGTACCTACAGACTATCGAAATGTTTGCTGGCACTGTGGGTTTAGTGTTCCTGACAATGTGCACGCTGAGAAATGCATACAGACTGACTTTCTTCTCGGAATGAAAAGGTTACCGTTTGTACCTCATGTAAACACAGTTTTAACCATTATCACACTCATATATATGAATTAAGAACGAATGTGACCTGGAATCCATTGTACAGCTTCAAACTGAAAGTGAGATATTTAGTCTCAAAACTCAATATTTTTTTTTCCTTGATGGCAGCATTGGCTTCTGTAATTTAGATTCAACCACTGAAGAGGTTGGTTTTGTGTTTTTAGCTATTAAACATAACTGGTAAGTTTAAGTCAGTTCTTGTTACTCTTTCCACTCGAAAGAGCTGTATTAATACCGGCGCACCTGTCTCCACAGGAAAGTTATTGCTGTTCCCAAACCAATGTACTGCAGCTTGTGGCCACGTGTTCCTGCTGTCAGCCTGTGATACCATGTTCGTCTTACGCCTTAACCATGACAAGGATAGGATTTGAACCTAGACGAGCAGAGCACAATGGATTAGCAATCCAAAAAGTGACTCCTGTTTAATCTTCTTTTCGCTTGCTCGATTTGTGGTACGCTCCGCAATCCTTACAACGATAAACAAAACGGCTTCATGTACCACAGCATTCTGCTGCAGGTACGGGTTGCACCGTGTATTAGGCGAACCCAAATGAAATATTTCAAATATGTGAAGAATTTCATGAAACCTGAAAAAAGAAGATCACAGCCAATGTCAACAGTTCAGAGCCTGTAGGCAGCTTCAACAGAACAAAACGATCTGAAGCCGCAATTCTTTCATAGAGTGTATTGTGACACTATACGCTGTTGCTATTACTGCTACATCTGCTGCAGTTGCTTGAAACTCTACTCAGCGGGCAAGTAAAGTTGTACAAGGAATAGACTACTTTGAGCCGTCCAAATTCCATTATGTGAGTTTAAGCTTTTTTTAAATTAATAATAGCATTAGTAATACAATGCGTGCTCAGAAACGTTACTTATTAGCTTATGAAGCAACAGTGTTTCGACAATTTGCGGTCTTCAAAAAGTAAACGCTGAAGTTTTTTTACTTCCTTGTGAGCAGATCACCTTTATTTAGAAAAGGAAAACTTACTCCCCTGTTGCTTTCATTGCAATATCTGAATCGAGACCCAAGTGCTAAGAAAGCTGAATAACGCAAAAGACATATTCGCGATTTTAATTTAGATACACATTTTCTAATGCAGCTTTCATTACAAGACAGTCTATTTCTCGAAAGCGTGTTATGTAAAAAAGAGAAAAACGAAAAGATATGGATGACAATATTTAAAAGATTAAGAATTTACTTTTGAGAAATTGTCATTTTATGTATCTAGACGCTTTTCAACCGCTGGTTTTAGACTGGGGTAAGGTTAGCTTGAAGTTCGAAAACGATTTTGGCACGAAATCTCTTAGAGTTACAAAAACACTTGCTTTGTGTATAAAATACATTGTGGATGATTTCTCAGCC
Organism: Lepisosteus oculatus; assembly: GCF_040954835.1. NCBI lineage: Eukaryota > Metazoa > Chordata > Actinopteri > Semionotiformes > Lepisosteidae > Lepisosteus > Lepisosteus oculatus. The sequence goes on from NC_090709.1 coordinate 4,444,113, forward strand.
TTTACTTTTTCGTTTTTATGACATTTTTTTGACCAAGCACGAATATTCTTTTGTCCATATCTCCGCAATGGAAGCACAGAACGCCTTCAAACCAAAAGCATTTTAAAGACCACGACTTGTGGATATTTCCACAGCCTTTACATCAAACTATCAGTGAGCTAATTCTCTTTTTTTAAATCTCCGGTTTCATCGATGCGTAATTACGCAAGAACTGGAACCCGTGGGACCGCTGGTTTTAGAACTTTGCTGTGCTTCCTGCATCATTTTCAGTGTTATAAAGTGGGTGTAGAGGGAGCGATCACTGTAGAACAGTTGATAGGTTGGAGCTGTTCAGACTACTCTTGTTATTTCTCAAATGCTTCCATAATTTTTCTTTCACGGTACGACGCGAGTGTGTACGTGTTTGGTTTTCGTTTCACTGATTCTCATTTAATATTTCAGAATTTACGACGAAAGAATCAGTTGCCTCGGAAAGCAGAAGCTTTGGTTCACAACGATCTTGAAGACACGCCCATGTAGTGCAGCGTGTGATATTTGTACTATAAAAGACCAAGTGCTCAAAGTGACGTCTGCGTTTACCGTTTAGACTTTTCATCTCGGGCGCACTTTTAGAAAGCAAAGATAGAGGAGTTGTGTTGAATGACGCTGTGATAGCTGTCAGCAGAGTGGCGCAGCGGAAGCGTGCTGGGCCCATAACCCAGAGGTCGATGGATCGAAACCATCCTCTGCTATACACACCGTCAGTTTAATGAAGTGAATTAAAACTGTTTTTTTTCTCTCGTTTGTGTGCAAGCTTCACACTTACTGTATTTGTTAATCTTTACCAAGATTGGTTGTTCTGAGATCCTTGATAGTTTCCTCAAATCCTTCAAATGAACATCCATATCAAAGCAATTATGTTTATATTTATTACAATTAAGGTACATATACAAAATATCAACGCACATTTGTATAATGCTCATTTAATAATGATTGTCAAGTTCTCCAACAAATCTGTGTTCTAATTTTAAAATATTTTTGCTAAGGATACAACGGGTGTATAAATTAATTCTCCTGACAGCCAGTTGAAGATAAAATTCCACACGTGAAAATGGTTCTCTTGGACATTTACTGAGGTACTTAATTGTTTACTTGTAGTTCCACACAAGTAAAATGCAAATTTCCTGCAAAGTTCAAGAGGGTTTGCAAAGAAATCCCATCAAGTTTAAACAGAGATTATGGTTACAGCAGAACAATCTGAAGCACATCCCTGAGTGGGTTTGAACCACCAGCCCTTTGTTTAACAACTGCACAGAAACACACTCCCGTTGCTTTTTGCCATTCACATGTTTGTAGTTAAAATAAAATACTGACATTTTCCTGCCAGCCAGCAGTATTTCTCCTGCACTGACCATGAATAACCAATAACTTTATTTCATCTTTCGCAGGCTGTAATCTACAGAAAAGGAAGTGAATACTTGTATTAAGCTAAATCAAGCCGACAGAAATGCACTGCCGTTGTTTTTCTCCACTTTTCGTTAAAAGGAGAAAACTCACTGGCATTTTCCTGCGGTATATCTTCTGTGCTGATAAGCAAGACTTGTATGTTATCTTTCATAAGTTGTTTGAATTTCTTGAAGTTCAGAAACAACTTGTTCCAGAAGGGAAATGAACACTTGCTTCAAAGTAAATCAAGACGTACTGTATGTCTCTCTAGCTGCGTGTGCTCTTATCTGTCCATCTCTCTCTCCTTTTCTCTCTGGCAGTCTGTGCAGAGTATCTGACGGGGATGTAACACCACTTGGCAAAGAAGAAAAATTCTGAGGCAGAATAAAAAAAAACATTATTCTCTTCTCAGTCAGATTCACAGCTTAGACTCACACTCAGACAGAAGCTCAACTCCGTACTGCTCTCTATCCTCACAATCCAGAACCAGAAGATATTCAGACGATCAGTGCTGCTACATGAACAATATCAGACAGAACAGCCTGGACTCAAGTCACATCTCCCCCTTTTCTCCTTTCTCCCAGTCCTCTTAGAGACATAAAAGAGCTCCTGGTTCTCCTCTCTTTACTGTATATCAGCCTCCACACATTCTTTTTAAGTTTTATAACACAAGTGAGTGTGTAATTATATTAGTATTTATGTAATAAACACCAGTATTGACACTCTGATCAGTATATTGATTATTAGTAGCCAATGGGCCGATGGTTGTGACTACAATAGTGACCAGTTGACCAGTCTGTATCTCTGAGCAGTGCTCTGGTGATTCTACACCAGCCCTGGGATTCAGCTGCTCTCACAAGTGTCTCACAGACAGTCTTATAAATGTACAATTAGATGAAGTCTTGTAACAGTTATACAGTTAATTTAAATCATCAGACTATCTATAGAGCTGAGAGCTGGGTGGAAATAAAACCAGGATACACATTTTAACCTCCAGGAACATGAGTCTGATCCTCCTGGCTTCTATACTCTGATGATTCTTGTAAAACCCTTAAAAGCGCTTATTTCAGGGACTCGTGCTCGTTCTCTACTGCTCCACATGGGTACGCTTTGTAACGCATTAATCTGTGAAGTAAACTTTTTTTTTCTGTTTAATGAATTTCATTCCTCTGTTTGTCACTCTCCTCCCCCAACTGTTAGAAATCGCCTCTCTTCACAGCCCGGTTTTTTTTGGGGGAGATGTTATATTTGTATAAAAAGCCCTCCGGGCTCCGGACAGAAGTCTCCTCCAGCAGAGACGCGCTCTTTTTTGTTTATTAAACGTATAAAATTTACGAATATAACTACAACCAGAGGATCAGAAACAGGTACAAGAGAAAAAAACACAACAGAAAAAAAAAAAATTAACCACCAGAGATAATGAAGTAAATTATGTGATCAAATTGTATTTTTACATATATGTTTTCCTGGCTTTATTATTTCTCAATTATTTATAGAATTTAGTGTTTCAACATACATGCGTTTCCTGTATAAAATAAAAATCAGCACTCACTTTTTTACAAAACAAAAAAAACGCTTTTCTTTTTGCAACATTTCGAGTACCTCTGGCATTCCTGAAAAAGACACACAAAAGCAGCAGAGACGCGCTCTGCTCTGTCAGAATAAGCGCTGTGATGTCATAGACACCAGCCAGAGAGCCGGGATCAGAGAGAGAAAGAGTGCGGGAGGAGCACGGAGAAGAGTTATTGATCACTTATCTATCGACAACCAATTATTTCAACTGAAGAACCGTAGAAAAATCGATTAACTTCACCAATTGATGAGTACTGATTCTTTTCTTGATCCTGTTTAAATATCTAAAAAACAGTTAATTAATAATAATTGCTTACACTTATATAGCGCTTTTCTGGACACTCCACTCAAAGCGCTTTACAGTAATGGGGACTCCCCTCCACCACCACCACCACCACCAATGTGCAGCATCCACCTGGATGATGCGATGGCAGCCATAGTGCGCCAGAGTGCTCACCACACATCAGCTATCAGTGGGGAGGAGAGCAGAGTAATGAAGCCAATTCATAGATAGATAGGGTTAATAATGTTCAATCTGAAATTAAACAATGATTATTCATATTATTATTTAGGTAACTGTATCCTAGAGCTAGAAAATGATATTTCAAGTTCATAAATGTATGTAAGTAACAGTTTGAATGCATTTTTCCAGTGTTTATAAATCATAAGAATGGTAACCACGGCGACAGGCACTCCGTCACTGCACGTGTTTAAGTGTCTCGCATTTGTCACAGAGAGCGGTGTGACGTCACGGGTAGCAACTAATACTAATATCAGTGTCTTCATGTTAATATTAGTGAGATTACAACTGGTAGTTTTAATGCTAGTGTTCATGTGAGTATTAATGACAGTGGCACTACTGATTGTTTTAGTTTTAATGTTCATATTCATGTTAATATTAATTATAATTATATTGTTACTGTTAGAGTATTAACACTAGTAGTAATGTTAGTTTTAGTAACAGCATTGCTGTTATTATTAGTAGTTTGTGTCAGTGTTAGTGATAGTGTTACTGTTGTAGTATTAGCAGTATTTATATTTGTGTTAGTTATTGTGTATCTGTGGATAAGTGTGTTTGTGGTATCTGTGCGTGTGTGGGTGCATGTCTAGAAGTGTGTGGTGTATGTGCGTGTGTGGGCTGTTAGTGTGTGAGCGTGTGAGGTCTCTGAGTGTTTGGTGTCTATAAGTGTGTGTCTGTGAGTATGCGTAGTGTCTGTTTCTGTGAATGCAGGCCTGTGAATGTGTGTGTATGGTGTGTGTCTGTGAGTGTGTGGTGTCTGTCAGTGGGTAGTTTTATATTTGTAAGTGTATGTGTTGGTATGTCTGTTAGTGTGTGTAGTGCCTGCGTCTATGTGAGTATTAATGATGATAGCATGTGTGAGTGTATATATGTGAGTGTGTAAGTGTCTGATTGTGTGTATAAATGTGTGATGTGTCTGTGAGTGTAAATGTGTGTGAGAGTGTAGGTGTACAGTATATCTATCAGTGTGTGTGAATGTGTGTGTAGGTGGGCTTGGGTTCCACTGATGTGTCTGACAGAAGTGACCCATCAACAGGTGTTGAGTTCCAGAGCCGCTTGCAAATAAAAACACTTTCTAGAGTCATGACCAACATCCAGAGAGCTGTGAGTTCTCTGTTTTTATCAGTATTAGTAATAATGACAGAAGTAATTCCCACGCAAATGATTATTAACCAAGACAGACATCAGAAAATATCGCTTTTGCAGTGATGTCACACCTCTTCTTCATAAATTTTCTTTAATGACAGGACATTTCTGTGTCTGAGTGTCTGCTGTAAATAGTGCGACAAGCCATTTCTCTCCAATGTTTTCTGGTGCGGTTATTTATCGCATACAAAATATTATTCTCATAATAAGAATATTTTACCTGCAAAGTCACAGTGAAACTGCTACGGCGAATGAACTTTTTATGAGTGAAAAACATTCAGAAAACTTAATGGCTCCAGGGGAGGCTTGAACTTATAACCTCAGCATGACTCCACTGTACACAGCTATATAAGTAACACAGACTGACTGATTGTACCACTAGACCTGTGTAAGGCAGGCTTTTACACAGATTGTAAAACTGGCACAAATGCAGGGTGAAACATGGGGTTTTGGATGTGGATTCATCTCCACATGGGGGAAAGGGATAGTAAAATATCAAGGAAAATATAAGAGAAGAAAATAAAATATATGTGCTCACTGCAAAGTAGGAAGAGGTGGTTAGACAAGCAAAACAGCTTTGCAAATAATGTGAAGCGACATTGTTTTGTGTCTATCTGCTCACGAATCCTGCTTCATGTGCCTTAAGCTGTGCAATTTGTATGGTTGTTGAATGAGATTGATTTCTTCAAAAGCCCGGTCAATTGCCAGTGGAGAGCTTGCCATTAACACCTTCATGAAGACTCCTTTTATTGTCAAGGCGCCTCCTTTGCATAGAATAGTAGCACCAACACTAAGAGAAAGGATGAGACGTGTCTTTTATCAAGCTATTGCAGTGTTTGTTTGACTGAGGATCCTCGTGTGCTGAACTGGCTCCTGGAGAAGTGTAGTGCAGTAAAAGAGAAGGATTGTGTCACTCAAGACTGTCACAGAACAGAACAATACAATTACAATACTTTTATGAGAGTAAATCTTACTGGTGAAACACAGTTTTTATAATGGTGAAAACAGGAGCACCTTCTCTACATTTTTGACTGAAATATTTAAACGACAAGAAATACTATCACTATGCAATTCATGAATGCAATTGAGCTCCTCTAAATGTTCTAGTCTGATGAAACAATGTATAGAATTAGGTGACAATATTGGAATTAATTCAAATGTACAAGATAAAGTTTCAGCAACAAAAATGTGCTCGAAAATATTTTACAAAAAAGAAGCCTTACATTCACCTTAAACAACATTCACCCTCTACGTTAGCAGAGAACAGTAGGACAGATAGTTAGTGTCACTGGACACTGCATCACAGAGGCCAATCTCTTCTCCCTCATTATGCAGGCTTACCCACTCATGATGAACTGTCCTCCAGTGATAGTCAGTTGCCATCACCGACTCAGATTTCAGACTCAGTTCATGTACATATTATACCTTAATTGTACCTGCCACTGCATTACAATAATTTGATCAAAACAACTGCTAGACAATTATCAAATATTTCCTTTCTTCTTTTAGCAGATAAAAAATAAGTATTTATTCCTTTCCTCTCCTACCAGTCTTTGCAAGCCACCCAGTTTTCTCTGAGCCAGTGTGAGGTATGAGGCAGTCAGGGCTAATGCAGCCGAGCACTCTAAAGAGCTGGATTAAAGGTCCAGACTCTTTGGGGACGTAAGTTGGAATCCCACTGCTGCCAAATATCTCCAACTATCTCTGTGTTAAGAAGCACTTAATTTTTTGTTGTTACATCCCTTTGATTTAAACCAATTTCATACCAATACATTTAAATAACCACACTGTTCTTACGGCATGGCTTTGTCTGGCAAAAAAATAACATGACATCTCCTTTAAAACACACATTTTCTACAGAGGGAAAAGGAGAACTCGTGCCATTCAACCTTATAGCGTGATGTCATTTTCTCACGCTAATTTTAGATGCTTGTGATCGAATCTATGATCCTTATGAGTGTGCTCACCCTCCATAAAGGTACCACAGATATAATGTGCCACGTTATTAGAGAATTGCTTTAAATACTCTCTACCTGCAAACTCCCCAAACTGATGTGTATGAGGAGGGTTTTAAAGGGACATTTTGAAGTGTAGAAACATTTTAAAGTTCCCTAATTTTCTGTGCAGTTTGTTCCCCTTCAACTCTGCCCAACAACAGAGGTAATGTTTAATACGACAAGAGTAAAGGCACACTGCACATCTGCAAAAGACCACATCCGAGTTTAGTTACAGCAACATCAGAGATTGGAAGGTACAGTAGGTAGTTTCAGATCACTTTTTTATTCAAGTTTTAAGCAACCCTGAATACCTTCTTAAGAAAAATTTGAGAATCCCAGCTAAATCCAGTATGATAGCTGCACTGATCTACAGTATACAGTTAGAACACTGTTTGTGCGTTAAAAGAAGACACACTGCCCAGAGCTTTTCTAAAACAGGAATTACACATTTTGGAATGTGCCCTCCTTTATAAATTAAATAAAAGGTCTGAAGTCTGCTCCAAAGAAGAACTATATTCAGAGCTGCCAAAGAAGTTGAGATTTCACCAAGTGACAGGAAATATCTCATAAAACTAAGGTACAGTCGTTTCCATGTTGGACAAGAGCTAAAGCCCAGTGTTCTTTAATTGAGTAATGTGAGGAAGGAATGTGCTGCAGAAGGTAGTGTGGCTGAGTGGTCTAATGTGCTGGATTTTAGGCTACAGTCTTTTCGGAGGCATGGGTTCAAATTCCGCTGCTGCCAGTTTCTTCTATGTTAAGACCTTGCTAACGATGAGAATTTAATCAGTTAAGAATTTATTCGACAGTCTGTCGAGAGATTGGGATATCTTTCAAAATAGTCTTTGTCAGCTCAACATCAAGGCAGAAAAAAGCTTTAATTTGTCTTCTCAACAGAAATGCTCATTGACCCTTTCAGCTTCATGCGGGGAACAACAGCTGCCGAGATAACTTTTCAGTCAGTGCGAATCGTAGTGTGCTGTCAATTCCATTTAATATTGCTTTTGTCTTGCATTCAGCTTTTGTCAGTGAAACTCGAATGCTCTGCTTTTTCACACCGAATTGTCAGCAGGAGTACAGTTTATGAAATCTTTGCACACAGCGCTCCATCAGGAATACTTTATCAAGTTTAGAAGAAATTGTGGGATTCTCTGCATGCGTTCACAACGCATACCTTAAACAACAGCACCATTCAATGGGAAATTGATTCTGCTTCTTGCTGTTGTTCCTGTGCTTGCGGTAGTTATAAAGTTGAACGCTCTTCCACCTTCTGCCATAGTATTCACTGGGTCGGCTTCATCAATTGGTTCACAAAGGTCAACTGTGATTCGGCTCCGGAAAAAATCAGCAGCAGTGTCGTTATTTTGTCAGTGGGTATGGCTGTCTTTTAAAACACAAGAAAAACACGAGTTTGTGGATTTCTCCAAATAGCAACAGCAAGTTTTAAACCTGCGATAAACATTCTTCCAGTTGAATAGTTTTCCTTCAAGGAAAAGGCAGCACAACAGGGAGAGTCAATATTTAAAGACTTCAGCATCTGTATTGGATTGCTTGTATGCAGACATCGCTCAGAATCCCTAATATTATTCTCCCGAATTCAGTTGTGCAGTGCTTTAGTGGTATCAGAGTTTCTTTTATCGATACTGCTGTAGTAGAGAAGTGACATAATCACAAACGCAACCATTTGTGCTGGCTATTTCACTATTAAGCTTTGTTAACTATCACATGATTTTAACTAATTTAACGTCATCTTCAGGAAGGCAAGAGAGCGCTGCACACTGAGCTGAAAGCTGTGTGAGCTCCTAACTGGGTATCCTGTGCTGTTACATGCGCTCTCATGTAGATTGCCACCTTTAAAGGTGCAATATAAAATAAAGCTATTTATTATAATTATTATATAACAAGCTCAACCCCTGCCAACGATTCGGTGTGAAGAAGCAGAACATTCAAGTTTCACAGACAGAAGCAGCACGCAAGCACAACCAACATTAAAATGGAGGGCATTTAAACTGAGTTTCTCGAGAGACTGTGAAAAAGCAATTCATTCCCTTTCATTTGAAGTCAGCTGAAAACAACAAAACTACATACAATACAAACAAGAGCACATATAAAATATCAATAACATCGGCAGGGGCACATGCTATAATACAATTACACTTTATGAAAAAGGATTACACAAGGTAAATAAAGATAAGGTCCGCACAGCTTGTTCTTACATTTCAAAAGAGTCTGTAAATACCCCTTTACATCTATTTTGAACTGTTCAAACGTAGGACTCTTCCCATATCATTTCACTTTATACCACGTTCCTAAACGAGGATGCGTCTCCTGTTTTAGAACTATTTTGGGCGGTATGGCTTATACACCACACCCACAGTATTCTAATGGTGGACTGCAGATCTGTGCTATAGTTCAGTCGAATTCGAAGGATCCAGCAATCGTACTGGATTTGACTGGGATTCTGAAATGTCTCTTCGGGTCTGCTTGAACTTTTAAAAAAGTGATCTAAAAGCTTCCCATCTTACAATCTCTAAGGTAGTTGTCACTAAACTCGGATGTGATGTGCCACAGATGTGCCGTGTGCCTTTACTTTTGTTGTGTTCAAGAGTAGTCGTTGCGTGAGCTCCTCACTGCGAGTCCTGTACTGTACTGTGATTTCGTTTAGATAATCTAGGAAGAGTACAGCGACTAGAACGCCTTGAACGTCTATCGGTATGTATATATAAAAACACTAAAGAACATGCAAAGTGATTAAATGTCTATTTTCTGATTACGTCTCGGCTTCACTTAGTGAATTCCCTTAGTGGAAGGTCTTTTCTTTCCGGTGCTGTTATTGATTGCATACGAAACCTTATTCTCATAAGAATACGTCACCTACAAAGTCACTGTGAAACTGGTATCGGGAATAGTTTATTAATATTTCTATTGATTAGCATGCAAGTAAATTTTATCATTACCTATGGAATTTCTCGCCAGTGTGGAGCTCGAATTCACAACCTTGAGATTGGGCTGTATCTGTAAAATAAGCTTTCGCTTCTCCGATATCTCAGTTAGTAAAGCGGAAGCCTGTAGTGGAAACAGATGGGAACACTTAAGTCGCCAGTTTTATCTGGTTTGAAGAGTTCTGCTGTATTTTTGTGGTTAAGGCGATAGACTTGAAGTCCATCAGGGTCTCCCTGTGTAGGTTCAAGTCCTGCCGAGTACGGGAATCTCCTTACGTCATCGTGTGCCTGCATAAACATGGAAACGCACTTCTCTACTTTTAAAATGCTAAGTTGCTTGAAACTGCTGCCTTGGAAATAAATTATTCAGCATCCACAAATGACATTTCGCAGCTGGAAGCAGATAAGGATGCTTATAGGGTTCGCGTGTCTTGTGCCCTACTTCCAGCCTTTGAAAACCTAATTAGTAAAGATGAAACAACCGACTCCATGGGTGTTGGTCGTGCACAAGGAGGAGCTGTGACAATAGCGGAGCAGGAGTGTGGATGGCGCAGCTGGAAACTCGTTTTCATGCGCTCCTCTGGAAGGAATGAAAATAAAAGTCGAAATCCGAAACAGTAGCAGCCTTAAGAGTAAATGCCTAGCTAGCAAGCGCTCCTAGTTAGTAAAGTGGTGTGTATCCCTGCCTATCACACGGGAAACTGGGGTTTGATTACCGACAGGGAGACAGGTAACTTTCTTATAATCAGATTTCAATCTCTAATGCTGTGTGTGAGAGTTTGCGTAACTTTCATTTTCTCACATTTTCTGATGACTATTCCGAAGGGGCACCCTGTCAACTCCTAATACTTTTCGAAACCCTGCCTGTGTGTTTGATTATTTTTCTTTTTCTTTGAAAATGTTCAATATTGATCATAACTAAAGAAAATAACAGAAAAAAAGCTGAAGATGCACTTTTGAATCAGAGCTGGGTGACACAGGTTTCTGTTCTGATATGGCTGTACAAGAAACAGGAGGAATCTCTTCACTCCTACAGAGCATGAGCTGAATCAGGAGTGAGACATTTCGCATGTTCATGCATATGTCAATGCATGACCTACAGTAGGCTGTTGTTTTATTGTAAGAAAAATAAACGTACTATGCACAAATTGCTGCATAAAACAACCTGATATTTTAATTATTATTATTTTATAATTTGACTAGTGTGAGACCCCAGATTCTGTTCCCATTATCTTAAGTCCTGATTTTTTTAAACATGATATCTTCCCTTCCTCTAGTTGAAGTCACACGATGAGAGCGATTTTTTTTCACATTGCGATCCAAACACTGACACTGACCAAACCAGAACGGATTCTGCTGGGGGCTGGAATGAGCTCATTCTCATTCCCTGTGCTGGTACACCTTATCTAATTTTTACAATCGCGATAGACTTCTTTTAAATAAAGTAGATATAGTCCTGAAAAAAAAAAACATTAGCTTTATTAGTTTTAACATTAATCGATTTAGAATCTAAAATCGATTTTTTGATAGGTTCAATTTATATTTAAATTAAAATATAGCGTGTATACCTAATCATCCAACTGGCAGAGCAATATTTACGTTGCCTTCCAGAGCTTCCAGCGTGTGGTGGATTAGTATGAGCGTTTGTATGTGGCGCAGGTGCACAATCCACTTTCACACGACTATTTCAGTGTCTTCTCCTCTCACAAATGAACGGGAGCGCAGGATCAGAGTTCGAATGTTATTGATTGGTGATCGTTCAGCGGAGGTCCGGACGTGTTTGCGAGGCTGAAACCAGACGGTATCGTGTATCAGGCTCCGCTTTAAATCAAAATGCTTTACGACTACAAGAGACATGTATAGTATGAAGGATGAGAAAAAAATATGATTTCTTGGAATAAAATGGTTTTTATTTGCATTCAAAATTAAGCGGAATTTTAGCGCGACACACAAATCCTTTGTCTTTTTTAAAGATATTATATATACGTATAATTATATATATATATTATATTTTTTTGCTTAGAAATTTTGGACTGGAGGTGATGTATTACTAGTAGTGACGCTGAGTTCTCTATGGTGAAGTTAAGTCATAAGACCAGGGCCAGTAGCTTAATGGATAACGCTTTTTCATCAGGAGATTGTAGGTTCAACTCCTGCCTGATTGACATGTCTCGCTGCTGATTCAGTTCATCCTCCATACGAGTGAAGCGATTCCTCCTGCTTCTCGTACAACCATATCAGAACAGAAGCCCGTGTCACCCAGCTCCGATTCAAGAGCGACTCGCATCTTCAGCCCTTTTTTTTGTTCGTGATCATTATTTTCTTTAGTTACGATCAATATTGAACTTAAAAAAAAATAAAACGACAAAAATGAAACGCAGGCAGATTTTGTAAAAGTGTTAGGAGTTGACAGGGTGCCCCTTTGGAATAGTTGTCAGAAAATGTGAGAAAAGGAAAGTTACGTAAGCTCTCACACACAGCATTAGAGATTGGAATCTGATTGTTAAAAAAACTACCCGTCTCCCCAGCATTTAACGGTGCTGTTGTTTTTATTTTACATATTGTTAGTATTTTAATGAATTGTTAAAAGATTGATACACAAATCGCTAAATACGAAACGTAAAAAACCCAACTGTAAGCCAACTGTGTCCATGTGCCTGGTGCAGCTATTTTAAAAGCAGTCTATGATTTATTGCGGAAGCGCATTGTTGCCACCAAGGAAAAAAATCTTGAATTCTCCTAATTAAGAAATACCAAATTATCACCTAATTTCGAGATAGCAACGATATCATATGTGTGTATGAATAACCTGTTACATTTGCAATGGCAGTACCTACAGACTATCGAAAGGTTTGCTGGCACTGTGGGTTTAGTGTTCCTGACAATCTGCACGCTGAGAAATGCGCATGGACTGACTTTCTTCTCGCAATGAAAATGTTACCGCTTGTACCTCATGTAAACATAGTTTTAACCATTAGCACACCCATATATATCCTGAATCAAGAACGAATGTGACCTGGAATCCATTGTACCGCTTCAAACTGAAAGTCAGATATTTAGTCTCAAAACTACATAACTCAGTGACTCCTGACTCCAAAAAGTGACTCCTGTTTAATTTTCTTTTCGCTTGCTCGATTTGTAGTACGCTCCTCAATCCTTACAACCGATAAACAAAACGGCTTCATGTGCCACAGCATTCTGCTGCAGGTACGGGTTGCACCGTGTATTAGGCGAACCCGAATGAAATATTTCAAATATGTGAAGAATTTCATGAAACCTGAGAAAAGAAGATCACAGCCAATGTCAACAGTTCAGAGCCTGTAGGCAGCTTCAACAGAACAAAACGATCTGAGGCCTCAATACTTTCATAGAGTGTATTGTGACACTCTAACCACGCTGTTGCTGGTACTGCACCGGGGTAAAGTTAGCTTGAAGTTCGAAAACGATTTTGGCACGCCTGTAGCGCTTTCACGAAATCTCTTAGAGTTACAAAAACACTTGCTTTGTGTATAAAATACATTGTGGATGCTTTCTCAGCCTTTACTTTTTCGTTTTTATGACATTTTTTTGACCAAGCACGAATATGCTTTTGTCCATATCTTCGCAATGGAAGCACAGAACGCCTTCAAACCAAAAGCATTTTAAAGACCACGACTTGTGGATATTTCCACAGCCTTTACATCAATCTATTGGTGAGCTAATTATCTTTTTTTAAACCTCCGGTTTTTCATCGATGCGTAATTACGCACGAACTGGAACCCGGGGGACCGCTGTGTGCACACGTTCACAAAGCGAGAAATACTGTTCAATACGGCTTCATGCGAAAAACCCGTATATGACCATAGGAAGCAGAACAGCGCGGTCTCCAATTACCCAGACTGTAAGCACGGGAATAAAGCTTTGTTTGATTTCTGAAACCCTTCCTTTACGTCCTGTTTTCATTCAGGTAAGGGTCAACTATATTGAAAATACTACTGACAGCAGGAAGATTAAAATATTCTTTACTCAGCAGCTTATTAAAAACAGCTCCCATGATGTTCAAACCGATTTTTTACACAGAACACTGACACAGCTTTGTGTTCTGAATCTCTTTTTCTCTTGCTTTTATTTAATGTGGCACAATGCACTGGTTCACAAACCAATAGAATTTAAACCACAGCACCCACAATGCTGCAGGTAAGTGTTTTGCACACTAAGCAGGTCATCTGACTATTCCCAGCTTTGTTTTGGGTTATGGAACCTTTATTTTTTTATGATTTTCTGAAGATAACACTACAGGTGGGATGGGTGGGTTGTCTTCATGGCTCAATAGCATTGCAAATACAGCACCCAAACTGCTGAAACCAAGTGTTTTACACACCAGACAGGCCCCCGAACCTCATACAACCTTAATGTGGCTGTGGCCCCTTTCTTTATTTTGTAATGAGTTTCTGAAGATAACACTACAGGTAATACACTGGGACGGGTGGGTCGTCTTCATGGCTCAATAGCATTTCAAATACAGCACCCACTCTGCTGAAACCAAGTGTTTTACACACCAGACAGGCCCCCAAACCTCATACAACCTTACTGTGGCTGTGGCCCCTTTCTTTAATTTTTTATGATTTTCTGAAGATTACACTACAGGTAATACACTGGGACGGGTGGGTCGTCTTCATGGCTCAATAGCATTTCAAATACAGCACCCACTCTGCTGAAACCAAGTGTTTTACACACCAGACAGGCCCCGGAACCTCGTACAACCTTACTGTGGCTGTGGCTCCTTTCTTTATTTTGTAATGAGTTTCTGAAGATAACACTACAGGTAATACACTGGGACAGGTGGGTCATCTTCATGGCTCAATAGCATTTCAAATACAACACCCACACTGCTGAAACCAAGTGTTTTACACACCAAACAGGCCCCAGAACCTCATACAACCTTGCTGTGGTTGTGGCCCCTTTCTTTAATTTTTTATGATTTTCTGAAGATTACACTACAGGTAATACACTGGGACGGGTGGGTCGTCTTCATGGCTCAATAGCATTTCAAATACAGCACCCACTCTGCTGAAACCAAGTGTTTTACACACCAGACAGGCCCCCGGACCTCGTACAACCTTGCTGTGGCTGTGGCCCCTTTCTTTAATTTTTTATGATTTTCTGAAGATTACACTACAGGTAATACACTGGGACGGGTGGGTCGTCTTCATGGCTCAATAGTATTTCAAATACAGCACCCACTCTGCTGAAACCAAGTGTTTTACACACCAGACAGGCCCCCGGACCTCGTACAACCTTGCTGTGGCTGTGGCCCCTTTCTTTATTTTGTAATGATTTTCTGAAGATTACACTACAGGTAATACACTGGGACAGGTGGGTCATCTTCATGGCTCAATAGCATTTTAAATACAACAGCCACACTGCTGAAACCAAGTGTTTTACACACCAGACAGGCCCCCAAACCTCATACAACCTTGCTGTGGTTGTGGCCCCTTTCTTTATTTTTTTATGAGTTTTTCAATATGGCACCATTAGACAGGCGGTACATGGGGATAGTACATCGTGCTCTTCACGAGTCAATAGCTCTTCAAGCACAACAGCCACAGTGCTGCAACCAGGTGTTTTACACACCAGACAGCTCCCCTAACCTTATACAACCTCGCTTTGAGTTGTTTAACATTTCTTTCAAATCACTTGGGTTCATCAATCATTTGATCATTTTTCAGCGTGGAATAAACCTATTGCTTGTTCCTTGGAGATTACCATCTGCTGATAAGATATGATCGCTATATTGACCATATACAATTTCTTGCATAAGGAATTCATATTTTGCATACACCGATCTCCCCGGAGTCCCAAGTGATTCTGGTTTTGGAAAGCTAAAGGACAATGAGTTTCACGATACCAGGGGGACAGTGGGTGGTCAAGTCTCCCCTAAACAATGGATCTTGTCAGATTATGATGTCAGTGCATTTAATAAATGTTGTTGAACTCTCTTTAGCCCAAATACAGAGGAGCCCAGACCCAGAATGTTACACATACTGACAGAGAGTGATCTCATTATGTGTGTTTGGATTTTAACAACTATTTTTATTGTTTGCTAGAACCAAAACAATCTATGTTAGACATTTTCATCTTCAGCCAAAAATACAAACCTGTGTACGTAGTGTGGTGCAGGTTCTTGTCCCATCCTGCTCTTGGTCCAGGTTGGAGGGTTGCACCGATTCTGAATCTTGTTAGCTGGTATGGATGGGTTTGGGGGTGTTGATACCAGAGTGGTCCAGGAGGGGGATTCAGGTGTCTCGGGGGCATTCTTGTTTTTCTATGAGTTCAGGTTGATTCTGTTGGTTCTGTCATGAATCTCCCTCACGCAGGCAAGCGCTCCCGCATTCCCTCGAGCTCTCCTCATACCAAACGTGCACATGTCAATCAGTCCTCTACTTAAACCCTCATCTGTCCCCCGGTCAATGCTCACGATTGAGATTCTCTCCCGGAGCTTACCTACTAACTACGCCTTTGCCTTACTATGACTTCTCCCCTGGACCTCGACCCCGCTTTTCCGACAACTGCTTTAGCCACTCGATTTTGTACCTTCGCCTGTTTTACGCTTTCTCGGATCCTGACCCCAGCCTGTCTCTTCATTTACGCCTCTGCCTACCGACGCAACTTCTACGCCTTCCCGGACTCGGGCCCCTGCCTGTTTACTCCGACTACGCCTGCGTCTGGCGCCAACCCTACCAAGGGCACCGCATTGGATCCCTATCCTCAGCAGTCAGCCCCTGCGTGACAGGTTCTGAGTGTCTTGGTTACATCCGTTTGTGTGTATAGATGAAAAAGCTATTGAAGAGCACCCCCACACCCCCCACCCGTCTCGGTGGAAGTTGCCATGTTCAAAAAATCCTAAAAAGATAATTAAAGTTGCACACAACAAAGCATGACTGTGAAAGGTCAGGAGGCCTGCCTAGTGAGCACAACACTCGATTACAGTCAAAAAAAACATTAAAAAATAAAGAAATGTTCCACAACTCAAAGCAAGGTTGTATAAGGTTAGGGGAAATGTCTGGTGTAAAACACCTGGTTGCAGCACTGTGGCTGTTGTGCTTGAAGAGCTATTGACTCATGAATAGCACCCCCCAATCCCCATGTACCACCTGTCTGATGGTGCCATATTGAAAAACTAAAATTCTTATTAAAAAAATAAATAAAGGAGCCACAACCACAGAAAGGTTGTATAAGGTTATGGGACCTGTGTGGTGTGTAAAACAGTTGGTTTCAGCAGTGTGGTTGTTGTATTTGAAATGCTATTGAGCCATGAAGACGACCCACCTATCGCACTGTGTTACCTGTAGTGTTATCTTCAGAAAATCATAAAAAAATAAAGAAAGGGGCCACAACCACAGCAAGGTTGTATGAGGTTCTGGGGCCTGTTTGGTGTGTAAAACACTTGGTTTCAGCAGTGTGGGTGTTGTATTTGAAATGCTATTGAGCCATGAAGATGACACACCTGTCCCAGTGTATTACCTGTAGTGTTATCTTCAGAAACTCATTACAAAATAAAGAAAGGAGCCACAGCCACAGTAAGGTTGTACGAGGTTCCGGGGCCTGTCTGGTGTGTAAAACACTTGGTTTCATCAGTGTGGGTGCTGTATTTGAAATGCTATTGAGCCATGAAGATGACCCACCTATCCCAGTGTATTACCTGTAGTGTTATCTTCAGAAAATCCTAAAAAATATAAAGAAAGGTTCCACAACCCAAAACAAAGCTGGGAAAAGTCAGAGGACCTGCTTAGTGTGCAAAACACTTGCTGCATTGTGGGTGCTGTGGTTTAAATGCTATTGGTTTGTGAACAGAATACCCCTATCCCAGTGCATTGTGCCATATTAAATAAAAGCATGAGAAAAAGAGATTCAGAATGTAAAGCTGTGTCAGTGTTCTGTGTAAAAAATCGGTTTGAACATCATGGGAGCTGTTTTTAATAAGCTGCTGGGAAAAGAATATTTTAATCTTCCTGCTGTCAGTAGGATTGTGAATATAGTTGACCCTTACCTGAATGAAAACAGGGCATAAAGGAAGGGTTTCAGAAATCAAACAAAGCTTTATTCCCGTGCTTACAGTCTGGGTAATGGGAGACTGCGCTGTTCTGCTTCCTATGGTCATATACGGGTTTTTCGCATGAAGCCGTATTGAACAGTATTTCTCGCGTTGTGAACGTGTGCACACAGCGGTCCCCCGGGTTCCAGTTCGTGCGTAATTACGCATCGATGAAAAACCGGAGGTTTAAAAAAAGATAATTAGCTCACTGATAGTTTGATGTAAAGGCTGTGGAAATATCCACAAGTCGTGGTCTTTAAAATGCATTTGGTTTGACGGCGTTCTGTGCTTCCATTGCGAAGATATGGACAAAAGAATATTCGTGCATGGTCAAAAAAATGTCATAAAATCGAAAAAGTAAAGGCTGAGAAAGCATCCACAATGTATTTTATACACAAAACAAGCATTCTCGCAACTCTAAGAGGTTTCGTGAAAGCGCTACAGGCGTGCCAAAATCGTTTTCGAACTTCGAGCTAACTTTACCCCGGTACACGACTCGACATCAGGAAGCACATTGAAGTGAAAGCAGGAAGCGCTGCGACATGCACTGTGCAGATCCCGCCACAATAAGAGGTGAGTGGGTCTGTTTGATGCACAAAGAACGCTTTGATAAGCGTCAAAGGCAAGTCATTCCGAGTTGGTCGTTTGTGTTTTCCGTTCAGACGCGAAATGCTGAAATGATCTCTGGGCTCCTCGGTTGTCATTTCTGCTCCGTAAAGGAATCAGAGCACGCGTTGGCTTCCAGCACGGTGGGTCGGGACACGATGCCGGGGGTCGGAGAGAGCGATGTCTTCCTCGTTAGTATAGGATCTGTCACCTGTCCCCACCTGTCACGCGGGAGACCGGGGTACATCAGGACGCGCATTGAAGTGAAAGCAGGATGCGCTGCGACATGCACTGTGCAGATACCGCCACACTAAGAGGTGAGTGGGTCTGTTCGATCACAGCGCTAGGCGAATCCCCAATCCCCTTTTGTGCGTGGCGACAAAAGAGTCTGTTTCCGCCCGGTTTCGAACCGGGGACTTTTCGCGTGTGAGGCGAACGTGATAACTACTACACTACGGAAATGGTGGTAAGACGTGCCCAGCGGCCCAGCGCTGAGCTTCGCCAATGCGATTCAGCTGCTTCCAGTGCCTTTATTGGAGTGCGCTGATGGACCGTGCTCTCTCTCCAGAGACCAGCACGCCTGTCATGGACGGAGCAGGAAAGGCGGCGCCACATTCTACAGCCCTCTCCACGCAATCGACGAAATCGGGCTACTGCAGTGGAGAAAATCGCCTCTCCAGAAAGTGCAAATATCATCTTGGAGAGTATAAATCCTATTGCCGAAGGTCAGCCCTGTCTACCAGAGTAACCCTCCCACAGCGATGATCAGCTCGTCTCACACGCGAGAAGTTTCGGTTGGAAACAAGCGCCCCCTCTTCTCGCACGTTTGAGTAGATTTAATTCGGCTCCTTCGTACACGGTGCTGATCTTTTGGAAAGCAGGAGGCAAAACCGACACGTTCTCATACCGGGAGTCGAACCCGGGCCGCCTGAGTGAAAATCAGGAATCCTAACCGCTAGACCATATTGCAGCGAACAACCACGCTGTTCCCGGCATCATGCAAGCAAACTACATAAATATGAGAAAACGCAAGAGAGTTGTCACTCAGAGTGTCGAAGGGTCGATGTATACTGGGGCTCAGTTGAAATACAACGTCAGGACTTTTCCGAATTATGTCACGCGAAGAGAGCACAACCTTTTCCGCCCTGCCACGTGTGTATCGGTAACTCGCCGTGATCGTATAGTGGTCAGTACTTTGCGTTGCGGCCGCAACAATCCCGGTTCGAATCGTTGATGAACGACAGAGGCCACTCCGAGCTCTTCTTCAATGACTTACTAAGGATCTTCTTCACATTCGCCCATGCAGGGGAAGCCAGTTACACCAAAGCAAGAGCAGGAAAGTGCATTTCAAGCAGAGACCAGGAGGGACTTGTTTACACCGAGAGTGGTGGGAGAATGGAACAATGCGCCCAGCCCTGTTGCTGGAGCCGATTCTTGATGAGATCTTGGGCTCACTAAGAGGCCCCCGCTGGATGCTAATCTTTCTGTTGTTCTTGCAGATCCTGCGCTGCTTTTGAGCCGACAGAGCTCGTCCTGGTCTGTCGGCACAGCCCAATTGCAAATGATCGGCTCCGCGTACAGAAGGAACGTGCGTTTGGTACAAGAGTGCACGAAGGCACCGGAAATACATTGGGAACAAATGACCAGTCGCTCAATACCTCTGTGATGTACAGGAGCGTGCAGAACGAGGCTGTTTCCACCCGGTCTCGAACCGGGGACCTTTCGCGGGTTAGGCGAACATGATAGCCGCTACACTACGGAAACGGTGAAAGATAAGAATCACGAGAATCAATTTAATTCCTAAGGGTTATGTACTTGTTTTGAGTATGTAATGTAGAAGTTTTAAACAAGTTCAATTACGAAACGGTCTGAAGAAAGATGTGAAGACGGGGGTTTGAATTTAATCTTTTCTGTAGGGGGTTTAGACTTCTAAGTCACAAACTGGGGTTTATGGCAGGAAAGGGGGTTAACTGATAAGGATTGCAGATGCAAGCTAGGAACCCCCCTGGGTGTAATGTTAAACTGACCATTTGCCCAGAACATCGTAAACTGGCCAAATACCATGAACCCCCCTCTTTACCATCAGACCTAGTGACGTCAGAAACGGAGAAGAAAACAATATATAACCCAAAAGTTTGTAACAGTACGGGGAACAATACTTCGGTTTTGTTGTTTCTTGCGGGAAACAAGACTTTGGCTTTATTGTTCCTTGCATGCAATAAACTCATCTATTTTACTTCATCTCGGGATCAAGAACCTTATTTCTTCTGTTACAACAGGTCTAAATGAATGATATACCGAACTTATGTCCTCTTGATATGTGTAACTCTTTGTAACTGAATTAATTTATATCTTTTGTATTCTGATAACTCTTACGATGAGATCTGTTAGGTTTACATGCATATTCTATATATTAATAAATGTATCCTCGTGTATTAGTACCTGTTGAGGTACTTTGAGTTATATCGCATGGTTGGATTCTAAGACCATTAAAAGAATCAATTTTGTGATTTACTGCCACAAAAATAATTGTCCCAGTAAATGCCCAAACCCCTACAGAACTGGTGCCTTGTGAGAGCACACTATAACAGTGTGTGATCTCCTGTCCCAGCCTGAGGAGCAGACAGCGAGCCTGTCTCTCAATAATAATAATACAGTGTGTGATCTCCTATCTTAGCCTGAGGAACAGACAATGAACCTGTCTCTCAATAATAATAACCTAGTGTGGAATGTCCTGTCCCAGTCTGAAGAACAAATAGTGAGCATGTCTCTCAATAATAATAGAACAGTGTGTGATCTCCAGTCCCAGCCAGAGGAACAGACAGTGAGCTTATATCTCAGTAATAATAATACGGTGTGTCATTTCCTACCCCAGCTAGAGGAACAGACAGTGAGCATGTCTCTCAACAATAATATGAATAAACTGTGTGATCTCCTGTCCCAGCCTGAAGAACAGACAGGAGTGAGCCAGTCTCTCAATACTAATAAAGCAGATTATAATCTCCTGTAACAGCCTAAGGAACAGTCAGGAAAGAGCAGGTCTCTCGATAATAATAATACAGTGTGTGTTCTCCTGTCCCAGCCTGAGGAACAGACAGTGAGCCTGTCTCTCAATAATAATAATACAGTGTGTGACCTCCTGTTTCAATCTGAGGAACAGACAGGAGTGAGCAAGTCTCTCAATAATAATAAAGCAGATTATAATCTCCTGTAACAGCCTAAGGAACAGTCAGGAAAGAGCAGGTCTCTCGATAATAATAATACAGTGTGTGTTCTCCTGTCCCAGCCTGAGGAACAGACAGTGAGCCTGTCTCTCAATAATAATAATAAGTGAGACTTTCTGTCCCAGCCTGAGGAAAAGACAGTAAGCTTGTCTCTCAGTAATAATAATACAGTGTGTGACCTCCTGTCCCAGCCTGGGGAACAGACAGTGAACCTTTCTCTCAATAATAATAATCCAGTGTGGAATGGCCTGTCCCAGCAAGAGGAACAGACAGTGAGTCTGTATCTCAATAATAATAATACAGTGTGTGATCTCCTGTCCCAGCCTGGGGAACACTGAGCCTATCTCTCAATACTAATAATACAGTGTGTCATTTCCTGCCCCAGTCAGAGGAGCAGTGAGCTTGTCTCTCAATATTAATAATACAGTCTGATCTCCTGTCCCAGCCTGAGGAACAGTGAGCCTGTCTCTAAATAATAATAATGCAGTGTGTGATCTCCTGTTTCAGCCTAAGGAACAGACAGTGAGCTTGTCTCTCAATAATAATACAGTGTGGTATCTCCTGTCCCAGCCTGGGGAAGAGTGTGCCAGACTCTCAATAATATTAATAATAATAATAATACAGTGTGATCTACTGTCCCAACCTGAGGAACAGACAGTGAGGCTGTCTCAATAATAATACAGTGTGTGACCACCTGTCCCAGACTGAGGAAAAGAAAGTGAGTCTGGTTCTCAATAATAATAATACAGTGTGGGATCTCCTGTCCCATCCTGGGGAACATTGAGCCAGACTCTCAATAATAATAATAATACAGTGTGATCTACTGTCCCAGCCTGAGGAACAGACAGTGAGTTTGTCTCTCAATAATAATACAGTGTTATCTCCTCTCCCAGCCTGGGGAACAGACAGTGAGCCTGTCTCTCAATAATAATAATACAGTGTGAGCTCCTGACCCAGCCTGGGGAAAATACAGTGAGCCTGTCTCTCTATAATAATAATTCAGTGTGGGATCTCCTGTCCAACTCTGAGGAACAGACAGTGAGCCTGTCTCTAAATAATAATAATACAGTGTGTGATCCTCTGTCCCAGCCTGAGGAATAGAGAGTAAGCCTGTCTCTCAATAATAATAATTCAGTGTGGGATCTCCTGTCCCAGCCTGAGGAACAAACAGTGAGCTTGTCTCGAAATAATAATAATATAGTGTGGGATCTCCTGTCCCAGCCTGGGGAACAGTGAGCCAGACTCTCAATAATAATAATACAGTGTGATGTACTGTCCCAGCCTGAGGAACAGACAGTGAGCCTGTCTCTCGATAATAATAATACAGTGTGTGTTCTCCTGTCCCAGCCTGGGGAACAGTGAGCCAGACTCTCAATAATAATAATAATACAGTGTGATCTACTGTCCCAGCCTGAGGAACAGACAGTGAGACTGTCTCTCAATAATAATAATACTGTGTGAGCTCCTGACCCAGCCTGGGGAACATACAGTGAGCCTGTCTCTCTATAATAATAATTCAGTGTGTGATCTCCTGTCCCAGCCTGAGGAACAGTTAGCCTGTCAATCAATAATAATGCAGTATGTGATGTCCTCTCTCAGCTTGAGGAACAGAGAGTAAGCCTGTCTCTCAATAATAATAATTCAGTGTGGGATCTCCTGTCCCAGCCTGAGAAACAAACAGTGAGCCTGTCGTGAAATAATAATAATACAGTGTGGGATCTCCTGTCCCAGCCTGGGGAACAGTGAGCCAGACTCTCAATAATATTAATAATAATAATACAGTGAGATCTACTGTCCCAGCCTGATGTACAGACAGTGAGCCTGTCTCTCAATAATAATATAGTGTGTGACCACCTGTCCCAGACTGAGAAACAGACAGTGAGTCTGCCTCTCAACAATTATAATACAGTGTGCGACCTCCTGTCCCAGACTGAGGAAAAGACTGAGTCTATCTCTAAATAATAATAATACAGTGTGGGATCTCCTGTCCCAACCTCGGGAACAGTGAGCCAGACTCTCAATAATAATAATAATACAGTGTGATCTACTGTCCCAACCTGAGGAACAGACAGTGAGCCTGTCTCTCAATAATAATAATACAGTGTGTGATCTCCTGTCCCAGCCTGAGGAACAGACAGTGAGCCTCTCTCTCAGTAATAATAATACAGTGTGTGATCTACTGTCCCACCTCAAACGAAGACACAGTGAGCCTGTCTCTCAATAATAATAATACAGTGTATGATCTCCTGTTCCAGTCTGGGAAACAGAAAGTGAGCCTGTCTCTCAGTAATAATAATATAGTGTGTGATCCACTGTCCCAGCCTGAGGAACAGACAGTGAGCCTGTCTCTCAATAATAATAATACAGTGTGTGATTTCCTGTCCCAGCCTGAGGAACAGACAGTGAGCCTGTCTCTCAATAATAATAATACAGTGTGTGATCTCCTGTCCCAGCCTGAGGAACAGTGAGCAGTCCTAATAGTTACCGCTTTCCTGATTTAGCTCAGCAGCTTTTATTTCGCCTGAAGCGCAAGAAACTTTTGAGAACAGGTTGGGTTTGCTGTGCTCAACTGGCTCGGCGTCTTCGTGTCGTAGTGCCGCAATGGTGTATTTTCCTTCCTTCTCTTTTCAGCCCGGAAGAAACATTTTACTTCTTCCTTTTGTAGCCGACGCATGCCGACGCATGTGTTGTGTTGTGGATTTTCCCCTTCTTGAATTTGTACTCCTCCTCCCTCTCTCTTCCTATCTTTACCACTCCCTCTCTCTACCTCTCCCTCTCTCCCTAACCCCCTCTCTCTCCACCACTCTCCCTCTCCCTCGCCCTCCACCTCTTTCCCTCTCTCTGCCTCTCTACCGGTCTACCTCTCTCTACCTCTGCCTACCCCTCTCTGCTCTCTCTCTCTCACTCTGGAGTTTATTTTCCAGACAGAAATCCAGCTCCGTCCCTCCTGTGGAAGATTGGTGATGCAGGATGAGAGCATTGCAGCGGCAGGTTCTGTGGTCTGTTTCAAATCCGCCCGCGATGAGACACCGAGGAGAAATGAAGAGCCCCAGTTGCGCTAGAAAATCACCCGGGAAAGAGACTTTCAATGTAGGAAAAATAAGTCGTTAGTAACAGACATAATATGTTTGTTTTATTTTTTTAATCGCTGCGATGTGTGACTAAGCTCATACGACTAAGCGTTGCCCCCTTTGTCTAGATCTGGTAACCTGCTCGTCGCTGGTGGGCCACATCGTGTCCCCCGTCACTATACTGGGGCAATAGGACCCACACAGACCGCAGGGTGAGCACCCCCTGCTGGCCCCACAGAGAGGGAGAGGTAGAGGTAGGGAGAGAGGTAGGGAGGGGAAAAGTGAGAGGTAGGGAGAGAGGTAGAGAGAGGGAGGAGGAGTACAAATTCAAGCAGAGGCCTGAGTGGAGCACTGTCGTATGGCCCTGACATCAATCCCTCAACTCTCTGCATAAAGCAGTGTCTTATGGCCATGACATCCCACCCCCACCACTCTCAGTGGAAAGCACTGTCGTATAACCATGACATCCCACCTCCACCGCTCTCTGAGTAAAGAAGTATCGTCAGGACCTTACATCCCACCACCGCCACTCTCTACGTAAAGAAGTGTCGTATGGCCCTGACACCCACCCCTCCACTCTCTGCATAAAGTAGTGTCGTCAAGCCCTGACATCCCGCCCCCGCCACTCTCTGCGTAAAGCAGTATCGTCAGGCCCTGACATCCCACCCCTGCCACTCTCTGCATAAAGAATAGACACCTTCCCCTCAACTCTCTGCAGAATGCAGTCTCGTCAGGCCCTGACATCCCACCCCCGCCACTCTCTGCCTAAAGAAGTGTCGTATGGCCCTCACATCCACCCCTCCACTCTCTGCGTTAAGCTGTGTTGTCAGGCCCTGACATCCCACCTCCGCCACTCTCTGTGTAAACAGTATCTTATGGCCCTGACACCCACCCCTCCACTCTCTGCATAAAGCAGTGTCATCAAGCCCTGACATCCCACCTCCGCCACTCTCTGTGTAAACAGTATCTTATGGCCCTGACACCCACCCCTCCACTCTCTGCATAAAACAGTGTCATCAAGCCCTGACATCCCACCTCCACCACTCTCTGTGTAAAGCAGTGTCATATAGCCCTGACACCCACCCCTCCACTCTTTGAATAAAGCAGTGTCGTCAAGCCCTGACATCCCAACCCACCACTCTCTACGTAAAGAAGTGTTGTATGGCCCTGACATCCCATCCCCACCACTAACTGCGTAAAGCAGTATCGTCAGGCCCTGACATCCCACTCCCGCCACTGTCTACTGTGATGGAAATATAACTATCAAGGAAGCCACAAGAGAGAGTTCTCACCTGAGTAAGGTCTTTATTTCAATATTGCAATATTGGGAGCCCTGCTGCCACTTCGCAAAGTGCAACCAGAGACTCAATTTGTTACAAGCAGTACAGGGTTTTTATAAGACGTTGCGCTGTAAAAAAGTTCAGGACTTGGTCCCTTCTAAAACTTCCCCTTTCTCTAAGAGAAAACAGATTACATCATAGAGCGAGAGAAGAAAAACTAGATTTGTTATTCAAAGCTTATCAGTTACTTTCAGCTAATTCTAATGACCCAGACAGCATATATTGTTTTGGTACATTGTCTTCTAAACTAACCTAAACAGTGTACTTTGTTGACTAACTGTTTTCTAAAATTCTGCACGCACTGTAGCACAGCAGTTACATCCTTGAAATATATTATCTAAAAGCACCAATATATTTTTTTCAAAGCTCTCTACATTTTTAAGAATCAATTTACTTATTAGATTTCCACTTCACTACGTAAAGAAGTGTTGTATGGCCCTGACACCCACCCCTCCACTCTCTGCATTAAGCTGTGTTGTCAGGCCCTGACATCCCACCCCTGCCACTCTCTGTGTAAAGCAGTGTCATATGGCCCTGACATCCCACCCCCACCACTCTCTGTGTAAAGCACTGTCGTTTGGCCCTGACACCTCACCCCCGCCACTCTCCGTGTAAAGCAGTGTCATATGACCCTGACATCCCAACCCCGCCAAACTATGTGAAAAGCAGTGTCATATGGCCCTCACATCCCACCCCCACCACTCTATGTGTAAAGCACTGTCGTATGGCCCTGACATCAAACTCCTGCCACTTTCTGCGTAAAGCACTGTTGTATGGCCCTGACACCCACCCCTCCATTCTCTGCATAATGCAGTGTCCTCAGTCCCTGACATCTCAATACCCCCAATCTCTGCGTAAAGCAGTATCGTTAAGCCCTGACATCCCAACCCCTCCACTATCTGCGTAAAGCAGAATTGTCAGGCTCTGACATCCCACCCCTGCCACTCTCTGCGTAAAGCGGTGTCGTCAGGCCCTGACACCCACCCCTGCCACTCTCTGCGAAAAAATGTGTCGTATGGCCCTGATACCCACCCCTCCACTCTCTGCGTTAAGCAGTGCTGTCAGGCTCTGACACCCCAACCCCGCCACTCTCTCCGTAAAGAATTGTCGTATGGCCCTGACACCCACCCCTCCACTCTCTGCGTAAAGCAGTGTCGTCAAGCCCTGACATCCCACTTCCGCCACTCTCTGCATAAAGCAGTGTCGTCAAGCCCTGACATCCCACCTCCGCCACTCTCTGGGTAAAGCAGTATCGTCAGGCCCTGACATCTCACCCCTGCCACTCTCTGCCTAAAGAAGTGTCATATGGCACTGACACCCACCCCTCCACTCTCTGCGTAAAGAAGTGTCGTATGGCCCTGACACCCACCCCTCCACTCTCTGCATAACGCGGTATCGTCAGGCCTTGACATCCCACCCCCGCCACTCTTTCATAAAGTGGTGTATTACGGCCCTGACATCCAACCCCCGCCACTCTCTGCGTAAAGCAGTATCGTCAGGCCCTGACATACCACCCCTGCTACTATCTGCGTAAAGCAGTATCGTCAGGCCCTGACATCCAAATACCGCCACTCTCTGCGTAAAGCCCTCTCGTATGGCCCTGACACCCACCCCTCCACTCTGTGCATAAAGCAGTGTCGTCAACCCCTGACATCCCACCCCGTCCACTTTCTACGTAAAGCACTGTCGTATGGCCCTGAAATCCCACCTCATCCAGTCTGCGTAAAGCACAGTCGTCAACCCCTGACATCCCACCCCCGCCACTCTCTGAGTAAAGTAGTATCTTCAGGCCCTGACATCCCACCCCGCCACTCTCTTCGTAAAGAAGAGTCGTATGGCCATGACACCCACCTCTCCATTCTCTGCATAATGCAGTGTCCTCATGCCCTGACATCCCACCCCCTCCACTATCTGCGGAAAGCAGAATTGTCAGGCCCTGACATCCCACCCCTGCCACTCTCTGCATAAAGAAGTGTCGTATGGCCCTGATATCCCACCCCCGCCACTCTCTGCGTAAAGCAGTATCGTCAGGTCCTGACATCCCACCCTCACCACTCTCTGCGTAAAGAAGTGTCGTATGGCCCTGACAGCAATCCCTCCATTCTCTGCATAAAGCAGTATTGTCAGGTCCTGACATCCCACCTCTGCCACTCTCTGCGTAAAGAAGTGTCGTATGGCCCTGACACATTACCCCTCCACTCTCTGCTTAAAGCAGTGAAGTCAAGCCCTGACATCCCACCCCCTCCACTCTCTGCGTAAAGCACTGTCGTATGGCCCTGACATCACACCCCTCCACTCTCTACGTAAAACACTGTCGTATAACCCTGACATTCCACCTTCGCCACTCTCTGCGTAAGGAAGTGTCTTATGGCCCTGACACCCACCCCTAAACTCTCTACATAAAGCAGTGTCTTACGGCCCTGACATCCCACCCCCTCCACTCTCTGCGTAAAGCAGTATCGTCAGGCCCTGACATCCCAACCCCACCACTCTCTGTGTAGAGCACTGTCGTATAGTCCTGACATCCCACTCCTGCCACTCTCTGCATAAAGCAGTGTCTTATGGCCCTGGCAACCACTCCCGCCACTCTCTGCGTAAAGCATTATCGTCAGACCCTGACATCCCACCTCAGCCACCCACTGCGTAAAGCAGTATCGTCAGGCCGTGATATCCCACCGCTCCACTCTCTGAGTAAAGCACTGTCGTATGGCCCTCACACCCACCCCTCCACTCTATGCGTTAAGTAGTTTTATCAGGCCCTGACATCCCACCCCCAGCCCTCTCTGCGTAAAGAACTGTCGTATGGCCCTGACACCCACCCCCCCCCCCACTCTCTGCGTAAAGCACTGTCATATGGCCCTGCAACCCACCCCTCCACTCTCTGCGTTAAGCTGTGTTGTCAGGTCCTAACATCCCATCCCCTCCACTCTCTATGTAAAGCATTGTCGTATGACCCTGACATCCCTCCACCAGCACTCTCTGTATAAAGCACTGTCCTATAGTCCTGACATCCCACCCCTGCCACTCTCTGCGTAAAGCACTGTCGTATGACCCTGATATCCCACCTTCTCCGCTCTCTGTGTAAAGTACTTTCGTCAGCTTCTGACATCCCACCCCACCACTCTCTGCGTAAAGCAGTGTCGTATGGTCCTGACACCAATCTCTCCACTCTCTGCATAAAACAGTGTCTTATGGCGCTGACATCCCAACCCCACCGCTCTCTGTGTAAAGCCCAGGTTTTTGTTTGTTGTGTTTGTGCTTGTGTACTTTTTTGTTTTAAGTCTCCGGAGCTTTACTCGACCCCCCCTTCCTCCACCCAATAAAGGTTAATACCCCGGAGGAGGGGGTAGCTCTCAGCCGTGGACTCCCGGAGGTTTCCTTTCAGTTAAATGAGGTTTTTCCTCCCCCCAGTGCTGGGCAGCTCATGTGTTTGTATGGGCGTCGGGAGCCCATACAAACTCCCGACGCCCATACAAAGGGGGGGGTACTGTCACGCCCTCTGCAGCCAGAGGGCGCTCCTTCTCTGTCCTGTCCCTAGTTTCCGGTCTGCTGTCCTTCCTGTCCCTCTCTTTCCCTTGGGCTATATATTTCTGGGTCTTGCACTCTGTCCTCGCTCAGCATTGACGTTCGGATGTCCTGAGACCCGCCTAGCACCAGGGCGCCCCACGTCCGCTCCCTGAGGGCATAGGTTTCTATACGGCATTCCTGAACTCTTTGCACTAATGAGCCCGAGCCTTTTTCCCGTCTCGCCGCTACGCATATGGGTCTTTTTCCGCTCTCCTGCTCCCCACGGTTAGTCCCTTTGGATGTCCGTGACACTGCCAGCAGAGATGAAACTATGTTGTGTTAAGATTGTATCGCACAGTAGGAGTAGGAGGATCTCATTTAGAATAGTGCATATAATGTTGGTGCCTCTTCTTCTCAATTTAGGGTAGTTTCCACTTTCATGGTTCATTCCGAAGAAATCAGATGGGTTGACTTTGATCTATGTTCAAGACTCAAGAGATTCTGTCAGTGTAGAACACTACCCTTCAGACTAAAGATACTCAGCTCCTTCAGACCTGTCAGTGTGGGACACTCCCTTCAGACTAAAGAGACTCGGTTCCTCCAGCCTGTCAGTGTGGGACACTCCCTTCAGACTAAAGAGACTCAGCTCCTTCAGCCTGTCAGTGTGGGACACTCCCTTCAGACTAAAGAGACTCAGTTCCTTCAGACTAAAGACTTCTTTCAGCCTGTCAGTGTACCTTTGATGGAAAGGGTGCCAGTCCGTCAAAGGATGCTAACCACTATACCAGAACTGTGCCACCATCTGACTTCTGAACAGTGTAAACTAATTTTCTGAAATAATCTGCTGAAACTTTTTTGCGCCACCTTCTTTGTTGTCAGTGTTTTGTCTTTGTCGTATTGGTTTTGCTGGACCTTGGCCATAAGAACACAAATTTATCCCCCCACCCCAATAGATATAAATCCAAACCTGATTTGCCAGGGATTAAAATTTAAATGAGTCCAAAGTAAAGCAGAGAGACTGATTTGCAAAGGCACCTGGCACGGGGTGGGGGGAGGAGTCCGATTTGAATATTGTCCCTTCAGAGAATCAATTAGATAGGGCCTAGCTAAGCCCAAATGGTTTCCTTGGGGACCGCAGCTAGGTGATCCGAGGGCTGTACAGTCCTGGTAACAGTCCGCGTCTACGCAGCATCCCGGGAAGTCGGAGACACTCCCCGCATCCAGAGGGGAGAAGAAGGGTGAGTGGTGACTAAATTAGAGAGGAAAAAAATATCGAGGAGCAAAGTTTCAGAAAAAGTGCAAAGTTTCAGAAACGCTGTGTAATGAGTGACTTATTAGGAAATCCTGATGTTACTGTTTCGAGGTGTGGAAGAAGATTTTGAGGATTATAGGGAAATTTCAGGACATTTTAAAGATTATCAATGTCCAAACCTGCGAGAAATGTAAGCTTTGTTCGTTTGAGAGTCTGGGAACTTTTAAGCGGGTAGGTTTTTTTTTAAGTACCAAGCAAACCGACAGGGCTCAAAAAGAGCGTTTATTTCACTTTAAGCCCGCAATGTGACCTGTTTTGAAGAGGTAGTGGTTGGTTGTTTTATTGGAGTAAGTGGCGACTCCAAAGCCAGGCTCTGCCTTATGTGAAACTGTACCGGTCAAGCGATGTTGACCCAGGGAGAACCTGATGAGAAAGATGAAAAACAATCAGCTTCTCCTTTATTTTCATGACATCACCTTGCTTTAAGTAACTGCTTATCCAGTTAAAAACAAATCGGTGTCTCTGTGGCTCAGGCTCTGTGCCTGTGGCTGGAAGGGTTTGCCGGTTCAAGTCCCGCAGCTGGCAGAGGAATCCTACTCTGTTGGGCCCCTGAGCAAGACCCTGAACCCCAGCTGCTCCAAGGGTGTCGTATAAATGGCTGACCCTGCGCTCTGACCCCCAGCTTCTCTCTCCCTGCCTGTGTGTCTCATGGAGAGCAAGCTGGGGTCAGTGAAAAGACAAATTCCTAATGCAAGAAATTGAATATGGCTAATAAAAGTGATCTGATCTTACCAATTCAGGGCCACAGGACCTATTCTGGCAAGCAAAGGGCACTAGGCGGGCTACACTCTGGACAGGACGCCACTCCATCCTAGGTCTTGGTAAATTGATCATGTATTATGTCTTTATTATATTATATTATATATTATATTATATAGTATGTGTTGTGTTTGTCCGGCAAAGCCAAGTTCCCATCTGGGCCACTAAAGTCTGGAACCTAATTGGAAACTACATCTAAAAGAAAATCGAACAAATCTGAAAGGAGCTCTTAAGTGTTTCTCTGATTGCAGATTCACCGACCCACAGTGATGGCTAAGAAGATATGCCTCACCTTAATCGTCTCAGGTTAGTGAGTCCTTTTTTCATTTGTGTGGACTAACCCTGAACCTCTGTTTGGAAAGATGATGTTGCTTTACTGCACAGTATTCAAGTTCAAGTTCAAGTTCATTGTCACTATACTCATATACAGGTATATGGTATAACGAAATGCTATTTAGCGAGCTCTCAGACGATACGTAGTACAAAAAAACAACAAATCAATTGTATAATAAAAGAAAGACAGAGACAACAGGCATTGTGCAAAAACAACAACAGGCAGTGTGCAAAACAACAAAAGGTAACAGGTAATGTGCAAAACAACATCAGATGTACAAAAACATGCATCGACATAATGAAATAAAAGGATAGAAATTATGGGGAGTGAGCTTTTTGACATGTAAGGTAGAGGTAGATTTCAATGTGTGTTTGAGTTTTTGGTAAGAAAGAAGGCACTGTGAGGTTCAGATCATAGGTGAGAGGTGAGGTGAGAGTGAGAGAGGCTGGGAGTTTAATAGTTTGATAGTGCAGGGGTAAAAACTGTTTCTGAGTCTGGTAGCCTGGGGCCAAATGCTCCGGTACAGTTTTCCAGATGGTAGAGGGTCATACAGTCTGTAGCTGGGGTCTGTGGGGGTCTTTGATGATGCTTAGAGCTTTCCTCAGGCACCATCTGTCATCAATGTCCTGTATAGATGGGAGGGCAGCCCCAGTATGTGAACAGAACTGTGTCACCAGCTCTCTGTAACTATCTGAAACACAACGACGGTTACTTATCGACAGATACTTTATTGATCCCGTGAGGGGAAATTGCAGTGCGACAGCAGCACAGTCATCACAGCAACAGTGTAATGAAATGATACAACAATACAAAAACACAATCCAATCAGTCCAGTCAGTGAGAAGTGCGCTAAGAAGAGTCGCTCACAGTCCAGAATATACAAAGAGCAAGCCGGAACAGTACACAAAAAAGTTATATTGCACAATATAAATATATTGTCCCTGGCATGTATTGCACAAAAAACAGTTGTAAACGGGGAAAAAAAAAACAGAGGGAAGCAGAGAGTTTACTGTTTAGTCCAAAACCAGGTCAGTGTCAGTGCTGCTCCTGCCCAGACACACAGTGGATGAGTGGTAGAGTGACCTCCTGTAGCGCCCCCCGTCCCACCGCGGGTGGATCAGCCTGTCGCTGAATGTGCTCTTCATTCTCCCAAGCATGTCTTAGAGGGAAAGATGGGAGATGTCCATGATGGCCTGTAAGGTTTTTCCTGGGGCACACGATCGACCTTTTTGGAGTTCTCCAGTAAAAAGGCAAAGAAATATGTGTGCAGCTTCATTCAAATACACCGTTTGCTCCAGCCTACTTGTTAATTTTATTTAGAATTGGTCACAAATTTATATAGTGTCATAGGGAAAAAAAAAACAGTGAACGGTTATAGACAATTTGCCAAGGTTAATTTATGGCTGGTTTTAAAAAAATGATTATATACAGTATATGTATTGTAATCTCCTCATGTGGGCTTTTTCTCTCCTTTCCAATATGGACCGGCAGAGATGGAAGATGAAAAGAGGTTTATTCAGACCTCTGAACTTCGGTGTTGAAAGGGCTGGCGCTTACAGTCAGTCCCAATAAAGTCAGTCCAGGGGTCTGTGTCCCCGGTCCAGTTAGTCCAGGCGGTCTGTGACCTCTGGTCCAGTCAGTCAAGGAGGTCCGTGACCCCGGTCCAATTAGTCCAGGGATCTGTGACTCTGGTCCAGTTAGTTCAGGGGTCTGTGTCCCCGGTCCAGTCAGTCCAGGGGTCTGTGACTCTGTTCCAGTTAGTCTAGGAGTCTGTGTCTCTGGTCCAGTCAGTCCAGGGGTCTGTGACTCTGGTCCAGTCATTCCAGGGATCTGTGCCACCAGTCCAGTTAGTCCAGGGCTCTATGACTCTGGTCCAGTCAGTGCAGGACTCTCTGATCCTGACCCAGGGAGAGCTCAGGTCTAGTAAATCTTACAGGTCACCCTGAATCGCCAGTTTTATTGATGTTTGCTCCCAATGATCCCTTAGTTACTTTATTGAACAGACCACTTGTTTAATCGATCATAGTCCAGGTGATCCAGGCCTTTATTAATTGATCAAAGCACTGTTATTTACTCCTGGTCCTGGAGTGTGACAGGTAAATTTATGAGTGAGAGCCTTATAACAGTGCCAATCGAGTCTAATTGCATTTAGAGTGTATTCAAACCATTAAGAGTCCAGGAAAGGACATCAATATGCCCTTTGATTATTTGCAGGCTCCCTTTAAAACCCACTGGGAAAGGTTCAAGATGCTTCTAAATCTGGAGGTCTCAGTCCTGGTCCAAATCCAGGTATTAAGAGCCTAGGATGGAATAAAGATTAAAAGATACAAAAGCCCTCCAGGCTCAGAAATCAAATCAAATCAAATCAAAGTTTATTTATCAGATGCACAACAAAATGGCATGCAGCAGCAGTAGTTGCTGGCAATGAATTGTCTTTTTCTGCGAGCTCACAAAAACCACAAGAATCACAGAAATCACAAAATTCACAAAAACACAAAAATCACAAAATTGAGGTTACATTTTTTTAAATGGAATAAAACTCAATATGAGTAGAGCTGCTATGTGTCCATGGTGTATGCAATATATACAAGTAATGCAGTTATGCTGAATACAGTGAAAACTGTGTGTCCATGTAGCCATTACAGGTGATTTGCTAAAGGAGCTGCAGGTTGGCTATTTAGCAGTCTAAAGTCTCAACAGTGAATAACAGTCTTATAGTCTCAAAAGTGAATATCAGAGCTCTTCCACAGCCTTTCCTTTACTTATGTGCTTTGTGAGGAGACTGTTCAAGACTTTTTCTGTTGGGGACACAGTCTCTTTCTGCAGGATCAAGATGGCTAAAGTCTCTTAAGTACTTGGCTCACCAATGACTGGAGTGGTTGCACCCTGGATTCAGTTCTGCTGTCTGCTGTCTGGAGTTGGTATGTGCCTCCAGTTCATGTGTGTTTCTTATAGGTTTGCCCCGGTTTCTTCCCATAGTCCAAAGCCATGCTGGTGGGTTAATTGGCTTCTGGGAAAATTGGCCCTGGTGTGAGTGTGGGCATATCTGTGCCCTGCAATAGGCTGGTGTCCCTGTGTTAACATAGTCATTCATCTGTCCTGCCTTGTGCCTGTGGCTTATGGCTCGCTCACATTGTTTCGAGGATGCAAACGACGCATCAGCATAAACACCTGTCTTTTCCCCGAGTATCCTCCCTGAGTTTTGCATCGAAAGTTTGTTTTTCCTGCCGGCACGCCAGAACCCCACACTTAGACATGATCTGTCAGGTGTTTTTGGTTTAAATCATTTGAATTTCATTTGCTGCCCGCTTCTCGGCCTCCGCTAATCCCGCTGTATCAGCTGCGATCGTCTGCAGTCTGGACTGGTCCGCTCATCTGGATCTGAGCAAAGTACAGAAATGACCAGGGGGCCGATTGCTCATCAAAGAACCTGTGGCCACCAGCCTACCAACTCGGAGGTTGTACCTCCTTAGATAGATAGATACTTTATTGATCCCGTGAGGGAAAGTGCAGCGCAACAGCAGCTTTACACAGACAACACAGCCACAGTGTAACGAATGATACAATAATAATAAAAATAATAATACAATACATACAATACAATCAGTACAGTGAGGGGTGCACTAAAAGAGTTACTCACAGTCCAGACACACAAAGAACAAACTAGAACAGAACAGTACGCAGAAAAATCGTAGCACACATATGAAAATAAATATAGATCTAAATATAGATATAGATATAAATATAAATGTATTGCACGGGTCCCTGGCATATATTGCACAAAAAACGGTTGTAAACGGGAAAAGAAAAGAAGAGAACAGATGTAGCAGTAGATGTGTAGATGCGTTCAGTCCAGAAACAGGTCACTGTCAATGTTGCCTCTGCCCAGACGCAAGGTGGATGCGTTGTACAGTCTTATGGCAGAAGGCAAGAATGACCTCCTGTAGCGCTCCCTGTCGCACCGTGGATGAATCAGTCTATTGCTGAACATGCTCTTCATTTCTACAAGCCTGTCATAGAGGGGATGGGAGATGTTGTCCATGATGGCCTCTAGTTTGGACACCATTCTCCTCTCAGCTACTACCTCCAAGGGGTCCAGGTCAGACCCAATGACAGAGCTTGCTCTCCTGATGAGCTTGTTCTGCCTTTTAGAATCCACAGCTCTAATCCCAGGGCCCAAGCATACCACTGCGTAGAAAATGGCGCTCGCCACCACCGACTGATAGAACAAATGTAGCATCTTACTACATACATTGAAGGACCTGAGCCTCCTCAAGAAGTAAAGCCGGCTCTGTCCCTTCTTATAGATGGCCTCGATGTTCTTAGACCATTCCAGTCTATCATTGATGTGCACTCCCAGGTACTTGTACGAGTCCACCATCTCCACGCCACTCCCATGGATGTAGATAGGAGTAGGTTTGACCTTTTTCCTCCTGAAATCTACCACCAGTTCCTTTGTCTTTGTTACATTTAGTTCCAAGTGGTTCAACCCGAAGTTCAAAGTCCGAAGTATAGAGAGTGAAGAGGAATGGAGAAAGAACTGTCCCTTGAGGTGCCCCTGTGTTACTCACTACCTGTTCAGACACACAGTTCTGAAGTCTCACAGACTGTGGTCTGCCTGTCAGGTAGTCAGTGATCCACGAGGTCATGGAGGCATCGACTTGCATATCACACTGGCACTAACTCTCCCAGACGTCAGTGAACATACCAGCATGCCTTTCGACTGGGGAGCAGACTGGAGCAACCTAGAGGAAACCCAGCGTGAGCACAGTGTCGAATATACAAACCAGACCAGAAGCAGAGCTGAACCCAGCGTCCCAACGCTGAGAAACTGCAGTCCTAAAGCTCCTGTGCCACTTCACAGTGCATTGGCAGACCCATTTGAAATCCTCCCCCAGGGAAGACAAAACCACTCAAAACGACAGCCACAAATGTCGGGCTGAGAAGTGCCGGGCCATTCCCCGACCGGATTTGCTTCTCCGACGCGTTGGCACGTCGTGCGCTGGCTTGGCCAGGCATCGCGAGCTGATCACCCCTGCTCCTAAGCCTCAACCCTGCCTCCTGTGTTTCAGGCCTCTGGGAGTTGGTCTCGCCTCACCACTACCACTTCGTGAGCAAGCGCAGGACGTGGGCGGGGGCTCGGGCGTACTGCAGGGGCCAGTACATGGACATGGCTACCGTGAGTGGGCCAGCCGACCTGGAGCAGCTCCTTGCCACCGCCGAGCCGGTCACGGGCTGTGCCTGGACCGGCTTGTACTATGTCTGGGACCTGTGGCAGTGGTCCCTCGGGGGGGGCTACCTCTACGGCGCGGGGAGGTCTGCTTTTAACAGCTGGCGTGCGGGAGAACCAAACAACTACGGCGGCAAGGAAAACTGCGTGGCGATGGTTGGCGGCGGGTTGTGGGCCGATCGCCATTGCAGTTTCAAGAGCTATTCCGTTTGCTATCAAGGTAAATGGCCCCTGAGTCTTTTACGGCCTTTTACGGTCTTTCTCACGCGACTACTGCATGTGAAGGTGGTGGTGGGAGGGGGGGGGGGGTTGGGAGTACGAGAAATTCCCCATTGTTCTCGGAATTGAATCCTTTGAGTGGCTCTTGGGCTGATGGGATGGCGGCACCGGGGCCCTGGGTTCAAATCCTGGGGTGGCGAGGTGGAGTTTGCATGTTCTCCCCTTGTGTGTGGGGGTTTCCTCCAGGTGCTCCAGTGTCCTCCCACAGTCCAAAGACGCTCTGGTGAGTGAATTGGCTGCTGGGAATGTTTGGCCCTGGTGTGACTGTATGCGGTGCTTGTGCCTCCGTGCAGTGGACTGGCGTCCCATTCAGGTGGTACCCTGCCTGTTGCTTGCCAAGGCTGCTCCGCGACCCTCAACCCGACTACTGACTGGGGTTCACTTCTTCAGGGGGGGAAGGCGCAGCCGATCAATACTTCCTAGTGGCTGAGGCCAAGAACTGGACAGAAGCCCTGACGTTTTGCAGAGAACATTACACCGACCTGACCCGGGTGAGGAGCCAGAGCGAGAATGAGTTAGTAAGAGTCACGGCCGGAGGCAGGGAGGTCTGGATCGGACTGTTCACCGAGCCCTGGAAATGGTCCGATGGGGACGTCTCCACTTTCCGCCCCTGGCACGTGGGCGAGCCCAACAATTATGGCGGCATCGAGAGCTGTGGCGCCGTGAATCTTCAGGGGAGTGCGAGAGGCTCCTGGAATGACTATAATTGCAACACCACCTACGCTTTCTTCTGCTACAGTGATAAGTTATCGCGGTGCCACTTCGACAGCCTTATGGAGGTAACCTTGCAGGGAACGTCGCCGGCACTTTGCTATTCCACGACCGCTTGTCCAGTTCGCACTTGTGGTGGCCCAGAGTCGGTCCCAGGGTGCACTGGGTGCAGTGGTTAGCATTGCTGCCTCGTAGTGCCTGAGCTCTGGGTTCAGTATCTGGGCTGTTGTCTGCATGGAGTTTGAATGTTCTCCTTGTCTTTGCGTGGGTTTTCTCCTGCAGTACGAAGACATGCTGGTAGGTTTTGAATCGGCTCCTGGGAAAATGAGCTGTGGTGTGTGCCCTGTGACGGACTGGCATTACTGCCAGGGTTAACCTTGCCTTGCACCTGTTGCTTTCTGGGATAGACTCTGGAGCCACCTTCAGAGCACCAGTCTTTTGTAATATTGTAAGTGATGTTTTGACGTCCTTGACCATATAACTGTCCCTCAGACCAGGCAGGGTGAATCACTTAATGCTACTTCAGAATGGGGTTTGCCTCTTTTTTTGTCTTCTATGCTGTTTTCATCCTTTCCTCCACAGGGAAGAGAGTGGTGCTGAGAGTAAGGATATTAATGGACTCGGAAGTGAATCCTAATGACCCAGATGTTAAAGAGTGGCTTCTGGTCCAGGTATAGGAAATCGACTACTAGATTGTGTCAGTGTGCATAGGTGGCTTGCGATATTCCAGGCTCCTCGTAAAGAAGAAACTAAGCAAATCATACTGTTGGAGCTGCAGTAGACAAAAAAGATCATCCAGTCAATGCTATGCATAATGAGCCACACATTGCTTTGTTATACAGAAATCAGAAATACACTCAATCATAATGGTTGTCACACATTGCACGCAGT
The DNA here is from genome assembly GCF_040954835.1 of Lepisosteus oculatus. Lineage (NCBI taxonomy): Eukaryota > Metazoa > Chordata > Actinopteri > Semionotiformes > Lepisosteidae > Lepisosteus > Lepisosteus oculatus. The sequence goes on from NC_090709.1 coordinate 4,483,050, forward strand.
GGGTTCCTACCAATATGAATCATTATTGGGGATTTTCTTTGGTTAAAAAGCAGCATTTTAGGAATTCAGGAAACAATCAGATGAATATAAAGGGATAGTGTACTTATTATTGTAGTGTTACCTCACCTGGCTGGGGAAATCATTTGTGAAGAATGAGCCAGGGAGGCAGTTGCAAGGGTCAAGATAGGATGGAAGGAGGGGAGCAAGAGAAGATTAGCGCAGAGCTGTGGACAGACTGGGAGTATTTATAAACTGGGGAGTGGAAGTGATTAATAAACACAATACAAAACAAACAGAAGAAATTACTATTATCTTCCTTTTGGCATTTTGAATTAAGGGAGCATATGAATAGGCCCAAAAGTGCAGGGTAGTTATAGAGTTAATAAGGGCTTTAAACTAGAATATAAGAGAGAGAATACTGGAGATCATAGTTGCAGTTATATCAAAACGCTGACCTTTCCCTTGCTGGCTTTGTTTATTGTATCATGCCTGCTCACGTTGGATTGCTCAAAGACCCTTCCGAGTAACCACAGCAACTGACGTGGCCACCTGTCAGTCACCTGGTTGCCGTGACAGTGCAATCAGGTGGAAGATCAGTTCCACCTGCTCACAGTCAGCCCTCCACTCGCTCAGTGTTAGGGAGTTCAGGCTTGAGCCTTGGTGTTCCTTAGTCAAGTTTTCCTTGATTCTTTGACCCCATTTCCCTCGACCTTGCTCTTGGATTGCCCTTGTGTTTGCTCCTTGGCGTCCAAGATTTCTCGCCTCGACCTCGTTTCTTAGCTGCTTCGCTTGGGTATCTATCGGCTCCGGGCTTTGCTTGCTTTCGACGTCACCTCTCTGGCTGCCTCCCTGCTTCGTTCTGCGACTTTGAATCCCACTACGTCCCACGTTTTCCAGAGCGCTCACTCCAGCTGCCACCTCCCACTACAGACCACTATCACCCACCACAGGCGCTGTCTGCTGCTGCTTCCGTTTCGCCCGGCGATCGCGTCCTCCCTGCCGCGACAAGACCGCGGCTCTCGTTCAGGAAGACGTACCGGGCCCTGATTTCTGACCCGGGCTGCTGTGGTACTGTCCCCTCCACAGGTGACGAGAGAGCTGTCCAGGCACACCGAGCTGGGCAACACCAGCCTGCGCTGGGGCCAGGAGGACAATGGCGTGGTGTTCTCGAAAGACGAGGAGGAAGATGGTGAGATGCTTAAGCAGCACAGCCTTGGCGTTGCGCATTCTGAACGCCAGGAACTTCATCAGTGATGTCTTTGCTCCACAGGGCAGTGCCACCCTATGGGAGACTGAGTGTCGGAGGATCAGTCTGCACAGGATTCCTCTGTGAAACACTGGCGACTGGCCACTGGCGACCGACTTAGACCGACATCTAAGAATAATGCAAGCTTCAAATACCGTAGCATTTATATTAAGGTTCAATATATATGGATATAGAATAATATTTTCTCTATGAGTGGTTCTCTGTTTAAACATGAAGGTCTGGTCTCAGTACAGTGAAAATGCATTGAGAGTTGTTTAATGAATATATATATATATTATCACATTTAAATGTAGTAGTAGTATTCAGGTCCAAGGGAATACTATTTGAGAACTGTTTGCTTTGGCAATCACTGGTGTATTTTTCCTCTCACGTATGTTTGGACGGGAACATTCGATCAGCCTTACTGGGCAACTTGACTTTCTGACCAGCTGCTCAAAAGTTGGATTTCAAAAGTTTTAAGGAGAATAAAAGTGGTTGGTTAGTTGATGGTTGATGACATTGAAACCACAGATCAGAACAGGTGGACTTACAGTAAGTGGAATATGATTAAACGTCAGATTTTCAATTTTGACAGCTTAGAGACTAACAATAGACTAAACAGATTAGGAACATCTATTCTACACAGGGGGACGTAGTAAGATCTGTAAATTATTCCATGTATTATAAGTACATGTGTACAGAACAAACACTGAGCTCTAATAAGCTGAATTGTCTATTGGTATCATTAACTTTTCATATGTTCTTAAGTAATTTGATTTGTTATAAATAATAATAATTGCTTACACTTATATAGCGCTTTTGTGGACTCTCCACTCAAAGCTCTTTACAGGTTAATGGGGATCCCCTCCACCCCCTTGTGAGCAGGGTGACAGCTGATCCACTGTGAGAGCGGAGGGAGTGTCTCCCTCTACTGCACGGACACCGGAATTCAGGGATTAAGCCGCACTTCCTTAGTGACCGTTGCTATGCACGACTTTCGTTTTTTTTTATTGCAACAGCAAAAATTCATACCGTACAAACAAGAGTACATATAACATATAACACCAATAACACCGTCAGGGGCTACATACTGTAATACAATTGCACTTGACCAAAAAAAAGACTAAACAAGGTAAAAAAAAGATAAGGTCCACACAACTCTCACATTCTTACATTTAGAAATACTGTATTGTAGATAACTCCCTTTTGCCTATTTTAAACTTTTCAAACATGTGTCTCAGACCATTTCATTTAATCTATATAATAACGTGTAGTATTAATGATTTAAAAGTAACATACTTCAAGGAACTTCTTGAAGGAGACATACTGTATATATCTGTGCATACTCAGGGTTATAGTGCTACTTAATCACGCTGGCATGTATGGAATAAATAGTGGATTATAGTGACCATGCAGCTTGGTGTCGGTCACCAGAGTAATTAAACATAGCAGTAATTGCCTTTGCTCCTAACAAGGCTGTCAAGAAAGGATCGAGGCTGCCAGGGTTGTATAAATCTTGAATATACCTGCTCAATATCTGGAACTGCAGTCGACTTTCATGAGCGTAAGACATCATCCAAACTAGGTACTGTGTAATCATCGTGGTCGTAGCTCCTCTGTCATCCAATGGAAGCACAAGGCACCTGCGTTCAAGTCTTTTGTGAGGTCATGTGCATGCATCCAGGATGGATAGTGGTGTACCCTGCTAGTCCCATAAGGGACACACACACAGAAGAATATGCAGACTCCACCCCAACAGCACTCTGGGTCTGGACTTGAACCCGGGGCCTCTGCAGTACGAGGCAGCCAAGCAAAACCACTGAGCCACAGAGCTGTCCCCCAGGTACCTCCATATATATCCATATATGTCCCTCCATATATATCGAATAAGGAGTCTCAGAGGCTCCTTAACACAATTCTTGCTCCTTAACCTGAAGCACTGGACAATAATGAGACAGGCAAATTGCTATAAAATAAAATAAAAAGCAAACTCGAGCTAAATCTCTTCCTACAAAGTGGATGTCCAAAATCGAACAGAGTTTTAAAAAAATGCATTGCCATCTAGGACTACACCCCCAGGGTGGTAGAAACATTTGCCACATAATTACTCTGTAATCAGACTTCCTGCGGTTTCAATGTGAAATATACATCATTCAGCTCAAACGTTTTCTTGCTCTGTGGTGTTGTCATTGGAAGCTTATTAATATTCGTGACCAGCATTCATGTTCCATGCGCCTGAAGTGTGTTGCCATGTGAAACAGCTTAATAATAAAAATTAATAATAATCCCTTACATTTATATAGTGCTTTTCTGGACACTCCATTCAAAGCGCTTTACAGGTTAATGGGGATCCCCTCCAGCCCCACCAGTGTGCAGCCCCACCTGGATGATGTTCCAGTCCGCTCAGCACACAGAAGCTCTCAGTGGGGAGGGGAGCAGAGGGATGAAGCCAGTTCAGAGATGGGGATAATTAGGAGGCTGTGACTGGTAAAGACCAGGGGGGGATTAGACCAGGACAATGGGGTAACACCCCTACTCTTTTCGAGAAACGCCCTGGGATTGTTGATGACCACAGAGAGTCAGGACCTCGGTTTTACATTTCATCCGAAGGACGGCGCCTGTTTACAGTCTAGTGTCCCCATCACTATACTGGGGCATTAGGACCCACACAGACTGCAGGGTGAGCGCCCCCTGCTGGCCCCACTGACACCTCATCTTAAAATCTTTTTTAAAAATCTGCGGCCGGCAGAGGAATCCTACTCCGTTGGGCCCCTGAGCAAGGCCCTTAACTCCAACTGCTCCAGGGGTGCTGTACAATGGCTGACTCTGCACTCTGACCCCCAGCTTCTCTCCCTGTCTGTGTGTCTCATGGAGAGCAAGCTGGGGTCTGTGAAAAGACACATTCCTCATGCAAGAAATTGAATATGGCTAATAAAAGTGATCTGATCTTATCTTTGTGAAGATAGTGGTAAAAATGGCACACAGCACAGCTTCTTCTGGTGCAAGATGACTACAGCCCCTGCTGCCATCACACACAGAAGTGCCAGAATCACCCTGACATGCAGTCTGGAATCCAGGCGGTCAGAGTTCAGACATGCGGCATAATCTGTTATAGAGACAAGAAAAGTTTCAGATGTTATCTGCTGCATAACAAAAAGAATGTGACTCTGTTATCACCCTAGTGTGTGATACAGTATAATACACACTGATCTGCTCCAGACTCACCCCAGTGTGTGATGCAGTATAATACACACTGATCTGCTCCTGTATCACCCCTGTGTGTGATACAGTATAATACACACAGATCTGCTCCAGACTCACCCCAGTGTGTGATAAAGTATAATACACACTGATCTGCTCCAGACCCACCCCAGTGTGTGATAAAGTATAATACACACTGATCTGCTCCACTCTCACCCCCATGTGTGATATAGTATAACACACACTGATCTGCTCCAGACACTTACCCCAGCTCAGCGTGACGCTGTGGTTGGAGCTGTGATGAGTGACAGTACAGCTGTATTCCTCGATCTTACTCTCTCAGATCTCCACACTCTTCTTCAGCTGTCTCCGTTGGGTCTGAGCCCACTGGACCACACGTCCTCTCCCTAGGTCTCTCCAGGCCTGAACAAACTGACCTCTATGACTCCAGGACTGAAGCCAGTGACCAGACAGGACAGAGAACAGCTCTGTGTGTCTCCCAGATGCTTGGAATAGACAAACACCTGAGGAGAGACTGAGAGGGAGACCGGAAGCAATGTTAACACACTGAGAATTAGTGTGGACACTGTGCAAGGTGAGGCAACATCGCTGCACAGACAAAATATTGTGTGGCTCCTTTCTGCAAACCTTTACAAGCACAACATGTCATTATTAGACAATTATACAAATCAAACACATTTTCTCTTTGTCTGTTTCTCAGGCTGGGACAGGAGGTCACACACTGTATTATTATTATTACTGAGAGACAGGCTCACTGTTCCTCAGGCTGGGACAGGAGATAACACACTGTATTATTATTATTAAGAGACGGGCTCACTGTCTGTTCCTCAGGCTGGGACAGGAGATCACAGTAGAACTGGAGCAGTGCAGACATGTCCTGTTCACACAGGATCACACAAGCTTCACATTCACACAGACACAGACACACACTCACACACGAGCCAATTTCCCATAAGCCAATTTACCCACCAGCAAGTGGGAGGAAACCCACACAAACATGAGGTGAAAATGCAAACTCCACACAGACAGCATCCCAGAAACTGCACTGTGCCACCCACTCCTCTGCACATGGGGGAACTCCTTGTGTAGAGCTTCTAGGTGCATTTGTCTCATATTGTATCTGATATCTCTCTGTCTCACCTTTGTGTGTTTTTTGTGTTTCTCTCTGTACTGCAGGAATCTCTTCAGTGTTTCCATACAGTCAGTCTCCAGGAAGAATCTGGTATACTGGTTTTTAATCTTGTTCTGGTTCCAGTCCCTTTGAGTGCCCTCTGCCTCCAGGGAACTTGCTCTCCAGGTCATGTTGTCCACCTCAAAGGACAGGAAGTCTTGTCCATTGAAGCTGTAGTGACCAAACAGAGCTACACTCCCTCCAGTCTACAGCCTTGCCACCTCTGGAGCGCATCTGGAGAGAGAGACCGAGGACACTGACACAGACAGAGAGACCAGGGACAGTGACACACACACAGAGAGACTGGGGACAGTGACACACTGAGAGAGAGACCAGGGACAGTGACACACACAGAGAGACCGGGGACAATGACACACACACAGAGAGAGCAGGGACACTGACACACACACACACACACACACACACAGAGACAGAGACAGAGACAGAGACAGAGACAGAGACAGAGACAGAGACAGAGACAGAGACAGAGGACACTGACACGCACACAGAGACAGAGACAGAGGCAGGGACAGAGGACAGAGGACAGAGTACAGAGCGGAGGGCTGACTGACCTTTCCCCATGTTGCTCCTCTTCCTCAGCCTCTCCCTGCTCTCCGTCTCCTCGTGCTCGTAGTCGACGTCTCTGAGGCCGGCAGCTCCGCTGGGCCAGCGGAGCCTCCAGGAGGCGCTGTCCCAGTGAGAGACCGTCTGCTGGTCCAGCACCCTGGAGATCAGGAGCTGGGAGAGGAGCCCTGCCTCCGACACCGCTGTGGAGCTGTAGACCAGCCAGTGGGAGGCTGAGGCGCTCTCTGTGTGCGGGGGAGTGAAAGGAGAACGGCGCTGTTTCCTTAGCACTTGAGTGCGGACCTTTTAATTTCAATTCAATTTATTTGGATATAGTGCCTTTCACAACAGGTTGCCCCAAGTGAACAATGCAAGTGACACTGTGTGAAAACAGAACAGAAGAACAGAAGACCAGTAGACAACAGAGGAGAGGAACCAAAAACTCCTTAGTATGGAGAAAAGAAACCTCTGGGGGTCCATGGTCAACTGGCTGCCCATCCCTTTTGGGCATTCTAACATTATACAATTAAGAAAAAGAAAATAAATGAATGAGGGTATTAATCCACCCGTCCATCATGTCTTCTGTGTGTCAGTACTCCATGCAGATCTCTGTCGAGCAGCAAACTCCTCCTAGACGATAGCTATATCCAGACAGATAGCGCCCATCTAAGACACTGAAGAAATGAAGTTCCTTTCACTCGCTGGCCACACACTTCTGAGACGAGGAACAGGCCTGGCAGCTCCTGTTCTCTAAGGGAGAATTTCTTTTTTACTGGGGCGATCCGAACTTTTCTCAAGAGCTGGTTGACAAACGTGTCGTCGTAATTTTAGACAGACAATCAGACACACACCTACTTGCAGGCAGTCAGTCAGATAGAGTAAGACAGACTCTCGCAGGCAACCAGTCAGACAGTCAGACAATCAGACAATCAGACACACACCTACAGTACTTGCAGGCAGTCAGTCAGTCTATCAGACAGACACAGGCAGATAGTCAGACAGACAGACACAGGGGGGCAATCAGACAGACAGTCAGACAGTCAGACAGACTCTCGCAGGCAGGCAGTCAGACAGTCAGACACACACCTACAGTACTTGCAGGCAGTCAGTCAGTCTGTCAGACAGACACAGGCAGACAGTCAGACAATCACACCTGACACCTGATACCTGAAGGCTCCTTGGCTGAAATGTTGTTTTCTTTCTTCTCTTTTCAGCATGGAATAAACCTATTCCTTTGCAGCCTAAGCATGCTGATGCAGCTACCCCACCTGAATTAGTCAGACAATCAGACACACACCTACATGCAGGCAGTCAGTCAGTCATACACACAGTCCTGAAAAAAGAGAAGAAAAACATTAATAAAAAAACCATCCAAACCGTCCATCCATTTTCTAACAGCTGTATCCAGTCCAGGGTCACAGGGGGGAGCTGGAGTCTATCCCAGCAAGCAACAGGCACAAGGCAGGGTTCACCCTGGACAGGACAGCAGTCCATCACAGGACACGCACACACACCCTGGACAGGGCACCAGTCCATCACAGGACACACACATACACACACACACCCTGGACAGGGCACCAGTCCATCACAGGACACACACACACACCCTGGACGGGGCACCAGTCCATCACAGGACACACACATACACACACACACACCCTGGACAGGGCACCAGTCCATCACAGGACACACACATATACACACACCAAGAAGTCAATTAACCCCCCAGCCTGTCTCTGGACTGGGAGGAAACTGGAGCACCAGGAGGAAACCCCCACAAACACAGTTCAGAACTCCACACAGACAGCACCCCAGGTTCTGAACTGATCCCAGGGCAGGAATAACAACCACTGAGCCTCCCCCAGACATCTATACCTTTTATTTGTACGGAAAGTATTATATATAGAGACATGTAAATATCACTTCTCGAACCTGTTGTTTCCAGCTTCCTGTAAAGTCGTGTGGAAAGTTGTTTATTTCTGATACGAAGTAGGACTGAAACTCCGAAGTAATGAAGACAGAAGTCGGTTCAACGACAAAAGGAGTCAGGCGCCTCTGAAGTCCGCCTACGCGTCAGAAACTGGTGCGCGTTTATGCCCTGGCCCGCTGTCATTGTTTTATTCGGTTATGCAGTTTAACATATTTTTAAGTTAAAGAGAGCTCTCTACTTCCGTCTCTGGACAGGTTTACGATGATGATACACGCGTTTCCTTGTTCTCTGACTGGCCATGCGGCGGCCATGTGACGAGGAAACGGGAGAGAGCAGGACAAAAATTAAAGAGAGAGAGAGAGACGGTGGAAATGTGACAGTTAAAATAAACTGCCAGAAGAGAATAACCGTCTCCGTCCCGTCCCTCTCCCTGCAGGCGGAGTGTTTAGTCACCGCCGACCTCACGTACCCTACAGCAGTTAGTGAACAGGGCACTAGGTACTACTGAGCTTCCGTCCGGACTAAGCCCGGAGAGGACGGCGGTTCACTCACCCGTGGGGCTGCCCGGACCCGGATTCCCGTCTCGGGTTTGACAGCCCGTCTCCTGCGGAGCCGGAGCGGACTGGCGACGCGTACACCGGCCAGGCAGCAGTTTAATCGGAGGTTGTAATCGTGGGGGGGAATTTAACCTTACGAGAGTTTCTTCTGTTACATTTTTTTTCTGTTAGGGAAATTCATATTACAGGATAATGTACATTTACTATGTAAGGCGTTTAAAGGTCGAGGAGAGGTTGGGAAAGCCCCTGAAACCCAGTGCTGGAAACGTCCGTCTCCACTAGGTATAGAATGCGCTCTTTACACGTCATTCACAGGCGTCACGTTACTCGGGCAACGGAGGTACGCTTATCCTCGGTGGGCAAGTTGATGTAATTCAGTAAAGCTGGAAAAGATACTCAGACACGTTAATTTATCACCTGCATATATTAACAAAGTTATTTTAGATGGGCTTGCAGAACTATATCTCTAAGCATTTAAGTTCCAATGTTAGATTTAAGGCGTTTGATATTATGTTATACTGTGCAAGATGTAATGTGGAAGTTGACTGTTTACATTTGATCTGTTAGTAAAACTGGCTAGATATCGGAATCACAAAACAAAACGGCCCATTGATACCCCCTCCTTTAACGCTTATAAAATGGAACTGCAATATCACTTAAACTGTATTATGAAGATGAAAAATAACAATGTTAAAAAACAATAGATGTATATAAAACTGATTTATAATAACCTCTAGCTGCGTATTGCTATGTGTGTGTGTGTGTATTTTTTTTGTTCACATATTTTTTGGATATCTTTCCTCCCTTTGTTTGTTTGTCTCTCTCTCTGGGCTGCAGAACCCGACGGCATACCCAGTCGCATCCTCAGAGCCTGCGCCAATCAACTGGCGGGTGTATTCACAGACATTTTCAACATGTCTCTGGCCCAAGCCGTAGTCCCCACCTGCTTCAAGACAACCACCATCATCCCAATACCAAAGAAAACCACAGTGACATGTCTTAATGACTACCGACAAGTGGCACTAACACCTGTCATCTTGAAGTGCTTCGAGAGGCTGTTCATGAAGCACATTAAGGACACCATCCCAAACACAGTGGACCCGTACCAGTTTGCCTACCGGTCCAACAGATCCACAGATGACGCAATCTCCATTGCCACACACACGGCCCTATCCCATCTGGACAAAAAGAACACATATACAAGACTACTATTCATCGACTTCAGCTCAGCTTTTAACACTATCATCCCAGAGAAACTAGTCAAGAAACTCTGGGTGCACTGGGTCTCAACGCCACCCTCTGCAACTGGATTCGGGACTTTCTGACAGGCAGACCTCAGGCTGTCAGGCTTGGAAACCACACCTCCAGCACACTAACTCTGAACACTGGGGTCCCCCAGGAGTGTGTGCTTAGTCCATTGCTCTACTCCCTCTATACCCACGACTGTAAGGCCAAACACAACACCAACTCCGTCATCAAGTTTGCCGATGACACCACAGTTGTAGGTCTGATCACAGACAATGATGAGAGGGCCTACAGGGAGGAGGTCAATCTCCTTACAACATGGTGTGATGACAACAACCTCACCCTCAATGTCAGCAAAACCAAGGAGCTGATCGTTGATTTCAGGAAACTGCAAACCGGACATGCCCCTATCCACATCAACAGGACTGAAGTGGAAGGGGTCAGTTACTTTAAATTCCTTGGTGTCCATATCACCGAGGACCTCACATGGTCTCTCAACACCACCTGTCTGATCAAGAAAGCGCAACAGCGCCTGTACTTCCTAAGACGGTTGAAGAAGGCTAAGATATGTCCCCAGATCCTCACTAACTTTTAAAGATGCACTACAGAAAGCACACTGACAGGCTGCATCACAGTGTGGTATGGCAACTGCAGTGCTGCTTACCGCAAAGCCCTACAGTGGGTGGTGAAAACTGCCCAGTCCATCACTGGGGTTACCCTCCCATCTATCCAGGACATTTATGACAGACGGTGGTTGAGGAAAGCTCTAAGCATAATCAAAGACCCCACACACCCCAGCGACAGACTTTATGATCTGCTACCATCTGGAAAACGGTACCGGAGCATTCGGGCCCGGACTACCAGACTCAGAGACAGTTTTTACCCCTGCACTATCAAACTGTTAAATTCCCAGCCTCTCTCACTCTTACCTCACCTCTCACCTATGATCTGAACCTCACAGTGCCTTCTTTCTTTCTTTCTTTCTTTCTTACCAAAAACCCAAACACACATTGAAAATCTACCTCTACCATACATGTCAAAAGCTCACTCCCCATAATTTCTATCCCTTTATTTTATTCTGTTGATGCATATTTTTACACACAACCTGTTACCTTACCTGTTTTGCACATTGCCTGTTGTTGGTTTTTTGCACATTGCCTGTTGTTGTTTTTTTGCACATCGTCTGTTGTTTTTTGCACACTGCCTGTTGTCTCTGTCTTTCTTTTGCTACACAATTGTATTGTTGCTGTTGTTTTCTTATGTCCGAGAGCTAGCTAAATAGCATTTTGTTATACCATATACCATTTATATGAGTGTAATGACAATAAACTTGAACTTGACTTGACTTGACTTGATTTGATGCTGAACTAAAGTTTGAAAATAAGAACTCGCTGCCTCATTTTTTTCCGGGTTTTCATGGGTTAATGAGTTGTCAGAACGTCTGAGCATCTTATGGGTCGCTTGGAGGTGTTGTGTTACAGTGCGTAAAAAAGCTTGGAGACACCCAGATGTGCCTGAACACATCTAACAGTCACGTCTCATTTACTTATATCTTCATGTGCCTTAATTTCAGTTCCCTTTCTTTCTACAAGATGCTTACCTCAGAAAGGGGGCGCAGGTGTCAGTACTGGGAGTCTGGTGTCCTGTGTGTGTCCTCTGTGTCTTCTGTAATGGACTGGTGTCCTGTCCAGTGTGTGTCCTGTGTTGGACTGGTGTCCTCTCCAGGGTGTACCCCGCCCTGTGCCCGTTGAATGCAGGAGAGGCTCTGGCTCCCCCGCGAGACGATTTGATTTTGGAAAGACAAAGTTTTAGAAGCTGATCGAAGATCCTGAAGAGTGCTTGAGCTGGTATCGCTCTAGGTTGAGCCTAGGGGGTTAAGAGACTCAGTTCCTGAAGCCTGTCAGTGTGGGACTCTCCCTTCAGACTTAAGAGACTGAGTTCCTCCAGGCTGTCAGGGTGGGACATTCCCTTCAGACTAAAGAGACTCAGTTCCTGCAGCCTGTCACGGTAGGACACTCCCTTCAGACTGAAGAGACACAGTTCCTCCAGGCTGTCAGTGTGGGACATTGCAGCCTGTCTTTAGTCTCCTTCAGACTAAAGAGACTCAGTTCCTGCAGCCTGTCAGTGTGGGACACTACCTTCAGACTAAAGAGACTCAGTACCTTCAGTCTGTCAGGGTGGGACACTCCTTTCAGACTGAAGAGACACAGTTCATGCAGCCTGACAATGTGGGACACTCCCTTCAGACCAAAGAGACTCAGTTCCACCAGGCTGTCAGTGTGGGACACTACCTTCAGACTGAAGAGACTGAGTTCCTCCAGGCTGTCAGTGTGGGACATTCCCTTCAGACCAAAGAGACTCAGTTCCTGCAGCCTGTCAGTGTGGGACTCTCCCTTCAGACTGAAGAGACTGTGTTCCTCCAGGCTGTCAGTGTGGGACATTCCCTTCAGAATAAAGAGACTCAGTTCCTGCAGCCTGTCAGTGTGGGACACTACCTTCAGATGAATGAGACTCAGTTCCTTCAGTCTGTCAATGTGGGACACTCCCTTCAGACTGAAGAGACTCAGTTCCTGCAGCCTCTCAGTGTGGGATTCTCCCCTCAGACTGAAGAGACTGAGTTCCTCCAGGCTGTCAGTGTGGGACATTCCCTTTAGACCAAAGAGATTCAGTTCCTGCAGCCTGTCAGTGTGGGACTCTCCCTTCAGACTGAAGAGACTGTGTTCCTCCAGGCTGTCAGTGTGGGACACTCCCTTCAGACTAAAGAGACTCAGTTCCTGCAGCCTGTCAGTGTGGGACACTACCTTCAGACTAATTACACTCAGTTCCTTCAGTCTTTCAATGTGAGACACTGCCTTCAGACTGAAGAGACTCAGTTCCTTCAGTCTGTCAGGGTGGAACACTACCTTTGGACTAAAGAGACTCAGTTCCTGCAGTCTGTCAGTGTGGGATACTCCCTTCAGACTAGACTCTGTTCCTGCACCCTGTCAATGTGGGACACTACCTTCAGAGGGAAGAGACTCAGCTCCTGCAGCCTGTCAGTGTGGGACTCTCCCTTCAGACTTAAGAGACTGAGTTCCTTCAGTCTGTCAGGGTGAGACACTCCCTTCAGACTAAAGAGACTCAGTTCCTGCAGCCTGTCACTGTGGGACACTCCCTTCAGACTGAAGAGTCTCAGCTCCTGCAGCCTGTCAGTGTGGGACTCTCCCTTCAGACTTAAGAGACTGAGTTCCTCCAGGCTGTCAGGGTGGGACTTTCCCTTCAGACTAAAGAGACTTAGTTCCTGCAGCCTGTCACTGTGGGACACTCCCTTCAGACTGAAGAGACTCAGTTCCTCCAGGCTGTCAGTGTGGGACATTGCAGCCTGTCTTTAGTCTCCTTCAGACTAAAGAGACTCAGTTCCTGCAGCCTGTCAGTGTGGGACTCTCCCTTCAAACTGGAGACTGTGTTCCTTCAGGCTGTCAGTGTGGGACATTCCCTTCAGACCAAAGAGACTCAGTTCCTGCAGCCTGTCAGTGTGGGACTCTTCCTTCAGACTGAAGAGACTGTGTTCCTCCAGGCTGTCAGGGTGGGACACTCCCTTCAGACTGAAGAGACTGTGTTCCTCCAGGCTGTCAGTGTGGGACATTCCCTTCAGAATAAAGAGACTCAGTTCCTTCAGCCTGTCAGTGTGGGACACTACCTTCAGACTAAAGACACTAAGTACCTTCAGCCTGTCAGGGCGGGACACTCCCTTCAGACTGAAGAGACTCAGTTCATGCAGCCTGTCAATGTGGGACACTCCCTTCAGACCAAAGAGACTCAGTCCCTCCAGGCTGTCAGTGTGGGAAACTCCCTTCAGAATAAAAAGACTCAGTTTCTGCAGCCTGTCAGTGTGGGTCTCTCCCTTCAGACTGAAGAGACTGTGTTTCTCCAGGCTGTCAGTGTGGGACACTCCCTTCAGAATAAAGAGACTCAGTTCCTGCAGCCTGTCAGTGTGGGACATTCCCTTCAGACTAATGAGACTCAGTTCCTTCAGTCTGTCAATGTGGGACACTCCCTTCAGACTGAAGAGACTGTGTTCCTCCAGGCTGTCAGTGTGGGACATTCCCTTCAGAATAAAGAGACTCAGTTCCTTCAGCCTGTCAGTGTGGGACACTACCTTCAGACTAAAGACACTCAGTACCTTCAGTCTGTCAGGGTGGGACACTCCCTTCAGACTGAAGAGACTCAGTTCCTGCATCCTGTCAATGTGGGACACTCCCTTCAGACCAAAGAGACTCATTTCCACCAGGCTGTCAGTGTGGGACACTACCTTCATACTAAAGAGACTCAGTACCTTCAGTCTGTCAGGGTGGGACACTCCCTTCAGACCAAAGAGACTCAGTCCCTCCAGGCTGTCAGTGTGGGACTCTCCCTTCAAACTGAAGAGACTGTGTTCCTCCAGGCTGTCAGTGTGGGACATTCCCTTCAGAATAAAGAGACTCAGTTCCTGCAGCCTGGTAGAGGTGGCCGTGTTCAACTGTGCGCTCAGGTCAATGTCAACCAGGGTGAAGCTCTTTACCCAGTGACACTGACTTTGTCTTTTCCTGCAGTGGGGCAGGCAAAGCTTTATTCCTGTGCTGAAAGGACAAGAAAAGAGACACAAAGTTTCGGCCGTGGAGCCTTTTTCGGTTGTGTGTAGCCAACACGTTGTGTCTCTTTTCTTCTCTTTTCAGCGTGGAATAATCCTTTACCTGCTCCTCTGCAGCCTACGCAAGCTGACACAGCTCCCTCATTTCTTTACCTGCCGGTCTTCATCTACGCTTACCGTAATCACAACGAGTCAGAGTAACGGTGACACTTTCCCCTGGGTTCAAACACCGTCGCTTGTTTCTTCAACAGAACGCCAAATGAACGACTACTACTCTCTGGCCAAGCCTCCGGGGGCAGACGGCAAAGGTGAGGCTCCAGTCTGCTGAGACACGAACTCCGGCAGACCAGAGTGTCAATACGAGTGTGAACAGTGAGTCCTGTTGTTCTGTACAGTGTCAATACGAGTGTGAACAGTGAGTCCTGTTGTTCAGTACAGTGTCAATACGAGTGTGAACAGTGTCAATACAAGTGTGAACAGTGAGTCCTGTTGTTCAGTACAGTGTCAATACGAGTGTGAACAGTGAGTCCTGTTCAGTACAGTGTCAATATGAGTGAGAACAGTGTCAATACGAGTGTAAACAGTGAGTCCTGTTGTTGTGTACAGCGTCAATACGAGTGTGAAAAGTGAGTCCTGTTGTTCAGTACAGTGTCAATATGAGTGTGAACAGTGAGTCCTGTTGTCATGTACAGTGTCAATACAAGTGTGAACAGTGAGTCCTGTCGTTCTGTACAGTTAATGTAAGTGTTGTTTAAGTGTTAGTATAAGCGATGACCTGTATAGTATAAGTTAACGTAAGTGTTGACCTGTATCCTGTTCTTTACAGACATCACACAACCAAACAGTGATGTTGAGTACGCCACCATCAACAAACCGAGAGCAGCACAAAGTGAGGACTTTTTTAACTGTTAACCACAGTATAAAACCTGCAGAAGTAATGAGAATGAAACAACACTGATAGTGAAAAAGAGATTTTGTACAATACACATTCTAGTCAGATTTAAATACCCAGAGATCTGACTGTTGAAGTAGTAAAAAAATGAAATATCTTTTTTCTGCATACAGGTTTTCTAAAAACTGAAGAAAGGTTAAAAACAAGAGAAGGTTTTTCGTTTTTTCAACACTGTCTGGTAGTTAGTGATTAATTGATCCCATGATTTAATCCAGCTGTGTCTGGAGAGAATCCAGGGTATCAGCTTGTTCCCCTCTCTGTGTACAGTAGAGCCTCCTGTCCTGACTGGAGGAGCTCACCCAGCTGTGTCTGGAGAGAAGCCAGGGTATCAGCTTCAACAACATAGCTGGGCAGCTTGTTCTATACACACCCCACCCTTTGTGTAAAGAAGTCTCCCATTCTTGGTTTTATTTCACTGTTCACTATAGGAGAAGAATGCTCTGGAGCATTTTTCACAGTGTGAGACTTCTCTGTGTGTCTCCCTGAACACAGAGTCTGACTGAAGGGTCACTGACCTGCAGGAATGGGAGAAAACCAACCTGGAACAATTCTTCCACGCCAGCGAAATTCTGGACCTCGTCTGCTTGGAAGTCATTAATCTGCCAAAGAAATAGCAATGTCAAATAACTCAGTCAGCAAGTTCAACCGACACGTCTTTCTTTCCATCTCTGTGTGTCCAATCTTTTTACAACCCGTCTCCTATCAATCCCACTGTATTTCATTTACTCTTCCTCACTCTGTCTCCCGTCCGGTTGTGTCTACTTAAAACTGAGGGATTCTCTGTGATCTCCTCTCTCTCGCTGTGTCTCCTGTCCTGTGTGTTTATATGTTTGTTACTGAGGTATTTTCTGTGATCTCCTATCTCTTATTGTGTCTCCTGTTTTTCAGTGTTTTAATTCTTTTAAATAATTTAGTTCATTCCTCTCTCATTCACTGTGACTCCTATACATTCTGTGTTCAGTTCCTATGACTTGCCTCTTGCATCAGCGTTAGCAATATAATGCATATATTTAATTTATAATTATTTATGTGTAACCTTGATAGTTTGATCTTAGCTACAGTTAGCATAGATGACAAAATATAATTTAATTAAAAGGATGATGAGCTCAACATCTGTGCATGTACAGTATAATTAACTGAAACATACAGAACATCCTGCTTTAGCTAGTCTCTCGCTGGCGGGATCGCTTATCGGAGAGTCCACATCTCAAGGAGATTCTGCAGACTGGACACTGTAGGACTGGCACTGTGGGAGGGTGGTACTGTATTTCTGCCTGAATGCCGGAAATCACTCAGGATTTCCAGAGAGACTCCTGTAGCCTTAAAGCATCACAATCACAGGCCTCAGCATTGCAACTGTATAATATCAAACACCCAAACACCCTGAGGCGAGGCCGACCGGTCTGAAGTATTACTTGTAAACACAAGGCACAAGGGAACCTGACTTTATCAGGAGGCCACTTAGTGCAGAGGTGGGGCGAACAGTCAGTTTTCTGGGGAGAAAAAAAAACAAGACCAAGAATTAAGCGTACTGAAAGGATCATGGTGTGAAAATCTGGCCGAACCCACTTGGCTGAGGAGGAGGAGTGACCAGGGGACAGCTGCACAGGTAGAGACGGGGTGGAGGAGGGATGCGAGGGAGAGAGGGGGATCACGTGCAGTATTCACAGTGTTTCAGGAGAGGAGTCAGGAGTGAATGCTAAAATACTGACAACCGCCGAGTCTGATTGAACTTGGCTGTTGCCATTCCTCCCGAACTTTCATCACAAACTCCTGTCTTCCTGTGGTGTCTCTCAGGAAGCTACCATGTTTCATTGGCTAATAAGGCCCCTCTGTAGTTGAGATCCCTGTTATACCCATCTAGAAACATGCAATCAACATGTTATTAATGGAGCAATAGTTACAACGTTATTTCACACCTCTAACCCTGCACTAGGGGGCGAGCCTCAGGCTTGGGCCAGGACGAGAGGTGGGTTATGTTACAGTCATGCTTTCTACCCCTTATACTGAGCTCAGAAATAGAACAAGCAGACATCTCATGAGCAAATCGCTCCACATACTGTATAAGTAAGGCTACTTGTCTAGACAAAGCTCAACAAAAATAACAGATTCACATCCGAAATATCATAAAAATGCAAAAACCACATGCTTGTAATGCAAACGTACTTGAATAAGGAAAAACTGTTTTAAGATAAGATCAACTTTATTTGATGTCCTATCCCCCTAGTGAAAACTTTTTATGGACACACATTGCTTCGGCTAATCTGAATACATCACAAAATATTACACATCACCTAAATTACACATTACGTAGTTTGTTACAAAGTAAGCCGTTACTGACACAGATTTATTTACCCTGTTTAAATAGATAAGGGAACATGAATATTAGCATCAATTTGATCTACATCTGGGAACCCTAAAATGTTTTCAAGAGAGGAGAAGTTGATATTCAGAATTGAGAATATGAAAGTTATCTGATATCATTTTTTTCTGCTGTCCAATCGAGGATTGTTCAAAAAGTATCTGCAAGGATACAGTACAGTAGGCTATCATAATACTCATTACATTTTTTCTAAGTATATATGCAGGATTTGAAATGTATATGCACTAAACCTCACGTTCCAACTACAAGAATACTGTGTATATTTCTTTAAGATAAACTGTAATACTTACAGTGCCTTGCGAAAGTATTCGGCCCCCTTGAACTTTTCAACCTTTTGCCACATTTCAGGCGTCAAACATAAAGATATAAATTTTTTATTTTATGTGAAGAATCACCAACAAGTGGGACACAATTGTGAAGTGGAACGAAATCTATTGGATTTTTGAAACTTTTTTAACTAATAAAAAAATGAAAAGTGGGGCGTGCAAAATTATTCGGCCCTTTTACTTTCAGTGCAGCAAACTCACTCCAGAAGTTCAGCGAGGATCTCTGAATGATCCAATGTTGTCCTAAATGACTGATGGTGATAAATAGAATCCACCTGTGTGTAATCAAGTCTCTGTATAAATGCACCTGCTCTGTGATAGTCTCAAGGTTCTGTTGAAAGCGCAGAGAGCATCATGAAGACCAAGGAACACACCAGGCAGGTCCGTAATACTGTTGTGGAGAAGTTTAAAGCCAGATTTGGATACAAAAAGATTTCCCAAGCTTCAAACATCCCAAGGAGCACTGTGCAAGCCATCATCTTGAAATGGAAGGAGTATCAGACCACTGCAAATCTACCAAGACCTGGCCGTCCCTCTAAACTTTCAGCTCAGACAAGGAGAAGACTGATCAGAGATGCAGCCAAGAGGCCCATGATCACTCTGGATGAACTGCAGAGAACTACAGCTGAGGTGGGAGAGTCTGTCCATAGGACAACAATCAGTCTTAAACTGCACAAATCTGGCCTTTATGGAAGAGTGGCAAGAAGAAAGCCATTTCTCAAAGATATCCATAAAAAGTCTCATCTAAAGTTTGCCACAAGCCACCTGGGAGACACCCCAAACATGTGGAAGAAGGTGCTCTGGTCAGATGAAACCAAAATCGAACTTTTTGGCCACAATGCAAAACGATATGTTTGGCGTAAAAGCAACACAGCTCATCACCCTCAACACACCATCCCCACTGTCAAACATGGTGGTGGCAGCATCATGGTTTGGGCCTGCTTTTCTTCAGCAGGGACAGGGAAGATGGTTAAAATTGAGGGGAAGATGGATGCAGCCAAATACAGGACCATTCTGGATGAAAACCTGTTGGAGTCTGCAAAAGACCTGAAACTGGGACGGAGATTTATCTTCCAACAAGACAATGATCCCAAACATACAGCAAAATCTACAAAGGAATGGTTCACAAATAAACGTATCCAGGTGTTTGAATGGCCAAGTCAAAGTCCAGACCTGAATCCAATCGAGAATCTGTGGAAAGAGCTGAAAACTGCTGTTCACAAACGCTCTCCATCCAACCTCACTGAGCTCGAGCTGTTTTGCAAGGAAGAATGGGCAAGAATTTCAGTCTCTCGATGTGCAAAACTGATAGAGACATACCCCAAGCGACTTGCAGCTGTAATCGCAGCAAAAGGTGGCTCTACAAAGTATTAACGCAAGGGGGCCGAATAATTTTGCACGCCCCACTTTTCATTTTTTTATTAGTTAAAAAAGTTTCAAAAATCCAATAGATTTCGTTCCACTTCACAATTGTGTCCCACTTGTTGGTGATTCTTCACATAAAATAAAAAATTTATATCTTTATGTTTGAAGCCTGAAATGTGGCAAAAGGTTGAAAAGTTCAAGGGGGCCGAATACTTTCGCAAGGCACTGTATTACTGTCATTCCCCACGACATTCTTAAGGCAACTGTTCATACTTTGGGGGGGGTCTCTATGTTTCTACTATTTTGGAATTTTGTTCAAGATCAAATTCGGTATGGATTAATGAGTTACAAGCAAGTCAGTCATTCCCACAAAGGGCATTCAAACAAAGCAACAGCAATACAATAAACCTGACAGGAGCTACTTTAACACTCCACACTCTATCACACTTCAATTCTCTCAACAGACAGTTCGGGCAGAGCAGGAATTTCAGTTTTTCAGCCAAGAGACAGATAAAGTAGACGACCGCAGCTACTGTCTGCGACGCAGTGTGGGGTGAATGATACAGGGAGTAAAAACCTTTCAGATGAGCTGTGATCACAGGTTTGGAAAACAAAGGAAACAAAACTGGAAATTAGACAATCTAACCACCCAGCAAACACAGCTGAATGGATAAGAATACCTGTAACTTAATAATCAAATATAAGGTAACGATACGACAAATCACAGGAGAAAATATATCAAATAATGAGAAAACAGGAATATAACAGTAGAGCAGATATCTGATATGTAAATAGACAAAAGGAAAGATCAACACATAAGGCCCCAAATCAGAGTTTTTCCATTGAAGATATTCTGGGCTGCCTGGTCACCCCTACAGCAGACGCACTCACACAGCTGTGCACTTTCATAATGTCCTATCACTACTATCAGCTGCTGCCAGTGACTGTGCAGGGTGCCGGGAGCCATACAGGGTGTAAAGACCTTTCAGACAAGCTGTGCTCAAAGGATAGGAACGCAGTGTGTTCTGAAAGACACCAGATGGCGGCCAGAGGGCACCAGCTGTGAGCTCTTGGGGAGACTCCATTTACCCCACATCTGTTCTGCAGCGAAAAAAGAGGGTGACGCTCCCTCTGGTAGGGAAACAGGCACTCAGTGCTCATACTGTAACTTGTTCTGTGTGGTGGGAATATGTTCCTATAGTCTATAGGCGATGTAAAGGAAGTTGTAACCCCTCTGTCCCCTCTTCCGAACGGAAACAAGGAGAAGGGAACCAGAAAGAGTAACTGAAAGAGTTCCGGCTGAATTTATGTTGGATTGAAAGCAGGAGGTGTTTCTGCCAGGGTGGAGCCACTGTTAGGAACAGCTCACTGCCCAGTCTCATCCCATTTATAATAATAATAATACTTTAACAACTCTAAAAGTGGCTTCTCAAAGTGAGTCTCAGTAAGAAAACAAAAAAAAAGATAGGAGAAACCAGATGTAGTACCATTAAATTCAAGGGATTAGAAGTGTAATAGAAGATGGAAGGGAGCAGACAGAGGGATCAACCAATGAAAAAGCTTTTCTGAAGACGCAGGCATTGAGTTAATGTGCAAGTTCTCAGGCAAGGTGACTCTCTGATGTCCTTCCTGCACTGTTCCCACTGAAACCCCCTGACAGACACAGGCAGGAGAGCGGAAAAAGACCCATATGCGTAGCGGCGAGACAGGAAAAAGGCCCGGGCTCCTTAGTGCAAAGAGTTCAGGAGTGCCATATAGATACCTATGCCCTCAGGTAGCGGACGTGGGGCCACCTGGGGCTAGACGGGTCTCAGGACATCCGAACGTCCATGCTAAGCGAGGGCAGAGTGCAAGACCCGGAAATACATAGCCCAAGGGAAAGAGAGGGACTGGAAGGACAGCAGGCAGGGAACTAGGGACAGGACAGAGAAGGAGCGCCCTCTGGCTGCAGAGGGCGTGACACACATCACACAAACAGCTCAGCTGGAGAGACGCCCTGACCAACCGACACACAGCACTGAGGAGGTGAGGCTCAGGGCAGAGTGACTCCTCAGTGTAGAGCCTCCTGCTATTGAGACAGTAGCTACCTGCAACTCTGCAAGAGATATAAACTGGTACAAGAGTCTCTAAAATTAACTACAGATCCTCTTGGTCTGAAATATTAACTGCTGAACAGTCAGGCTCCTGTTTGTGTCTGTAGGCAGAAGAGACACAAGATGAGAGAGGAGAGAGAGTCAGAGAGAGAGACAGGTTAGAAATGGGTGTGTGAGAGAGAAAGACAGGTTAGAGATGGGGGTGAGAGAGGAGAGAGAGAGACAGGTTAGAGATGGCAGTGAGAGAGGAGAGAGAGGAGAAGATAGAAATATTGGTGTACCTAAAGAGATGGGGCATCTGTTCTTCAGGAGTGTTTTAGCCTCTGTGGTCACTGACTGAAATACTGTCTCTTAATTACTTGAAGAAATTATTTATTTTAACTAAGAGAGATATCAGTATTGTTATTTATTTACTCCCTATGTTGGTTGTTTGTTCACCTATTGTTTTTTTAACAAATGTATTTCCTTCATGAGTTTAGTTATAGAGAACGGACAATCTGTGTTTGTAGGCAAATCAGAGGGAGAGAAAAAAGAAAGACAGGAGACAGACAGAGAGGAGATAGTAAGTGACCAGGAAATTCAGACATCATCAACTACTGTACATTCCAAAACACTGCGTATCAAACCACCAAATCAGGCATCAACAGGGCTATAACAGATTTAAATCACATATTTCAGAAACCAGCCTCAAAATTTAAAATTCAAAAGAATGAATACAAAACGAACTCAAGAAACAAGAGCACAAGAAGAACGGTTTGATACAGAGTGCAGAAACGCTAGAAAACCACTGCGAGAACAATCAAACCAAAAACACAGACAACCACACAACACAGATATGCACCTCACCTACTTACTGTGAGATGATAAAACACCGCAAACACAACGTGAAGAGGAGAAGAAGCACACACATAACCGGACAGCTCTCGGAAAACCGAGGAATCGATAGATCAAAAAGTTTCTATTAAAAATGGAAGAATTTAAATAAACCAAAACCAGAAGAATTGGCAAGCCAAAATGGATCAATCTGGAAAAACTATTTTAAACATCTCTACTATTAGAAAGAAAACACAGACACATAAGACCAAAACAACATACATGAAAAACTGAGAACTTTCAGATCAGCTATACAAGACCTAGACTCTCTGACCCAGAACAGGGTCAGCAGCAGAGCCTGGCACTGCTGGGGCAGTACTGTCAGACCTGGGCACTGCCAGCCCATCTGGACCCAGAACAGCAGAGCCTGGCACTGCTGGGGCACTGGACACTGCTAGCCCAATTGGACAAGACCAGAGTCAAGAACATTTCCTTAATGCTATCAGCAGGGAAGACAGGAGAGCAGGATGAGAATGAAGAAATCCACTGTTGGGAATCTCTCCCAGCAGTGCAGAGTCTGGTGTTTTTGAGTGGAAGTGGGGGGTCCTGACAGTTTAAACGGGGATCAGGATCTCGAGAGTATTCCCCAGTCTCCACTGGTGACCGATCCACACCAGCCAGGGGGATCAGTAGCAGCCCAGCAGGGCTGAGTTAATTCAGATCTGACTGAACCCATTAGCGAGACCTGAGCACACCAGTGACCTGTAAGAACTGTGTCAGACGTGTCTGTGCTGTGTCACGCAGGAGGATTCGAACCCGGAGCCGAGAGAGACGCTGTGTCTTCACCTCTGAGCAGATCTGCTAGGATTGAGAGGAAGGGGCTGGTGTTTCTCTTCCTGGCAGATGAGCCTGTGACTCTGCTCCCAGGTCAGGCAGCAGGGCGCTTGTGCAGGACTGGGGGAGTCCAGCAGCCCCTGGGCACGCGTCTCCAGTCAGCCCCTCAGCTCTCATCCACTGCAGAGAGAGAGAGTCTCTATTATTCTATTATTCACAGCAGCGGTGTGGGCGTCCAGAGAACCAGACAAAAAAACACGACCACAACACCAACATGCAGGTGGATGCTGCACATTGGTGATTGTGGAGGGGAGTCCCAATTACCTGTAAAGTGCATTGAGTGGAGTGTCCAGAAAAGTGCTATATAAGTGTAAGCAATTATTATTATTATTATTATTATTATTATTATTATTATTATTATTATTATGAAATTTGCATAGATAATCAAGTGCTAAGGATATGGCTGCAGGTATGAATGAGATCTTAGATCTGTTGGTTTTGAAGTTGTGGTGTCGGTATCTGCATTCTGAGGGGAGTAACAGAAATTCGATAAACAAGGGGGGCGAAGGATAGGCACAGATGGGTATTGCTTCACACAAAACACGAGACTGAGAGATGGTGATCAGCACCAAGGGCCCTCTGACACAAGGCTGCCCAGTTCTTCCTCACACTTGGATCCAGCAGATCCAAACACAAGGACTCAGACTTAAATACACAGCCGCTGACACAGAGGTAGAGATCACCCACAGGCAACGATACCAGTCACGCAGAAACAGGGTCTAAAATATTCTCCGGCACAAACATTAGGACCAACTACAGAGCTGCTGCTTCTCATCAAGCAGCGAGGACAGCACTGGGCGCGTCTTCCACAGGGATCTGAGCTAGAAACCCTCCCAGTGACCCACCCCGGCTCAGGATGGCTTGGTTTGTATGAGAGGTCAGGAAAAGGGGCTGAGACGAACCGCCTGTGTAAAAACACAGCACAGGAGGACCTGGTTCCCCCAGGTCATTATTGTAAGATGGACAGTGTTCAGTCTGTCTCACTCAGCAGATCCAGCTGCATTGTCAGTGTCACCACACACTCACACACGTCACCTGACCTCACTGATGCCTGTTGCCCCAGACCCACAGAGGAGGAAGGGGAAGAGGACCATCCTGAGGCTGAAGAGCAGACAGCAGATTTGGAATTACACCAAGGAGACTGGGGTTCCCCCAGGAAGGGAGCGTTTCAGACTCCGAGACAGACTGTTCCAGATGCTGAGAGGTGGGTTATAAACTTCCTGTCCTTGATCCTCAGGGATTCAGATCCAGGCCTTATCCAGGGGCTCACCAGGAGAGACGGAGCAGATCTGCTCTCCGACACAATGTTTCAGAGCTCGAACCCGTGTTGTTTGAATCCAGGGGTGTTAGCGATGTGTCTGAGGTGCACGCCGGTGCTGTGTGAGCTGTCCTACAGTGCAGCAGGCCTGAGTGTTGAGTCATTGAGCACAGCTGTAAGCACACAGCCTGGCGCTCAGCGCTCAGTCCATCTGTGTCTGCAGATGGAGGACCTGCTGGCCCAGCGGGGTCTCCTGGGGAACCACACCCTGCACTGGAGGGAGCAGGCAGACGGACAAGTTTTCTATCCAGCGGAAGAGGGAGGAGGTGAGTCTGAGACCCACTGCCTGAGACAAGACCCGCTGCCTGAGACAGGACCCTCTGTCTGAGACACGACCTGCTGCCTCAGACAGGACCCACTGCCTGAGACACGACATGCTGCCTCAGACAGGACCCACTGGTCCTGACAGGACCCGTTGCCTGAGACAGAACCCCCTGCCTTTGACAGGGCCCGCTGCCTGCAACTGGACACGCCGCTTGAAAGAGGACCCTCTGCCTGCGATTGGACATGCTGCCTGCTGAGACAGGGCCCGCTGCCTGAAACAGAACCCCCTGCCTGTGACAGGGCCCGCTGCCTACGAGTGGACCTGCTGTCAGGTGTGATTTAGAGAAACAGGTCACAGGCAGCATTGAGATGACTGAACACTGAACCCTAGCACTGTGATCAGCTGTGTCAGTACAGGGTGTGTGTGTGTGTCTGTGTGTGTGTGTGTGTGTGTGTGTGTGTGTGTGTGTGTGTGTCCGTCCTCTGATGGACTGTTGTCCTGGCCAGGGTGTGTGTTTCTGTGTCTGTGTGTGTCCTCTGAAGGACTGGTGTCCTCTCCAGGGTGTGTGAGTGTGTGTGTCCTGTGATGGACTGCTGTCCTGTCCAGGGTGTGTGCAGAGTGCAGAGGTGAGTTGCATTCAGTGACTGTAGCTGTTAATAATTCACACTGCTGTGGGGTAGTAGCTGTCGTTTACCCCAGTGGTCAGTGCTCTACAGGTACAGTAGTGCCTGCCAGAGCACAGGGGGAGAGCAGTTTGTTTGTCAGGTTGGTTGGGATTCTGAATGCTAGATCAATCGGGCTTTACTGCGACTGCAGATGAGCTATAGTGAGCTATAGTGAGTCCTAGTCAGGAAATCTTCTGTGATGCTGGGGTAGGAGGGGTTGGATCCCATCCAACTTTCTGAAAAGAAGCCACACTGTATTAGACACAGTGGGAGTAACATTATATTAGACATGCTCACTGTGGGAGTGGGATTAGACAGACCTGCCAAATTAGACACACCCACAAGGGGAAGGGCCCACGTCTGACACACCCAAAATGGGAGCTCCCCCCCCTGGCATCGGACACACCGACAGAGAGATGGGACACACACAGTGAGTATGACCCTTTACTAGATAAACCCGCAGTGAGCCAGGGTAGTGGGGGTGTGGAACAAGCTGCCCAGGTGTGTTGTTGAAGCCGATACTCTGGCTTCTTTCCAGACACAGCTGGGTGAGATCCTCCAGTCAGGACAGGAGGCTCTTCTGTACACAGAGGGTAGTGGGGGTGGGGAACAAGCTGCCCAGCCATGTTGTTGAAGCAGATTCTTGCCAAAGAAGCCAAGATGTCAATGAGCCATTAACTACCAATATCCTCTTGTTGGTGGCCTTACTTTTATACTTCAAGCGCTGGATAATTGGAGCGGTCTTCTTTCTAAAGATAATGTAGACTTTGACTGTAGTTTTACTTTTATTGCTTACTAGCAACAGCTGCTTTGAACGCTTGTTAAGGTAAAAGTTTGCTGCACGTCATTTTTTTCCAATAAAAAGAATTAAAGAGAAAACGGGCTTCTTTGTGCTTTGTTTTAGAAAGGCGTTCTTAATTCGGAAGCTTTGAGTGTCGGTTTGCAGGTCTCTCCAGTGGAGAGACCGAGAGCCGCTCTTCCTCGTTCCGAAGCCGGAAGCCGAGAAGATTCGGTCCCCTGGGAGATCTGGGCCTCGAAGCCCGCTCTGTATTCAAACCTCGGACATGGTCTCCCTGAGATCTCGGTGGTCTTGATCTCCGTGAAGAGAGGGGGCGTGGTTCTCTTGTCCAGACTTTCCAGTCCTGCTGCTCAGAGCTCGGTGGCTGTAGTGTCTCTCCACGTTTCCTAACAGCCATCCAGCCTGCAGAACCACACACCCAGGGCGCCCAGCTCCTGTCTGAGGGGAACCGGTCCTTCATCCTTCCCCAGGAAAGACAGGTGTGAAGATGACACCCCTAGGATTGCTCCCTGAGTGCAGGCTGGGCTGGAGTCTTGAATTAAAGAGATCCCCTTACTTTATTTAATTTATGTATTCTTTTGATGTTGTATCTCACTTCTGCTGGTCCTATAGGGGCTTATTTTAATGTTTATGTCACAGTAAGGTGAACCCTATGGGCGAGGAATGTTCCTGCCTCGTGTCCGACTACACCACCTAGCAATACAAACGGGGTGCTAGGGCCCCTCTACATGACCACAGGTTCTGTTTATCTCCCAGAATCACCAATGCTCACACAGACCAGCGACAAGTATTTGTATTGTATAAGTGCCCTTTTATTTTATAACAACATTCACATTCATTGTCACTTCATCGAAAAACAGCATTCGCAGCAGCAAAAGGTCCTTCCCAGGGTCATATTGAATACAGAGGGGCAGCAGTCTTCCCTGTAAAATACTGAAGAGGGCCACACAAATGTTTCTACTTAGTCCCTGTAGTCTCTGATGGCCCACTTGAAGGAGAGGAGTATCGCCCAGTCCTATTTCCCCAGTCTCTGTTCCGGTAGTGATAGAAATCCTCTGCAGGCTGTATTACATTCCCCTCAGTTTGAATCGGCTAGCTGTGCCAGTTTCCTTGTTCGTCACCTTCAGGTGTTAAAAGTCTCTGTACAGTACCTCTGTTCCAATGCCAATGTCTCCCGTGGTCGTCAGTTACTGAACCAGTAGTTCCTTGCCTCCAGGTATTAGAAGTCTCTGCACAGTTCCTCTGTGGTCTCGCACTCTGAAAAGCTACTCCCCATCGGGGAATCGAAGCCCGGTCTCCCGCGTGACAGGCGGGGATACTTGCCACTATATTAACGAGGAAGACATCGCTCTCTCCACCGGGGTAAAGTTAGCTTGAAGTTCGAAAACAATTTTGGCACACTTGCAGCGTTTACGCGAAACCTCTTAGAGTTGCGAGAATACTTCCTTTGTGTATAAAATACATTGTGAATGCTTTCTCAGCATTTACTTTTAGTTTTTATGACATTGTTTTGACCAAGCACAAATATTCTTTTGTCCATATCTTCACAATGGAAGCACAGAACGCCTTCAAACCAAATGCATTTTAAAGACCACGACTTGTGGATATTTCCACAGCCTTTACATCAAACTATCAGTGAGCTAATTATCTTTTTTAAAACCTCCAGTTTGTCATTGATGCTTAATTACGCACTAACTGGAACCCAGGGGACCGCTGTGTACAGACGTTCACAATGCGAGAAATACTGTTCAATACGGCTTTGTGCGAAAAACCTGTATATGACCATAGGAAGCAGAACAGCCCTGTCTCCAATTACCCAGACTGTAAGCACGGGAATAAAGCTGTTTGATTTCTGAAACCCTTCCTTTACGCCCTGTTTTCACCCAGGTAAGGGTCAACTATATTGACAATACTACTGACAGCAGGAAGATTAAAATATTCTTTACTCAGCAACTTATTAAAAACAGCTCCCATGATGTTCAAACCGATTTTTTACACAGAACACTGACACAGCTTTGCTTTCTGAATCTCTTTTTCTCGTGCTTTTATTTAATATGGCACAATGCACTGGGATAGGGGTATTCTGTTCACAAACCATTAGCATTTAAACCACAGCACCCACAATGCTGCAAGTAAGTGTTTTGCACACTAAGCAGGTCCTCTGACTTTTCCCAGCTTTGTTTTGGGTTGTGGAACCTTTATTTTTTTATGATTTTCTGAAGATAACACTACAGGTGGGATTTTTTGAAGATACTACAGGTAATACACTGGGATAGGTGGGTCGTCTTCATGGCTCAATAGCATTTCAAATACAACAGCCACAGTCCTGCAACCAGGTGTTTTACACACCAGACAGTTCCCCTAACTTCATACAACCTTGTTTTGAGTTGTGGAACATTTCTTTATTTTTAATGATTTTTTTTTTTACTGTAATCAAGTGTTGTGCTAACTAGGCAGGCCTCCTGACCTTTCACAGTCATGCTTTGTTGTGTGCAACTTTAATTATCTTTTTAGTATTTTTTGAACATGGCAACTTCCACCGAGATGGTTGGGGGGTGGGGGTGCTCTTCAATAGCTTTTTCATCTATACACACAAACGGATGTAACCAAGACACTAAGAACCTGTCACGCAGGGGCTGACTGCTGAGGATAGGGATCCAATGCGGTGCCCTTGGTAGGGTTGGCGCGAGACGCAGGCGTAGTCGGAGTAAACAGGCTGGGGTCCGAGTCCGGGAAGGCGTAGAATTTGCGTCGGTGTGGATTCAGAAGGCAGAGGCGTAAACGAAGAGACAGTCTGTGGTCAGGATCCGAGAAAGCGTAAAACAGGCGAAGGTACAAAATCGAGTGGCTAAAGCGGTAGTCAGAAAAGCAGGGTCGAGGTCCATTGGAGAAGTCGTAGTAAGGCAAAGGCGTAGTTAGTAGGTAAGCTCTGGGAGAGAATCTCAATCGTGAGCAATGACCGGGGGACAGATGAGGGTTTAAGTAGAGGACTGATTGACGCGTGCACGTTTGGTATGGGGAGAGCTCGTGGGAATGCGGGAGCGCTTGCCTGCGTGAGGGAGATTCGTGACAGAACCAACAGAATCAACCTGAACTCATAGAAAAACAAGAATGCCCCTGAGACACCTGCACCCCCCTCCTGGACCACTCTGGTATCAACACCCCCAAACCCATCCATTCCAGCTAACAAGACTCAGAATCGGTGCAACCCTGGACCAAGAACTTCCAATCTCTGATGTTACTGTCTCTAAAGTCGGACGTCATGTTCTGTGGATGTGCAGTGTGCCTTTTCTCTTGTCGTGTTCAAAATGACTCATTGCATACACTCCTCACTGTGTGTTCCATACTGCTCCATTATTTCATTCAGATGACCTATGTGGTGTCTGCAGACACATCAGCTGACCTCGACATGATTTGAACACACAACCTTCTGATCTGGAGTCAGAGGCACTACCGTTGCGCCACAAGGTCACTTATGACAAGTGCTTTTAATTCCCCCAAAGAGAAAAATCAGCGTCCCTGAAAAAGATTTTGTTTTCATTCTCTCCTGTGAGAAGCGCCGCTCTTCTGAAGAGGTTTTTATTTTCATAAAAGGAAGTGAATACTTGTATTAAGCTAAATCAAGACGATGGAGATGCACTGCCGTTGTTTTTCTGCACATTTCGTTAAAATGAGAAAAATTCACTGGCATTTTTTTGCAGTATTTCTTCTGTCCTGATAAGCAAGATTAGTATTTTATCTTTCAGAAGTTGTATGAATGTCTTGAAGTTCAGAAACAACTTGTTCCAGAAAGGAAATGAACACTTGCTTCAAAGTAAATCAAGACGTATGTCTCTCTCACTGCGTGTGCTCTTATCTGTCCATCTCTCTCTCTCCTCTTCTCTCTGGCAGTCTGTGTAGAGTATCTAAAGGGGATGTAACACCACCTGGCAAAGAAGAAAAATTCTCAGAGGCAGAATAAAAAATCAATATTCTCTTCTCATTCAGATTCACAGTGAAGACTAACACTCAGACTGAAGCTCAACTCCATACTGCTCGCTATCCTCACAATCCAGGACCAGAAAATATTCAGACAATCAGTGCTGCTTCATGAATAATATCAGAACAGCCTGGATTCAAGTCCCATCTCCCCCTTTTCTCCTTCCCCACAGCCTCTTAGAGACAGAGAAGAGCTCCTGGTTCTCCTCTCTGTGAACTGGGCTCAGGGGTCACTGATCTGGCAGCTGTGGGCTCTGTTCCAGGTCAGAAGCAAGAAGTTTCTATTAACCCTTTCCAGGACTTCCAGCCCTTCAGTATTACTTTCTTTACTGTATGTCAGCCTCCCAAAATGTTTATAAATGTTTTATAACACACATGAGTGTGGAATTATCTTATTATTTATATATAGTATTTATGTAATAAACACCAGTAGTGACACTATGATCAGTATATTGATTATTTGTAGCCGATGGTCAGATGGTCATGTCTACAATAGTGACCATTTGACCAGTCTGTAGCTCTGAGCAGTGGGACTCAGATCACACAGAAGACCCGTCTGTGTGTGATTCCATACCAGCCCTGAGATTCAGCTACTCTCACAAATGTCTCACAGACCGTCTTATAAATGTACAATTAGATGAAGTCATGTAACAGTTTTACAGATAATTTAAATAATCAGACAGCAGTATTGGCAGTGGATACATCTCCACATGGGGGAAGGGGACAGTAAAATAGTAAGGAAAATACAAGAGAAGAAACTGAAATATATGTGCTCACTGTAAGGTAGGAAGACGTGGTCAGACGAGCAAAACAACTTTGCAGATAATGTGAAGTGACATTGGTTTGTGTCAATCAGCTCACGGATTTTGCTTCATGTGCCTTAAGCTGTGCAATTTGTGTGGTTGTTGAATGAGATTGGTTTCTTCACAAGCCCGGTCAATTGACAGTGGAGAGCTTGCTGACGCACACCTTCATGAAGACTCTCTTTAAGATGATTACACCTTTCATTGTCAAACCGCATACAAAAGTTGCACCAATACTAAGAGAAAGGATGAGGAATGGCTTTTATCAAGCGATTGCAGTGTTTGTTTGACTGAGGATCCTTGTGTGCTGAACTGGCCTCTGGAGAAGTGCAGTGCAGTAAAACAGAAGGTTTGTGTCCTTCAAGATTGTAACAGAACAGAACAATACAATGACAATACTTTTATGAGAGTAAATATTACTGGTGCATCACAGTTCTTATAATGGTGAAAACAGGAGCACCTTCTCTACATTTTGGACTGAAGTATTTAAAAGGCAAGAAATACTATCATTATGCAATTAATTAATGCAGTTGAGCTCCTCTAAATGTTGCAGTGTGATGAAACAATGTATAGAATTAGGTGACAATATCGGAATTCATTCAAATGCACAAGATTAATTTTCAGCAAAAATGCACTCGAATATATTTTACAAGAAAGAAACCTTACATTTGCCTAAAACACTGTGACACAGAGGCCAATCTCTACTCCCTTATTATGCCGGCTTACCCGCTCATGATGAACTGTCCTCCAGCGATAGTCAGCTGCCATCACTGACTCAGACATGATGTTCATGTACATATTATACCTTAATATGACACTGCGTTACAATGATTTGATCAAAACAACTGGTGAATAAAAAATAATCAAATATTTCTTTCCTTTCTTTTAGTAGATAAAGACCAAAAAATAAGTATTTATTCTTTTCCTCTCCTACCAGCCCTTACAAGTCACCCAGTATTTAGTTTAGAGCTGGATTAAAGCTCCAGTCTCTTTGAGGGAATCCCACAGCTGCCAAATATCTCCATCTCAGTGTTAAGAAGCAAAAAAACTCACATTTGCTGCAGAAGGAACAGGAGAATTCGTGCCATTCAGCCTTACAGCATGATGTCATTTTCTCATTCTCATTTTTAGATGCTTGTGATCGAATCTATGATCCTTATGAGTGTGGTCACCCTCCATAAAGGTAGCACAAATATAACGTGCCACGTTTTCAGAGAATCGCATTAATTACAGGTCAAAAGAAGGCGACAAAGTGTCCGCTAGGCAGTTCAGCGATTTCAATGGTGTTCTCTGTTGTTTAGGTCCAGAATGACATCCGTTACAACCAGGAAACACACAGTGTCAGGCATCAAAAAGACCTCCCAAAACCCTGATCCTCTCCTTGATCTGGTGATGGCATCCAGACATTTCCTGCAACACAGCCAGGATACGGTCTTCAACAACACGAGTGAAAAGCTAATTCCCAACCTTTGCAATCCTTTGCAAAGAAGGACTGCATGTGCTCAGTGTTAAATGCACTGTTCATTATTAATAATAATAATAATAATCTTTACATTATATAGCGCCTTTAAAGGTGGCTTTTCAAAGCACTTTACAGAATGACAACAATAAAGTTAAAAAATACACAAGATAAGCAGGATGAGAATACACAGTTAGAGAAGACAATAGATGGTGGTATTAAATACAGTAGGAACAGAGGGGTAAAGAATGGTTCATTAAAGGCTCTTCTAAAGAGAGGGTTTTGAGTCTGGATTTGAAGGAGTTTAGAGAAGGTTACTCTCTGATATCCTTGGGGATAAAGATCCAGAGCTTTGGGGCAAAACAGGAGAAGGCCCTGTCACCCATAGAGTGTAGATGGACTGGGGGACAGATAGGAAAACACAATTAAAAGAGCGAAGGTTGTGAGGTGGGGGGTAGGGCGATAACCCAGACCGGTACTGAGGTGCCAAGCCATGGAGAGCCTTATAGGTGAGCTTGAGGATTTTGAAGTTGACAGGAAGTCAGTGCAAGGACTCCAGGACAGGAGTGATGTGATCACAGTCCAGTGCTAATTTCTTTCTTGTGGCTGCTGGTTCATTTTCAACTGTGGACTCTTAAGAAGTCCTGTATTTGACTTGATCAACACCAAACCCTAGAGGATTTCGAAAGGTTGAATCAAAATGATACATGGCTCTGGTGGGAGTCAAACCCACAACCTTTGAATTACTTTATTCTATCAAGGCCTAGAAGTCCAACGCGCTCTCCATTGCGCCACAGAGCCAGCTGGCTGAAAAAGTGTTTGCCCCCATCCAGATTTCTTATTTTTTTGCATGTTTGTCACTGGAAGTTTCAGATCATCAAACAAATTGAAATATTAGACAAAGATAACACAAGTAAACACAAAATGCAGTTTTTAAATGAAGGTTTTTGTTATTAAGGGAAAAAAGTCCAAACCTACATGGCCCTGTGTGAAAAAGTGATTGAGATTTATCAGTCTGGAAAAGTTTATAAAGCCATTTCCAAAGACCAAAATTACCCCAAGAGCACAGCAACGACTCATCCAAGAAGTCACAAAAAACCCCACAACAACATCCAAAGAACTGCAGGCTTCACTTGCCTTAAGTTAAGGTCAGTGTTCATGACTCCACCATAAGAAAGAGACTGGGCAAAAATGGCGAAGACGGAAACCACCGATGAGCCAGAAAACATCTTGATGATCCCCAAGACTTTTGGGAAAATTCTCTGTGGACTGACGAGACAAAACTTGAACTTTTTGGAAGGTGTGTGTCCCATTACATCTGGCGTAAAAGTAACACAGCATTTCAGAAAAGGAACATCATACCAACGGTAAAATATGGTGGTGGTAGTGTGATGGTCTGGGGCTGTTTTGCTGCTTCAGTACCTGGAAGACTTACTGTGGTAAATGGAACCATGAATTCTGCTGTCTACCAAAAAATCCTGAAGGAGAATGTCTGGCCATCTGTTCGTGACCTCAAGCTGAAGCGCACTTGGGTTCTGTAGCAGGACAATGATCCAAAGTGGGCAAACTTCTATGCCCGCTTTGATGCTCTGAACACGGGCAATGCTGAGAAGACCCCAAGTGTGCAGGGCGAGTTTGTTCTGAAACTCTCAGAGCAGGACGTGCAGAAGACTCTGAGCAGGGTGAAAATCCGTAAGGCTGCAGGGCCTGATGGGATACCACCTCACGTCCTGAGGACATGTGCAGCCCAGCTGACCACAGTGTTTACGGACATCTTTAACTCCTCCCTGTCACAGTCCATGGTCCCCACCTGCTTTAAAAAAACCACTATTGTTCCAACCCCCAAAAAGACAAAAGTGACATGCCTGAATGATTACTGCCCAGTAGCATTAACATCTGTGGTGATGAAATGCCTGGAGAAGCTGGTGTTGTCACACATCAACTCCTCCATCACAGAGTCCCTGGACCCCCTGCAGTTCGCCTACCAGAACAACAGATCAGTGGATGATGCTGTCTCCCTGGCTCTGCATACAGCCTTGGAACACCTGGACACTAAGAACTCGTATGTGAGAATGCTGTTTGTGGACTACAGTTCAGCATTCAATTCCATCACACCCAGTCAACTGGTGACAAAGCTCAGGGGATTAGGTCTGTGCAACTCTGTCTGCAACTGGCTGCTGGACTTTCTTATCGAGAGACCACAGGTGGTGCGGATAGGCAATAAAACATCAACACCACTCACCCTGAGCACTGGAACCCCACAAGGCTGCTGTCTGAGTCCAAGGTTGTACTCCCTATTTACTCACGACTGCACAGCAAGACACAGCAACAACCGCATCATTAAGTTTGCCGATGACACCACTATAATAGGACTGATCAGTGATGATGACGAGTCCACTTACAGGGATGAAGTTGTACAGCTGCTTAGGTGGTGTCATAGCAATAACCTGGACTTGAACATAAAGAAAACGAAAGAGCTAATAGTGGACTTTCGGAGACACAGGCCACACACTCACAGCCCACTCAGTATTGATGGAACGGAAGTGGAAACAGTCACCAGCTTAAGGTTTTTGGGAATTCACATCTCTAAAGATCTAACCTGGACTGTGAACACTGACTCTATCATGAAGAAGGCTCAGCAGCGCCTTTATTTCTTGAGGTGCCTCAAGCGATGGGGGATGCCAATACATGTGTTGGTGAACTTCTACCGCTGTACTATCGAGAGCGTCCTCACCAACAGGATCACCGTGTGGTATGGCAACACCTCTTCGCGAGAAAGAAAGGCACTGCAGAGAATGGTCAATATGGCCCAGAAGATCATCGGCTGCGGTCTCACCGAGATTAAACAGCTCTATGAGGACTGCTGCCGTGGTAGAATTCTGGCCATCACAGAGGACAGTCACCACCCCGGGCATGAGCTCTTCACCCCACTGCCCTCAGTCAAGAGATACAGATGCAGCCATTCAAAACGAGCGGGCGATACCGCATTATTTTGCGGTGCGCTTTAAGCAGTCTACCGCGAGTTACCTTAAATTCTCCTATAATACCGCAAGTAAAATAATAGTATCCGGAATTTCCGCAAGGTGGAGCTAATAAAGCTCAACCTCTCATGTTTGTGCTGTCGCCATCAAAGTCTTTAACGAAGATATTACAAATAGGATTAATAATGAATGACCTTGGACAAGCTGTAAACTCAAAGTCTGGTCCACTGGTCCACATTCTTTTTTTCATTGACCGTCTTTGTAAAAGTAACACCACAGCATTTCGCAATCACGCATTTGTTTCCAATCATGCAAAGTACAGTAATTTTTGAGAATCGATTCACCATGCCTTTCACATGCTCATAAAATAGATTGATTTAGGAACATAAACATATTACCGTATGCAAACTGTACTGTATACAGTATGTATATGTATATTTAATGTCTTAACTGTGCCCGTTTAAGTATTGAATATTTATATGGAATTTTACCACTGAAGGGAAATCTTAGTACCTGAGCATAAAATGAACAGGAACATACTGTAACACGTGTGAAGGCCATAAACGATATTAATTTTGGAACTTAAACATACAGTATATGGCTGGTCTCAGTACTTTAAAGAAAACATACACACCAGTATCCCATTTCTCCCTAAACATTTTAAGCATCGAAGTCTTTAACTAACGTGATACCGGAGTCAACAAGCATACTTTTAGAATTTGATTAAACGGGAATATAATATGGAATCGCGTATCTAAAGAAATTAATAACGATATAATTATATTCATGTACCGCAACACAAGAATAGTACACGCTGTACATTGTCTGTTGATAATGTTTCTGTAGTGTTTTTTCAGCACTCTCCATGTGACCTTGCTGGTGGCACTGTGAGTTAGGTTCCTGACTCCCATGTCACATGGTCTATGATCAACTCATGCTAGAGCCGTGACCTTTTTTTTAACAAACATTTCTTTGAAAAAATGAAACGTTTCCCTGAGTCAGAGATTAAATAAAACCTCACTCGCACCAAACAAATTTATATTTCTAAATATCACAACATGATCGAATTTAAGTCATTTTAATAACAATGAATAGTCACCTAGGCGTTACAATATAAATATTTATATTGATTTAAATAATGTTTTGATTTAAATCGCAAATACGGGTTTAAATATATGTGTTTTTTGATTCACAATCAGACAAATGCAACATAAATTGATATCTTTGTCTTCTAAGTATCTTAATAAACTTTCAGCATAGCTTTCTCCCCGTTTAGATTTATTTTGGGATCAAACGTGGAAAGACTAGATTGTAATCGTTTTTATTTTGTAAATACATTTTAGAAAATTGTAATCTATACTAAAAAGCTGTACACCACCTGCTATAAAGATACATATTGTAATACTTTCGGGTTCGGATAGGACAGACACAAGAACTCAGACTTGCGGAGTTAAAGCAAGTTAAAGCCTTGATTTTATATATCACCTTTAAAAGTGGCATCTCAAAGCAAAGTAAATACCCAACACTGATTGTACCCATCTGTCATGCTAATAAAGCAGCTTGAATTGAATTGAGAGAGGTGGGGGGGGTATATTTGCTTTGTGTATAAAGTACATTGTGAATGTTTTCACAGCCTTCACTTTGTCGTTTTTATGCCATTTTTTGACCACGCACGAATATTCCTATGTCCGTATCTTCGCAAGGGAATCAGTGCGAATTTTAATACTAATTAAATGACCGCAGGCACTTTCCACCCCCTATACATTCTCAGAGTAGAACAGACTAACCTTCTAATGAAAGACGGTCCACCCCCCACGGACAGGAAAAGTGCCCACAGGCACTTAAACTTAATATGGTCAGTAACAGTAAACAGTAACATGGTCAGAAGGAGCACGTACAAACGTTTCCGAAATAACCACATGTAAGACTCTGATGCTTAAAATGTTTAGGGAGAAAGTGGAATACTGGTGTGTATTTTTTCTTTAAACTACCAATACCAGCCATATAGAGTCTGTAACGTAGGGATTTCTATATGTCTTTATTTAGTGGTTACATTAGTGACAAAGGCTAAACTTTTAGCTTCAGTAACGTGTACATATCTCCCCTTTTTATAAAACGACATGGTTGAAAACTGTTCCAGAGCCACTGTTGTTTCATCAGTGAAAAGTACATCATGAAATGCCTCTCCCTGTTCAATCCACTGGAAAAAAGAAAAGGAGCATAAAGCTTCTGATGGTCATAAATGATATTCATTTAGGAGCAGCATCAGAGGTATGTTTTTAACTGCACTGCATTGGAGAGAATACCATAGTGTGTTTTTTTTTTTACTCCCTGGCGGAAACTGGCTTCCAGAAGAATCAGTATGGCTCAGAGATTAAATAAAACTTCACTCGCACCAAACAAATGTATATTTCTAAATATCACAACATGATCGGATTTAAGTCATTTTAATAACAATGAATAGTCACCTATGCGTTACAATATAAACATTTATATTGATTTAAATCGTGTTTAAATCACCTTTATTTAAAACCCATAGATAAAGCTGATACTGTTTAGACTTTTAATTATTTAAAACTGTATTAAAGCAGCACAATACACAATGCAAGGTAAATCGCTAACTTTGTCTTCTGTGTAATAATGTTCACCTCTCTGTCCAGCAAATTTACAATAGTAATAATAATGAACTTTATTGTATATGGCGCCTTTAAAGGTGGCTCCTCAAAGCGCTTTACAGGTTAAAAACAATACTGTTAGGCTGGGAAAACGATTTTTTTTTTAAGAAATACAAAATGAGATATAATGAT
Source organism: Lepisosteus oculatus (assembly GCF_040954835.1). Taxonomy (NCBI): domain Eukaryota; kingdom Metazoa; phylum Chordata; class Actinopteri; order Semionotiformes; family Lepisosteidae; genus Lepisosteus; species Lepisosteus oculatus. The sequence continues at coordinate 4,521,495 of NC_090709.1, forward strand.
ATGTTCCGGCTTAGACATTAACGAAGAGCATAACGCGTGTACTGTATACACTGCAAGTACAACCCAACTCTCTGCAGGAGTGCTGGCTGTGACGAATTGAACCGGTTTCACGGGTATTTTCAAAGTAGGAGGCGGGATTTCCAGCGAAAGACACCCCCCCCCTCAAAAACCCAGTAAGTACAGTACTTACTAGTTAAAGGCTAGGCTCCTCAATGAAATCGCTTTAACATGCTAATGCATTGGTGTAACAGTCCGGGCGTGGCAAGCTTCTAATTTCAACCCGACTACGGCGAAAGGAACCCTTCTTTCATTAGAAGACAATGAACATATTTTAGCCCTGAATGAATTAATAGCAAACATGGTTTACATAAAAGACATTTTTCCAAGAAAGTTTAGCCTTTGTCACTAATGAAACCACTAAATAAAGACATAAATATAAAAATCTTAAGATTTTTAAAATACATGACTTTGCTAAAATTTATTTGAAAATAAAAACAATTACAGCCACCAGGGGAGAGAGAGAACAGGGGAGGGATGTTGGTTTTGCATAAGGGGCGGGGCTATGGTATGTTCTGGCTGTTTGTGAATTATCGTTGTTGAGTATGGAGTGTTGAGGTATTGATTTTGTGTAATGCTTTATGTTGAAAATTGAGGTGGATTTTGTTTATGATAAAGAGGATAAACTGGGATGGGAGGAAGGTTTGGTTTTGCAAAAGGGGCAGGATTATGATAATTGGAGGAATTTGCGAGAGTAAAATGGTTTGATATATTTGATTTTGTATTGTGGTTGTTATCTATGTTTTTGGTTGGTATTATGTTTATATGGTTGTTTGTGTTGGTTGGTTGTTATTTTGGTTATTAATAATACGATCTATAGTTGAAATCTGAGCCTAAATAAAAAGAAAAAGCAAGTGATTAGGTTTATGAGCAATCTACTTATTCGTTTAAAACGCTATATAAAATAAAGTTTATTATTAATTTGCTGGACAGAGCGGTGAACATTATTATGCATAAGACAAAGATAACGATCCTGATCAGTTTAGAAATCTGTGTACGCTGTAAGGTTTTTACTTCTTAAACTTTTAAAATACACGTTTTGAATAGAAAGAAATCCTCTTCCTGGTACAGTATGTATAGCAAACCAGCACGTCTTTTTTCTCCAATCAGAGGGGTGTCAGATGGTGTCAGCCAATCACCATTCTGAAGCCCTACCATAATCTCTGGTATGGGGAGACCCCAGAATTCTGTCCCATAGTTTAGACAGATGATAGATACTTTTATTGATCCCGTGAGGGAAATAAAGTAAATCATTTTCATTTTAGGAAATTACTAAACGCTCGGTTAAAAGCAAAGGAGATTGTCTGTTATAGTGGACATAAAAACAAGAGTTCGCTGGCATTATATCCTGGAAGACACAGACCGGCGCCAGACCGGTAAAATGCCTGATGAACTAGGGATTGGACAGTTTCCAAGTGCTTGTATAATCGATGGAAATGTTCAAATAAATGTGCAAAAGAAATAAACAAAATAATCATTTATTTCTTTATCATATTAGGTAGCTAATGTCTTCTCTTTGCTAGTTAGTGGCTGTGTTTCTGCGTTGGGTAGCAACGGGTGACTGTTCTCAGGCGGAAGATGTAAACAGCTTAATGTTCGTGTTCAATAATTTTTTTAAATTAAAATTCATTCTATACAGCAATCGCATATTTGGGTACCGTTTCATAAAACTTTCATGCTTAAGTTTCTCTGGAAACCCTCTCGTATTTTTTTTTCAAATTTTGAAAACTGAAATGAATTAAAAATGAAATCCCGTGCGAGTCTCTCCTGCACGTGCCGGTGCCTGTAAAGCTGCCTGAACTGGGAGGGACCTGCTGACGTCATCAGCCAGGCGGAATAGGCACTGTGATGCCATCAGAAAGTGCCTCAGGGTGTATATGGGAGTTGTAGTTTGTAAGATGTTTAGTTCCTAATAAATTGATATAATCGCCCAGTGAAAGCTCTGTTTACCTTCATATGAAAGCCCAAAACACTAAACTGAACCCAAGATTTTACATCTGTTTGGTGGCAGCGGCAAGTTTTTTTCTTCACGGACAGAAACTTGGGCTACTTGTCAGTCTTGTCTTCTGTCTTGGGCTATGGGCTATTTAATTATTTACTTTTTTCGATAGCCTGAAATTTCATTCAGATCTGTCCATGTAATGTCATACATTTTACTGCCCTTGTGTGTGTTTAACCCTTGTCGAATGGGTTGTAAATGTCTCTTCCCTGAGTACTGGCTGACACTGAAAAAAGGCTACAGGAGCTCTGTAAATGAAGATTTGTGTGTGGGCTACCCAACACACTTAGTTGCAGCAGTGTGGGTGTTTAAATGCTATTGGCTCATGAACAGCATCCCCCTATCCCAGTGCACTGTCTGTCTAATAGTGCCACATTCAATAAAACCAATAGAGAAAGAGATTCACAACGCAAAGCTGTGTCAATCTTCTGTGTAAAATATCGGTTTGTAAAAATTCGCTCTGAATCTGGACTGTAATTAACACATACCGTTTGTATAAAAACAGGTGAGTGTAAATCTGCTTTGTTATTGTCGAGCTGTGTAAGAAGACAAGAAACATATATTTCCGAACCTTTAATTCAGTATGATGTGTTTAGTACTGCAGAGATCAATGACAATGTATGTATAGAAAAAAGGTGAGTGTGAATCTGGTATGTTATCGTCCAACTGTAAAAGGAGACAGGAAACCCTGCTATACTGTAGTTCAGAGTCATTTGTTTTCTCCGGTTTTCATAACCTTCGCTTATTAAAATGACTGTTTTTGAGACCACGATTTTTCAGATGTCAATAACTTTGCGAAAATTACTAAGAGCCTTCAAATCACACGCGTTTAAGAGATCGCGATTTGTGAAAAGTGTCGCAGCTTTTATTTAAACAATACCCAGTACCCATATTTAGAAACCTTAGTTTGAATAAAGCAGATCCCAGGTGTAAGTGAGTTCATAACGTGAGAACACATGATGCTACATTTTTATGCATCAGTTGAAGCCTTCTGAAGTCTCTCAAAAAACATAAAAATATAGTGCGAAGAGGAATGGCTGTAAAAAGACAGGGTTTGGGCACAGCGACACCTAGTGGTCCAGGGCTGCAGCACCACAAGAGCCCAGTCTCACGTTCCATGTGATGCTTTTACTGCAATAAAAACTATGAATCACAATTTAAAAATATACAAGTGTAGTAGGCTCTCACGAGCCACCAGTTCTGTAGAGTTTGGACATTTACTGGGACAATTATTATTTGCAGCAGTAAATCACAAAATTGATTCTTTTGATGGCTTTAGAATCCAACCATGCGATATAACTCAAACAACTCACACACACAGGTACTAATACACGAGGATACATTTATTAATACATAGAATATGCATGTAAATCTAACAGATCTTATTGAGAGGGTTATCAGAATACAAAAGATATATATTCAATCAGTTACAAAGAGTTACATATATCAAGAGGACATACGTTCGGTATATCATTCATTTAGACCGTTTCGTAAGTGAACTTGGTTACAACTTCTACACTAGATACTCAAAACAAGTACATAACTCTTAGGAATTAAATTGATATCAACTGGTTGGGATAACAATTGAATTCTCGAGCTGTAATGCAGTGAAGTTGAATACCAATCTCTGGGGATTCAGATCTCCTGCGGACTCAAAGAAACAGTTGCAGGCTGTTGCTGTCCAATCCGTGCTTTCTGGCTAGGTGGCAGGCTGTGCTGTTCAGCTTGCGACGGTGCGCTGCTGATGCTCACTGGCCGGCTAGTTAGTGTTGGATTTAACTAGCACAGTTTGTGCACAGGAGAAAAGATAACTGTGGGTCCCAGCAGGTCAGGAAGAGGACCGGTTCGTTCCTGATGAAGCGCTAGGTCTGAATAGTGATTCAGTTGTCCACAGTTCCGACCTGTTCACGAGGCTTGCTGCTGATGCTAACCTCGGGTGGATCCTTTGGTTACTCGTGGCAACCTCCACTCTCGACTTTCAGAACAAAGCAAAGTTCTGGCACTCGGATACACTGGCCGTTACGTGGTTGTCCGGGTTGAGTCTCAGGATGGTAAGGAGGTGCGCTGCGAGAATGTCCTGCCCTTGGGATCCTTTCTGCTCTTGGGCCGTCCTGCCCTGGAATTGTCTCGCACCCCTGGAGTTTTCCTTTGAATTTCCTTTAGAATAGTCTCTCCAATAGTCTTTCTCCAGGCTCTCTGTGTTGCCTGTTTTTACCTGGAGGAACTTCAGCTCGTTCATTGTCTGAAAGTTTCATGGGCATCAGAATCCCATGTGGGTTACTCAGCCCTACCAGTTCCTGATTGGTCGATCAAGGTGAGATATGAGTCACTTACTCCTGACACCTAGGAATGCAGTCCAGATGTCCATCTGGCACTCCCTAGACAGATAGGCGCCAATGGATGACCATTGATCATGATAGCCAGGCTTAGCTAAGTGCATCCCCACTTGGGAGCTGTCCCTTATCAAAAGAAAACATCTTAAATCAGCCTGCATGAATAGCTTCTCTGTGGCTGCACCACAGAGATGAAGAGAGAGACGGGGCCTCATTTAGGAAAGCACGGCAACACTTAATTCTGTCTTATTAACAAGCATTGCCGCTACACCGTATAGAAACCTATGCCCTCAGGTAGAGGACTTGGGGCGACCTGGTGCTAGGCGGGTTTCAGGATATCCGAACGTCAATGCTGAGCAAAGGCAAAATGAAAGACCCAGAAATATATAGCCCCAGAGAGAGAGAAACACCAGAAGGACAGCAAAGAACAAGAAATGAGGGACAGGACAGAGAAGGAGCGCCCTCTGGCTGCAGAAGGCGTGACAGTACCGCCTCCCCCCCTTCATGGGCGGGTCCTGACGCCAAAACAAATAAATGAGCTGCACAGCACTGGGGGGAGGAAAAACCTAATTTAACTGAAAGGAAACCTCCGGGAGTCCACTGCTGAAAGCTGCCCCCTCCTCCAGGGTATAAACCTTTATTGGGTAGAGGAAGGGGGGGTCGAGTAGAGCTCCGGAGACTCAAAACAAAAAAAGACAAGTACACAAGCACAAACCACAACAAACATCCAGCCAGATATCCAGCGAAAAGAATGGAGGAACTGCAAAAACTCACCAAACTAACGCTGATCTCGGAGTGGACAACCCGAGGAAAGCCAGGCACAGGATCCGCTCACAGACACGGATGACCAGAGTGATATCCAGCAATTAGAAAGGGAGAGGAAAAAAGCTCAGCATCCTATCACTGATATCGGAGTGATCTACCTGTGGAAAGCCAGGTACAGGACCTGCTCACAGACACGGAAGACCGGAGTGATATCCAGCAATAAGGACGGGAGAGCCAGCTCAACATTCAATCAGGGGAGACAACCCGAGGAAAGCCAGGTAATCAAGAGTGTATGTCAGGAAGTCATAACACAGAATGACCAGCTCACAGGCACGGAAGTCAGGAGTAGCATCCCGCGATTAGAATAGAAGAACTGAAAAAAAAGCCTAGAGAAAAGAAAAAAGCTGCGGAAAAAACAAAAGACGGCGCTCGCGGGGTCGAAAATGGCTCAACATTCTGTCACGGATGTCGGAAAGGACGAACTGTGGAATGACAGGAGAGTGAAAAGACCCTGTGCGTAGCGGCAAGACGGGTTAGCCTGGACTCGGCTGTTCAGGAAATTCTGTATAGAAACCTATGCCCTCAGGTAGCGGACGTGGGGCGACCTGGTGCTAGGCAGGTTTCAGGCAAAATGAAAGACCCAGAAATATATAGCCTCAGAGAGAGAGAAACACCAGAAGGACAGCAAAGAACCGGAAATGAGAGACAGGACAGAGAAGGAGTGCCCTCTGGCTGCAGAGGGCGAGACAAACACAACACCAGGAATGCATTTACCTTTACTTTTTACTTGAGCAGCTCAGCCATCTTCTAGCCCGCTTGCTCTAGGGAGTGTCTCACAATTACCACACTAACCAGCGCACAGGGGAGTGTGTTAAAACTACCTCTCATGACACAGTCCCTCTGTGGACAGAGAATCGTCCACATGAAATGTCCAAATGGTAGGATGGAAGACAAGACTGACGTGGAGCCCAGGTTTCTGTCTGTGAAGAAAAAATCCCACTCTGCCACCAAACAGAAGTAAAATTCTGGGTTCGGTTTAGGGTTTTGGGCTTTCATATGAAGGAAAACAAAGCTTTCACTGGCTGATTATCACACTTTATTGGGAACTAAAATGAAGAAAAGAGTAGAAAAAAAAATAACCACACCACACTTCCCCCTGGGTCAGAGATCAAATACAATTGCTCTCACACTTAACAAACCACCACAGGAAAAATAAACCCAATAAGAGCATAAAATACAAAATACATAATATGCTAACACAAATTAAACACAGTATTACCAGTGGAACAGATAGCTGGGAGAGAGTCAGCCTGTGTTCATGAGTCAGTGATGGGTTTAATCTCCACACTAACAGCAGGCAGCAACACAAGGTCTTTATTACGATCCCCAGTACAGAAGACAGGATAGATCTTCTCCCCTTGAGTGAAGACCATGTCAGTGAAAGTGTAGATATGAGCTCTGGACTCCACTATGTAAAAGGAGACCTTCTTCTCCTCAATATCCACACACACCCCCAGCTTTCTGGGCCGTAGACTAAGGGGTAGATGAGTCACTGGGTCAGTGACAGCGGAGAATTCATCAAAGAAGCCAGAGAGGTAAGAGTTCAGCCACCAGTAACCGTCCTGTGGAGACAATCTGAACTCTCCATTCCTCTCTGCAGACTCTCTGGTCACTCCTATTCTCCACCAGTCATTCACCTCCACCTCCCAGTAGTGTTTCCCTGAGGTGAAGGCCTCCTTGCTCACGACACAACGCCTGGCATCAAATCTGTGAGGATTGTCAGAGAGACTCTTCCTCTCTCCCCATCTCACTCTCTTCCTATCCTCAGACAGGATGAGCTCACAGTGAGCTGTATCAGGGTCCAGAGTCACAGCAGCTGGGGAATAAAACAGCAAACATTATGTAATGTTCTATTGTGTACTGTTCTTGTACTTTTATAGTTCAATAAAGAGACCTGGAGAATGGATATGCTTTTACTTAACCGCCATCTTAGCTCAACTGACGTCACACACTTCAGGGTCTTATGGGTAATGTAGCTACACATGTAGATTGGCATTCATGGCAAGTATTACATTCTCCCTTTTTTTGTAAATAAGAAAATGCAAACAATATTACTAAATCAACATTAACTGGAATGTGAGCATCTTGTAATGTACTCTTTCAACATATGAACAATGTTATCTATTAAGAACATACAAGATTTCAAATGCTTCATATTTCAAAAGCTTTATTTTGTATTTTAAATATTTCTATAAGTATTTCAAATTGTTCCACATATTTACATTCTCATGTTACAGTCAACACATTTTGTACATTATGAGCATCGTACATCATGGCAAGAACAATGTTCTGGCATATTTGTCTCACTATTTACATTCAGCACAACAATTTTAATGAATGCATGTACATTTCTGTTAACATTGAGCACTATATTTTTAAAGAAAACGCGTATGTTTGTGGCTAGCTCTGCTGGTAGAACATGAGGCTCATCATCTCGGGGCAGCGGGGTTATGTCTCATGTCGGGTGCCAGACCCTCCATCCCATGCCTTGCACCCATTGCATACCTAGAGAGGCTCCAGCTTCCCCTGTGACCCTGGGTGCGGTTTGGAAAATGGATGAATGTGTACTGTACACGTGTTCATTGAGGGCAGCAATCCACCTCCACCTGTTACATTTCATACAGTAGGTCAGGAATGACGTTCAGGTTGACTCTGTGACCAGACCTGGTAGGGAGGTAAGTAAGTGTTTGGGTGTCTGCTTTGGCAGGGTTCTTTTCCGGCTCGTCTCTGCTCCGATGTGGTTCCTGATCAGTGGTGGGCTCATCGTCTGGCTGGTGCTGTTGCTCAGATGTAGATTGATCCTCTTTTGCTCTCAGGAGGTGACGGCGGTTGCGGTGATAGCTTTGTCCTTCACTGGTGTGTATGAGGTAAGACAGTTCATCTCCCATAGGCTGGATGACTGTGGCAGGGTTCCACTGTCCGGTTTTCTGTTGGAAACGAATGGTACCGCCTTGTTCCAGTGCAGGTAGGGGTCTTGCATTCCGCTTGCAGTAAAGCCTTTGCTTCACTTGGCTTCGTTCTCTCTTGGTGCGTACTCATTCAGGATGGACAAGTTGTGTCTGTAGGTGCTTACCTGTGGTAGGAAGGATTGAGCGCAGTCTTCGGCTCATGAGGAGTTGTGTAGGTGACTTGAAGCCATCAAGTGGTTCATTCCTGTGCTTCAGTAGACTCAGATATGGTCCTTCCTCTCAGCTTCTTCCTCAAGTATTGACCTTGCTGTCTGTACTGTTTTTTTCAGAAAATACATTGCTTTGAGCGTAGTGGGAGCTTGTTGTAGTGTGCACAAAATCCCATGCTGTCATAAAACTCTTGTGAGCTGTTCTTTGGTCTGTTGTCTGATATTACTTTCTCAGATACTCCATGTCTTGTAAACATTGCTTTGAGTTTACAGCTCATGGCTGCTGCAGTGGTGGAGTGGAGTCTTTCCAGCTCAGAAAATCTGCTGTAGTAATCGACAGCTCCTATATTGTCTTCTCTGTTCCACGTAAACAGATCTGTAGCGATGACTTGCCATGGCCTTTCAGGAATCTGATGTGAAATCATTGGCTATTTTGGGTTGGACTTGCAGTGCTGTAGGCAGGTGGGGCATTCATCCATAATGGCCTCTATCTGTTTCCCCGTTCCAAGCCAAAAAAGGAGGTCTCTGGCTCGTTGTTTTCTCTTTTCCATGTCCATATGACCGATGTGTATGTGCTGAAGCATTTCGGGGTCTCAGAGTGTGTGGCACGATTATTGTTTTCCCTTTGAATAGGATCCCATTGATCAGTGAGATCTCCTCTCTCTGTGGTTCCAGTATTCAGTGATGAGCACCGGGCATTTTCTTGTCACCTCTGGTCAACCTGTTTGGACTAGCTGTTTGAGCATGATGGACTTTCTGGATAGTGTGACAGCTACTGGAATGTCTTTATCTGGGCAGTGCAGAATCACAAAGTCGTATCTTTGTAGCTGTAAGATCATTCTTTGGAGGCACGGTGGGACTGCTGTGAGGGGATTTTTGAGTATGGACTCTTAGGGTTTGTGGTCTGACTCTACGATGACCCTTCTACTGTACACATATTGATGGAGGCATTTGCTTCCAAAGAGAACAGCAAACAGCTCCGTCTCAATTTGAGCATAGTTTTGCTCAGTGGCTGTCAGTGATTTGATTCACAGGCAATTGACTTACTCTGTTGCAGGAGTACTGCATCCAGGAAGCTCTATGACATGTAGCAGCTCTTTGTCTGGGTTGTAGTAAGTAAGAATGGGTCCTGGCTCCCTTGTGATCAGTTCCTTCATCTGCTGGAATACAGTGTTGTGTGTGACGGCATCAAACCGGACCCAGTAAAGGTGAAAGAAATGGAGCCACCTAGAAACTGAACTTGAAACCATCCTGGGGATGAACAATAACCTGTCCAGAACTCCTTCTATAAGTACCTTTGCATTTGTCAGAGTTATTATATTCTACACATCTCTCTCCTTTTCTCCTATACCTACAGAGAAAGATAGCTGCATTGCTGGAAGCCACATCGGAGGAATCGAGGAGGAGACACCAGCGGAACAGTGACAGCGGGCCACCTGTCACTGCTGCGGAGAGAAGGAGTGCAGAGCCCCGGAGCCCCAGGGCCATTGGAAGCCGTCGAGAAACAGGAGCAGGGCAGCCTAAAGGGGGGCAGGCCGCCTTGAACGACACTAACCCCGCTCTGCCTGCTACCGTGGCCACAGCCAGAGTGTGTTTCTCCTGACCCTGCTAGTCCCTGGTCAACACCAGCTTGAACATCACCCTGACCCGGCCCGCTGTCCTGCTAGGCTGGATGGGCAGCCACCAACCTGCGTCTCAGAACAGTGGCAGGACAGTGTGCAGAGGTCCTCGGCAAGTGGCTGCTCACCGTGCAGTTTGGAGCTGCAAGGGTGAAACACCCCTTCTTCCATGAGGACTGTATGCTGGGGTTGGACTGGTTACAGCAGGTGGGTGGTGGCATTGACGTGGGCCAGCAAGTTGGTGGGGAAGGGGGACCTAATCCGTCTTGCGGGGGCAGGGCGGGGGGTGTCCAGGGGTCGTGGGCTGCCCGGAGCGGGAAGCGGGGGCCAGGGTCAGCAAGAGCTGTGAGTCCTGGGGTGAGCATGCTGGGGCTGGCTTCCGAGCTGCCTGCCTGGGCATCTGATAGGGCAGCAACTGGGGGCAATGCAGGGAGGAGACAAGGTGTGCTGTAGGGCAGCTGTTGAGGAATAGCAGCGAGGGCCTCATGCAAGACCAGCAGCGGCGGGTCTCTGTCTCTTGGTCTCACGGCAAGGGAGGAGGACTGGACCCGCACAGTTCTCATGCAGTATGAAATTGACACCTGGCAGATGGCCCAGGTCAAGTGGGCAGCTGCGCAGCAGAAGGTTCGGGAGATGGGCGTGGTAGGGGTGTCATCAATCCCTCCACAGGCCCATGGTCCACTCCGGTCGTTGTGGTCCGGAAGAAGGCTCATGAAGGTTTTGTGGAAATTCCAAAAAGGTGAACGGGGTCACCCAGAGGACTCCTATCTGCTGCCGCAGATAGATGATGCCTTGGATTGCATTTCCTGGTTCAGCTCGCTCAACCTCCGCTGCGGTTACTGGCAGGTTCTGCTCGCCCCCGAGGCTCGCCCGAAGACAGCCTTCCCCATTGGCCAACGGCTCTGGCAGTTCAGTCTGTGTAATGCTCTGGCGATGTTTGAGCGGTTGATGGAGCGAGTGCTGGCATCGGTCTCCGGAGTGAGTGTATTCTTGTGCATGCCCGGGATTTCCAGCAGGCTCTGGCGAACCTCCGGTTGGTGTTGGCTTGCATCCGGCGGGTCAGGTTGAAGCTCAGCCCTGGGAAATGCGAGCTCCTGAGGAGGAGGTTACCTTCCTGGGGCATGTGGTCGGCCCGCAAGGGAACAGTACTTCCTAATATTTTAATATCTGGTATTATATAAGCAATATAAGCAATAATATGGCCTGTGCGCAGCAGCATTGACTGAGCTTTATTGGGACACACAGATATGCCCCCTGCCCTGGGAAGAGCCCCTCATTGTCTCATTACTGATTTCCTAACAGACAGAACTCGGAGGGTGAGAATCAACAATGTTTAATCTAACAAAAAGCATTCCTCTACAGGGTCCCAAGATGTGCATTGTCCCTCTTACTCTTTGTGCGATTGCCAGAGCCGTCACCACTCAAGACATATAATCAAATTTGCAGATTACTTTTTTCATTGTTAGACTGCTGTAAGCAAACGAGTGGAGCCACAAACCAACTGCTAATGAGTTTACCCCTGGTGTGAACAAAACTTCCTCACGCTGAATGTGTCCAAGACCAAAGACATGATATTGTCTTGACTTAATATGACTTAATAGGAAATATACCCACCCTCACCTACACTGGGGAAGATCTAGTAGAGCAAGTCCATGAGTACTAGTCCTTGGGGACTCCAAGTTAAGCTTTAAAGTCAATATTGACCTGAACCTTTAGAAAAGGTATTTTTTTCTTAAGGAAGCTTAACTACTTAAAAGTTGATGATTCATTGTTGGTTTTGATCTGTCGGTCCCTCCTTGAATCTGTTCTAACTTTTACCCTGATCTGCTGGTTTAGCATAAATCTGAGAAGCAAGAACAAACTGAAGAGACTTGTGAAAATGTGTCAGAAGGTCATTGGTGCTGATCTTTCAGCCCTCTCTAGCATTCACATGCTTTGTGTAAAGCAAGATCCATATGTAATGATCCTTCACACCTCTTATTTAATAATATCCAATTACTCCCATCGGAACGCAGGTACTGACTCCCCAACTCCAAAACCAACAGATTCAAGTTCTCTTTCATACCCGTAGCCATATTGTGACTTAACACTTGACCAAATATGTATAAGTATGTTGTTCCTCTCATTTTTTTATTCTGTCCATCTATACACCAACACTGCTTCTGTAAAAAAAAAACCTATTCAGGGGGTATATATAAATACCCTCTGACTGAGGGGCTATAGGCATCTGTCCCTGAGCCCTTGGCAGCTGTGGTGACACCATTCCATGAACCGTAAATTACAGCTTTCAGTAAACACATCCATTAAAATGTGCACAATTGAGTGTCCTGTAACACTGTCAGAGTGTTCTGGCAGAAAGAATCCCTCTGGGCTCCCAGACTGTTTGTAGTCAAGGATCACTGGCTCTGCCAAATTCAACTTGTAGACTCTCATGAAAGAGTGAAAAGAGACCGCAGAACACATGACCTTTGGGCAAAATGAGTTTTCTACACTGTCAGCCACTTCAGGAGAGACTTGTACAGGAAACTGGAGTGAAACACAGGATGGAGACAGAAATTCCTAACCTGAAGTTTTAATTGATCTTCATAGCATACCACTAAGAATCCATGTAGAATGTTACACAGATACTGTTTGGGAAATAAATACATCTATTTCTGTTCACAGATCAGGAATGATCACCTAAAAGTGACCTTCTGAAATTTGACTCAATAACCAAAGACACCAGGGTCTGTGTCATCAAGAGGAGACCTACCTGCAGCACTGCACAGCCACTGCCATTCTGAAACACAGAGATACAGACACTGTTAATCACAGACACACACTGGAAGAGAGATAAAGACACTGTTAATCACAGTAACACAGTGGAACACAGAGACACAGGCACTGTTAATCACAGACACACACTGGAACAGAGGCACAGACACTGTTAATCACAGACACACAGTGGATCAGAGATACAGTCACTGTTAATCAGTCACACATCCCTCATTTAATAATAATAATAATAATAATAATAATAATAATAATAATAATAATTGGTTACACTTATATAGCGCTTTTCTGGACACTCCACTCAAAGCGCTTTACAGGTAATGGGGACTCTCCTCCACCACCACCAATGTGCAACATCCACCATTTACACCTCATATACCCCTTATCTCCTACATACACACTCTTCCTCAGCACACTGACAGGTAGAGAGCTGGAGCCCATCAGGAGCTGTGATTTTACACACAGTGGACTTACGCAGGTCAGGGATGGGGCTGCCTTCACCTGTACAGAAGAAAGGAGAGGGTCAGTACTGAGCTGTAGTGTCCTGGTGGACATTGTGTCCAGCACAGACAATCCTGTAGTGTAGTGTGATGTAGTGTTGTGAACAGGAGAGAAGGACAAATATTGTGAAAGCTGATTTATAAATTATATATATAAATCAATGGGTAAGTCACACTGACAATGACACTGATTCTAACACATATTTTTGCACACACACAGTGACACACACACGTTAGTACTAGTTTATTTGTGAAGTACATTAACTATCACTGTTGTGTCATTAATTGTACACTGTCTCTAACTGCAAAATATCTTTGTTTCTTTTACAATGACGAACACACTGACACTGATAGTCTGTTATTCACTGTACTCAGAGTAACTGAGGAGCACTCCAGCTGAATTCAGAGTAGATCAGGGTTATTCAGTTATATTTAGTCTCATCTAGAGTGACTCAGGGTTATTTAGCTTAAAAAATAACAGAAAAGGGGGTGTGACTTTGGACTTGTGTCTGAAACCACACATAAATACAGTTTATGATTTTATAATGTAAAAACTGAATCTCAGTGTGGAATATTTGTTTGTCTTTGTTTGATTACAATACATATCTACACCACTGTTCAAATGCTTTACTACACTTTTGAAATGTGTTTCCTGGTATAATGTGGTGGTGTTGGTGTGTGAGCATGAGGCCAGGCCAGCAGTGCAAGAGTGTTGTTACTGTGATTTTGCAAGCCCTTACTCTGTACATGATGATCAGTTACCATTAGTTGTGTGATTATTTCAATAATGTTCTGTATTCTCCATTGTGTCACAATCTGTACTCAAGACATGCAGTTCCCCCCAAAAACTGTCAGCTTTTCTTGGTGTAAAACGGTTTTTATATATGAAGTGATTTTATAGCTCAGTCACTACAGACATATTCCACAGGCTGAATGACAACATGATCACTGTGAAAGAAATTGAAGCTTTTTATATGAATATGATCTGAACCTGCTGTGAACCTTCTCTTTCCTCTCTCATCAGAGATATATTTCACTATGACTCAATACCCATTAATATAAGTGCTCAATAGCAGTAGTGTGTCTGTATCTTCAACAGGAAACAGACCTACCTGCAGCACTGCAAAGCCACTGCCATTCTGAAACACAGAGATACAAACACTTTTAATCACTGTCACACACTGGAACGCAGAGATACAGACACTGTTAATCACAGTCACGCACTGGTAATAAGATGTCAGTACAGTCAGTGCTGATAGTCAGCAGAGTTCCACAAAGTGTACATACGTGATTTAGGAATAGGAGCTCGCTTCACAGCATCTGAAGAGAGAGAGAGAGACAGAGTAATTATTTATTGTATTAAAGAACATAACTGCTTCTTATCTGTTATTATACCAGAAATTATACTACAGTCTGCAGTCAGTCCATTTCAGGATCCCCAGTCTCCACTGCAGTGTGGATCAGAGTGTCAGTGAGTGTGAGCAGCAGTGGCTGTAAGACTGGAGTCTCAATAACACTGAGCAGAACAAGGCAATAAGACACACAAACACATCACAGGACAACCTAGGACTCTGGTGCTTGAACTATTGAGAAAATAAAACATAAACACAGTCTGCTATCCACAGTGATGAGCTGTCATTGACTTTCTGTATTTACAGTATTGACTGCTCTCACACTGTCTGACTGACCCATGCCCACAGTGAGCAGTATCACTGTCTGAGTGTCCTGTACCCACAGTGACAAGTATCACTGCCTATGATACAGAGATGTCCTGCTCACCGGTCACACTGCCATATCTCTGGACATCAGCTGGACAGTGAGAGATGACCAGTCACACACCATGGTGAGCACATCTCCACACCAGGCCTGATCCAGGAAGACTAACACACAGACAGTATCAGTCTGATACAGACAGGGCACTGAAGCTCTAATACAGTGGAGCCAAGTAAACATCAGTGCAATTCTTTGCTGTAAAATATAATTATAATATAATTAATAAATGTTTGTATTTGTGGGTCACAGACACAGACACAGACACAGACACAGAAGATCACTTTCCCAGTTCTATAAGGATGACAGGAATGGCTTTAAGACTGACCATTAGTGATAGTAGGTTTGGGCCTTCACATGTACTTGAGCTGTGCTTCTCAGGAGCCTCAGTAACACACAAACACCCTTGTGGTGAGGAAACTGATGGCACAGATATGCTGACACTGCATATGTATACTGTACCTGACAGGTAAGTCTGAACACCTGATATAACTGTAATTAGACAATCTCAGTATGAACTGTCAGGGAATCTGTGGTGACCAGTGTTAAAAAGGGATCTTTGAACTGCAATTTCTTTACAGTTGTGACTCCTGATGTCTGTTTCCTGTTGCTATTGTTCCTCACAGCAGCTCAGGGGCAGCGTATGATCTCATTGACAAGAATGGAGAACAGACACAGGAAGCAACATCCATCTGCCTATCTCTATCCACTGTGTGGGAAGTGGAGAGTAAAGAGCCTGACCAGGCAAGTATCGGGCACAAGACAGGGTACCCCTGACATGACCCCAGTCCATCGCAGGTCAGACAGAAACAGACACACTCACAACAGGGCCAGCTTTCCCAGAAGCCAGTTAACCAGTATCCCAGCATGTCTTTGGACTGTGAGAGGAAACCCACTCAATCATGGGGAGAACATACAAACTCCACAGGGATAGCACAACAGGTCCAGAACCTAACCCAAAACTGACCACTGTGCCACCCTATTGCTCACACGAGGGACATGTTGAAATAAATGAAACCTAACAGCTCAGTGAGGTGGACTCTCTGTGTTCACATCACTGGCCCTCAGCTGTACTGTGTCTGTGTGTTAATAGAGCTCACTTCTCTGACAGAGTGAGCAGCACTGGAGTCCCTTACAATCATCACATCACTACTTTAATTCACAGGATCTGTCACACTGTCGATCCATTTCCAGCAGCTGTATTTACTATAACAGTCTGATTGTGTTACAGGGGAAGAGACACCTGTATGAGATACTGTAGGAAGTACAAGTTCAGTTGAATTAATTTCAGTACAGGACAGTCCAGTACTTTGCTCTTCAGCACCGTGTAGATCAATGCCTTTCAGACACTGACACCACAGTCCTGTAGAGAAAACTGCAGTCAGTCCAGTCTGAGGTTCTTACCCATTTCTGCTTGAAGAAGAGGAATTCCTGTAAATAATAAAGAATGAATTAAACAATCAAAGCACACTAATATGAAACAAACATAATTAAACTGATATAATCTTTTAACACTATCATTTTGTAATTGCAGTTTGACTAAATTGTTTAATTACTTTCAGTGCATTTTTAAATTAAATTAAGTAATGTTGAGAAAATTATTTTCCATAATGTGAGTAAGGTACAAAGGAAGAAACTTAAATTATTTAATCTGGACACACTTCAAAATGCATACATAGAACACATTAATTTACTCACCATTTACTGCATTGATATAATATATTTCAGATTCCCACAGTGTCTCCTCTGCTGTAAGAAACAGACACAGTCAGTATCACTGACACAGACTGACACAAACTTCTGCACTGACACTCTCTTGGGGTCTGCAGATCTAGATATAGTGTACACTGACCCTTTAACCAAGAGGAGGTATCCTGTGTTGCTCACACTTTGTCATATAGTGGGATTTTAAACTCATTCTAATACAGATATTCAGACACACACATACAGAATATTTAATGAGCACATACTGTTCATTCTTCTCCACTGGATCAGCAGAAATACTGATGCTCCTATAGTTACAGCTACTGTTAGGAAGAATGTCACCATCCATCCAAATGCTGAGGGTGGAGGGAAAAAGTCCCCTGAAAAACAGATAAATAAGTGGATTGATATTCAGAATAAGCTAAATGAACATAGTGTCATGGAGTGATAGCAGCTGACCATGCCCCTCCTGTCAATCAGTATATATGCAATCAGACAGGAAACCTGGATTACCTGACAGATTGCATCAGGTGGGTCAGGTTATTTAAAGTCTGCTCTGACAGTCTTCTGGACTCTCAAGTCTGCAGTACCTGTTTCCCTCTGGATTCCTGATCTGGCTTGACTACACCTCATTCCCAGATCACACCTGTGCCTGTTATACTCCTCTGTGTTTACTTAGTTTCAACCCTGCTCCATCCTGATCTAATCTTCTGGATTTTCCCCTGTACTTTACTCTTAGCAGTTTGCCTCCTTGACTTTGGATTCTCCTGCTTCACTCGTATGTTTCCAGGATCTGACCCTTGTTTCACTGGACCAAGACCCTGGACTGTGCCTGCCTGTCCTCACTCCTGTGTGTTTACTGCACACACCGCGCCGCCTGTTCCCTCTCCAGCCTGCTCCCCTCCTGCACACAGGTTCACTTCATCTGAACAGACTGGTGCTGAGCTCCTCCTTCATCACATATATATTGATGGAAAAAAGAAACGCAACATTTTCTGGAATAAGAATACTATAGTTATAGCTTGTGTACTTTCACAAAAATGTGTCAATTTGATTTAAGCCCTCTGACCAGCAATACAGTTTGTGCAGTGAGGCACTGCAACTTGTCAATCACACAAAAGCTCGTTAGGTGCACATTTACCCAACGAGGTCCAGGTGGAACAATACCTGTTCAGGTCGCCTTTAAAAAGGCCTTAATTCAAATTTCAGATCACTGCAAGAAAAAGGCCACACTTAGTCAGTTTCTGTGCATTCCATAATGCTTTGACTGTCACCAGAAGCAAGGGAGAGGGCCATTGGCATGCTGCAGGCAGGCATGTCATGTGCCAGAGTTGCCAGACACTAAGGAGTAAGTCGCTCCACTGTGTCCCGACTGCAGAGAAGGTTTCAGCAGACCAACAGGACATTCAATGTCCAAGAACCCCATAGAGCACCTTTGGGATGCCCTGGATCGCACCATCCAGAGACGTGACCCTCCGCCTGCCAGTGGCCAGCAGCTTCGTCAGGCCCTTCTGCAGGAATAGGATACCATCCCGCAACTGCAGGTTCAGAGGCTCATTGGCTCTATGTGCCAGCGGTGTCAAGCAGTGGGGCTGTAAGAGACGGTCACACAAGATACTGAAGGGCTGCAAGACAACTGTTGTTAATGTTCACACTTGCTATTGTTCTCCTGTTGTTTTTGTTGTTGTACTGTTTGGTTTTCCTATTATTCTCATTTGTTTATTGTTATTTCAGTAATGAAGGTTGAAATTTCAGTCCAACAAAGAGAGTTGCGCTTCTTTTTTACCATCACTATAGTAAGTAATTAGTTCGCAATGTACTTTTATGCTTTAAGATCAGTGCTGGAACACTCACAGCTGTAGAGTTGATTTAGTTTTGTATTTTTCAAGATTTTTCATTTTTACTTGATTATCAGACAAAACATTTACAGAAAGTTTTCTGTTTCCTAATTTAACTGTGTTTCACAGATTGTTTAATGGTGCTGAATTTTATAATGGGTTTAGAGTGGAGTTCTTTCATAATAAGCTCCTAGTGCAAGATGGCCCAGGTGTGTTATACCCTGGGTGTGTGTTATACCTCAGCTGTGTTACAGGTGAGCTCCAGTGTTCATGTTTAATACTCACTGGCTATGTGGAGCTGAGATCCCCAGTCTGGCATAGGAAGAGCACTTCTCACCAGGCAGGAGAAGATGTTGGACTCCTGTTTGACTGGGATGTAGCTGCTGACACTGAGGAGCCCCTGACTGTCCATGTCCACTGTGTGGGGCTGTGATGTCACCTCGTTTCCATCCCTGTCTGTCCAGATCACTGCAGGTTGAGGGAACCAGTTCTCTGATCTGCACAGCAGCTGGGCCTGATCTCCTCCAGGGGAGAGGAGAGACACTGAGGGCTGGGAGCCCAGGGCTGTGGATTCAACACAACAGGATAAATTTAACAGCTGATAAAAGCACACTGGAGTAAATGTAGCTGCCTACTTTTTTATAAAAAACACAGAAAGGTTAAAAAGGCAACACCACATTAAAATTCAGGTATAAAGTGTGTAATTCATGTACAGTGAATATCAAAAGTACTTGTCTCACCCCCTTGGACGTTTCTTTACATTTTATTGTGGTTCAGTATGGAATCATAATGTACTTGCCTGGATATTATTGTCATTGACAGAAAATATACTATAAAGTGGCAAAGTGAAAACAAAATACTTCAGATTCTCCTAAATTAATTATAAATAGAAAATGGAACATGTTCAAGTAGAGAGCTGCGTCAGCATGCGTCGGCTGCAAAGGAACAAGTAAAGGTTAATTCCCTGCTGAAAAGAGAAGAAAGGAAACAACGTTTCGGCTGTTAAACCTGTATGGAATAAATCCGTTTTTTGTTCCTAAAATGGAAAATGATTGCCTAAGTATTCATCACCTTTGAGTTAGTATTTGATAGTGGCACATTTGGCAGAAATTACAGTCATGAGTTTTCTTGGATAAGTTACTACCAGCTTTGCACATTTGGACACTGCAATTTTTGTCCATTCATCTTTGCAAAACTGCTCAGACTCTCCCAGGTTGGATGGAAAAAGTTGGTCAACAGCAGTTTCCAACTCCTGCCAACTCCAGGTTCTTGATTGGATTGAGGTCCAGGATTTGACTGGGCCACTCCAGAACATTTACCTGTTTTCTTTTTAAACCACTGCAGTGTGTCTTTGGCTGTATGTTTTTTGTCACTGTCGTACTGAAAGATGAATCTCCTCTGAAGTCTCAGACTGCAGCAGGTTTTACTCCAGGATTCCTCTGGACTCTGCTGCATCCAGTTTTCCTTCTGCGATCACAGGCCATGATGCAGTGAAGCATATAGCATGATACTGCAACCACCATGCTTCACAGTAGGGGGAGTGTTCTCAGGATTATGTACACTTTATTGCTTGCATTAACACACTCAGTGTGAATACAGAACAACACAACACACTACTACACTGCATTACACACACCCCCAGTCTGCACAGGCAGGGACATGAGAGAGCATTGAGGTTCCTGTGTTGTGATGTCAGCTCAGTCCTCACATTAATACACTCAGTGTCTCAGCTCCTGTCTTTGCTCCCAGAAAAGCAGCAACATTATTTCACTGCTGTGTCTTATCAACACAACACAATACAACACAACTCAGCTCTACATAGCAAATAGGAGCTCAGTGTGGTACAATACAACTCAACACAAAGTACATTGCAACTTAAAATGGCTGTCAAAAGTATTCATGCTGACTCTGGACTTTTTCACATTTAACCATTATAATATAGAATCACAATGTATTTATTTGTGATTGTTTGTCATTGATCGACACAAAACACTCCATAATGTCGGAGTGTTTTGTGTATTCAACAGATCCTCATAAATTTGAAAATAAAACATAAATCAAGTGATTGAAAAAGAATATTAAATATTCAACCCCTTTTGCTATGACTCACCTAAATAGGCTGTAGTGCAACTAGATGTCTATTGAAGTCACATAATTCGTTGAATAGAATTCACCTGTGTGCAATTTCATTGTTTCACATGAGTTCAGGACAAATGTAAATACAGCTCCCACAACTGATAAGTACAGCTCCCAACAAATCTACCTGAAGACAATGGGACTTTCAAAGTGTGTGTGGGTTGTGGAAAAGCACCAACCAGGGGAAAGGTATAAGAATTTCTGAGGGATCACATATCCCATAAAGCAGAGTCCATTACAAAGAAATGTAGAAAAGATGGAACAATTCTGAAACTGTGAAGAACCTGGTGTCCTCAAAAACTGAGTATCAAGGATAGAAGAGCGCTTATCAAGAAGGCCACCAAGAGGCCTGTGACAGCTCTGAAGGAATCAGTCTTCCACGGCTGAGATTGGAGACACTGTGCACATGACAATCGATAATTGCTTCACAAATGTGGGCTTCATGGGAGAGTGACAAAAAACACATTCATGGTATCATGAGACCAAAACTGATCTTTTTGGCTTCGACTGTAAGCTGTTTAATGTGAGGACTGAGCTGACATCACATTATAGGAACCTCAGTGCTCTCTCATGTCCCTGCCCTTGCAGACTGGAGTGTGTGTAGTGCAGTGTTGTACTGTGTTGTGTTCTTCTGTATTCACACTGAGTGTCTTAATGTGAGGACTAAGCTGACATCACAACACAGGAACCTCAGTGCTCTCTCATGTCCCTGCCTGTGCAGACCAGGGGTTTGTGTAGTGTGGTTCTTCACTACACTCTGAGTTCTTTTATTTACTGTGATAACTGTGAAACATGATGGCTTTTAGAAAAGTCCCGTATGGATACACACTGGGACTGACAAATCAGCTGATTGAAGTCAGTGATTATTAAGGACTCTGTAATTTGCCACTGTAATTTCAATACATTCCAATGTTTCTCACTGTGATTTGTTCAGAATTAAGGAACTTAGAAAGTTGTTCAATTCAGTCTTATTCAGTGAATTATTGTGTAGCTGGACTTCTGTGTAAAAATAAAAACTGTATTATTTTGTAGAGATCCAGCCATTCAAAATACAAATCACAGTGCGTGTTCCTCAAGGTCTAGAGAAATAAAGGTCAAATAAAGGTATTACACCTTGTAACACTGCCAGGTGGAGCCGGGGAAGTTTAAAGTAATGAGCAGCATTTAGGCTGATGCCAGAAAATGCCATATTTCAAATCCTGGTCACTGCTGAGGGACAATCTTTTTCTAATTACAGAACTTAAGTTGTATAGTGTTTAGACTTTTAATCATTTAAAACTCTGTATTACAACATATTAAACATTAAACTAATTAAAAATTAGGTATATTGTATAAAAGCAAGATTTCTCAGTTGGACAAAAGTACACAATATTATTCTACCCTCTTCATAAATATGTTATGCATCAAAGTCTTTAACTTAGTAATTTACAGTGGGTTCTGGTTTTAACGTGCTTGTTCTAACATTATAAAACTTATTGTACTTCATTAAACGTTATAATGTTTTATACTTTTTAAAGAATACGTAGCAAGAACACCACTTGCTGTTATTGTAAAAAAAGTTGTAATGATTTAATACGACATGATAGTTATATTTATATGGAATCGTGTAACTGAACAGCTAAAATATCACATTTTGACATTTGTTTCTTTTTTTTTTAAATCTTATTCTCCTTGTGATAATGGGCAAAGCACTGTAATGTAGTGCACTGTAGCCAGGTGGTTCAAAGCACGATCAGAGCTTTATGTTTGGTTTTTTTCTTATATGCTGAATACATAAAAATAGTCCACTATTATAGCTTATGGTAAAAACAATGTACCTCCTTCAGGTTTACATCTGAATTGAGAAAATCTATATTTTGGCTTAATCCATAATTTCAGCAGCCAGTAATCAGCCAACAGTTTAACTTGATTTTAAAACTTTAAACCGAACTGTATATATTGTATAAGGAAGAAGGGTTATTTTTGCAATTGACAGTAATAGGTGAAAAGCTTATCAATATGTTGAAACTGTACCATAACAGTGAAGACAGACGGGTTACACCTTTAATAAAACACACTCTGTTTTATTAACACACACTCCGACTCAAACTTGTGTCCTATAGTGGGTAATGTCACCCTCATTAAACAATGTGCTTGTTGTGAAAATCCTGCTGAACTAGAAGCATTGAAGACTGTGATAAAATGTACATTATTACAGCACTTTTTATTTCAAAGAAGGAAGTCCATGAAGTGACCTCTGATACTCCATCAGAGATCGTATGTGCCGATTAACTTTAAACAAAGACTTATGTGCTGTTTCCTTGCGTAACAGGGTTATTAGACACAGGAAGGGCATGGACAATGTTGTGTGGCTCTGGGGGATTTTTTCTGTAAACTTAAGAGTTACAGAGGTGGCATTGTGTATCACCTCTTTTTTAATGCTATACGGAAGATATTATTAATAACTTTAATAATCAATTACCTCTAAGCTAAAATGTGATAGAGGAGATGCACCAAGTCTTTTCTCTTCAGCTTGGAATGAACTCTTACTGTATTCCAGCCACTTTACACTTCACTTTGAAGCCACTACAGCACATTGAATTTGATACAGTACATTTATTTGTACTGTATCAAAGTCTAACTCGTTCACAATGCCCTACATCACATCACTTCGAGGAAGTGGTGGTTAAACATCAAGGAGCAACACATCTTTCAGGACAACGATCTGAAACACAGCAGCAATAGCGAGGCTTAAAGCAGAGAGAGGAAACTGGGTAAAACTTCAACTGAATCCCCTGACATAAATCCAACAGAGATGGTACAGCTTTCACTAAAAGACTATTTAAAAAAAAAAACCGAGCACAAAGCAATGACTTGTAGCGGTGAGGCTTAATAATAAGGCAGAATTAAGTGTTTCTGAGCTTCCCAAATGAGGCCCCATTTCTCTGTTCATCTCTGTGGTGCAGCCACAGAGAAACTATTCATGCAAGATGTTTTCTTTTGATAAGGACAGCTCCTACAGGGGGATGCACTTAGGTAAGCCTGGCTATCATGATCAATGGTCATCCATTGGCGCCTATCTGTTTAGGGAGTGCCAGTTGGACATCTGGACTGCATTACTAAGTGTCAGGACTAAGTGACTCATTTCTCACCTTGATCAACCAATCAGGGACTGGTAGGGCCGAGTAACGCACGTGGGACTCTGATGCCCATGGAACTTTCAGCCAATCAACGAGCTGAAGTTCCTCCAGGTAAAAACAGGCAACACAGAGAGCCTGTGAGATTCAGACGAGATTCAGATTCAGATTCAGATTCAGATTCAACAAGATTCTTTAAGGGCAGGACGGCCCAGGAGCAGAGGGCTCCCAAGGGCAGGACATTCTCGCAGCGCGCCTCCTGACCATCCTGAGACTCAGCCCGGACAACCACGGAACGGCCAGTGTGTCCGAGTGCCAGAACTTTCCTTTGTTCTAAGAGTCTAGAGTGGAGGTTGCCAGAGAGTAACCAGCAGCAGGCCTCGTGAACAGGTCGGAACTGTGGACAGCTGAATTACTATTCAGAACTAGCTCTTCATCAGGAACGAACCGGTCCTTTTCCTGACTTGCTGGGACCCACAGTCATCTTTTCTCCTGTGCACAAACTTTGCTAGTTAAAGCCAACAGTGAGCATCAGCAGCGCACCGTCGCAAGCCGCACAGCACAGCCTGCCACCTAGCCAGAAAGCACGGATTGGACAGCAACAGCCTGCAACTGTTTCTTTGAGTCCGCAGGAGATCTGAATCCCCAGAGATTGGTATTCAACTTCACTGCATTACAGCTCGAGAATTCAATTGTTATCCAAACCAGTTGATATCAATTTAATTCCTAAGAGTTATGTACTTGTTTGAGTATCTAATGTAGAAGTTGTAACCAAGTTCACTTTACGAAACGGTCTTAATGAATGATATACTGAACGTATGTCCTCTTGATATGTGTAACACTTTGTAACTGATTGAATATATACCTTTTGTATTCTGATAACCCTCTCGATAAGATCTGTTAGGTTTACATGCATATTCTATGTATTAATAAATGTATCCTCGTGTGTTAGTACCTGTGTGTGTGCGTTGTTTGAGTTATGTCGCATGGTTGGATTCTAAAGCCATCAAAAGAATCAACTTTGTGATTTACTGCTACAATTAATAATTGTCTCAGTAAATGCCCAAACCCTACAGAACTGGTGCCTTCAGAGAGCCACTATGATTACATATTTGGCGTCCCTGAACCGGTTTTCCCTACATTATTTGGCGTCCCTGAGTCGGCTTAATCTACAGACTCATCAGAGCTATTAAAGCCGACGTTACACTACACTACTTTTCCTACGATTTTAAATTGTAGCCTCCATTTACATAATCCTAAAGAAATCACAGTGAGTTGTAGGCAGTTGCAGTGCATGCCCATTACTGTCAGTCATGTAGAGTGACAACCCCCAGCGGCTCAGTTCACAGCCCCTGTGACTGCCTGCAGCAAATGGGTATAATTTTCTCATAGCGAGTCGCGAGTTGTAGGGGTGGGCTCTTGTGTGTGCCACAGTCAATCCCCAATGAGCGCTTAACCGGAAGTACACAGCATACAATGCCCACAAACATTGAAGAGCAATGAAGGCTGCAAAGAAGGAAGGAAACCGAGTGTTTTGGACTTTGCAAATGAAGGAGAGGCTCTTCGAATTTTGGAGCTATCACAGATCTTTGTTCGATGTTTCCTGCTTGTGGTTTGTTTGTTTGCTTTCGTGCGGCGCTCCTCCTCTTATTCCGGTGAGCTCCACTTTGATTGGCTTCCAAAATGAGGGGACCTCACTGTACCTTCACTGCCCAAAACGAGATTTGCAACCATGATGAAAAGTCGTGAGGGAAATGTCGCACATCAAGGCCTCTATCCCAACCATTTTAGACCAACACCAGTATGCCTAATGCCACAACAGATCCACCGAAGATGCCATCGACATTGCAGTACATCTGAACCCTAATCAATCTGGAGGGTAAAGACTGTTATGTGAGAATGCTGTTCATAGACTCCAGTTCAGCATTCAATACAATCATCCCCCAACAATTGGTACACAAACTATCCTCTCTGGAACTGAAGACTCCACTGTGCAACTGGATCCTGGACTTCCTCACCGACAGGCCCCAGGCTGTAAGGATCCACTTCCAGCACCATCGTTCTGAACACCGGTGCACTGCAAGACTTCATGCTCAGCCCACTGCTGCATACTCTGCTAACCCACAACTCTGTTGGCAAATACAGCAGTAATCATATCATCAAGTATGCTGATGACACCACAGTTGTGGGTCTCATCACTAACAGCTATGAATCAGCCTACAGGGATGAAGTGGAGCAGCTTGCAGTGTCGACAAGACCAAGGAGATGACTGTTGACCTCAGAAGGACTCAGGCTGTCCACACTCCACTGTGTGTGGATGGTTCAGCGGTGAAGTTAGTGCACAGCTTCACGTTTCTGGGAGTGTACATATACAAAGACCTCTCTTCGACCCACAGTACATCACATTTACTCAAAAAGGCACAACAGTGTCTCCACTTCTTGAGGAGACTGAAAAGAGCCGGAATGTCACCCTCCATCCTCACCAGTTTCTATAGGTGCGCCATCGAGACCATCCTGACATGGTGCATGACTATCTGGTATGGGACCTGCACTGTCTCTGACCAGGGAGCTCTGCAGCATGTGGAGAAGACAGCCTAGTCCATCACCAAGACTTCTCTGCCCACAGTCCAGAACATCTACAACAGTGTGTCAGGAGAGCACACACCAGCATCAAAAACCCCTCTCGCCCTTTTCACAATCTTTTTACACCCCTGCTTTCTGGAAGACGGTATCGCAGCCTGCGAGCCAGCACCACCAGGCTCAGGAATACTTTTTTCCCACAGACTATTAGATTACTGAATTCCAGACAGCACACGGACTGATCGCCACCTGCTGACCACCCCCCACTGCTGTACTATCAACACCGTCTCACTGACTGTATGTCCTGTAATGTCTACACTGACGTATGGTGTTATGTCTATGTCTGTGTTTTCAGATACCATGTTTTGTCATTTTAATCATTAGAGTGTGTTAGTGCTCTGTTTCCTCAATGACCTGCTGATTGCTTCACACCACAGGAAGAGTGCAGAATAAATGTCATTTTTATCTGTACAATGTATGTGTTGGTTTACAAAATCAAAGTAATAATAATAATTACTTACACTTATATAGCACTTTTCTGGACACTCCACTCAAAGCACTTTACAGGTAATGGAGACTCCCTTCCACTAACACCAATGTGCAGCATCCACCTGGATGATGAAACAGCAGCCATAGTGCACCAGAACACTCACCAGCTATCAGTGGTGAGGAGAGTAATGAACCCAATTCATAGATGGGGATTATTAGGAGGCCATGATTGATAAGGGCCAATGGAAAGTTTTGGCTAGGACACCGGGGTGACACCCCTACTCTTTTCAAGAAACACCCTGGGATTTTTAATGACGACAGAGAGTCAGGACCTCGGTTTTACATCTCATCCAAAGGACGGCACCTGTTTACAGTACAGTGTCCCTGTCACTATACTGGGGCATTAGGATCCACATGGACCGCAGGGTGAGCACCCCCTGCTGGCCCCACTAACACGTCTTCGAGCAGCAACCTTAGTTTTTCCCAGGAGGTCTCCCATCCAGGTACTATCCAGGCTCCTACCTGCTTAGCTTCAGTAGGCTACCATTTGTGAGTTGCAGGGTGATATGAGTGCTGGTAGTGTGTTTAAAATGTTAAATTATCAAGTAAAAGAAAAACGTACATCTTACACAGGGTTTCACCCAAAATCACCAATTTTTTGTTGATAAAAAGTGTTAAGAACTATCTAAACCCATAAATAATTATCAAAGCCCGTTTTGTCATGTGTTTAAAGTCATGCAACGTCTAAGTTAGTTGTGGACATGCTATTGGTGCTTATTTTTTTACTTTCATTAAAATAATCGGTTGCCCATTGTGTTACATTTCTATATTTTTGAGAGACTTCAGAACGCTTTGACTGATGCATGTTAAATAATGCTAAATAACTTACACCTGGGATCCACTTTATTCAAATTAAAGTTTCTAAAACCATGTGCCAGATATTTTTTAAGTAAAAGTTGTGAAAATGTTCACAAACTGCAATCTTGCCTGTTGTTTAAAGGCTCTTTATTTTTTTGCAAAGTTATTTACAGTACATCTGAAACTTCGTTTCTCTAATTATGCATTTTAAGAATAATGATTATTATTAAATTGTCAATAATGATCAGACTCATTATTATAGTTTCAGTGGTCTTTTTAATGCCACTTTGGTCTTCTCAGTTATAATTATAATATGTACAATTTTGTTTTATGGCTTGTTGTAAAGGTTTATGTTAAATCGCCCCACTGAGTAAAGTGTTTTGAATTGAATTAAACTGGTTGAACTGGTTTTACTTCCAATGTTGACAGTATTCAACTGAGTTTGCTCATTCTTGTTTTTATTTCACTATTAGTGTTCACGAGGAATGACAGCAGCCGAAAGCTTGGGAGAAATTAGAATCGTTTATTGAGATGTGGAGATTTGACCCGCTTGGCTGAGGGCCGACCTCCCGGCCGTTGGACGGGGAGGATAGGATCCCCATGCGACCAATTGGGTAGCTGCAAAGGTGGAGAAGGGATGCAGAAAACGAACGAGGAAGAGGAGAGGGTGATGTTTGATATTTATTGAGACCGGTTGCTTACGTCAGGATTTAGTGAGAATTGCAGCATTTGTGTCGAATGAGTGCGGCTGCCTTCATTCCTCCCGAATTTTCATTAAAAACTCCATTTCACGAGGAATGACAGCAGCCGAAAGCTTGGGAGAAATTAGAATCGTTTATTGTGATGTGGTGATTTGGCGTAACCCGCTTGGCTGAGGGCCAACCTCCCGGCCGTTGGACGGGGAGGATAGGACCCCCCAAAAGAACCAAGCGGGACCCCCAGTCACCAGTGCAGAAAAACAAAAACAAAAGATTATTGGGCCAATTCAGCTGAGGAGAGAAAGTGCCTGCTTGAGGATACCGGGGTTAGTTTTAATGTATGCATGGTAAGCTTCGGAGGATCGACGGCCGAGTTGCTTGATGAGATACTGGGGTATGCCTTGGCGAGCGCAGCCGGAGGATGCGGCCCCTGATCTAAAGGAGTGCCCAGAGAATTGTTTAGGAGGGTATCATGATACGGCCCTTCTCATTTGCGAACAGAGGGACAGTAGGCAAAGCTCCGGGAGAGGAGCGAAGATGTGCGTAATGGGATAGAGGCTCGTAAGGGCTTATGTAGGAACAGAGTTTGAAATAATAGATGAGAGTGATGGATGCGAGTTGGTTGGTTTTGCTTTTCTTGAGATAGAAGGTCAGTGTCTTGGAAGATAAGATGGAGATGTTGGACAAGCAGGGTTGAGAAGAAGGATCGAAGGATGTGGAATTAGCGGTAATTTCGGAGAACCTTAGGGAGATAAAGAAGGCTAACAAGAATAAAGATTCAAGAGGGCGCTCGACCCAGGGTGAGTGGTAACCTGACCTGACAATGTAGATGCAAGATTCAAGGATGTCTGAGGCAAGTGGTACGCGTAGGTTTGGAAGTGGTTTTTCAAGCCACCGAAAGCCTTTAAAGAGAGTAATTTGAGGGTAGATAAGGGATGGACAGATCGTGCTGAAAAGGAGTGGATCCCGCACAGGTATACTTTGGTGGTGGATGCTTGTGCCTTGAGTGAGTTTCTACGATAGCAAACAAAGGATGATACGGTGAGAATATTGAAAGAACGGAATTTTTGTTCGCGGAGAGGTGGAAGGATTGGAAGCCCTTCCCGGCAGTGCAGTAAGAGAGTTCGAGGGGCGATCCCTAAGAGGATAGTTTGCTGGGCCAGGATAGCGATAGCGATGGAAAGATAGCGATGGAAAGGATGATTCAGAGGAACATGAGCTCCGAATAGGGAGGTACTGTGCAGGGGTTCGGTCTTGCATCTTGTGCCGAGTTCCTGAACTGAAAGCGAGAGAGAGAGTCAGCTATCTCATTAAGGTGGCCTGGAATGTGAGCAGCTGCGGTTTTTGTTTCCAATTGTGGCCCCAAAGAGAAGCAGCAACGACAATTGGAAATATTTCTAACAAGGCTGATGACTGGTTGGCGAGAGGGATTGGAGAGAAATCAGGAGACCAAGGGGCCGCAAACCATTGGCCTTTGTAATAGCCTCCGAAACCGACTGAGTGGGCTGCGTCTGGATATCCTCAGTGTCAGAGAGGAGGTCATCGTAGAAGAGAGATATGCCATTCCAGTTGGCCAAGAGAAGCTCCGAAGCCTGAGCTCGGATTTACGGTTGGCTGAAGGGCTTACGTGGTGGTAAAGAGAGGGCACGGAAGAGGCGAGGTTGAGAAGGTAGACCGTCCTTGAGGAATGATATGAATGGCGTAATTGAGGTGGCCGGGTGGAGAGAGAAGTTCCCTCTTTGTGCGAAATTTGGCGGAAGAATAGATAGAGATATACATCTGGATCCTGTCGATTTTGTCGCGAGGCAGGGAAGCGGAGAAATTGATGGAATTGAGGGTGATCCCGAGGAATTGGATTATATGAGAGGGGCCAGTTGTTTTGTCCATGGCAAGGGGTACCCCTAGTTTCCTAAAATGGAAATAAGTGTGTAGGAGGCTCTTGCAGGTGGGGTGTGAGGGAAGTCTATGGTAAGGAAATCATCGAGAAGGTGGACGAGAAAAGGAAACTTATAGTTATTCGACGGGATCCAGCCGAGAGCTTTGGCTAAGGTACCAAAAATGTTTTGGGCTACTCCTACGTCAGAAGGTAAGGAGGACTGTGAAGAACTTGTTCCGCCAATGAACTCCGAAGAGGTGCCAGAGGTCTGGGTCAGGAGGCATAACTTTAACGGCACTGGAGATGTTGGCCTTAGCGAGCTAGCTGCCCAGACGGACCGCTATACCAATGGGATTGATGTGGTATGCAGGGAATGGGGAAGAGTCAAGTGGGCCGATCATGAAACCAACCATTCTCGACTTTGGATGCTAGCAAGGAATCAACGGACTGGGGATCGGCGGTGGCAGATTGCAAATTTTTGCAAAAGACGAAGGAAGGAAGTGTGCACGGGCCTGGTGAGAATCCGAAGGAAAGGCCGTCGAGTAAGATGTGGGTGGAAGAGGGGTCGGGGTGACGGAGCAGGCCGAAAGCAAGAGTGGGGATGTCGATTGGGGTAGACGGAAAAGCCAGTAGTCTTTTGGGAATGCTGAAGGTGGAGCAAGCATGGAAGGGCCGGCAGGGGCAGGCAGAGCGAGCGAGCATGAGCTTCGCCGCAGAAGCTGCAAATGTGAAGGAAGCGACGAAGGAGAGAGGTATGTGTAGAGGAATTGAAGATGTTGGAAATTGTTGGCCTCTGATCATCACGATGGGGCGACCGCGAACGTCTTTGGACCGGGAAGGTTTGAAGAAGACCTGACGGGAGAATAGATGCTGTGGGGGAGAAGGGGCGAAGTCAGGGTTGGGCTTGCGGACGGTATCTGGGCAAAGATTTGATGAATGTGTCCAAGAGGAACGGAAGTCGCAGGAAAGAGCTTGGACACCGGTGAAAGTGCGGCAGTAAAGCTCAATGTTAAGGGCTCCCCAGTAGGTGCGCTGGTTCCATTGGAGTAGGCTGGCAGCGGCCTCGGCCAAGAACTGCTTATGGTAATCGTAGAACAGGGAGCCCTCGAAAAGGACAGATAGATCGGGGATGCTGTGCGTATAATCGTCGAGTTCCTGATGACGTTGGGGAAAGGTGGAGCACGTGATGTCGCGGAAAATGCTGAAAGCCAAACAGAAGTCGAAAATTCGAAGGACTGAAGCGGAGTGAGGGTCAGAAGATTTGAGAGTAATGAAAATCGAGCCACAGTCGACTGTTCTAGAATCGGAGTTGTAAGTGGAGGAAGAGAGAAGGTGAGCTAGATTGACGTCCGCACCTCAGAATTTGCTGCCGGAGTGAAAAGGGAATGGGAGGAGGACTAAACTTTAGTGTTAGGAGGAGCTGGGAGAGGAGCGGCTGTTTGGAGAGGAAAGTCCTTAGTAAAGGGGAGATAGGAATCCAGGGCCGAAGGCATGGGATGCCGGATGCCGTGTTGGACACCGGGGAAGGGAGAAGATGAGGAGGGAAGAAGAGCGGAAAGCAGATTGTGGTAGGAGGGGTTTGACGGATCTGGTGCCTGGAGCTCGGTGGCTTGGGATATGGAAGCCGAAGACTGTTGAGGAATTGAAGCAGGGGCAAAGGCTGCATTAGGGACTGAGGAGGCTGCCGAGTCGTCTTGGACGCCAGGGGGTGGGGGAGGGTAAGTGCCGCCTGCTGGCTGAGCTGGGGGTCGATTACTAGCCGGCCTTTGGGCCGTGGAGACAGCAGCAGGGGCCGAAAGAAAAGAAACAGGGGCCGAAGGCACCAAGCTGGCGGAGCTTGAGCTGTGTTGGACGCCGGAGGTAGATACAGAGGAGAGTGCAGAAAGATTAAGCGGAGAAGGGGGGGGGGGCGTGAGCCTAGGGCCTTAGACATCGCAGTGAAGAGATTAGGGCAGGAGGCTGGGTGGAAGAGGCTAGGTGCAGTTGTTCAGCAGAGGAATGGATTGCTTGGGAGAAGAGACAGACACGGATATATCAGGACAAGACAGAAGATGCGACAGGCCGAGGCGCGGGCGCCCTTGGGGTCCTCACGTTGGGATGAGTGACGGCGGCGCGGGTGATGTCATCAGAGGGCGCCGGGGGAAGCTGGGGAGTTGATGTTTCCTTGTGTAGACTGTGGTTAAGTACAGGGAAAACAGAGCTTTTTTTTTTTTTGGAAGCGTTTCTTTTAAAATGGACGCCATGTTTTCGAAGTATCCTCTGGAGGCTTGCTACGGTCCGGTTGGAAGTCGCGAGAGATGATCCAGGAGAAGGGGGAGCCGATGTGCGTGAAGCGCGGCGGCAGTGACATCCTCGAGAGAAGCGGGGGTTATTTGGAGATTTTGCCGTGGAGGAACGGGAAGGCTGGGTTTGTAATGAGAGAGGGACTACGACGGCGGAACGCAGTCTTCGGTGAGGAGTTGGATCTTGTGAGGACTGCCTGGGAGATGAGCAGCGCTGAAGTGGCACGGCGGCTGAGGGAGGCGATGAGACGGAGGTGAGGGGAGCTGTGGGGGGTGGACTGGACGAGAAGGGTAGGAGAGTCTCCTGTGCTGCAGAAAAGGTCTTCATCGGAGCGGCGGATTTGTAGATCCATGAGATCACTTCACCGTGCCAGGCCACAACTGCGCCACACCACACAGCTGTCAGCGCACCTCACCGTGCCAGGCCACCACTGCGTCACATAGCTGCAAGCGCACCTCTACATACCCGACCACCACTGCATCACACAGCTGCCAGCGCACCTCACCGTGCCAGGCCACCACTGCGTCACATAGCTGCAAGTGCACCTCACCGTGCCAGGCCACCACTGCATCATACAGCTGCCAGGGCACCTCACCGTGTCAGGCCACCACTGCGTCACACCACACAGCTGCCAGCGCACCTCACGGTGCCAGGCTACCACTGCATCACACAGCTGCCAGCGCACTTCACCGTGCCAGGCCACAACTGCGCCACACCACACAGCTGTCAGCGCACCTCACCGTGCCAGGCCACCACTGCATCACACAGCTGCCAGCGCACTTCACCGTGCCAGGCCACAACTGCGCCACACCACACAGCTGTCAGCGCACCTCACCGTGCCAGGCCACCACTGCGTCACATAGCTGCAAGCGCAACTCACCGTGCCCGGCCACCACTGCATCATACAGCTGCCAGGGCACCTCACCATGTCAGGCCACCACTGCGTCACACATATTTCAGCGCCATATATTTCATGGATATTATGGAAAATAATGGATGGATATCTTAGTTATCTTTCTAGTTCACAGGTTTGCATGCATAATTTAATTTTGAAAGCCACTGAGACATCAGGTACTACTGTTGTATTTATGAAAAAGAAACAAAAACATACTAACAACTGTGCCATCCTACTCTTTAGTTAATACATTTTATTATTCATAAACAGTTAACATTGTTAGCAAAATATTTTGAATTATATTTAACCCTATTTTTTCTTTAGTTTTGTATTTAACTTATTATATGATAGTCAGACTTAATGTATATTTGAACAATGAAAATATATTTTTACAAGATTTTACATTAAGCACTTAAAATTAATATGGTTAA
The DNA here is from genome assembly GCF_040954835.1 of Lepisosteus oculatus. Taxonomy (NCBI): domain Eukaryota; kingdom Metazoa; phylum Chordata; class Actinopteri; order Semionotiformes; family Lepisosteidae; genus Lepisosteus; species Lepisosteus oculatus. Next base: position 4,555,392 of record NC_090709.1, read on the forward strand.
TAATAGTAAACTGTAACATGCTGTAACAAGATTGGTTAAACTGCGAAGAAAATGCTTTCAGAGAAAATGTTACAGGTGTGAAGAACATAGATCTCCAATGCAATTTCAACCAAACCTGTTCCCACACACCCTGCCCCCACTACCATTAGAATATACACAAACATTTTAGCGTTTCATTCTGAGCAGAAGACCCTCACACCTGAAGAGTGCTGGCTGTGACGAATTAAACCGGTTTTACAGGTTTCAATCACAGACCATGTGACATGGGACTCAGTAAACTACAGTAACACCGTATTTGATAACGCTATAAAAACGCTATAAAATAATGTGACTTGGCACAGAACAAGTTTACAGCACAGTACAAAAATAAATGCTGACCATGACTTTAGAAGCATAAATTGCCTTACACTCAATTTAAACACAAGCTGTCTTTAGCCCTCTAAGCTGGTTCATACAGAAATGTAGAGATCCAGGCTCAGAACACACAGCTTCATTAGCGAATACATATGCAGGACAACTAGAGAAGACGTTTTACAGAGGATGGATTTTTAGAAACATCCCATCAGACATCCCATCATATTCACAACGTGAAATCTAGAAAATAATATTACGTAACCAAAATCCGCAATATGGAAACAGAACCTGTGTAATTGTTGATAGATGATGTACTCGTAACATTTTTTCAAGACGAACTACAACATTTAAAAAATGACTTGTATGTACTTGATATCTCTAATCAATCCACGGGTCCCAGCACAAAACGAAACTAAAACGCATACCGTTTCGCGCTTCTTATTAGTTGCTCAAAAGTAATTTGACCGTATGAAATGCATAATATAAACCTAGAAACATATACGTGAGCAGTACTTAAGCACTGTAGTATCGCTGTTAAGACATACCTCTCAAATACTGTAAATCAAGTTAAAAATATCTCAAGACCGATTCTGGTCATAATGAAACCATGTTTCGTGTATGTTTTCTTTTTCATCTTGAAATAATTCATTTCTAAATACCTTTTTCACTGTTAACATCTTGCAGCAACTCTGCAACAAAATATACACTCTGACAGTTCATCCTGCTACCAACATTAAATAAAACAAATCTTAAGATTTCTATATTTATGTCTTTATTTAGTGGTTTCATTAGTGACAAAGGCTAAACTTTCTTGGAAAAATGTATTTTATGTGCTGCGGAAAAAACTGACTTGCTTTAACAAAATATGTTTACAAATCCTTTCACCTGGCATTTTCGTAGTTAGAAATTATGGAACGCTCTGTTAAAAGCAAGGGAGTTTTTATGTCCGTTGCAGTTCTTTTGCAACATGAATATAATTATATCGTTATTAATTTCTTGAGATACGCGATTCCATATTATATTCCCTTTTAATCAAATTCTAAAAGTATGCTTGTTGACTCCGGTATCACGTTAGTTAAAGACTTCGAATCTTACAATGTTTAGGGAGAAATGGAATACTGGTGTGTATTTTTTTCTTTAAAGTGCCGATTCCTGGAACACCCCTCTGAAGTGGTTCCATAAGAAAAGAAAGTGTTGATAAATACAAGTGTCTTTTAATACACTCTTTGCTGTGCTCTTGAGGATCCTTGTGATATTTTAAGCTCTAGTTGAATGATAGGTGTCGCATTTTAAACCATTTTCGTAGTTAGAAATTATGAAACGCCCTGTTAAAAGCAAGGAAGTTTTTATGCCCGTTGAAGTAAAACAAAATGCCTGACAAAGTATGGCTTGGACAGATTCCAAGTGCTTGTACAAATGTGCTAAAGAAATTATACTTTGAGTATACAGCTTGTCCAAAGTCATCCATTATTAATACTATTAGTAATATCTTCAGTAAAGGCTTTGATGCATAAATATTTCTGATAAAGGTAGGTTGTGTACTTTTGTCCAACTGAGCAATCTTGCTTTCATAAAATATACCAACATTTTAATGACTGATGATTAACATGCTGTAATACACAGTTCAAAATTAAAGGCTCAAATGCTGTACATGAGAGGTTAAGCTCCCCCTGGCGGTATTACAAGGCGACGCCGGATAGTTAGTCACGTGACACACGTGAACCGCGTGATACCCCGGTGGGCGTGTCGCGGTATGCCGCGAAGTACCTCACCCATTTTGAATGGCTGCATCTGTAGGTGAAAACAAACCATGCAGAAAACGAACGAGGAAGAGGAGAGGGTGATGTTTGATATTTATTGAGACCGGTTGCTTACGTCAGGATTTAGTGAGAATTGCAGCAGCTGTGTCGAATGAGCGTGGCTGCCTTCATTCCTCCCGAACTTTCATTAAAAACTCCATTAACTGTAGGATTCGTATGACAGTGGTCAACACTCTGTCGGTCCAGAATGGAACGGGATGGAGATGGATATTCATTTTCTTGGCAGTTTATTAGAGAACAGCTTACAACTCTGCATCCACACCAGATGCGTTCTCTCTTTCTCTACTTCCTGCTCTCCCCCTTTCCTCATCACGTTCTCCCTCCTGCCACCAATTAGACCACAGAACTCCTACTCAAAAACACTTCAAACCTCTCAACTGAACTAAACACTAACAGGACCTCAGCTTACGGTAATATCACTTAACATGAAATATAAATGTAATATATATATAAAATAATTGTTAATACACAATATGTATTATTTTATTTTTTAAAAAGGAAAATGCTCTAAGCAGGTATTGAACTAAGGTCACATGACAAACCCACTGTGCCACCAGACCACTCAGAAACATGCTGTAGCTAAAATGAACAGCTTAAAAAGTGTTTCAAAAGTAAGTGAATGGGTCAAATTAAAAATGAATCACGGTTACAAAGCAAGTGAATTACGGAAATACTAACAGCTATATAAATAAATATATTATATTTAAATCCTCACAGCGATGCCTTATATATTTAGATTGACGATTCCATATTACAGTATATTTCTTGTTTAGTGGATTCTAAAAAGTACAATTTTTTTACTGCGATAACGAGCGCGAGTATTATAGAAAAGCAATGCAATATTGATGTTGCTTTTTATAAAGTATATAAACTTAATATAGTCAAGAAGAGCATGTCAAAACTTTCCCAAAATAACCACAGTATGTTCCTAAATTAATATTGTTAATTATCATTATGCTCCCACAAGTTTTTATGCTCAGCTACCAAAATGTCCCTTTAGCTGTAAAACTCCATATTAATATTCCATATTCCATATTAAGCAGATTTAAACCTGCATGATAAAGAGATTAAACGAAGCAATCATTTCACTCACAACTAATGCACCCAAGTGTCACCTATCGGTCATTTTGTCCAGCCAATCACCTACCACAGTCTGTGATGATTTATCTTTTTTTTACTAAAGACCAATCCTGATATGAGGGAGTTCCTCTATGGAAGATAAACATACATAGTCAGTCCCCTAAAATGTATGGAGAAATATTTGGAATAGACAGAATATTAAGAAACAATTAAACAGAATATTAATTTATATTTAACATATAATTAACATATAATTGTCAATGTGGACTTGACTCTGAAACTCAGATCTCTTGACTGAGCTCAACATGTTAGTACTGTTCTCTTAAGTCATTATTATATTTATGGTATCATAACTCATCATGTGCAATTGCTCATTTTTACGGTTACAAAGCAAGTGAATTACGGAAATACTAACAGCTATCATCATTGAAATGATCAGCGATTCACATAAATGTAATTCTGAGAGAAAGACACTCACCTCTAACAGCCAGGTCAATAATAGCTTCATCATCCATCTGTTCAGACACCACAAAACATTTGTACTGCCCATGGTCAGAGCGTTTCACATCTCTCAGTGTTAAAGACACATTGCCTCTGTGGAGCTCCTCCAAGAATAGACCAGCCCTGTCCCTGTAGGCTGGGTTCTGTCTATTAAAGTTATAGAAGCCTAATTTATACAAACAAATGGGTTCATTGTAATCCTTTCTAAACCACCTGATTTCTAGATCCTTAGCACTGATGTCTGGTGAGAGATAACAGGGCAGGACAGCATCTTCACCAGGGAAAACAAACACAGGAACAGCTGGACTGAGAACCTGAAACCTCTCTGAAAGAGAAAGAGCACAGCTGACATGAGTTTCAGCCTCAACACAGACACATATGACAAACTGTAGATCACTGGCAGAATAAAGCAGAGCAGCTCAGTGACACACAGTGTTTTCTACAAACAGCTCATCACTGATTCAGACCCACATGTGAATGAGGAGCACTGAAGATCAATGAGTCTCATCTCACCATCTGCTGCAAACTGGAGTCTGGATCTCTCACCCAGGACCCTCAGATCCTCACCTTCACTCACTGATAGAAGAGCTGTGACTGTGTTCACTGAGGGTCTGTTACTCTGCAGTGACAGTAGGGGGTTGAATCAAGTTCTTTATCTGTGTTTCTCTCTGCTCTCTGTACCTTTATAAACTGAAACTCTTCACATACAGAACCCAGATTAAACTGCTGATTAATTAATACTTCCAACACAATCTGATCCCTTAAACACAGGAGGTTCAGCAGGATGTAGTCTACAGGGACCTGAATGATTCAACTCATGGTTGATTCAGGTTACAATATAAATACAAAATAAGATTCTCCAACATCTAAACATACAGTACAACTTAGTATGAAGATGAACAACAGGTAAGATCCAGTCAGGTTCCTTCTACAAGTGTTGGCTGTATCATCACTCCATCTTTCATAAACACACTTCTGACATGTTGTAATGTCCTGTGTGGTTTGGGTCACTCCAGGACTCCCTTTGTAAGTGATGAGTACCTGATGTAGCCAACATTAACTCCCACACTGAGACACAGACTGACAGAGAGTGTGAAGCAGCTCTCAGGTCAGCAGTGTGACTTGGCCATGATTGACTCTGGGTCTCTCAGCTCATCCCACAGGTGCTCAGGGGTCTGACGACAGAGTGACTCAGTGGAGGACATTGATCCCAGACTGGCACACAACATCATGAGCAGAAGAAAGGCTGATGACAAGAACAGACTGTTCATTCCAGCCATGTTTGCGGTTTGTGCAGGGTGAGGAAATATTATAGATGTGATGTTATTTGTATTTGAAATATTATATTCTTAATGTTGTGTGTATTATGTTTGAAAATCAATGGGGTTTGTAATAAGAGTTCAGGAGTGATAATTACAACAAAGTGGCTTAATGTCTTAACAACTTATACATCCGGTTAGACAGTACATGTCATACAACCATTCCTGATGTCATTGCTCTGATGTTATTGCATTAATTTTATGTCTCATCTCTAAACACATTCTCCCTACCAGCTATGTTGCTGATATTTACTAAAATATATTAATGATTCAGCAACCCACCACCTCATGACACACCTGCAACTTCAGGCCTTCCATCCCAGAGCACTATTATAGTAATTCTATACTGCATCACATTCTTACAACACAATAATAGTTAAGAGATTGAACACCAGATTTTAAATGTTACAATCTTTATGTTAACATCTTCAGAAATTCAAAACTGTATTGAACTTTTCAGTAATCAATGTGAAATCAGAGCTCTGGTCAGGTTATTGATTAAAACAACAATAAGAGTCTCACTGTACCTGATCCTGAGACACAGGACTGGTGGAGAAAAAGCAGAGTCAAAAAGAGCCACTGTGACTGGTCAGACTCCATCTCTGAAACAAAGAAACACTGTGAAGTAGGAAAAACACTCTTATCTCTGAAATGAATAAAGAGATCAAATGTCTCTGAAAGACATGAGCAGTACAATTTACTGAAACACATAATGACCTTGACTTGTCACTGTGCCATGTTCCCATTAACAGAAGCCCTGATCTTGCAGACTTTTTTTTTTAGATCTGTATCCAGAGCAAACATACCGCTTTCCATGAGGAGTGTCTCTCAGACTTAGTTCTTACCTGATTGCTCACTTTGTCATCTCAGAGCTGTTCTGTAAAAAAATAATACAAGTTGTACAAGGTACAACTAACACCTGTAAGGTGAAGTGTTTTCTCCTGTTTAATCCTCCATCTTATTCACAGTAACTGCTGTTCACTGCTACAGGGACACAGTTCACTTCCTTCTTTTAAACTTTCAGCACAGACCTGTTCTTTCAGCACAGACTCACCCAGCCTGCAGAGCAACATTCCCACTGAGCTGAGTCTGTGTCTGAGCAGTGAACGAGGGCAGCAGAGCAGGTGGGAACAGAGTTTGAAACCTGTTTTCTTTTACTGTCTCTTTAATTGTTTTTATTATTTATTTTGGCCAGAGAGTTGTTGATTATTTTAGTTATATGAAAGTTGTGTTTAATCTTCATGTGCCTGAACTCATGAAGTTAATCTGTAAATTGATGCTATTTATGTCACTACACAATGGACCTTGTGTGACTCTGTTCTGACAGATCCTGACCCTGTGCTGACAAGATCTGCAAACACAGCTCAGAACAATCATTAGAACAGCCACTCAAAACTCCTGTTAACCCACTGTCACACTAACAAAAGTCCAGTGAGTAGGACAGGGACACTCAGAGCTGTGGTCTGAGCTCTTTTCCAGATCAGCAGGTCGCTGAGACAGTAGCGCACCACCCACTGAGCTCCGTCAGAGAAGAGGCAATACAGAGAGAAAGAGGAGGTGTGGAGCTCAGCAGTTCAGAATGAATGTTCTGCAGTCTGGAGCGCGTCTCCCTTTATAACAAAGTTTTTTTAAATTAACCAAGCAAAGTAAATCATTTCTTTTAAATTCACGTCTTTTGATTATCCTTAAGTAGCGTTTCCTGAAAAGTTAGTTTTATTTTCCACCTTTAAACAAAGCAGGAGCTTATTGTACTTAATGACATCACACGTGAAAAGATTATAAAAAAGAAACTCACTATGAGATGGCAGAAGTTTCTCACTGAGGATAAATTTTAAAGAGCTGGCTTAAAGAAACAGCCTTTCCACCTCTCTGGGACATCAGTTTCCACAGCTAGTTTGTTGTTTAAACATATTGCCTCTGAATATGAACATCTTGAGATGCTGGCTCCATGGATCACCATCAGCTACTGTATGTTTGCCTACTGCTTCTGTTTCTGTGCATCCAACACACCGTTCAATGCTAACATTTAAAATACTTTTACATTTTATAGGTTTCCATTAAAATACAACTAAAATATGTTTATCTCATTTCAGTATCTATGTAAACACTGAACAGTATTCACATGTTCTTTTATAACACAGCTTTCTGTGATTTTCTGTATACCTAAGCTTTAACAGGTAGTCCTGCATTCTTCCTCTGCACTATGTCTGGTCATGATTTGCTTTTTCTGTTTGCTCATTTCAAAGTAACACCTGCTCCATTTCTGAAACTCCTGAGCTCTTTAATTGGGGAGCGATGGGCTCGTGATTCTCTGCAGCGCTCCACAGGTCTGTGCGGCTCACAGAGGGGGTCACTGCGCAGGTGAAGCTTGAAGCCCTGGACGTACCCTGCTGGCCCACAAGCTGCAGGGCAGAGCCAGGCAGAAGGCTGGGCTCAGTGGCCTGGAAAGAGAGACACAACAGGCTGGACTGCTCGCAGTAAGTTTTCACACCCGGACAGTGAAATCCTCTGCACCATGTGGAGCTGTGACACCCCTCTGTCAAAACACAGGTGGAGGAGATCCTGGAGCCAAATAACTCCCAACGATTAAACAGCTGGATGGACCAGCTGGCCTCCTCTTGTCTGTCACCATCATGCTCTGATCTTCTCATGGTGTGTGAGTGAGTTAGTATTTTACTGTTTTGATTACTGGGAACACAAACCACTGGATTGACTCCACATGAGCAGCTACTAACATTCAAGTTTATTTAAAAACCTTTTATCTGTCAGGCTGAGTCCAAAATGACGCCATAAGACACCTCCCCCACAACACCAGACCTTCTTTCAAACAACAACCACCAAACCTGTTTCATAACTCCAGCTCTAAACCACTCCCCTAATAAACCTAATCACAACCCCTAACAACCACACCCTCTAATACTCACACACCTGCTGCTCTGTGCAGATCCAGGAAGTGAAACTCAGAGATCAGTTTAGTTTTACTGAAACAGCCTCACTACAGCTCCGTCTCTACTGCTCCTCTCTGTGCAGTTTTTACTTGTCAGAAAAATGGCAAAAGGCACTTTCCCATTTTCTCAGGACCAGTTTAGCTGCTCAGTGTGTCTGGATTTGCTGAAGAATCCAGTGGCTCTGCTCTGTGGACACAGTTACTGTATGGGCTGTATTAAGAACTGCCGGGATCAGGAAGATCGGACTGGGATCTACAGCTGCCCCCAGTGCAGACAGACCTTCACCCCAAGACCTGATCTTCACAGAAACACCATCCTGGCTGACGTGGTGGAGAAACTGAAGGAGACAGGGTGCAGTGGTCCTCCTCCTGCTCACAGTCCTGCTGACCCTGGAGACGTACTGTGTGATGTCTGCACTGGGAGACAGAGGGGAGCTATGAAATCCTGTCTGATGTGTCTGGCCTCTTACTGTCAGACTCACCACAATCTACACAATGAGCTCCACCCTGGACACAGACATGAGCTGGCTGATGCCACAGGACAACTACAACACAAGATCTGCTGCACTCATCACAAATTGCTGAAGGTCTATTGCCGTACTGACCAGAAGTGTGTTTGTTATCTTTGTGTAATGGATGAACACAGAGGCCATGATACTGTCTCAGCTGCAGCAGGAAGGACAGAGAAACAGGTGAAGACTTTGAGTCTGTTTTTAAAGTGTAGTAAGATGAAAAAAGGATTTGGGATATTTGGGGCTCTAAGTGATCTCCAGACTGTATTTACTGTATCTGTAATGTTGGATCTCTCCACTGCTGAGTCCTGCTCATGTACTCAGCTGTGATCCACACTGGTTGCATCTCTGAAGTGTCTCCTGTTCTTCTGTCTGTTGTTCATGATCTCCCCCTCCTCACTTTCACTGTCTCCCTCTTAACTGTCCTCATTTAGCACCGATGAACCTGTACAACTACACAGCACACTCAACACCTCTAGAACAGACTGCACCCTCATTAATGCACAGCACACTCAACACCTCTAAAACAGACCGCACCCTCATTAATGCACAGCACACTCAACACCTCTAAAACAGACTGCAACCTCATTAATGCACAGCACACTCAACACCTCTAGAACAGACTGCACCCTCATTAATGAAGTCCTAATTTAATTTCACCAGAACTGTATGATTAATAATAAACTTTATTTTTATTTTGCCTTTAAAAGTGGCAAAGCAATTTACAGCACAAAAAATGCACAGTGAGAGGAGAAGGTAGAAGGGAGTTTGGAAAAACAGCAGAAAAGCAAAGGGGTAGAAAAAGACCCAGTTAAATTAAAACTCTTAATGAATAGAAGATTGTGAGTCTGGATTTGAAAGAACTCAGGGAAGGTGACTCTATGATATCCATAGGGATAGAATTCCAGAGCTCTGGGCTGCAGCAGGAGAAGCCCTGTCACCCAGAGTGCTGGTTTGGGGGATTGACAGGAGACCAGAATTAGAAGAGTAAAGGTTGTGAGGTGAGGAGTAGGGTGATAGAAACTCTGACAGGTTCTGAGGTGTCAAGCCATGCAGATACTTTTAGGGGAGCATGAGGAATTTGAAGTCGACATGAAACCAGATAGAAAGCCAGTGCAAGGACTCCAGGACAGGAGTAACGTGATCACTTGCACTAGACCTGGTCAGGATTCTGGCTGTCAAATTCAGGACATACTTGTAGTTTGTTGAATGTGGGTTTAGATACCCAGCAAGTGGAACATTACAGTAGTCAATATGAGTAAAGATGAAAGAGTTGACCAGCTTTTCAGCAACAGTAAGCTTTGACATAGGACACAGCCTGGTGGTATTTCTGAGGCGGATGAATGATGTTTTGACAATTTGTTGCACATGTCAAGCCTGGATCAGATATTACTCCCAAGTTCTTCAATTTTGACTGTGATTCCAGTACAGTGTCATCCACAGATAAGGATACTGCATTGGTGTGCCAAGAAGCATGACTTCTGTCTTTAAATGAAGGAAATTGTGAGTCATCCATGTGTTTATGTCAGAGAAGCAATTAGAGCAGAGACATGTCAGTGTCAGTTTAGTATGGACGTACTGTACTGCAGATTTAAGTATCATCAGAACTCATACACGCTGAAGGGTAGGGAGCCCAGTGTCAACCCCTGAGGAAGACCAGACTTAACAGGTCCAATTTAAGAGCTACAATCCCCAATAGAGACAAAGTGAAAGTGATCAGTGAGTTAAGACTGGAACCATTTAAGAGCAGTGACAGAAACTCCAAACACAGTCTCAAGACAAGAAAGTGAGATGTCATGAGATGTCGAAAGCAGCACTGCGTTCAGTAAGAATGAGGACAGAAAGAATCGGGAGATATTAGAAGATCGTTAGTGACTTTGAGCAGGCCAGTTTCTGTGCTGTGAAGTTGTCTGAAACCACACTGGAGTCAAAGAGGATTAAGTAACAGAAATTTAACAGCACATTCTAAACTTTTTGCAAAAAATGATACAGGGTGAAAGTTGTTCAGGTTGTCCAGAGCCATGATTCTTTTTCTCACACAGGGGTAACAGCAGCAGTTGTGAAGGCCACTGGTACCACATTAGTGCTCAAGGATTAATTTATTATAGTGAGGACTATGGGGCAGAAAGCAGTGAAACAGGATTGAAATAAAGTGCTGGGAATGGGATCTAATAGGAAGGTGGTGGATCTTAAACACATAAACCAGTTAACTGTGGTATAATACCTTCACATACTTTATTAATACAAGACTCACGCTGGGTTCTGCTGGAGTCAGATCTGACACAAACGTTTCCTTTTCTCCTCTGAAATGATCTGAATTTCCCCAGATGTGAGATGTGGTCGGACACATGGTCTGCCTGGTCCAGAACCTCATCCAGTGGTCTAGCATGTCAGCCACAGGGTCTCCACTGACTGCAGGAGGAAACTAGTAGCAACTGGGCTCATCAGCACTGCTGAAATCCTCTGCTTTGAGGTGCAGAGAGCAGTCAGGACACAATATTGAGCTGTTGGAATGAAAACTGAATTTTCTACATTCTGTTTAAGATATAATTTATATGTTTCTATATTTCACTTCACATACTGATGTGCAGACCCAGGTGTGAGGTGTAAAACGTGAGCAGGAGGTGGAGACTCGTGCTCTGCTGCGTTGCACATGCTGCGGGTGTAGATTAGACTTGAAACAGGAGTGTGTCAGACAGGACCAGGAAACACATCTTGTGTGGATAAGACACCAGGAATACAGAGTGTGAATTTTCCAGGGTGACTCAAAGGGGTGTCTCTGTGATGTGATTCTCTTACAGCAGAAATGTCCAGAGTGTCTCTTTTTTTTCCACAGAAGCAGCTGGGCGCGACACAGACACAAACCCAGCAGAGACTTCATGAGAGAGAGAAGGGGTTGCAGGAGCTGAGACAGGCTGTGGAGTCACTCGGAGTGGGTATTGACCAGAGAAGTGGACGCACTGACACACATTTCCAAAGCTGGACACTGGACAGTACCCTTAGAAAACACAACATACAGCATAATGTACTTTGAGTGTTTTCTTGTGTAATAATCTAATGTGTGTCTCCTCCCTCAGAGCTCTGTACACACAGCGGTACAGGACACTGACAGGATCTTTACTGAGCTGATCCGCTCCATTGAGAGAACACGCTCTGAGGTTACAGAGCTGATCAGAGCTCAAGAGAGGGCTGCTGTGAGTCAGGCTGAAGGACTTCTAGAGCGACTGGAGAAGGAGATCACTGAGCTGAAGAGGAGAGATGCTGAGCTGAACCAGTTCTCACACACAGAGGATCACATCCATTTCCTCCAGGTAACATCACTGCTCTGTGACTCTGCAGAACAGAAGGGTGTCTCTCACACAGAGCTGCTCCTGGCTTCTCCCCAGGAATGTGTGTTGTGTTTGACTGGAAACTCCTCTTTCTCTTCCCTGCTGCAGAATTTCCAGTCTGTCTGTGTCCCTCCTGGAGCTGGACACTCACCCAGCATCCCTGTCCGTCCACATTTCTCTCCTGAGGCAGTGAGGAGACCTGTCTCTGGACTGAAAGAACGACTGGAGGACGTCTGCAAGAAGGAATCAATAAAGATTTCCATGACAGGTTAGTGGTGAAACACACTGATGTCTTTCTGGATAGCCTATGAATTTCTCTTGTTAATGGATTTTCTGTTCAGTGATTGTATTTATCAGAGCAGCTTACCAGTCAATGATTCAAATTCTAGTTGAAATACCTTTAAAGTTTTAGTCTCACAAATCTTTATGACAGTAACTGTATTGTTATATTGTGTTGTATGTTGTTTAACAGGAATGTTTTAATAGGAGCGACAGTCCCTGTATAGTAGAACAGTCCTGTTACAATAGGAGCTACAGCCCAAGTGAAGCAGAATAGCTCTGTTATTCCTGTTAATCTGTTACTGCAGCCCTGATGAGACATTTCTCTGTGTGTCTCCCCAGTTACTGAAGTCTATAGTCTGCTGACTCCAGAACCCAGGTCCAGAGCAGAGCTTTTACACTGTGAGTCTGTTTTCGCAACAGCTCCCCCTTGAAATATACCTGGAGCTCAAACACAAAGCAGAAACAGTGATACATAAACTGATACACACTCTGACACACACACTGGTTCACACTCTGATACTTGCTGATACACGTCTGAATTCAGAAAGTTAAGCTTGCAGACAGTCACTCTGTGTGGATCAGAGACACACTGTGTAAGAAACACACAAATGGACAGAGACAGAAAATCCAGTGGGGGTCATTTTTTAAGAAAATGCACTTTATTACAACAATGTGTACAGCACACTTCTTACAAAAAATACAATTATAACAACAACACTTTAACAGAATTTAAATTGTCTCTAAGAGAGTGATTGTTCATTATCAATCTTTCCATTTTGCAAGTGGTCAGTGAGGCTGGTTCACACAATAAGAGCCCCTCCAAGCCTCCTGGGTGTTACCACTGGCTGCAGTCCTGGCTCTGAAACTGCGATTGTCCATTTCTCAACAGGAGCACTAAGGAACAGGTTTTCTGGGTTTTCTTCAGCCCCTTTACAGAGCTTTCTGTCCTGTCCAGTGCACTTTTACCGTGGAGAATCCTCACCAGGCTACCTAGTTAAATAGCTTCATCCTACATGGCTCCGTTATGCTTCGTGAGCTGGAGGTTCCAGCTGACGGATCGCTGTTCCACCCCACATGTCTGGTCGCTATTGATGATGTGGGGCAGGATGGTCCTCAGTCTGCTGGCCAGTAGCTTGGACAGGATCATTGACACCTCTCACTGTCTAGCTGATGTCCAGAGATCAGGCAGTGTGACCAGTGAGCAGGACATCTCTGTATCTCAGTCAGTGATACTGGGCCATGTGGGTACAGGTCACTCAGTCAGTGATACTGGTTACTGTGGGAACAGGTCACTCAGACAATGTTACTGGTCACTGTTGGGACAGGTCACTCATGCTGTGAGAGATCACACAATAATGAGAAGCATATGACTGAGCATTGATCAGTTCTCAGTATCACTGCTGGTTCTTTATGAAATCGCTGCTCACTGCTGTGGACAGACTGTGTTTCTTATCTTTCTCAATGGCTCAAGCACCGGACTCCAGGGTGTCATGTGATGTGTCTGTGTGTCTTATTGCCTTGTGCTGCTCAGTCTTATTGAGTGAGACTCCAGTCTTACAGCCACTGCTGCTCACCCTCACTGACTCTGATCCACACTGCAGTGGAGACTGGGGATCCTGAAATGAACTGACTGCAGACTGTGGTATAAACTCTGGTATAATGACAGTTATGAAGCAATAACAGTCTTTAGTACAATAAAGATCTACTCTCTCTCTCTGCAGATCCTGTGAAGCGAGCTCCTATCCCTAAATCACATATGTACACTGTGTGAAACTCTGCTGACTGACAGTACTGACTTTACTGACGTGTTATTACCAGTGAGCGACTGTGATTAACAGTGTCTGCATCTCTGTGTTCCAGTGTGTGACTGTGATTAACAGTGTCTGTATCTCTGTGTTCCAGTGTGTGTCTGTGATTAACAGTGTCTGCATCTCTGTGTTCCAGTGTGTGACTGTGATTAACAGTGTCTGCATCTCTGTGTTCCAGTGCGTGACTGTGATTAACAGTATCTGTATCTCTGTGTCCCAGTGTGTGTCTGTGATTAACAGTGTCTGTATCTCTGTGTTTCAGAATGGCAGTGGTTGTGCAGTGCTGCAGGTAGGTCTGTCTCTTCTTGAAGACAGAGGTGTTGTTTTAAGCCCTAGTGTCTGGGGTTATTGAGGTCTTGAGTCCAGAAGGTCTCTTTAGTGTGATATGGTCTATAAACAGAAGGAGATGTATTTCAATCTCATGTTTCTGTAACATCCTACATGTGGGCTGTGAAGATCAATCAAAGTTTCATGGTGGGAATTTCTATCTCTGTCCTGTGTTTCAATCTAATGGCCAGTATGAGTCTCTCCTGGACTGAAAGTATAGAAAACTCATTTTCCCTGAAGGCCACGTGCTCTGGTCTCTGCTCACTCCTGAATGAGGGTCTACAGACTGAATGTGGCAGAACCAGTGACTGGAAAAACTGTGGAATATCAGGAGAATTCAGGACCAGAGCCAGTCTCATAATAACAAGCTATTCAAATCCTAAGAGAAACACTGTTAAAGGTTGTGGAAAAAAGGATGGTATAATGACAGTATTCACCCCCTCCAGTTTCACAGACACACAGCCTCTTGTGAGAGGCAGCAGTGCGACTGGTACAGGGGCTCCTCTGGGGCCTGTAGGCCTCTCTCTTGTCTGAGAAATGGCTGCTTCTCTTCACATGTCAACCAGGCTGATGGGTCAGCAAGAAGAAACATATAAGAGTTTATATTTATAAAATCACCTTTTCTTCGTCTGTTTCCCTCTTTCCTCTGACTGTATTATTAGGATGTTCATACAAACACAGTACAGACAGGATGGGCTTCTATACAGAGTACGTTCAGGCTGAGGGAATAATAAACATTATCAGGCAGATAAACGTTATTGCTAAACAGCTCATGTTGGTGCTTTTTGTGTTTAAAGTCATGATACAGTCAGGATGTTGAACCTCTTTAACCCCCAGCTCCTCAAAGGTCATTTCCACCTGGAGTGTTTGTGGCCTGAACATCTTGCAATATCTTGGACAGTATAGCAAGTCCAGGCCTGGTTCAGGGTCTGAATTCAAGGGACCATCTGGACATCAAGTCTGAAACATCAGATTCATATATATCTTACTCAGTACACACTCTAGGAAGAAATATCCACCACCCCAAAAAGACACATTTCATTTCTTCAAAAATGATTATTCAAATTATAGCACATGTAGATACCTATTGTTCCAGGCCATGCCCAATATATGTCTACTATTTATACTGGATAGGCTCTTTTTTACAGCCTTTCTATTCTCCAGGAGTAAAAAAATAAGAACTGAGGAGAATCTCTTTGATCTTCACTGGACTGACCAGCAGACAATAGAAGGAGAGTATTTATTAAGTATTAAGAGTTTGTATTTAAGTATTAAATATCAGGAGAGTATTAAGTTAGTGTTCATTGGTCATGCGAATAAGGCTTCTTGAATTGAATTGATCAAAACCCCCATTCACAATGAACATGTATAAGCCCCACCCCCCGTCCCTCAATGGTCAGAGCTCACTGATTGACAGCTGGTGTCTCCTATCAGAGAGGCGGAAAGCTGAGCGCGAACAGTCTGAAGTCAGTATGAGAGCCTCTGTTTCTTTTTTTCTGCAAAAGTTTTTTTTTTATTAAACGAATAGAATTTACAAATACAACTACAACCAGAGGATCAGAAACAGGTACATGAGAAAAAACAAAGCAGAAAAAAACATTTAACCACCAGAGGTAATGAAGTAAATTATGTGATCAAATTGTATTTTTTACATATATCATGTTTTCCTTGCTTTATTATTTCTCAATTATTTATAGAATTTAAATAGTGTTTCAACATGCATGCGTTTCCTGTATAAAATACAAATCTGCACTCACTTTTTTACAAAACAAAAAAAAAACGCTTTTCTTTTTACAACACTTTGAGTACCTCTGGCATTCATGAAACAGACATACACAACCCAGTGGGCATTGATTCGTCGAATATACGTATATTCACGGCGAAAATACGGCTATACGTATATATACGTCGCCGCGACGTATAATTAACGTCGAATTGCAACCGTAAAATCGAGGACATGAATAAACGCATATATAACGTCGAAAACACATCTAACACAGTGCCTGAGGCTTTTTACTGTATGTATCGTGTGTGCCGCAACTAGGAGTATACGGCACTCTGCACAGTGCACGAAGTAAATTATTTTCGCAGTAATTAATTTATTATATTTGCTATATTTATTATACACGTGTAAATTAATTACTGCGAGTAAAATGTTTGAGTGTTTGAGTGCCTATAGAGTTTCTATTTTTATTTTCTTGAGAAAAGTTGATTCCATTTCCTGGACACCCCGTCCCCCATCAGTGCGCGGTGCCCGGGGAAAAATCTGTAGGGGGGCGTGTGAAATTCTGAGGGGGGGGTGATATTTCAGTTGAAACGGAGCTGTATGGTGCAGCTACCCAAATGAAATCTCGCAGCTATGCCATTGATTAGTGCTTCATGATAGAAGATAACAACTAGCAATCTGGTATTTGCGATGAAGTTCAGTTTCACATTTTTCGTCACTCTCACGGTTTGTATTGCCTGGAGCGAAAAGTACCATAAGCGTTCATTTTTGCAGCTACATGGACGTTCTGAATCGTTAAGAAAAAGAAAGCACAGACTGCTATAACTAGTCCTAGTTATATAACGATTTTATGTATAATGATAAACTACTGCAAGGAATCGGTCCACCTGAGCAAAACAGAATCGTAATGTTGACACTCAATAACGACACTGATATGTGCAGTTCCTGGACGGATAGCCCTCCTGCCCATCAAACAGACTGAGTGACTGTTCGTGTCATTTAGTGTTGTCTGACCATTGACAAAGTACAACTATTTTTTTAGGGCGCAAATTAAGTTAGGTAAATCTTTTTGCCCAAAACTGAAGGGGCGACATTCCTCCCTCCCCCCGTGATACCAGGCCTGTCCCCATCCTATTCCATAATGTCATTATATATAATACCATACAACAGTGACCGATCCTTACTAACTGCATGCGTTAAAATTGCACATCAGCTCATAGCAGGGGGCACATAGCCGCGATGTATTATCAATGTTAAATTTCAACCATAATATCGACAACATTAATAAACGCAGACGTTGAGAAAATATCGAACCCAGCATATTTTCCGGTTATATACCACAATGCATTGCTAGTATTCATTGGTCACCATTTTGGACACGTTTTTCAAACGTAGAAGTATATCCGCAAATATCTCAGCAATCCTCTTTTGACGAGTAAGTATGAACAATAATAATACTATCTGAATACATACAGATCTTTCTTAATATTATTTTGATTAAAATAGTACGTGAATAAGCAAAAAATGGCACATAAAAATAGTGTGAATGGGGAAGAATGGGGAAGACACAAAATCGTTTTGCCGTTTCTCTATTCTTATTCTATGTTGTATTTTCAAACTTTGGGTACTCTTTAATTAGGACAGACTTTATTGCTCAACTGCTATGATGGAAGCCAAATTTTATACATTTATTTCAGCTTTGAGCTTAGTAAACCGTTCATTTTTTAGATTATACTAAAGAAGATATTAATCATCATTTATTTGGGAAGTAATATTATATAATTTTCTCCTAGCTGCGGTGCTGAAGTCCCACCCTACATCAACAGAAAAAGAAATAAAGGAGCACGCAATGTGTTACTTGAAGAATGCATATGCAAGGCAGGGGGCCAGGAGATCTGGACACTGAAAATAATAGGTTTCTGGTTCTAACTGTTAAGACAATTAGACAGGGTTTGCAAATAGTGGACAAAAATCGTCTTAACTTCCCTTGTAATATTTTTTTTTCTTGGAAATATAGAAGTTGTACATTTTAAAATGTATATTTGAATCAAAATGTGGTTTTGAGTTAGTGTGTTAATGTGATTAGTTTGTGTTTGTCATTACTATACTGTATATTGCCATGTTACCAGAATTTGTAGCTGAAGTTTAAGACTAGTTGAGTTTTTTATGATTATTGCCCATATGTTGATTGTTGATTGATTGTATACAATGTATAATTTGAAATACATATGCTTCAGGTGTGAATGTGTATTTTCAGAATAAATTTCTAAACCTAATCATTGGCTTGGTTTACTTGTTTCTACACCTATAAAATCTATCTTTGATGTATAATAGACCTCTACCCATATACGTATAATAGACCTCTAATGTTATCCGTATAATAGACCTCTACCCATATACGTATAATAGACCTCTAAAGTTATCCGTATAATAGACCTCTAAAGTTATCCGGAACTCCAACCATATATGTATAATAGTCCTCTAAATTTATCCGTATAATAGAACTCCAACCATTTATGTATAATGAACGTCTAAACATAGACGTATAATTGACGTATAACTTTAGACGTATATTAGAATTTCATTCTAGACTAATTGCAGACCACATTTGGACGTCTAAGGTATGCGTTTAATAGACGTATATTATACGTCTTTTGCCCACTGGGGGAGATCTACTCATGATCAAGTATTAAATACTTCAGCATTTACTGTTCGAATACCACACTTTGTCTAAACACCGCCGCTTCTTAAGCTAATAAGTAACGGTTTATGACCACGCATTGCATTGTTAATGCTGTTATTAAAAAAGCTTAAATTCACATAATGGATTTTGGATGGAGCAAAGTAGTCCAACCCCTAGACAACAGTGCATACCCACTGATTAGAGCTTAAAACTACAGGAGCAGGGGTAACAATAATAGCAACAACGTGTTTGGAGTTTGGCATCTCTCATTTCTTGTGCAGAAACATCGTATCGGAAGCTGTCTTAGATAAAAGAGGAATTGTGGCTTCAGATCGTTTTTACAGAGCATTGCGATGTTCTGTTCATGCTGACTAAACGCTTTAAATTTGTCATTTACTGCAAGCGTTGCTTTTCCAGGTTTTTCTGAAATTCCTCGCATTTGAGCCAGTACTAAAATATGTCATTCGCGTCGCTGAATACATCGTGGAAACGGTTTTTCCAGGGGAATGCTGTCACACATGAAACTGTTTTGTTATTCGGTTCTGAAGTTTGAAAATGAAAATGAAATGTGGGTCACTTCATAGGCTTGAAAGAAATCCAAGCAGCATAAAAACCGCCGCAGCAAGAAAAAAAAAGGATTCTTAACAAGGAGATACGCTGCAGCAGTGTGACTCCAACAGATGCTCCTGAAGAGACTGGAGGTTTAAGCCAGCTCCTTAGAGCGCTCGGCCGTGGTACACTCGACAGCTGCTCTTCAGCTCTTGTTGTCTGAGCTAGTGGTGTTATGACACGTGAAAGCGACTGCAACTTTGTTTTCTGAGATGCTTCCTCTAACGTGGTGAAATCTCGACTTCTTTGGCACCTCTGGATATACTTCTTCTGTAGACCAAGCTTTCACACCTTTGCTAATAGCGCCCTTGAAGTCATTTTATTTTTACAGGAAGACGGGGATTCCTTAATACTTCTTGCAAAGGTATTTAGACTTTCATGAACCTACAATAAAAAACAGACCTGAAACTCCCTTGCTTCCAATCTCTGATGTTGCTGTCCTGAAACTTGGACGTGATGTTCTGTAGACCTGCAGTGTCCCTTTACTCTCGTGTTTTCAAAACGACCTCCGTTTTCGGGCGCAGCTGAAGTAGAACTGGCCTGACTGCACAGGAAAGTGCGGAATCATAAAATGTTTCTACGGCTCAAAATGTCCCTTTAGAGCCTTGTCATGTCTCTGTGAGGAACGGGCAGGTAGAGAGGTTTTACAGATGCTCATGATGTTTTGCACGGGGTGTTACGTGTTGTAGTGTTTCAAAAGATGTGTTAGCGGACCACAGATTATTTTGAAAAGATGTGGGTTTGCACTGGCTGGGATTAAAACCCGACTCAATTATTTTAAGGTGCCTGTACCACCAACGCACTTCTGAAAAACACCTGCATATTTTCGCAATCCTCTCTCTCACCTACAAAGTTATGGAGACACAGACGTCCAATGAAAACTTCAATCCAATAGTTTTCCTCCGGGTAAAAAGCAGCGCGATATATAGAGAGATGATATTAAAAGATTTCAACGTTCTTATTGGATGCAGATATCGCTCAGAATTCCTAATATGATTTTGAATTCAGTTTTGCTTTACTACTTTCAGTGTCTTTTATTGACCTTGCTGAAGCAGAGAAGTGACATAATCACAGATGCGAACAGTTGTGCTGTTGTTTCTGGTTAATAATGATTATTGCGAGGGAAAAAAAAGAGCTTCTTGCATTAAGAGCAAGAGCAACCAACGCGCTCGCTTGTTGAGCTGGGTATTTTCCATGGGGCTATTCCTCAGCTGCAAAGTTAGTTGTCGAGCAAGGACATCTGAGAACGAGTCTAAATCCGTCAAGAACACAGGGATTATAATATCGCACTGCCGTCTTGTGTACAGAGATCTGCTTCTTCCTTATTCGATGTTTTGGTGTTTAAGAACACACTTCCTACCTCGAATGCTAGTTTCAAAAGATGTTACCGGATGACAGATTATCTTGATAAGATTTGGGGATGCACTGTCCGTGATCAAACCCAGCTCAGTTATTTGGAAGGCCCCTGTTCCACCAACACACTTCTAAGAAGCACCTGCACATTTCGCAATCCTCCAAACGTTGTGTTCTCTTTCTTCTTTTTTTCAGCATGGAATAAACCTATTACTTGTTCCTTTGCAGCCTACGCATGCTGACGCAGCTACCCACCTGAACTACTACCGCTTTGATAAGATGTCGTTTTTGCCTCTTAAAGTTAAAGTCTGCTCCTTTCTTCCTGGTATAGAAATAACATGTTCCATCGTTTAAAAACACCACTAAAAGTAAATTATTCAGCTCTACCGCCTGTGTGCATTGACAAGACATCTCAAAAGGACTTATTAAATAAGAACACGATCCTTCCTGTTACCATTCCTGTGATTGCAGCGTTGTTTCGCTCTTTTTCGTTCTTGTACAATATTTACAGATAGGGCTTTATTACTGGAGTTGTACAGAAGAAGTGTGCATCGGTCCATGAAAATCATCAGTACTGCTGTTGTTCTATGCGTAGTTTAACAGAGAGCACTTAAAAGATACAAAAAGCTTTCAAATAAAACAGAATTGAAAGACAGTCGAGTAAGGAGGTAGGAAAAAAAGCATTACCCGTCTGGGAATCAACCACCGTCGCCCGTGTGACTGGATACAAAAATAACAGATTCATTTGTGCCCAGTCTCTTGAAGCTTCGATGCGATTATTTCTTCCTTCCCATTAGTTTACTCAGAGGAAACTCGAAAGTGGGAAACTGCAGGCATTCTTTGTGAGTGGTGGATTGTGATCAGTGAGCATCTGCACATCTCTAAGTCTGTTCCATATCCTTACCCATCGGGGATGGAGCTCAGTGGTAGAGCGCATGCTTCGCATGTGTGATGTTCCGGGTTCAATCCCTGGCATCTCCAGGTGCTTTTATATTACAGTACACACATCGCAATCTTCTGTGGAGTGAGAACTCTTTGCTCGTGTTCAGAGAGAGCCAGGTTTACACAATTAAATGCAGGCACACTCGACGTGCTGCAGAGTTGCGCTGCTGTTTTAAATGTACCTCATTTAGTTCTGTTAAATACTAAATGATTTGAACTAATTTAACGTCATATTCAGGAAATCCAGAGACCGTCTTCACACTTGTGGTGCCTGTTGCAGAAAACACCTGTTGAATCTCACCCGGGATTTCTTGAGAGATCATTCAGCGAGCGAGTCCTCCCTCTGGACTCCGCACTGAGCTGAAAGCTGCACGAACTCCTCACTGCATGTCCTGTACTGTTACTAAGGAACAAGTAATAGGTTTATTCCATGCTGAAAAAAAGAAGAAAGAGAACACAACGTTTCGGCCGTGGAGCCTTCTTCAGGTGTGAGAGAGACAGGGCAGTAGGCAAAGGTAAAGTAGCGGGAGAACAAAGGTTGGGAGGGAGGAGGAGTGAGAGGCGGGAGCAGGGGACAGAAAGAGAGGCCAATCAAGAGGTGTGAAGTCAGAATGGGTGCAGAGAGGTGTGAAATGAAACTTCCAATGAATGGAGAAAATTTAAAAGAACAGTAATCTGTCGTTAAGGGAAGGGAGAATGTGTGATCCTAACTGCAGAATAATTTTAGTTTCGGTGGTCTTTCTGATGTATGAGTTCGGAAAACCGTCTTTGAGAACACAGACGGAGAGATTAGTGTGGTCGTGGCCGTCAGAGGTGAAATGAGAAACAATACCCACCTGAACTACTGTACTGTTACTGGTGCTCTCGTGTAGATGTGGAGCACACCCGAAAACACACTTTGAACTATTTCCGTTTGTAAAAGAAAACGCAAAAGAACATGACAAGTATAATGATCGTATAAAATAACCTTGGCACAACTCGAGAAAGTACTGAAGAACTACACATCGACTTTTGATGATTACAAGAGATTCAAGAAACAACCGTCCGCACACAGGCTTGGATCCTGAACGCTTGAGTTAAAAGAACAAAGGCGAAGTAAACTCTCTTAATTGTCTTATAGTTTATGAAATAAAACAATTTCTTAATAATTTCTTACTGTTGATAGACGATTTATTGAATTTTAACAAAATCACAATTACAAATTTTTCGGTTAAACTGTTATTCACATACTCTAACGTTTCTCAAAAAATATATTTTTTAGCCTCTCTGGAGGCTGCGCAAGGCGTTTAGAGAGAGAATTTCTAAAAGACGGGATCTCTAAGCTTAACATCAAGGCAGAAAAAATGTTTTGTTTTCTCAACAGAAATGCTTTTTGGAACTTTCAGCCTTACGTAGGGAGCAACGTCTGCCGAGATCACTTATGAGCCAGTGCACATGGCAGTGTGCCGGCAAGTACGTTTAATATTGGCTGTGGTGGCGTGCTGCTTTTGTCTGTGAAACTTTAACTTCTTCATGCTGAATCATCGGCAGGAGTAGAGCTTATTGAATCTTTGCGCATACGCTTCATCAGAAATACCTTGTCCATGTTCAAAAGAGATTAGGGGATTTACGTCATACTTTCACAAAGCATACCTTACACGAAAGACTTAAATGGGAAATTGATTTTGCTTCTTTGCCTTGGTTACAAAGCTGAACGTTCTTCCACGTTCTGCTAGAGTATCCTCTGGGTGGGCTTTATCAGTTCGCTCGGATATGTCATCAGTGCTCAGTCTCCGGAAAATAATCAGCACTGTCGTTTATTTCTGTGCGTACGGCCGTGTTTTAAAGCATATAAAATCACGAGTTCATTGATTTCTCCAAATAACAACAATACATTTAACCCCGCGGTAAGAATTCCTTCAATCCGATAGTTTTACTCCGAGTTAAAAGCAGCACTATATATAATGAGATGAAATTAAAGATTTCAACGTTCTTATTGAATCGCCTGTTTGAGATATCGGTCAGAATTCCTAAAATGATTTTATAATTCAGTTTTGCTTTACTACTATGATCCGCAATCAGACGCGTTACCCATTGCGCTTCTGGCCCTCGAGTCACATTCTCCAACTCAACCACATTGACCTCAGAGCTGCGACTTGTAATATCGCCCCGGTCAAGCTTTTCACATGTGTTCTATGTGTACTTAGACACAACGTCGTTCATTTTGTCTGTTTACGCGTCGTGCTGAAATTCACACACGAGGGAAGACACACGAAAGAAATCACAGAAAAGACACCGACGATTAAAAACGGCTTCATACTGTAGCGTTTGCAGGTTCTTTTCAGAACAAGGACGAGTGGAGACGCGATTAACAAACAAGCATTAGCTTTATTCGTTACAACCACACAAAACCAAACACAGGATATACACACACATGAGGAGACTGACGGAACACGTACACATATTTAGTGGTAATTACCTAACAACACACTATACTTTTACAAGACTACACAGGGCACTCGAATTACTAGGACATTATTTACACAGGTAGGATCAGCCGCTGTTCATCGTGCTGACCCTCAGACTCTCCCCGGTTTCCACTCCCAGCATGCCCAGCGGTACTACGAGCGCCTAGGGGCGCTTCCTCCTCACCACCAGGCGAGGGCGTTACACTATACTGCGATTTCTGAAGGGTACTCTGTGAAAATACGAGTTTTGACGAGAAGGGATGGACATATAAGGTCAAAAGGCTTGGGGAACTGAACTTTAAGGTGAAGACTGCGGTTTCAGTAGCAGCAGAACCTGATCAGTATCAGTTGACTCCGATATACTTTGAAAATGAACTTGGGGATTTAGAGTCAGACGTGCTACCGTTGCACCATGGGGTACTTAATTTAAAAAATAGGAAAAAAAAATCAGTGTTCCTGGATCTGTAATTGAGAACAACACCTGCACAAGAGCTGCGCAGGAAGAATAAAATGTGGTCAGGGATGAAGAGACTCTCTTCGGAAGAGCGGCGCTCTTCACAGGAGATTTTGTTTTGTGAAGTTGATTTGTCTCCTTTGGGGAATTCAAAAGCGCTGATAGCCGTGACAGCGTGGCGCAAAAGTAGCATGTCTGACTCCAGATCATAAGGCTGTGTGTTAAAATCACGTCGAGGTTTGCTTTTAGTTTTTCAGGTTCTGCTCGTCCTGAACACGGAATTCACACCATGTAGTTGAGTTCTATCTGTACACCACATAGATAATCTAAACAAAATAGAGCCCTACTGGACATAAAGCTAGGATCTCACACAGCGAATACCCTTGAACACAAGCGAGAATGCACAGTTCACATCTGCGAAACATCACATCCGTCTTTAGAGACAGCTACATCAGAGAATGGAATCCCGGAAGTTTCAAATAACTTCTTTTATCACAGGTTCAAACAAACCTGAAAGTTAGGGAGTTTCCGGACACTTTTGTTTTATTAAAAAGTGTCTGAAGCCTGAAAATGTAATTTGAAAAAAAAAACGCTATTGGACATTAGCTGGTACTTTTTGTAACGATTTTCTATTTCATGCTGGAAAACAAAGGAAACAGACCCAATTTTTGCTTTCAGGTGCGGTTCATTACATAATAGACATCTATTACTGAGGAGCTTGAATAAAATTTACATGAGGCAGGTAGAAGTCGAACCTACAATCTTATTATTCGAAATCAGACGCGTTATTTATTAAACTGCTGGTATTTCACATAACCGGAATTCCCCCATAGTGTGCTCAGCGTCGCTACTAGTAATATACCGCCCCGTCTAAAATTTCAAAGTGAGAAACATGTGTTTTCAGATTTTTTATCAGTTTTAAAATATTATCTCTTTAAATCAGACAAAGGTTTATGTTTCGCACTGAAATTCCGATTGATTGAGAATTCAAAGAAAGACTGTTTTCTTCCACAACACCGTATAATTATCACATCCACCAGACTCTCCAACTTCTCCAGACCTTGCTGGGTGAGAATTTACTCCGATAAATTAGGTGACGTATCATGTTAAATCACCTCTTCTCAACAGAACATTTCCTGGTGCACGTTTTCTCTATGAAAAAAATGTCATTTTCCCCTTGCACGATTTCTCGGTTTTTTTTATCAAAGCGTACAGAAAGAAAAAAGAAGAAGAAATAGTGTCGCAAAAGAACTCTGTCGCCCTTGGGATATGTCAAACGCATTGGACATGAAACATGCCAGATAAAAGCCAGTTCTTTTCGTTTCTCAGTGTCGGGGCTGCTACTGTATGTAAAAGAGGCAATTTGCTCTGAGAGCAGGTTCAGCGCTTTCTGAACGCAGATGTCAAAGAGCGGTGTGTCCAAGTGGCTGTAAAAGGTGGTAGAAGCCCTATCACCGTAGCTTACTTGGTTCAAGTGCCTCTATTAAACAAAAGAACCGCGGTTCTAATCCCAGCCGTGTATTTCTTCCTATCGTAGTACAGAACGTACCATTTGGGGCACTCACAAAGGGCTTGATTTTGTTAAATGCATGTGTTCATTTCCTTTCTGGAAAACTTGTTTTTGATGAAATTCATACAGCTTGCAAAACATGAAATTCAGTTCTTGGTTATCAGTGCAGAAGAAATATTACCGGCTGGCAAAATAAACGGTAGGAGATTTTTTTTTTTTTATTCGAGGAAAGACTCCACCAGTCAGTCTCTGGGGCACAATTGGTTAGCGCGTTTGGCTGTTAAGTGAAAGGTTGGTGGTTCAAGTCCACCCAGGGACGTGTTTCTTTTGCGATGTAAACATTGTTTTCGCATAGGTCGATTGGATTTCTCAGCTAAACCATAGCCCTTTTTAATATTTGTAGGAAATGCGACTGTTCAGCACGTGTCAAAAATGTCCAATAATGCCCAACATCGCAACTTCCCAGAAAACCATATTCACCCAAGAAAAATGATCGTCGAATCGTCATTTATACTCCCGTCACATCCTCTGCTGAAATATTTTAAAAATACAATCCAGATTTGTTTGAGAACTTGACAAGCATTGTTTTGTTACCACTGTGCAGTTGGATTTTGATATTTTGACATATTTACCTTAATTTTAAACTGTAAATACTGTACAATCTATTGTAATTGTGTTGTAATATTAAATATGTTAGCTGAGGATGCAAAGGGGTGAAAGGGAAAGGTCAGAGGGTACAGTAACAACAAGGTTAGGACTGGTGGAGGTGGTAGGGGTGTTGATGGTTTTTCTCTGTAGAGGATGATTGAGTTTTTTATCCTTCTCTGAAGTGAGAAACTGGAAGAGTTGGGAGTTAAGAGATCTGATGAGGTAAGTTATAAAAGGAAGTTGATGTGGAGCTGTTAGCCGTAAGATTTCTTTAATGTCTTTGATGTTGTCATCAAAGATAAACTGCAGTAAGCAAAGATAAAGGAAATTATCTTTGCTTACTGCCCTGTCTTTCTAACACCTGAAGAAGGCTCCACGGCCAACACATTGTGTTTCCTTTCTTCTCTTTTCAGCATGGAATAATCCTTTACTTTTTCCTTTGCAGCCTACGCATGCTGACACAGCTACTCACCTGATATATAACATTCCTATAATCACAACTATGAATGTCCACTGTGGGTATTTTTTCCATGATTATTTATTCTGTCATTGAAGCATGTTTTATGTCATACCGAAGTGTCATAATCACTGAAAAAATATTTTTTTTCATTTAGAAAGTAAGAAAATGATAAATCACTATGAATTGCATTTAGCCTGTTCTGATCTAGATTTTCTATATACTTTAACATGCCATGTTCACAATGTCACAACTCAGAAATGCAACAGTGAAGTGTTGTAATTACCAATGTACATACAGATCCAGCCATTCAAAGTGTGCGGTACAGACACGTACCGGAGGTAATTGGCTACGGCGTCGCGCATTTTGACGCAAGATGACGTGCGGTACCGCGGTACATGATTGGTTGACCGACAGGGGCACTTGTGGTCCGTTTGGTCTGTCGTAGAAAGATTTACTGTAAACGTCTTTACTGTGCCCGTTGTAGTATGGAATATTCATATGGAATTTTACCACTGAAGGGAAATCTTAGTAGCTGAGCATAAAAAGAATAGGAGCATACTGTAATGCGTGTGAAGGCCATAAACGATATTAATTTTGGAACATAAACATACAGTATATGGCTGGTCTCGGTACTTTAAAGAAAACATACACGGAACATGGTTTCATTATGACCAGAATCGGTCTTGAGATATTTTTAACTTGATTTACAGTATTTGAGAGGTATGTCTTGACACCGATACTAATTAAATACTGCTCACGTATATGTTTCTAGGTTTATATTATGCATTTCATACGGTCAAATTACTTTTGAGCAACTGATAAGAAGCGCGAAACGGTATGCCCAGGGCGTTTTAGTTTTTGTTTTGTTTTAATGCAGTGCGGGGACTCTGCTTTAACTATATAGCCGTGGATTGATTAGAGATATCAAGTACATACAAGTCATTTTTTAAATGTTGTAGTTCGTCTTGTAAAAATGTTATGAGTACCTCATCTGTCAACAATTACAGAGGTTCTTTTTCCATATTGGGGATTTTGGTTACGTAATATTATTTTCTAATTTCACGTTGTGAATATATGATTTGGGCAAACAGAGCCGCAAAGAAGTACATTATGGGTTGTTGTTTTTTTTGCAGTTTTATCTAGAACAAGCGATGCTTAAACCTTTGTCTGATTCTTGTGAAACTATCCACACGACAGTTACCTAGGAGTTGACTTCAGTGATGGCACTGATGGGATGTTTCTAAAAATCCATCCTCTGTAAAACGTCTTCTCCAGTTGTCCTGCATATGTATTCGCTAATGAAGCTGTGTGTTCTGAGCCTGGTTCTCTACATTTCTGTATGAACCAGCTTAGAGGGCTAAAGACAGCTTGTGTTTAAATTGAGTGTAAGGTAATTTATGCTTCTAAAGTCATGGTCAGCATTTATTATTGTACTGTGCTGTAAACTTCTTCTGTGCCTAATTACATTATTTTATAGCTTTATCAAATCTGTACATTGTCTGTCGATAATGTTTCTGTAGTGCTTTTTCAGCCCTCAGCATGTGTCTGCACTGGTGGTGCTGTGTGTTAGTTTCCTGACTAACTCCGCATGTGACCTTGCTGTTGGCGCTGTGGGTTAGGTTGCTGATTCCCATGTCACATGGTCTGTGATTGAATCCCATGGAGCTATGACTTTATCTTTTAACAAACATTTCTTTGAAAAAATGAAATGTTTCCCTTGGTCAGAGATTAAATAAAACCTCACTCGCACCAAACAAATTTATATTTCTAAATATCACAACATGATCGAATTTAAGTCTTTTTAATAACAATGAATAGTCACCTATGCGTTACAAAAGAAACATTTATATTGATTTGAATCGCATTTTGATTTAAATCGTAAACGCGTGTTTAAATATATGTGTTTAAAGGCGATATACTGTATAAAAGCGCTGATTCTTCTGGAATGTGTTCCACTGGGGATTCAAAAAATTTCTTTTTTTAATCGCGTATCTAAGGAAAATTGCAGTATAACTTTGTTCATGCACAAACAGTGGCATGTTACATTATTAATTTGGGTGTCTCCTCTTGCCAGAAAGCTCTAAATTGCATTTTGAGTGCGGTTTTTGACTTTTTCTAGATTGCAACCCATAAATAAAGCTGATACAGGTTAGATTTACTGTATTTTAAACTGTATTACAGCAGCACATTGGACAATGCAACGTAAATTGCAAAAATGCACTTGGAATCTGTCCAAGCCCTACTATGAAAATTATTTAAACTGCAGAGAGGGGGGTTTTACTCGTTAATGTCCGATGACATACAAGTGGAAAGATTACAGATTTTAATCGTCTTTTTTCTGAACCAGGGAAAATCTGATCATGTTTCTCTATAACAATAATAAAAAACTTTATTTTACATTATTTTACATATCCCGCTTACACATCGCACGACTTTAATAAACCTATTCTTTATTAACACTAAATAAATAATACTAAAAATACTACAGCAAAGAGGTCACTTGATTTTTGGAATAATTCCAAAAAGCACAATGATCCACTGGCATCCCTGAAGTCTGTTTAGTCCATAATCTTCCAAATACAATCACTAAGCAATTATAAGAATTATACCATCCTATTTCTTTGTGATGTCCTGTAAAAACTAAACCTATTTTTATAAGGCTTTTACTCAAAAGATTTCCAAACACACAAAGCATTTGTGAAGTACTATAGTATTTCTAAAGGTTACTGGTACAACATCAATCATTAAAGCTTAACAATAAAGCTTAGATTGATGACTATGGACTAACTACATTAACTATCTGCAATGCAACAGTATATACTAAAGAATTTAGAAACTTTATACTAAAGAATATTAGTATCTGTAATCTTTCAACTTCCACTTCCACATTTCATCGAAAAATACAAGAAGTTTCTGCTTTGTGCTAAGACATTAACGAGTACAACCCCCCTCTCTGCGGGAGTGCTGGCTGTGACAAATTAAACTGGTTTCACAGGTATTTTCAAAGTAGGAAGTACAGTACTTACTAGTTAAGAAAGCTAGGCTCCTCAATGAAATCGCTTTAACATGCTAATGCGTTGGTGTAACAGTCCGGGCGTGGCAAGCTTCCAATGTCACCTCGACTCGATTGGAAGACAATGAACGTATTCTAGCCCTAAATGAATTAATAGCAAACATGGTTTACATAAAAGACATTTTTCCAAGTAAGTTTATAATAATACGATCTATAGTTGAAATCTGAGCCTAAATATAAAGAAAAAGCATTTTCAGAGACCAATCACGCTGTGTTTATGTAGAAAAAGCAATTAGGTTTATGAGCAATCTAATTACCAATTCGCTTAAAACGCTATATAAAATAATGTTTATTTAAAGATGAATGATAAGTGTCGCAGTTTAAATAATTTTCGTAGTTAGAAATTATGAAACACTCTGTTAAAAGCAAGAGAGTTTTTTTGTCCGTAATTATTGGAAATTCCTGGTAATATTTACTCAGGTACTCAATTGTTTACTACTGCAAATTTCAAAATAGTTCAGGTTTTGCGGAAAAATTTAATTTTTGGAGTGATAATGTTTACTATAGGAAGAAGTGCGTCCGTGGGTGGGATCAAAAAACCCACTTTGGGGTTAATAGCCGAACACGCTAACCAATTGCACCACAGAAATGCTTACACCTTGCTTTTTTTCATTTACATACTTTTGGTGAACAAAAAAATGTGCTCACATTTCATCTTTCGCAAGCTATATGATTTAAAAAAACAAGTTGTTCTGCAAAGGAAATGAATAAACGCGTTAAACCAAATCAAGACCTCTTTGAGTGTCCCAAATTACATGTTCTGTAAAACAAGACAGGAAGAAAAGGTACCGGTGGAATTCGGATCCAGGATCTCCTCTTTTTGAAACAGGTGTTTTAACCAGCTTTACCACAGCGCCGGCAGAACACTATTCTTATACAGGTGGGTACCCACCCTCAAACCTTTGTTCTCTCGCTACTTTACCTTTGCCTACTGCCCTGTCTCTCTCACACCTGAAGAAGGCTCCACGGCCAAAACGCTGTGTTATCTTTCTTCTTTTTTTCAGCATGGTATAAACCTATTACCTATTCTTATACAGCCGCTTGGACACACCGCTCTGAGACATCTGAGGTCGATGTGCGCTGAGCCTGGTCGCCGAGCAAAATCATGCCCACGGGGGAGGGGAGAAAATTTCCATGATGAGGTGGCTGAGTGGTTAAGGCGATGGACTACTAATCCATTGTGCTCTGCACTTGTGGGTTTGAATCCCATCCTTGTCATTTTATGTCTTCAACTTGTGATCTGTTTCTAAGTTGTACTTGCTTTCTTTAGCTACTGTAGTAGAGCAGTGATATTTCTAGCGTTGGCTGAACATGGCTTACAGCAGTAGCTGACAGATATAGTCTCTTAATAGGTCAAATTTATGCTTTGTACTGCTTTCACCTGATATTAATAGTAGTCCTGATGAACGATTTAGGGACATGGCGCATCTTGAAAATGTTCTTGTTAATTTCAGCTTGGAAAAAATGCACTCACCAGAAGCAGAAACTGGTCGTATCTGCAAAATGCACAATGCAATAGCAATGTCTTGCTATGAGTCCTTACCTGTAACAGGAGGCGTTGTAGGACTTTTTTAGCTCAGAAAAAGCTATCAATTCATCTTACATTTCTACTCCATCAATATTAGCAATGCTATCTTTACTAAGCTCTAAATATAGCTCTAAATAAATGCTAATTTTAAAATACATTTTAAAATAGATTCTATTTAATATATTGTAACTTTGTGGTATTTAGATTTTTTATCTGAGGATGCAAGGGAAAGTATTATACAAATGTGAAAGAGGCTTGTATTTTAATACAATTTTCGACCAAAGGAAAACCAAAATCCATATGATATTACCGTCAATATCCCTTGCTATTAACGTTCAGTTGAAAGGTTTGAAGAAGCTCTCAAACAAGCAACTGCAGTAGCAGAGAGTTTTGATTTGAACCGATGCTTGCAGCTCAATACTCCATTCGTCTTTGAAAGAAGCAAAGACAGGGATGTTTTGAGTGTCTCCATGATCCTCTTCTCAATCCAAAAGAAAGGTTTTATATGATCCTGATCCCACTAGAAAAAGGGTCAATTTCCGCCTGCACTGATGTCCCTTCAAACGTTTTATAAGAACTCTGGACGTTTATACAGTGGAAGCCTAGTCCATTTCTTCTTCTGAACGAGACAATGGAAGTGAGTATTTTGATGTTGAACTGGGATTTAAATAAAGAGGAACACTACACTTCATTGGGCTACACGTGTAACAAAGCGTTTACTTTTCGACCTCTCGATAGCTCAGTTGCTAGATCTTAAGACTACAAACAAAAACAGCGGGCATTTCTTATGTCCCTGGTCTGAATCCACTTTGAAGGATGGTGTTTTCTTGTTCCTTAATCAAAAAGTGAAAATTACGAATTTGTCTTTCACTTTGATGTTCAACCGAAAGCTCAGTATACAAAGAAGTAGAGGCTCCTGTTCTGAATAATCCTCAAGTCTGATTATTTTGCTTAAACCTTTAAAATGTACACTGTGGACTGTTTGCTCTTCCTAACACAATTAAAAAGCCGCCGACAAACTTACCGATCGGGAGTTTAGTTCAGTGATAGCGCGCACTTAAGACGCTCCGTTTTCTATCGCCGGCATCTCTGTATTCTTTTTAAAAGCGTTATTTTTTTATTCTTCGTGTGTGAATTTCAGGGAGACTCATAAACCCTTTGTCTGTTTTTAAGATACATTATTATTATTTATTTTGCCTGTAAAGTTCACATTATTTTCTGTAGCCGCAAATCCCCAATATTTCTGCTGTCTCCCGAGAAACACGAGCGTGGAGTCAAATCATATTAAATAACATAACACATCTATTAATTTAACACCCAAATGTGACAGAACACATGTAAGACTTACACACAGCTTTTAATATGCTAAAGTGAATTTGCAGGTATCCTGGGGAGGGAAGAGAACTGATATTAAGGAAATACATATTTAAAGGGGATGTAAGTCTTAAATGTGTTTTGTCACATCTGGGTGTTAACTGAATAATTTTTTAGCATTATTTGTTGTGTTTTGACTCTATACTTGTGTTTCTCAGGAGACAGCAGAAATATTGATTTTTACATTTATATTCACATTCCCGGTGATATTGACTTAGGAACTCAACTATTTACTTGTAGTTTGACTCGTGTCAAAAGTTTAAAATCTTTGCAAACATCAAGATGGCTAAGGACGTGGAAAGCAACTCAATCACATTAAGAGAAGGTAATGTTTAGATCGGATTAATTCGAAGTGTGTCTCTGGGTGCGTTTGATCTACCAACGTTGTGATTAACTGAAGGACACCCTGACTGAGTGTGCCATAAAAACTTACACATGTATTTTTTCTACGTTCACAGATTTTTGGCTAAAGTAAAAAAAAAAAACTCGTTGTCATTTTCTTGCCAGCTGGCAGTAATTCTTTTGCATTGATAAGAAAGATGAGCATTTAATTTTTCGCAATGTGTGGATTTCTTGAAAAACAAGTTGTGCCAAAAACGAACTGAACACTTCATTTAAACATAATGAAGAAGCATGTTGTCTATAACAATAAACAGTGTGCGAAGACAGACACCGCTGGGATTTGAACCCAGGATCTCCTGTTTACTAGACAGGCGCTTTAACCAACTAAGCCACGGCGCCGGCGAAGCGCTGCCCTTTTAAAGCCACTTGGACACACCTCTCTGTCACATCTTCGTTCGGTGTGCGGTGAGCCTGCTCGCTGAGCAAGGTGAGAAAGGATGTGAAATGGCTTTTATCCGGCAATTTAATTACCAAGGAGCTCGATGTGCTTTTATTGATTTACAGGGTGTCCAGTGCAACACAGGCGATGGGCTGCTGGGATTTGGAGCCAAGATTTCCGTTAACTAGACAGGTACTTTAACCAACTAAGCCACGGCGCCGGCAGAATTCTCCTCTTTTACTGCCGCTTGGAGACACCTGCGTTCAGTAAGCGCTGAGTCTGCTGGCTGAGCACGTTGCCTACTTTACATTCAATAGGAGCCCCGACACTAAGAGAAACGTACAGCAATGGCTTTTATCGGGCACTTTTCATGTCCACTGCGCTTGACATCTCCCACGGGCAACAGAGTTCATTTATGACGCTTTTCCTTTCTTTCTTCTTTCTGTACACTTTGATGAAAAAAAAAGAGAAATCATGTAGAGAAAATGTCTTTTTTACATGGAGAAAACGTGCACCAGGAAATGTGGTGTTTAGAAGAAGTGAGTTAACGTGAAAAGTGACCTAATTTACCGGAGCAAATGCTCACCTAGCAAGATCTGCTTTACTACAAGAGAGAAGTAGAATGAAAGACGTGATAATTTAACGCCGTTGTGGAACAAAACGCTATTTTCTTGGAATTCTAAATCAATTAGAAATTCAGAGCGACACAAACGCTTTGTCTGTTTAAAAGTGATGATTTTTTAAAACTGATAAAAATGTAGAAAATACGTTTCTCACTTATAAATTGTAGATGTGGTGGTGTACTAGTAGCGGCGCTGAACTCACCAAAGTGCAATTCAGTTACGTGACGGGCTAGTGGTTTAATGGATAACGCGTCTGATTTCGGTTTATAAGATTGTCAATTCGACTTCTACCGGGGTTGTGTGATTTAAATCAGGCTCCTCAGAAATAGATGTCCGTTATGTAAATAGACCGCACCTGAAAGCAAACGTTGGGTCTGGTTTCCTTTCTTTCCTGCATGAAATAGCAAATCGTTACAAAAAACACCAGCTAATGTCCAATAGCTTTAGTCATTTAAACAAACATGAATATACCGTAGGTACATGGGAGTGGATTTCTACCACAATTAAAAAAGGACAAATTATAATTACAGGCTTCAGACACTTTTTTAAACAAAAGTGACCAAACACTCCCCAACTTTCAGGTTTGCTTGAACCTGTAATAAAAACGAGGTCTGAAGCTTCCGTTCTCTGATGTTACTGTCTCTAAAGTCGGACGTGATGTTTCGCGGATGTGCAGTGTGCCTTTTCTCTTGACGTGTTCAAGATGATTCGCTGCATAAGCTCCTGACTGTGTGTTGTGTACTACTCTGTTATTTCGTTCAGATTACCTATGTGGTGTACAGATAACATTCAACTGCGTGGTGTAATTTCCAGGTTTGGTACTAGCACCACCTGCAAACACATCAGCAGATCTCAATGTGATTTGAAGCGATTTGAAGTGATTTGAAGTTCAAATAGGGAGTCAGACGCGCTACCGTTGCGCCACGAAGTCATGTGCTAAATGTGTTTTTAATTTTTAAATGATATCTCCCGCCAGCCATTCAAAGATACTTTTCCATGGGTGAATATGGTTTTCTGGGGGTTGCGGTGTTGCGGTGTTGATCACTATTGGACTTCCCGGGCTCAAGTGTTGTTGTTGGACACGAGCAAAAGACTCGCATTTTCTGCAAATATAAAGAGAGTTAATGTTCCAGCTTCAGCGGAGACAGTGTTTACATTGACAACATTAAGGAGGGCATCCCTGGGTGGGTGTGAACCACCAACCTTACAGCTAACAACAGAACGCACTCGCCGATTGCGCCACACAGACTGACGAAAGAGGATGTTCTCCATTCGCACCTATCCGGTCAAAAAATAAACATCGCTTGCATTTTCATGCCACAACCCATTTGTATCTGCTAGGCTGCGCAGTCGTCTTGCACAAAGATAGCTTTGAAAAGCGTTAAAAGCAAGTCATTCCGAGTTGGTCGTTTGTGTTTGTGTTTTCGAAATGCTGTATTGCTGCCAAATGCTGAAATGATCTCTCGGCTCCTCGGTTGTCATCTCTGCTCTGTAAAGGAATCACAGCACGCGTCGGCTTCCAGCACGGTGGGTTGGGACACGATGCCGGTGGTCAACAAAAGTGATGTCTTCCTCGTTAGTATAGTGGTGAGTATCCCCACCCGTCACGCGGGAGACCGGGGTTCGATTCCCTGACGGGGAGTCGCTCTTCTTCTACCTCCTTAGAGAAAGGACTGGCTTTCACTTCTCTGTGTTTCCTTTCACAGCGCCATACACCTTTTCATTGCTCTCGCTTTCAGAGCATCTGCACGGCACACGACCCGACATAAGGATGCGCGTTGAAGTGAAAGCAGGAAGCGCTGCGACATGCACTGTGCAGATCCCGCCACACTAAGAGGTGAGTGGGTCTGTTCGATCACAGCGCTAGGCGAATCCCCAAACAGTGTGCGTGGCGACAAAAGAAGCCGATCTGTTTCGAACCGGGGACCTTTCGCGTGTGTGGCGAACGTGATAACCAGTATACTACAGAAACGGTGCCCAGTGGCCCAGCGCTGAGCTTCGCCAGTGATATTCGATGTGAATGCTATTCAATTCACCAATCCTATTCAGGGGCGGAAAAGGCCAGAGCTGCGTGTGTCTCTGTAACTCGCCGTGATCGTATAGTGGTCAGTACTTTGCGTTGTGGCCGCAACAACCCCGGTTCGAATCCGGGTCACGGCAGAATAGGAGCGTCTGCTTTTACTACTTGCACGAATGAAGGCAAAAAAAAAAGCCAATCGATGTGAACGAACGGCGCTTTGCAGAGGAGTACTGCCTGACTGGATCGTTGATGAACTACAGAGGCCACTCCGACCTCTTCAATGACTTACTAAGGACTGGGCTGCGTCTTCGAGAGCCGGGAAGTCGGCCTGGAGCGCTAATTCCGGAGAGTCCCAGACAGCCGGCCGGCGGAGATCAGTGCGGGGAGCCCAGCCCCTGCGCACAGGCACAGCACAAAGAGAAACGAGCGCATTGCCAAATTGACGTCCCGCTAAACTGCTACAGAAGTAATACAAGTAAACCACCAAACTGTGTTGAAGCAAGAGAGCATAAAGTGTGAGCGCGGTGACTAGGTTTTTATACTGGCAGGACCTGCTACCACACACCTGGTCACATTACCGCTCAATCAACACAATCAATTACACACAGAGACCCGGATTGTTCTCAGCGTCTAATTAGAACCTGCTTCCAGTCTGAGGCGGGACTCCGTGAAGCCGCCTGAACACTTTCCCGTGTGTATTCGACCTCAGCGGAGGAGTTCCACGCAATTAAGACAGAATTAAATCACCCACACGTGTAGATTTGGCTCAGATGAATTTATTGTTCAATTAGTTTCTAATTTCCGAGGACAGTGTGTTAAACTCGCTGCCAGACAGAATACGGAACACGCGACACGTCCGTCCACACTTTCCTTTATCGAGGGGGGTGTCCTATCAACATGTAACGCAATGAAAATAATTTTACTATTTTTTACGTCTAATTGCATGTCACATTAAAATGTGTAATACAAGCATTTCTTTGCTTCCCAGTAAAGAAATACTGATCAGCTTTTGACATGATCTGATTATAATTGTCTGATTTTTCGGAGATTGGTTTTGCTCCCCAGCACCGAGAACCTATGGAAGCCCGTTTCCGCCAGGGAGTAAAAAAAAAAACGCGCTATGGTATCTCAGAATTGCGACTTAAAAACTCAGAATTCTGACTTTGTATCTCACATTTGCGACTTCGAAATAGCCCATATTTCATTGTCTGTCCTTTTGTTATTTAGTTTTAGTTTTACGATGTAGGTCAGGCGTTGACATATGCACGAGCATACGAAATGTCTCACTCCTGATTCAGCTCATGCTCCATAGGAGAGACGCGATTCCTCCTGCTTCTCATACAATCATTTTTATTCTTAATCATAATTTTCTTTAGTTATGATCAATATTGAACTTTTTCTAAATAAAACGACAATAATCAAACATGCAGGTAGACTTTTAAAAAGTATTAGGAGTTGACAGGGTGCACCTAAGGAATAGTCGTTAGAAAATGTGAGAAAGGGAAAGTTACGTAAGCTCTCACACACAGCATTAGAGATTGGCATCTGATTGTAAAAAAAAACTACCCGTCTCCCCAGCATTTAACGGTGCTGTTGTTTTTATTTTATATATTTATATATTGCTAACATGTTAATGAATTGTTAAAAGATTGATATACAAATCGCTAAATACGAAACGTAAAAAACCCAACTGTAAGCAATTGACCATTCATATTCCTGAATTTTAAATCCCTATGTTTATCTGTGTCCAAGTGCCTGGTGCAGCTATTTTGAAAGCAGAGTCTATGATTTATTGCGGAAGTGCATTGTTGCCACCAAGGAAAAAAATCCAGAATTCTCCTAATTAAGAAATACAAAATTATATCCTAATTGAGAGATAGCAACAATATCATGTGTGTGTATGAACAACCTGTTACATTTGCAATGGCAGTACCTACAGACTATCGAAAGGTTTGCTGGCACTGTGGGTTTAGTGTCCCTGATAATGTGCACGCTGAGAAATGCATACAGACTGACTTTCTTCTCGGAATGAAAAGGTTACCGTTTGTTCCTCATGTAAACACAGTTTTAACCATTATCACACTTATATATATGAATTAAGAACGAATGTGACCTGGAATCCATTGTACCGCTTCAAACTGAAAGTCAGATATTTAGTCTCAAAACTACATAACTCAAGATTTTTTTTTTCCTTGATGGCAGCATTGGCTTCTGTAATTTAGATTCAACCACTGAAGAGGTTGGTTTTGTGTTTTAAGCTATTAAACATAACTGGTAAGTTTAAGTCAGTTCTTGTTACTCTTTCCGCTCGAAAGAGCTGTATTAATACCGGCGCACCTGTCTCCACAGGAAAGTTATTGCTGTTCCCAAACCAATGTACTGCAGCTTGTGGCCACGTGTTCCTGCTGTCAGCTTGTTCGTCCACCGCTAGAAATATTACTGCTCCAGTACAAGAGTAGAAGAGGAAACAAATGCACACACCGTTTAGAAAAAACACACACGTCTCAGGCCTTAACCATGACAAGGATGGGATTTGAACCTAGACGAGCAGAGCACAATGGATTAGCAATCCAAAAAGTGACTCCTGTTTAATTTTCTTTTCGCTTGCTCGATTTGTAGTACGCTCCTCAATCCTTACAACCTATAAACAAAACGGCTTAATGTGCCACATCGTTCTGCTGCAGGTACGGTTTGCACCGTGTATTGGGCGAACCCGAATGAAATATTTCAAATATGTGAAGAATTTCATGAAACCTGAAAAAAGAAGATCACAGCCAATGTCAACAGTTCAGAGCCTGTAGGCAGCTTCAACAGAACAAAACGATCTGAAGCCGCAATTCTTTCATAGAGTGTATTGTGACACTCTAGCCACGCTGTTGCTATTACTGCTATATCTGCTGCTGTTGCTTTAAACTCTACTCAGCAGGCAAGTAAAGTTGTACAAGGAATAGACAACTTTGAGCCGTCCAAATTCCATTATGTGAATTTAAGCTTTTTTTGTATTAATAACTGCATGAGTAATACAATGCGTGCTCAGAAACGTTACTTATTAGCTTATGAAGCAATATTGTTTCGACAATTTGCGGTCTTCAAAACGTAAACGCTGAAGTTTTTATACTTCCTTGTGAGCAGATCACCTTTGATTTAGGAAAGGAAAACGTACTCCCCTGTTGCTTTCATTGCAATATCTGAATCGAGACCCAAGCGCTAAGAAAGCTGAATAACGCAAAAGTCATAAACCCGATTTTAATTTAGATACACATTTTCTAATGCAGCCTTCATTACAAGACAGTCTATTTCTCGAAAGCGTGTAATGTGAAAAAGAGAAAAACGAAAATATATGGATGACAATATTTAAAAGATGAAGATTTTACTTTTGAGAAAACCGC
This sequence comes from Lepisosteus oculatus, assembly GCF_040954835.1. NCBI lineage: Eukaryota > Metazoa > Chordata > Actinopteri > Semionotiformes > Lepisosteidae > Lepisosteus > Lepisosteus oculatus. The sequence goes on from NC_090709.1 coordinate 4,595,291, forward strand.
TGGTTTTAGAACTTTGCTGTGCTTCCTGCATCATTGTCAGTGTTATAAACTGGGTGTGGAGGTAGCGATCACTTTGTAGAGCAGTTCATAGGCCGGAGCTGTTCAGACTACTCTTCTTATTTCTCAAATGCTTCCATCATTTTTTTCACGCTAGGACGCGAGTGTGTACATGTGCTTGGTTTTCGTTTCACTGATTCTCATTGAAGATTTGGGAATTAACGACGAAAGAATCAGTTGCCTCGGAAAGCAGAAGCTTTGCTTCACAACGATCTTGAAGACACGCCCATGTAGTGCAGCGTGTGATATTTGTACTATAAAAGACCAAGTGCTCAAAGTGACGTCTGCGTTTACCGTTTAGACTTTTCATCTCGGGCGCACTTTTAGAAAGCAAAGATGGAGCAGTTGTGTTGAATCACACTATGACAGCTGTCAGCGAAGTGGCGCAGCGGAAGCGTGCTGGGCCCATAACCCAGAGGTCAATGGATCAAAACCATCCTCTGCTATACACACCGTCAGTTTAATGAAGTGAATTAGAACTGATTTTTTTCTCTCGTGTGTGTGCAAGCTTCACACTTACTGTATTCGTTAATCTTTACCAATAGCAGATGCCCAAATGTATCTTTGGTTGTTCTGAGATCCTTGATAGTTTTCTCAAATCCTTCAAATGAACATCCATATCAAAGCAATTATGTTTATATTTATTACAATTAAGGTACATATACAAAATATCAACGCACATTTATATAATACTCATTTAAGAATGATTGTCAAGTTCTCCAACAAATCTGTGTTCTAATTTTAAAATATTTTTGCTAAGGATACAACGGGTGTATAATTCTCCTGACAGCCAGTTGAAGATAAAATTCCACACGTGAAAATGGTTCTCTTGGACATTTACTGAGGTACTTAATTGTTTACTTGTAGTTCCACGTGAGTAAAATGCAAATTTCAAGAGGGTTTGCAAAGAAATCCCATCAAGTTTAAGAAGAAATTATGGTTACAGCAGAATAATCTGAAGCACATCCCTGAGTGGGTTTGAACCACCAGCCCTTTGTTTAACAACTGCACAGAAACACACTCCCGTTGCTTTTTGCCATTCGCACGTTTGTAGTTAAAATAAAATACTGACATTTTTCTGCCAGCCAGCAGTATTTCTCCTGCACTGACCATGAATAACCAATAACTTTATTTCATCTTTTGCAGGCTGTAATCTGCAGAAAAGGAAGTGAATACTTGTATTAAGCTAAATCAAGCCGACGGAAATGCACTGCTGTTGTTTATCTCCACTTTTCGTTAAAAGGAGAAAAATCACTGGCATTTTCCTGCGGTATTTCTTCTGTCCTGATAGGCAAGACTTGCATTTTATCTTTCATAAGTTGTTTGAATTTCTTGAAGTTCAGAAACAACTTGTTCCAGAAGGGAAATGAACACTTGCTTCAAAGTAAATCAAGACGTATGTCTCTCTCGCTGCGTGTGCTCTTATCTGTCCATCTCTCTCTCCTCTTCTCTCACTCTGGCAGTCTGTGCAGAGTATCTGAAGGGGATGTAACACCACTTGACAAAGAAGAAAAATTCTGAGGCAGAATAAAAAAAATACATTATTCTCTTCTCAGTCAGATTCACAGCTTAGACTCACACTCAGACAGAAGCTCAACTCCGTACTGCTCTCTATCCTCACAATCCAGAACCAGAAGATATTCAGACAATCAGTGCTGCTACATGAACAATATCAGACAGAACAGCCTGGACTCAAGTCACATCTCCCCCTTTTCTCCTTTCTCCCAGTCCTCTTAGAGACATAAAAGAGCTCCTGGTTCTCCTCTCTGTGAACTGGGCTCAGGGGTCACTGATCTGGCAGCTGTGGGCTCTGTTCCAGGGCAGAAGCAAGAAGCTTCTATTAACCCTTTCCAGGACTTCCAGCCCTTCAGTATTACTTTCTTTACTGTATATCAGCCTCCAAATATGTTTTTTAAGTGTTTTATAACACAAGTGAGTGTGGAATTATATTAGTATGTATGTAATAAACACCAGTATTGACACTCTGATCAGTATATTGATTATTAGTAGCCAATGGGCCGATGGTCGTCACTACAATAGTGACCAGTTGACCAGTCTGTATCTCTGAGCAGTGCTCTGGTGATTCTACACCAGCCCTGGGATTCAGCTGCTCTCACAAGTGTCTCACAGACAGTCTTATAAATGTACAATTAGATGAAGTCTTGTAACAGTTATACAGTTAATTTAAATCATCAGACTATCTATAGAGCTGAGAGCTGGGTGGAAATAAAACCAGGATACACATTTTAACCTCCAGGAACATGAGTCTGATCCTCCTGGCTTCTATACTCTGATGATTTGTGTAAAACCCTTAAAAGCGCTTATTACAGGGACTTGTGCTCGTTCTCTACCACATGGGTACGCTTTGTAACGCATTAATCTGTGAAGTAAACTTTTTTTTTCTGTTTAATGAATTTCATTCCTCGGTTTGTCGCTCTCCTCCTCCAACTGTTAGAAATCGCCTCTCTTCACAGCCCGTTTTTTTGGGGGGGAGATGTTATATTTGTATGAAAAGCCCTCCGGGCTCCGGACAGGAGTCTCCTCCAGCTCTTTTTTTTATTAAACATATAGAATTTACAAATATAACTACAACCAGAGGATCAGAAACAGGTACAAGAGAAAAAAACACAACAGAAAAAAAAATTTAACCACCAGAGATAATGAAGTAAATTATGTGATCAAATTGTATTTTTACATATATGTTTTCCTGGCTTTATTATTTCTCAATTATTTATAGAATTTAGTGTTTCAACATACATGCGTTTCCTGTATAAAATAAAAATCAGCACTCACTTTTTTACAAAACAAAAAAAACGCTTTTCTTTTTGCAACATTTCGAGTACCTCTGGCATTCCTGAAAAAGACACACAAAAGCAGCAGAGACGCGCTCTGCTCTGTCAGAATAAGCGCTGTGATGTCACAGACACCAGCCAGAGACCCGGGATCAAAGAGAGAAAGAGCGCGGGAGGAGCACGGAGTGCACGGAGAAGAGTTATTGATCACTTATCTATCGACAACCAATTATTTCAACTGAAAAACCGTAGAAAAAATCGATTAACTTCACCAATTGGTGAGTACTGATTCTTTTCTTGATCCTGTTTAAATATCTAAAAAACAGTTAATTAATAATAATAATAATAATAATAATAATAATAATAATTGCTTACACTTATATAGCGCTTTTCTGGACACTCCACTCAAAGCGCTTTACAGGTAATGGGGATCCCCTCCACCACCACCAATGTGCAGCATCCACCTGGATGAAACGACGGCAGCCATAGTGCGCCAGAACACTCACCACACATCAGCTATCAGTGGGGAGGAGAGCAGAGTAATGTAGCCAGTTCATAGAGGGGGGTTTATTAGGAGGCCATGATTGGTAAGGGCCAATGGGAAATTTGGCCAGGACGATAAAGACTGTATCGACCAATTACCATAGTGCGTTTAGGGTTAATAATCATAATAATTGCTTACACTTATATAGCGCTTTTCTGGATACTCCATTCAAAGCGCTTTACAGTAACGGGGACTCCCCTCCACCACCAGCAATGTGCAGCATCCACCTGGATGATGCGATGGCAGCCATAGTGCGCCAGAGCGCTCACCACACATCAGCTATCAGTGGGGAGGAGAGCAGAGTAATGAAGCCAATTCATAGATAGATAGGGTTAATAATGTTCAATCTGAAATTAAACAATGATTATTCATATTATTATTTAGGTAACTGTATCCTAGAGCTAGAAAATGATATTTCAAGTTCATAAATGTATGTAAGTAACAGTTTAAATGCATTTTTCCAGTGTTTATAAATCATAAGAATGGTAACCACGGCGACAGGCTCTCCGTCACTGTACGCGTTTAAGTGTCTCACATATTAGTGAGATTACAACTGGTAGTTTTAATGCTAGTGTTTATGTGAGTATTAATGACAGTGGCACTACTGATTGTTTTAGTTTTAATGTTCATATTCATGTTAATATTAATTATAATTATAGTGTTACTTACTCTTAGAGTATTAACACTAGTAGTAATGTTAGTTTTAGTAACAGCATTACTGTTATTATTAGTAGTTTGTGTCAGTGTTAGTGATAGTGTTACTGTTGTAGTATTAGTAGTATTTATATTTGTGTTAGTTATTGTGTATCTGTGGATAAGTGTGTTTGTGGTATGCGTGTGTGGGTGCATGTCTGGAAGTGTGTGGTGTCTGTGTGTGTGTGGGCTGTTAGTGTGTGAGCGTGTGAGGTCTCTGAGTGTTTGGTGTCTATAAGTGTGTGTCTGTGAGTATGCGTAGTGTCTGTTTCTGTGAATGCATGCCTGTGAATGTGTGTGTATGGTGTGTGTCTGTGAGTGTGTGGTGTCTGTCAGTGGGTAGTTTTATATTTGTAAGTGTATGTGTTGGTATGTCTGTTAGTGTGTGTAGTGCCTGCGTCTATGTGAGTATTAATGATGATAGCATGCATGAGTGTATATATGTGAGTGTGTAAGTGTCTGATTGTGTGTATAAATGTGTGATGTGTCTGTGAGTGTAAATGTGTGTGAGAGTGTAGGTGTACAGTATATCTGTCAGTGTGTGTGAATGTGTGTGTAGGTGGGCTTGGGTTCCACTGATGTGTCTGACAGAAGTGACCCATCAACAGGTGTTGAGTTCCAGAGCCGCTTGCAAATAAAAACACTTTCTAGAGTCCAGACAAACGTCCAGAGAGCTGTGAGTTCTCTGTTTTTATCATTATTAGTAATAATGACAGAAGTAATTCCCACGCAAATGATTATTAACCAAGACAAACATCAGAAAATATCGCCTTTGCAATGATGTCACTCCTCTTCTTCATAAATTTTCTTTAATGACAGGACATTTCTGTGTCTGAGTGTCTGCTGCAAATAGTGCGACAAGCCATTTCTCTCCAATATTTTCTGGTGCGGTTATTTATCGCATACAAAATATTATTCTCATTAAGAATATTTTACCTGCAAAGTCACAGTGAAACTGCTACGGCTAACGAACGTTTTATGAGTGGAAAACATTCAGAAGACTTAATGGCTCCAGGGGAGGCTTGAACTTATAACCTCAGCATGACTCCACTGTGCATAGCTGTATAAATAACACAGCCTGACTGATTGTGCCACTAGACATGTGTAAGGCAGGCATTTACACAGATTGTAAAACTGGCACAAATGCAGGGTGAAACATGGGGTTTTGGATGTGGATACATCTCCACATGGGGGAAAGGGTTAGAAATATCAAGGAAAATATAAGAGAAGAAAATGAAATATATGTGCTCACTGCAAAGTAGGGAGAAGTGGTTAGACAAGCAAAACAGCTTTGCAAATAACATGAAGCGACGTTGTTTTGTGTCTATCTGCTCATGAATTTCGCTTCATGTGCCTTAAGCTGTGCAATTTGTATTGTTGTTGAATGAGATTGGTTTCTTCAAAAGCCCGGTCAATTGCCAATGGAGAGCTTGCCACGCACACCTTCATAAAGACTCTCTTTAAGATGATTACACCTTTAATTGTCAAGGCGCCTCCTTTGCATAGAATAGTAGCACCAACACTAAGAGAAAGGATGAGAAGTGGCTTTTATCAAGTGATTGCAGTGTTTGTTTGACTGAGGATCCTTGTGTGCTGAACTGGCCTCTGGAGAAGTGTAGTGCAGTAAAAGAGAAGGTTTGTGTCACTCAAGACTGTCACAGAACAGAACAATACAATTACAATCTTTTATGTAATATATTACAGTAAATACTACTGGTGAAACACAGTTTTTATAATGGTGAAAACAGGAGCACCTTCTCTACATTTTTGACTGAAATATTTAAACGACAAGAAATACTATCACTATGCAATTCATTAATGCAATTGAGCTCCTCTAAATGTTCTAGTCTGATGAAACAATGCATAGAATTAGGTGACAATATCGGAATTAATATCGGAAAGATAAAGTTTCAGCAACAAAAATGCGCTCGGAAATATTTTACAAGAAAGAAACCTTACATTCACCTTAAACAACATTTACCCTCTACGTTAGCAGAGAACAGTAGGACAGATAGTTAGTGTCACTGGACACTACGTCACAGAGGCCGATCTCTTCTCCCTCATTATGCAGGCTTACCCACTCATGATGAACTGTCCTCCAGTGATAGTCAGCTGCCATCACAGACTCAGACTTCAGACTCAGTTCATGTACATATTATACCTTAATTGTACCTGCCACTGCATTACAATAATTTGATCAAAACAACTGCTAAACAAACAATTATCAAATATTTCTTTCCTTCTTTTAGCAGATAAAAAAGAAGTATTTATTCCTTTCCTCTCCTACCAGTCTTTGCAAACCACCCAGTTTTCTCTGAGCCAGTCAAGGCTAACTCAGCCGAGCACTCTAAAGAGCTGGATTGAAGCTCCAGACTCCTTGGGGATGTAAGTTGGAATCCCACTGCTGCCAAATATCTCCAACTATCCCTGTGTTAAGAAGCACTTCATTTTTTGTTGTTACATCTCTGTTATTTAAACCAATTTCAGACCAATACATTTAAATAACCACACTGATCTTGCAGCATGGCATTGTCTGGCAAAAAAATAACGTGACACCTCCTTTCAAACACACATTTTCTACGGAGGGAAAAGGAGAACTCGTGCCATTCAACCTTATAGTGTGATGTCATTTTCTCACGCTCATTTTTAGATGCTTGTGATCGAATCTATGATCCTTATGAGTGCGCTCACCCTCCATAAAGGTACCACAGATATAATGTGCCACGTTTTCAGAGAATCGCATTTAATACAGGTCAGAAGAAGGCGACAAAATATCCACTAGGCAGTTCAGCGATGTCAACGGTGTTCTCTGTTTTTTATGTGTAGAGTGCCAGCCGTTACAACCAGGAACCAGACAGTTTCAGGCATCAAAAAGACTTCCCCAAAACCCTGATCCTCTCCTTACTCCGATGATGGCATTCAGACATTTCCTCCAACAAAGCCATGATATGGTCTTCAACAACACACGTTGAAAGCTTGTTCCCGACCCTGCAATCCTTCTCAAAGAAGAAGAGCAAGTGTGCTCAGTGTGAAATGCACTGTTCATTATTAATAATAATAATAAACTTTACTTTATATAGCGCCTTTAAGGTGGCTTCTCAAAGCACTTTGCAGAATGACAACAATACAATGAAAAAATACACAAGATAAGCAGGATGAGAATACACAGTTAAAGGAGACAGTAGATGGTGGTACTAAATACAGTAGGAGCAAAGGGCTAAAGAATAGTTAATAAAAGGCTCTTCTAAAGAAGGAGGCTCTGAGTCTGGATTTGAAGGAATTTAGACAAGGTGATTCTGATATCCTTGGGGATAGAGATCCAGAGGTTGGGGGAATAACCGGAGAAGGCCCTGTCACCCGTAGAGTGTAGACGGGCTTGGGGGACAGATAGGAGACCAGAATTAGAAGAGCCAAGGTTGCGATCCGGGGAGTAGGGCAATAAGAGCTCAGACAGGTACTGAGGTGCCAAGCCATGGAGAGGCTCATAGGTGAGCATGAGGATTTTGAAGGCGACATGAAACTTGACAGGAAACCAGTGCAAGGACTACAGGATAAGAATAATGTGATCACCAACCAGGTCCAGTGCTAATTTCTCCCTTGTGGCCGCTGGTTCATTTTCAACTGTCGACTCAGAAGAAGTCCTCTATTTGACTTGATCAACACCAATCCCTAGAGGATTTCGAACGGCTGAATCAAAATAACATGTGACTCTGGGGGGACTCCAACCCACAACCTTTAAATGACTTCATTCTATTAACATCTAGAAGTCCAACACGCCCTCCATTGCACCACAGAGCCAACACTTGTGCTAAAACATAAAACACCAGCAGAAAGCTGTAACACATGCATATCCTTTCATCCTTAAATTGAGCTCCATAAATATTGGCAGTGATTGGCCTGGTGTTTATGAATAGATACCACTGGGATTCACACCCAGGATCTCTTGTTTTTTAGTCAGGCACACTAACCAGCTAAGCCATGGCACCAAACATGCAAAATGTTATCTACAGCTTCAAACATCTGTGAGAAACAGGCAGCTTTGCAGTGTTACATTTGCTGGCTCAAAAGGTTAACCTTTTCAAAGATGAAGATCGGGAGAGGATTTCTTTGTCAATTCAATCAAACGTTTCAGAAATGCTGAAAGATTGGTGTGTCTCATGCGCAGCACAGGCTCTCGTTTGCTTACAAATATAATTAATTTCTTACTCCAATCTGCTCAACTTCAATTTTTGCTAATCATTTTGTTTAATTGCTTCCTACTGTATACTGCCCTGATTACTGCACTGTTCAATTTACCAATTGATTTTCATGTCTTGTTCTGTAAGACAAAGAGGCTGTTCAAAACGTTACCTCACACTTCAGCCGCTCTTTTATTTCCAAAGGCGCAGAGAGAGATACTACAACAGGTAACACCCCATGAGAAATATCATGAGCATCTGTAAAACCTCTCTACCTGCAAACTCCCCACACCGACGTGGGTGAGGAGGGTTTTAAAGGGACATTTTGAAGTGTAGAAACATTTTATCGTTCCGTAATTTTCTGTGCAGTTTGTTCCCCTTCAACTCTGCCCAACAACAGAAATAGTGTTTAATACGACAAGAGTAAAGGCACACTGCACATCTCCAAAAGATCACATCCGAGTTTAGTTACAGCAACATCAGAGATTGGAAGGTACAGGTGGTAGTTTCAGATCACTTTTTTATTCAAGTTTCAAGCAACCCTAAATACCTTCTCAAGAAAAATGTGAGAATCGCAGCTAAATCCAGTAAGATAGCTGCACTGATCTACAGTATACAGTTAGAAAACTGTTTGTGCGTTAAAAGAAGACACACCGCCCAGAGCAGTTCTAAAACAGGAATTACACATTTCAGAAAGCGCCCTCCTTTATAAATTAAATAAAAGGTCCGAAGTCTGCTCCAAAGAAGAACTATATTCAGAGCTGCCAAAGAAGTTGAGATTTCACCAAGTGACAGGAAATATCTCAGAAAACGAAGGTACAGTCATTTCCATGTCGCACAAGAGCTAAAGCCCAGTGTTTGTTCATCAAGTAATGTGAGGAAGGAACGTGCTGCAGAAGGTATTGTGGCTGAGTGGTCTAAGGTGCTGGATTTTAGGCTCCAGTCTTTTTGGAGGCATGGGTTCAAATTCCACTGCTGCCAGGTTCTTCTATGTTAAGACCTTGCTTCTGATGAGAATTTAATCAGGTAAGAATTTATTCGACAGTCTGTCGAGAGATTGAGATATCTTTCAACATAGTCTTTGTCAGCTCAACATCAAGGCAGAAAAAAAGCTTTAATTTTGTCACAGAACCTATACTTGGAATAGGAGGATCCTTATGCGTGACCGGAATCCCACAGGAAACAGAGTAGCAAAGGAACAATCCAAAAGACAAAATCCAAAGGCTGGGTTGATAAGGGAGGCAGAGGGTCCAGTAACGAGAAATATTCAAAAACAATTCAAAAGACAAAATCCAGAAGGTGAGGTCAAGAGGCAGAAGCAGAAGATTCATAACGGGAGATCAGTCAAAAGGTTTGGAAACACGCACTGGAGAATACTGAGAAAGGCTTCTCAATAGTGAGCATGGGAAGGTGTGCGAAGGGGGTTTAAATACTGAAAGGAAAGCGGTGTGATTGGATGATTGGTTAGGGAGTGAGAATTTGAGGAATCTGCTGCATGTGAGAATTTGATGGGTTCAATCAGGGATGAGATTGTGAAGCTGAGGTTCTGGGAATGTAACGTCGTTTGCGAGGGAGAGTGTGGAATGTGACAGGGACAGAACGGCTTTTCCGAGTAAGAGTGTGGGGCATGACAAATTTGTTATCTCAACAGAAATGCTCATTGACCCTTTCAGCTTCATGTGGGTAACAACAGCTGCCAAGATAACTTTTCAGTCAGTGCGAATCGTAATGTGCTGTCTATTCCATTTAATATTGCTTTTGGCTTGCATTCAGCTTTTGTCAGTGAAACTCAAATGCTCTGCTTTTTAACACCGAATTGTCAGCAGGAGTACAGTTTATGAAATCTTTGCACACAGCGCTCCATCAGAAACACTTTGTCCAAGTTTAGAAGAAATTGTGGGATTCTCTGCATGCGTTCACAACGCATACCTCAAACAACAACACCATTCAATGGGAAATTGATTCTGCTTCTTGCTGTTGTTCCTGTGGTTGCGGTAGTTATAAAGTTGAACGCTCTTCCACCTTCTGCTATAGTATTCACTGGGTCGGCTTAATCAATTGGCTCACAGGTCAACTGTGATTCGGGTCCGGAAAAAATCAGCAGCAGTGTCGTTATTTTGTCAGTGGTGTAGCGGCGAGGCTTAATAATAAGGCAGAATTAAGTGTTCTGAGCCTTCCCAAATGAGGCCCCATTTCTCTGTTCATCTCTGTGGTGCAGCCACAGAGAAACCATTCATGCAAGATGTTTTCTTTTGATAAGGACAGCTCCCAAAGGGGGATGCACTTAGCTAAGCCTGGCTATCATGATCAATGGTCATCCATTGGCGCCTATCTGTCCAGGGAGTGCCAGTTGGACATCTGGACTGCATTACTAAGTGTCAGGACTAAGTGACTCATATCTCACCTTGATCAACCAATCAGGGACTGGTAGGGCCGAGTAACCCACGTGGGACTCTGATGCCCATGGAACTTTCAGCCAATCAATGAGCTGAAGTTCCTCCAGGTAAAAACAGGCAACACAGAGAGCCTGTGAGATTCAGATTCAACAAGATTCAGTAAGATTCTGGAGGGGATTCTGTGGACTGTTCTAAAGGGAATTCAAAGGAGAATTCCAGGGCAGGACGGCCTAGGAGCAGAAGGCTCCCAAGGACAGGACATTCTCGCAGCGCGCCTCCTGACCATCCTGAGACTCAGCCCGGACAACCACGGAACGGCCAGTGTGTCTGAGTGCCAGAACTTTCCTTTGTTCTAAGAGTCTAGAGTGGAGGTTGCCAGAGAGTAACCAGCAGCAGGCCTCGTGAACAGGTCGGAACTGTGGACAGCTGAATCACTATTCAGAACTAGCTCTTCATCAGGAACGAACCGGTCCTCTTCCTGACTTGCTGGGACCCACAGTCATCTTTTCTCTTGTGCGCAAACTTTGCTAGTTAAAGCCAACACTAACTAGCCGGTCAGTGAGCATCTGCAGCGCACCGTCGCAAGCCGCACAGCACAGCCTGGCACCGAGCCAGACAGCGCGGATTGGACAGCAACAGCCTGCAACTGTTTCTTTGTGCCCGCAGGAGATCTGAATCCCCAGAAAATGGATGAGTATTCAACTTCAATGCATTACAGCTCAAGAATTCAATTGTTATCCCAACCAGTTGATATCAATTTAATTCCTAAGAGTTATGTACTTGTTTGAGTATCTAATGTAGAAGTTGTAACCAAGTTCATTTACTAAACTTAATGAATGATATACTGAACATATGTCCTCTTTATTTATATGTAACACTTTGTAACTGATTGAATATATACCTTTTGTATTCTGATAACCCTCTTGATAAGATCTGTTAGGTTTACATGCATATTCTATGTATTAATAAATGTATCCTCGTGTATTAGTACCTGTGTGTGTGTGTTGTTTGAGTTATGTCGGATGGTTGGATTCTAAAGCCATCAAAAGAATCAACTTTGTGATTTACTGCTACAATTAATAATTGTCTCAGTAAATGCCCAAACCCTACAGAACTGGTGCCTTCAGAGAGCCACTATGATTACATATTTGGCGTCCCTGAACCGGCTTTCCCTACAGTGGGTATGGCTGTCTTTTAAAACACATGAAAAACACGAGTTTGTGGATTTCTCCAAATAGCAACGGCAAGTTTTAAACCTGCGATAAACATTCTTCCAGTTGAATAGTTTTCCTTCAAGGAAAAGGCAGCACAACAGGGAGATTCAATATTTAAAGAGTTCAGCATCTGTATTGGATTGCTTGTTTGCAGACATCGCTCAGAATCCCTAATATTATTCTCCCGAATTCAGTTGTGCAGTGCTTTAGGGGTTTCAGAGTTTCTTTTATCAACACTGCTGTAGTAGAGAAGTGACATAATCACAAACACAGCCATTTGTGCTGGCTGTTTCACTATTAAGCTTTGTTAACTATCACATGATAGTCCTGTGCTGTTACATGCGCTCTCATGTAGATTATCTACCTGCAGCCGAGTGACAATAACACCTTGAACTTGTTTCGCATTTGAAAGAAAATGCTAAAGAGCCTGAATAGATTGAACATTTAAAATATCCATGGCACAATTTGAAAAATTGAAGGACAATACATCAACTGTTTTGGGCATTCACAAAAGCCTCAGAAACACAGCTACCCAAACAGGTACTTAAAACCTGGACCCCCATATTGAAAGTCTGATGCTTTACCGACTAAGATAAAGACACGACCTGCTAAGCGCTCTTCATAGTTCATAGTTTCTAAAATATTTTTCTTACTTCTTTTACTATTGATAGACGATGTATTTAATTTGATAAAAATAACGATTACAAACATTTTGAGATAAGCTGTTTATATGCATGCTCTAATGAAGAAAAAGTTAAGTGTCTTGTGATTTCTCAAAAATTAAAAGACATCATCTGAACTGATTTTTTCTACTTTAAATGCTTTCCTTCTCTTGAAATATTTCAGTTAAAACTTTTATTTTGAAGTACTTTCCATTGATATTAACACTAGTCCTGATGAATGATCGCTGGGATTTGGAACCAGGACCTCCCGTTAACTAGACAGGTGCTTTAACTTACAAAGCCACGGCGCCGGCAGAATGCTCCTCTTTTACAGCCATTTGGACACACCGCTCTGAGACATCTGCGTTCAGTAAGCGCTGAGTCTGCTGGCTGAGCAAGTTGCCTCCTTTACACACAATAGCAGCCCCGACACTAAGAGAAACAAAGAGAAATGGCTTTTATTGGGCACTTTTCATGTCCAATGCGCTTGACATATCCTAAGGGCGACAGAGTTCTTTTACGACACTACTTTTTCGTTTTTTCTTCTTTCTGTTCTCTTTGATAAAAAAAGAGAAATCATGCAAGGGAAAAATATCTTTTTTTTCATGGCGAAAACGTGCACCAGTGTTAAGAAGAAGTGATTAAACATGATATGTGACCCAATACAACTACAAGAGAGAAGTAGAGTGAAAGATTTGATCATTTCACGGCGTTGTGGAAGAAAACAGTCTTTTCTTTTAATTCTAAATCAATCAGAATTTCAGAGTGAACCATAAACCCTTTGTCTGTTTTAAAGAGATGATATTTTAAAACTGATAAGAATTTAGAAAACGCGTTTCTCACTTAGAATTTCATTTTAGATGGGGTGATGTATTAAGCCTGTAAAACAAAAGTGGTGTGAAACTTCTTAACTTCTATTCTCGGATGAAACTCTCTTTAAAGTCAGACGTGATGTTTCCCAGATGTGAAGAGTGACTTTATCATTTTCAAGAGTATTCGCTGCATGAGCTCCTCACCACATGTCCTGCACTGCTCTGTTATTTCATTAAGATTATCTATGTGGTGTACAGGTAGAACTCAACTGTATGGTGAGAATTCCAGGTTCAGCACCAGCAGAACCTGAAAGATTATTGCCTGACCTCGACATGATTTGAACACAAAACCTTCTGATTGGGAGTCAGACGTAGTACCGTTGCACCACAAGGTCACAAACTGCACTCCTTTTAATTCCCCAAAGAAGAAAAATCAGCATCCCAAAAAATATTTTTTTAATGTATATTCTCTCCTGTGAATAGTGCCGCTCTTCCAAAGAGAGTCCCTTCTTCCCAGACCACAGACTGCACTTCCTGCACAGCACTCACACAGAGAGTAGATACTCCATTTCCACTAATGTCCTTATGAAATTCACACCTTTACCTCTTCCAGGAGGAGCACAATTAACAGAGAATCATCTCTCCATTAAGCAAATAACACAAAACACTGTTTACCTGTCAAGACAGAAAACCAAGCTGCTCCAGGTGAGGCTTAAACTCACAACCTCGGCATGACTCCATTGATTATGTCAGTTTACATGGCATGAACCAAGAAGTTAAGGTGGTGTTTTTGATAACAGGTCCAGGGACACTGTTCTTCTTTTCAACTTGATGAAAATAGGTGGAAATTCACCAAGTTTGTCATTTTCAATGTTTGGTGCATGGATGTATGGAGGACATCGGAGGTAAGTGATACTGATCAGGTTCTGCTGCTGCTGCTGTCGAACCCCCAACCTGCAGCCCTCACCATACTGTCCAAGCCTGGGGACCTTACATGTCCATCCCTTCTCGTCAAAACTTGTGTTTTCACAGCGTTCCCTTCAGAAATCACAGAATGGAATGAAAAAAACCTGCAAATCTCAGCCACTCTTGGTTCTTTTCCTTGAATCTCCAGAAATTCATCGAGTGTATCAATTTCACTGAGACCGAGAAGTGTAAAGCTCTACTTGAGTCTTTGTGGCTCAGCTGTTAACTGAAGGGGTGGTGGTTTGAATCCTCCCAGGGACTCTGTGAGCCTTTTAATGAACACACCCTCCTCACTTCATTTCTCCAAGACTGGTCCTGTACCACAATCAAATACAGAGTCCACGGGGGGCAATAGGTTTGCAAATATTGCTCACTGTGTATATAATGAAGAAACAGAGGTAAATTTCTCATCTGAATGTTGCAGAGCGTAACGCAGCTCATAACAACAGCTGGGGTTTGATCCCTGCACAGGCTATTAGTTGAAAGGACATTATAAATGATGTGTAAGAGATTTATCCAGCTGGCTTGTATGTTTCACACTAAATTGAGATCTTGAAACCAAAATCATTAGAAATATGGAAAACAACCATGGTGCTGTCACGACCACCAGCCAGAAGAGATCAACGCGTAAGCGAGCTAATCAGTACCAGCAGCGGATTACTATTGACAAGCGCCGCCGCACGAGTTAACACACCTGCAATTGCTCTACCGTGCGGCACACCGGGGTATTTATACCATTCTAATCTACTTCCCGTTGCTCGGTATTGAGTTCATTTCTTGTTGCTCTGCCTAGCGTTTCTTACCCTTTTGCCTCCCTGGAATTCTGTCTACCCTTTTGCCTTCGGACTTCAGATCTCGTCTCGCCCCTTGGATTGTTTATCTGTGCCTATTTCGGATTTGACCCTGCAGCTCTCTTTTCGACCACGATTCTGTCTCACATTTTGGATTGTTCGCCACCAGTGCCTTTACCGGATCTCGACCTACCTTCGCCTTCGGACTACGACTCAGCTCCTGGTTTTGCTCTGTACGCTTACTTACCTCCCTACGACTCCTGCATCTGCATTGGATCCTTTTCACCTCTACAGAGCAGCGTTACAGATGCATCGAGAAGGAAAGCCGTTTTATACTGACGTTACTCCTTTCACTTTAATCCACATTGTGAAGACAACTGCGCCCTATCAAAGGAAAATGTTGCACAAAAGTTGGAAAGCACACTCCGAATCCATCCATATATTTGATTTCTGCAATCCGTTCAAGGCAGCTTGGCGCTTCACAAGCAAAGCAGTTCAGGGAAGAAACGTAGTTTCGTGAACTACTGGTGCATTCAGCACACCATTTGTTTTCACTTGTCAGGATGTCTGAGTGGTCCTGACCAGGTCTAGCCGGAAAAGCCGCACTGCACACGTGAACAGGGGAATGAGCGAGCGAGCGGGGATAAGGCGCCTCCTGCGCTTAAAGGATTACAGCACCTGGTATTCCCAGGCAGTCTCCCATCCAAGTACTAACCAGGCCCGTACCTGCTTAGCTACCAAGATCAGGCATGCTCAAGGGGGTGTGGCCGTAAGCGAGAGCTGGGCTCACTGGCACCCTTCTTATAGAGAGGACAGCTGCATCACTTCTTTTGCGACGCTGCTTTTTTTTATTGTTTTGTGATCTTTTGCGATCTACCGGGTTGATTGCATACTTGATTTTGTGGTTTTCTGTGGTAGAACTGTGATTTCAAACTTAAAAGTAATACTCTTTAAGTTTAACGATGGTTGCTAAAAGGTCTGAATTCAAGTCGCTATAAAGCCCTCTCTCTAGCAGCGACAAGTCAGACCATGATCTCCTCCATATCTCCATATCTCTGTCAGCGGAGAAGCTAGAAGAATAAACCTCCATTCTCTGAGAGAGCTAGTGAAGGACATAGAGAGATTTGACCCTGCAGTGTCAGAGAATAATATCGAGAGTTATATTCAGGACCTCAGGTATACCCTGCAGTACCTGCCAAACGCCACAGAACAGGAGAAAGAGTTTCTGGTCAGGAAAACTACCAGCAGAGCTGTACATGAGTGGATGGCTAGGCAGATGAAAGAAGTCTGTAATGATTTTGAGCAGCTGTGTC
Source organism: Lepisosteus oculatus (assembly GCF_040954835.1). Lineage (NCBI taxonomy): Eukaryota > Metazoa > Chordata > Actinopteri > Semionotiformes > Lepisosteidae > Lepisosteus > Lepisosteus oculatus. The sequence continues at coordinate 4,611,709 of NC_090709.1, forward strand.
AAGCACTTATCGAAGAATACAGTGCGTTTATTGCCGCGATAGCCGCCGCCCTTAACATTAAGCATGAGAGAGCAGAGTCCCCTCGCGAATATTACAAGAGACTTAGACTAACTTATTTTGCAGTGTGAAATGATGAGGGTTGCGAAGAGAACACACATTTCAAGGGTTTATTCATTGCAAATCTCCACCAGTCAGAAAGATGATCTTAATGCATACAGATGCACAGACCATGAAAATGACTGATATTAAGAGATTCGTGCAGAAAGTCTGGGAGTATGATGTCCAAAGTCGCTCTGAGCAAAAAGCTGTTAAAGCGACTGTGTTCGCCGTCAGAGCCAACAGGGTTAACTCCCTCCTGCTTGAAGGAGCACAGGCTCCTGAGCTGGCTAAGCCCCGTTCCAAAGCAGGCACACAGAACCGCACCCAGCATCCTAAGTGCCATGAGAACACCTGGGGAGGGAAAGGGCTAGAAAAGGCTGAACAAAAGGATTCAGTAGCCGCTCAACTGGCCAGGCTTGAACAAGCTTTATTAGGACAGGGACAACCGCTCCCCAAGGCTGCCGGAAGCGTGAATGAGCTGATACTCTCCACTGGATACTCTCCACTCTCCCTCCCTCAGTCTATCTGATTGAGCGGAAGGGTTCCTGCCTCGATGAGGTCAGCCACTCCCCAGCGAGTGCTGACTCCACCCCTGAAGTCACAGAGCAGGCAGTAAAACACAGGAAAAGCAGGAAGCTTTTACCTCGAGGCTGCCATGGGAGATGTCTTACACAGTGAGACACTGATTGACACTGAGGTTGAAAGGTGTTTGATGTCACACTGCAAGCTCAAATGGGTAGAAAAAGAAAAGGGCATGCGACTCAGAGAGAAACCTTTGGTGGATCACCAGAAAGGCAAGGTGTGGAAACAGGTCAAGGCTCCTAAGCCTTCTGTACAGAAGGAAAGGGGGGCCAAGAGGCAGACTGTGCTCACACAGTGCCCACCGAACACAGAAGCCCATGCGGAGATTCCTTCTGTTCCCTCTGGACAAGAAATAAAAATATTTCCTTGTTCCCCGGATATACAGGGAAGTCGTGTCCCGGCCAAGGTCCCAACAGCCTCCATGCCACAGGAGCGGTGCTCCAAGCAGCCGCCTGATCCACCAGGTAAAGCACACACCTTTTACATCCCTAAAGAGGAGCAGATCTCCCCACCTGGTGATGAAAAGGAGCTTTCCCTGTGCACCCTGGCACCCAAGAGGGGTCAGGACCACCACCCTGCAGTGGTGGAAAGGATCCAGATGGCAGGAGAGCAGGTTGGTGATGTAGCCCTCACCCTTAGCCCTGAGAGGTCCTCTATTAGTGAGGATCTGCTTGAGCAGCTGTCACGGGGCCACCACCAGGTGCCTCTGGTGCAACATTCACAGGTTAGACAGGAGGTCCAGCTGGACACTGAGACTACTGCGCTGTGGACACACCTGATCCCAGATACCAATTCCCTCTGCTGTGACCCAGGGAACCTGCAGCCAGGTAACATTATTTCTCACAACTACCAGGTAGTGAGTGAGACTGACCTGATTGCTCCTGCCTCAACGGCAGGGTTGCCAACACACCCAGTCCCCCAGGAAGGGACAGGGAATGAAAGCCGAGCCGGTTTTCTTACAGCCACCAGCTCAGTCTGTCAGTCTGAGTCTGACCAACAGTGGTTCAGCCAGACTGGAGCTAGATGGTCAAGCCACCCGCCTGCCAGTGCAGGACATCGCAAAGAGGGGTGTCAGAATCCCCGCCTGCACTGACATGGGCCTGGTGGGTGATAGTAAGTTCAAAGACAGTGAACTAGCTATCCCAGTGCTGTGGCAGCTCCCTGAACCCCTAGCGAGGGAAGGGGGGAGCGAGCAGGTGTCCTACACCCACGCCCAGTGAATGATTGTAAACATGCCGATAGAGGGATTCCTCAATCAGGAAGTGTGCAGGGTGGACCTGAACAGTGAGAATGGGGTAACAATCCCAGATCACTCAGGTGCTCCAGATGACAACTCAGCCGAGGGTCAGGCATGCTCCACCGCTGCACCGCCCCCTGCAGGGTTCCTAGAGCACAGGCATGAACAAATAGAAAAAACCTTATCCCCCCAACCAGTGGACATGATTGCCAGTGTTATACAGTGGGTTTATGCTTGTGTGCAACAGGCCAGAATGTTGACACAAGACCTGTTAAGGGAGTTTAGTGCCACTGTAGCCAGTCTAACCATGGCACAATTCCCAAACCCACTTGATTCCACTCTTTTAACCCCAGTTAACCCCATCGTTCATAGCTCACCCAGAAGGCAATCCAAGATTGAATTTGGTTCCAAATCTTGAGATGGGTATGGCTACCAAAGCTATCCATTGGCTGTGTTTAAATGATTCACCAATGAAGGGTGTAAAGCTACTAATGGGCAGAGGGAGGTTAATGAACCCCATGAAGAGCAGGTGGGAAGTAAATGGCTGGTCAGCACACCACATTTAACTGACACTATGACTTGTGACAGGCATGATACAGCTACCGCAATGCAGCTACCTAACCAAATAGTTTTCCTGCAAGTTCCCGAGGAGGCCATAGTACAGCTTGGTGACTTAACACTGTACTGTCTAGAACCAGACAACATAAGACCAAACTTGAGGTCGTGGATGCCTTCAGGTGCCACACCATTGAATTGGATAGAAATCCAAGAAACAGTAAGCCCTGAAGAGGTACATGTAGTTGAGTTTGCTTTAATGGAACAAACCTCCAAACCACCCTAGCAGATACCCAACACAGGTGTCGTGGTTCATCAGGGGGGCTGGGAACAGGAACTGTTGTTATTGTAATACTGCTGCTGGGTAGCTGGATCATGACTGACAGTGTACTCTGAATGCTGTACTCTCACATCAAGATGTACTCTGGGTAGCATGAATGAGTCAAAGGTAGCATGTCAAAAGAAAGGAAGTGACTTCTCCCCAAATATCTACTACAGAGGTATCAGATATTGACAGTGAACTTCCTGATGTGTAATGCCTAGACTGAGACGATGTCTCCTACCGTGTTTATACATACTCCAGATGTTATTCATCCTGTTTGTTCCCAATGCTGGTTCCGGTATGAATTCTCGAGGAGTAATGTGGACATTTAAGGTTAATGTTCTAATGACAAGGGACATCACTTAACTCTGTTTTGTTTTGAAGGCAACAACGCCTCAGGACCTTGTGACCTTCAAAAAGGGGGGATATGTAGCGGCAATGCTTGTTAATAAGACAGAATTAAGTGTTTCTGTGCTTTCCCAAATGAGGCCTCATCTCTCTGTTCATCTCTGTGGTGCAGCCACAGAGAAACTATTCATGCAGGCTGATTTAAAGATGTTTTCTTTTGATAAGGGACAGCTCCCAAAAAGGGGGATGCACTTAGCTAAGACTGGCTATCATGATCAATGGTCATCCATTGGCGCCTATCTGTCTAGGGAGTGCCAGATGGACATCTGGACTGCATTCCTAAGTGTCAGGAGTAAGAGACTCATATCTCTCCTTGATCAACCAATCAGGGACTGGTAGGGCGAGTAACCCACGTGGGACTCTGATGCCCCTGGAACTTTCAGCCAATCAACGAGCTGAAGTTCCTCCAGGTAAAAACAGGCAACACGGAGGGCCTGAGAGAGGATTCTGTGGACTTTTTTAAAGGGAATTCAAAGGAGAGTTCCAGGGCAGGACGGCCCAGGAGCAGAAGGCTCCCAAGGACAGGACATTCTCACAGAGCGCCTCCTGACCATCCTGAGACACAGCCCGGACAACCACGGAACGGCCAGTGTGTCCGAGTGCCAGAACTTTCCTTCGTTCTAAGAGTCTAGAGCGGAGGTTGCCAGAGAGTAACCAGAGGATCCACCCGAGGTTAGCACCAGCAGCAAGCCTCGTGAACAGGTCGGAACTGTGGACAGCTGAATCACTATTCAGAACTAGCTCTTCACCAGGAACGAACCAGTCATCTTCCTGACTTGCTGGGACCCACAGTCATCTTTTCTCCTGCGCACAAACTTTGCTAGTTAAAGCCAACACTAACTAGCAGGCCAGTGAGCATCTGCAGCGCACCGTCGCAAACCGCACAGCACAGCCTGGCACCTAGCCAGAGAGCGCGGATTGGACAGCAACAAGACTGCAACTGTTTCTTTGTGCCCGCAGGAGATCTGAATCCCCAGAAATTGGATGAGTATTCAACTTCACTGCATTACTGCTCGAGAATTCAATTGTTATCCCAACCAGTTGATATCAATTTAATTCCTAAGAGTTATGGACTTGTTTTGAGTATCTAATGTAGAAGTTATAACCAAGGTCATTTACAAAACGGTCTAAATGAATGATATACTGAACGTATGTCCTCTTGATATATGTAACTCTTTGTAACTGACTGAATATATACCTTTTGTTTTCTGATAACCCTCTCGATAAGATCTGTTAGGTTTACATGCATATTCTATGTATTAATAAATGTATCCTCGTGTATTAGTACCTGTGTGTGCGTTGTTTGAGTTATATCGCATGGTTGGATTCTAAAGCCATCAAAAGAATCAATTTTGTGATTTACTGCTACAATTAATAATTCTCCCAGTAAATGCCCAAACCCTACAGAACTGGTTCCTTCAGAGAGCACAATACAGGGCCATACGACAGTGCTTTACACAGAGAGCGGCGGAGGTGGGATGTCAAGGCCTGATAAGACTGCTTTATGCAGAGAGTGGAGGGGTGGGTGTCAGGGCCATATGACAGTGCTTTACGCAGAGAGTGGCAGGGGTGGGATGTCAGGGCTTGACGACACTGTTTTACGCAGAGAGTGGAGGGGTGGGTGTCAGGGCCATACGACAGGGGTTAACGTAGAGAGTGACAGGGGTGGGATGTCAGGTCCTGACGATACTGCTTTAAGGAGAGAGTGGAGGGGGTGGTATGTCAGGGCTTGACGACACTTCTTTATGCAGAGAGTGGAGGGGTGGGTGTCAGGGCCTGACGATACTGCTTTACGCAGAGAGTGGAGGGGGTGGTATGTCAGGGCTTGACGACACTTCTTTATGCAGAGAGTGGAGGGGTGGGTGTCAGGGCTTGACGACACTGCTTTATGCAGAGAGTTTCGGGGATGGGATGTCAGGGCCATACGACACTTCTTTACGCAGATAGTGGAATGGTGGGTGTCAGGGCCATATGACACTTCTTTACGCAGAGAGTGACAGAGGTGGGATGTCAGGGCCTGACGATGCTGCTTTACGCAAAGAGTGGAGGGGGTGGGATGTCAGGGCTTGACGACACTGCTTTATGCAGAGAGTGGAGGGGTGGGTGTCAGGGCCATACGACACTTCTTTACGCAGATAGTGACAGAGGTGGGATGTCAGGGCGTGACGATACTACTTTATGCAGAGAGTGGAGGGGGTGGGATGTCAGGGCCTGATGATACTGCTTTACGCAGAGAGTGGCAGGGGTGGGATGTCAGGCCTGATAACACTGCTTAACGCAGAGAGTGGAGGGGTGGGTGTCAGGGCCTTACGACAATTCTTTACGCAGAGAGTGGAGGGATTGGTTTCAGGGCCATACGACAGTGCTTTACGCTGAGAGTGGAGGGGGAGGGATGTCAGGGCCTGATGAGACTGCTTTACGCAGAGAGTGGAGGGTTGGGTGTCAGGGCCATATGACAGTGCTTTACGCTGAGAGTGGAGGGGGAGGGATGTCAGGGCCTGATGAGACTGCTTTATGCAGAGAGTGGTGGGGTGGGATGTCAGGGCTTGACGACACTGCTTTATGCAGAGAGTGGCGGGGGTGGGATGTCAGGGCCATACGACACTTCTTTACGTAGAGGGTGGCAGGGGTGCGATGTCAGGTCCTGACAACACTGCTTAACGCAGAGAGTGGAGGGGTGGGTCTCAGGGCCATAGGACACATCATTAGGCAGAGAGTGGAGGGGGTGGGATGTCAGGGCCTGATCATACTGCTTTACGCAGAGAGTGGCGGGGTTGGGATGTCAGGGACTGACGATACTGCTTTAAGCAGATAGTGGCGGGGGTGGGTGTCAGGGCCATACGACAATTCTTTACGCAGAGAGTGGAGGGATTGGTGTCAGGCCCATACGACAGTGCTTAACGCAGTGAGTGGCGAGGCTGGGATGTCAGGGCCAAACGACGGTGCTTTACGCAGAGAGTGGAGGGAGTGGGATGTCAGGGCCTGACAACACTGCTTAACGCAGACAGTGGAGGGGTGGGTGTTAGGGCCATATGACAGTGCTTTAGGCAGAGAGTGTCGGGGGTGGGATGTAAGGGCCTGACCATAATTCTTTATGCAGAGAGTGGAGGGGTGGTCGTCAGGGCTATACGACACTTCTTTAGGCAGAGAGTGGTGGGGGTGGGATGTCAGAGCCTGACGATAGTGCTTTACGGAGAGAGTGGCGGGGGTTGGATGTCAGGGCCATACAACAATGCTTTACGCAGAGAGTGGCGGGGGTGGGATGTCAGGGCCTGACCATACTGCTTTACGCAGAGAGTGGCGGGGGTGGGATGACAGGGCCTGACGAGACTGCTTTATGCAGAGAGTGGAGGGGTAGGTGTCAGGGCCATACGACACTTCTTTACATAGACAGTGGCGGGGTGGGATGTCAGAGCCTGAGAACACTGCCTAACCCGGAGAGTGGAGGGGTGGGTGTCAGGGCCATACAACACTTCCTTACGCAGAGAGTGGCGGGGGTGGGATGTCAGGGCTTGACAACATTGCTTTATGCAGAGAGTGAAAGGTTGGGTGTCAGGGCCATACGACAGGGGTTAACGCAAAGAGTGGCGAGGCTGGGATGTCAAGGCCATACGACAGTGCTTTACGAAGAGAGTGGAGGGGGAGGGATGTCACGGCCTGACAACACTGCTTAACGCAGAGAGTGGCGGGGGTGGGATGTCAGGGCCTGATCATACTGCTTTATGCAGAGAGTGGCGGGGGTGGGATGTCAGGGCTTGACGACACTGCTGTATGCAGAGAGTGGAAGGGTGGGATGTCAGGGCCTGAAGATACTGCTTTTCGCAGAGAGCGGTGGAGGTGGGATGTCATGGTTATACGACAGTGCTTTCCACTGAGAGTGGTGGGGGTGGGATGTCATGGCCATAAGGCACTGCTTTATGCAGAGAGTTGAGGGATTGATGTCAGGGCCATACGACAGTGCTCCACTCAGGCCTCTGCTTGAATTTGTACTCCTCCTCTCTCTCTCTACCTCTACCTCTCCCTCTCTCTACCTCTCTCCCTACCTCTCCCTTTTCCCCTCCCTACCTCTCTCCCTACCTCTACCTCTCATCCTCTGTGGGGCCAGCAGGGGGTGCTCACCCTGCGGTCTGTGTGGGTCCTATTGCCCCAGTATAGTGACGGGGGACACGATCTGGCCCACCAGCGACGAGCAGGTTACCAGATCTAGATAAAGGGGGCAACTCTTAGTCGTATGAGCTTAGTCACACATCGCAGCGATTAAAAAAACAAAACAAACATATTATGTCTGTTACTAACGACTTTTTTTTCCTACATTGAAAGTCTCTTTCCCGGGTGATTTTCTAGCGCGACTGGGGCTCTTCATTTCTCCTCGGTGCCTCATCGTGGGCGGATTTGAAACAGACCACAGAACCTGCCGCTGCAGTGCTCTTGGTTAGGGGCTCTCATCCTGCATCACCAATCTTCCACAGGAGGGACGGAGCTGGATTTCTGTCTGGAAAATAAACTCCAGAGTGAGAGAGAGAGCAGAGAGGGGTAGGGAGAGGTAGAGAGAGGTAGAGCGGTAGAGAGGTAGAGAGAGGGAGAGAGGTGGAGGACGAGGGAGAGGGAGAGTGGTGGAGAGAGAGGGGGTTAGGGAGAGAGGGAGAGGTAGAGGTAGGGAGAGAGGTAGGGAGGGGAAAAGGGAGAGGTAGGGAGAGAGGTAGAGAGAGGGAGAGGTAGAGGTAGGGAGAGAGAAGGAGGAGGAGTACAAATTCAAGAAGGAGAAAATCCACAACACAACACAGGCGTCGGCATGCGTGGGCTACAAAAGGAACAAGTAAAATGTTTCTTCCGGGCTGAAAAGAGAAGGAAGGAAAACACACTGTTGCGGCACTACGACACGAAGACGCTGAGACAGTTTAGCATAGCAAACCCAACCTGTTCTCACAAGTTGCTTGCGCTTCAGGCGAAATAAAAGCTGCTGAGCTAAATCAGGAAAGCGGTAACTATTAGGACTGCTCACTGTTTCTCAGGCTGGGACAGGAGATCACACACTGTATTATTATTATTGAGAGACAGGCTCACTGTCTGTTCCTCAGGCTGGGACAGTAGATCACACTGTATTATTATTATTAATATTATTGAGAGTCTGGCTCACTGTTCCCGAGGCTGGGACAGGAGATCCCACACTGTATTATTATTATTTAGAGATAGACTCAGTCTTTTCCTCAGTCTGGGACAGGAGGTCACACACTGTATTATAATTGTTGAGAGACAGGCTTACTCTCTGTTCCTCAAGCTGAGACAGTAGATCACACTGTATTATTATTATTAATATTATTGAGAGTCTGGCTCACTGTTCCCCAGGCTAGGACAGGAGATCCCACACTGTATTATTATTATTTCGAGACAGGCTCACTGTTTGTTCCTCAGGCTGGGACAGGAGATCCCACACTGAATTATTATTATTGAGAGACAGGCTTACTCTCTGTTCCTCAAGCTGAGACAGGACATCACATACTGCATTATTATTGATTGACAGGCACACTGGTCCTCAGGCTGGGACAGGAGATCAAACTCTGTATTATTATTATTGAGAGACAGGCTCACTGTATGTTCCCCAGGCTGGGTCAGGAGCTCACACAGTATTATTATTATTGAGAGACAGTCTCACTGTCTGTTCCTCAGGCTGGGACAGTAGATCACACTGTATTATTATTATTATTGAGAGTCTGGCTCACTGTTCCCCAGGCTGGGACAGGAGATCCCACACTGTATTATTATTATTTAGAGACAGGCTCACTGTCTTTTCATTAGTCTGGGACAGGTGGTCACACACTGTATTATTATTGAGACAGGCTCACTGTCTGTTCCTCATGCTGGGACAGTAGATCACACACTGTATTATTATTATTATTGAGAGAGAGGCTCACTGTCTGTTCATCAGATTGGGACAGGAGATCCCACACTGTATTATTATTATTATTATTATTATTATTATTATTATTATTATTAATATTATTGAGAGTCTGGCACACTGTTCCCCAGGCTGGGACAGGAGATCCCACAGTATTATTATTATTATTATTGAGAGACAGTCTCACTGTCTGTTCCTCTGACTGGGGCAGGAAATGACACACTGTATTATTAGTATTGAGAGATAGGCACACTGTGTCGTCGTTTGGGCTGGGACAGGAGATCACACGCTGTATTATTATTATTATTGAGAGACAGGCTCACTGTCTGTTCCTCAGGCTGGGATAAGAGATCACACACTGTATTATTATTATTGTGAGACAGGCTCACGGTCTTTTCCCCAGGCTGGGAGAGAAGATCACTCTGTATTATTATTATTATTATTATTATTATTATTATTATTATTATTATTATTGAGAGTCTGGCTCACTGTTCCTCAGGCTGGAACAGTAGATCACAGTATATTAGTATTATTATTGAGAGTCTGGCTCACTGTTCCCCAGGCTGGGACAGGAGATCCCACACTATATTATTATTATTGAGAGACATGCTCACTGTTTGTTCCTCAGACTGGGACAGGAGATCAGACTGTATTATTAATATTGAGAGACAAGCTCACTGTTCCTCAGGCTGGGACAGGAGATGACACACTGTATTATTATTATTGAGAGACAGGCTCACTGTTCCTCCGGCTGGGACAGGAGATCAAACTCTGTATTATTATTATTGAGAGACAGGCTCACTGTATGTTCCCCAGGCTGGGTCAGGAGCTCACACAGTATTATTATTATTATTATTATTGAGAGGCGGGATCACTGTCTGTTCCTCTGACTGGGGCAGGAAATGACACACTGTATCATTAGTATTGAGAGATAGGCTCAGTGTTCCCCGGGGTGGGACAGGAGATCACACACTGTATTATTATTATTGAGATACAGACTCACTGTCTGTTCCTCTTGCTTGGACAGGACATTCCACACTGTATTATTATTATTGAGAGAAAGGTTCACTGTCTGTTCCTCAGGCTAGTACAGGAGATCACGCACTGTATTATTATTATTATTATTATTATTATTATTATTATTGAGATACTGGCTCACTGTCTGTTCCTCTGGCTGGGACAGTAGATCACACTGTATTATAATTATTGAGAGTCTGACACACTGTTTCCCAGGCTGGGACAGGAGATCACACACTGTATTATTATTATAGAGTATCTGGCTCACTGTTCCCCAGGCTGGGGCAGGATATTACACACTGTATTATTAGTATTGAGAGACAGCCTCAGTGTTCCCCAGGCTGGGACAGGAGATCACAAAGTGAGTCTGTATCTCAATACTAATAATACAGTGTCTGTTCCTCTTGCTGGGACTGGAGATCACACACTGTTCTATTATTATTGAGAGACATGCTTACTGTTTGTTCTTCAGACTGGGACAGGAAATTCCACACTAGGTTATTATTATTGAGAGACAGGTTCATTGTCTGTTCCTCAGGCTGGGACAGGAGATCACACACTGTATTATTATTAGTGAGAGACAGGCTCACTGTCTGTTCCTCTGGCTGGGGCAGGGAATCACACACTGTATTATTAGTATTATTGAGAGACAGGCTCGCTGTCTGCTCCTCAGGCTGGTACAGGAGATCACACACTGTTGTAGTGTGCTTTCACGAGGCACCAGTTCTGTAGGGGTTTGGGCATTTACTGGGACAATTATTTTTGATTGATTCTTTTAATGGTCTTAGAATCCAACCATGCGATATAACTCAAACAACGCACACACAGGTACTAATACACGAGGATACATTTATTAATTTATAGAATATGCATGTTAACCTAACAGATCTTATCGTAAGGGTTATCAGAATACAAAAGATATAAATTCATTCAGTTACAAAGAGTTACACATATCAAAGGGACATAAGTTCGGTATATCATTCATTTAGACCGTTTCGTAATTGAACTTGTTTAAAACTTCTACATTAGATACTCAAAATAAGTACATAACCCTTAGGAATTAAACTGATTCTCGTGATTTTTATATTTCACCGTTTCCGTAGTGTACCGGCTATCACGTTCGCCTAACACGCGAAAGGTCCCCGATTCGAGACCGGGCGGTAACAGTCTCGTTTTGCACGCTTCCGTACTTCACAGAGGTCTTGAGCGACCGGTCATTTGTTTTCAATGTATTTCCGGTGCCTTCGTGCACTCTTGTACCAAACGCACGTTCCTTCTGTACCCGGAGCCGATCATTTGCAATTGGGCTGTGCCGACAGACCAGGACGAGCTCTGTCGGCTCAAAAGCAGCGCAGGACCTGCAAGAACAACAGAAAGATTAGCATCCAGCGGGGGCCTCTTAGTGAGCCCAAGATCTCATCAAGAATCGGCTCCAGCAACAGGGCTTGGCGCATTGTTCCATTCTCCGACCACTCTCGGTGTAAACAAGTCCCTCCTGGTCTCTGCTTGAAATGCACTTTCCTGCGTTTGCTTTGGTGTAACTGGCTTCCCCTGCATGGGCGAATGTGAAGAAGATCCTTAGTAAGTCATTGAAGAAAACTGAGAAGAGGTCAGAGTGGCCTCTGTCGTTCATCAACGATCCAGTCAGGCAGTACTCCTCTGTAAAGTGCCGTTCGTTCACATCGATTGGCTTTTTTTTGCCTTAATTCGTGCAGTAGTAAAAACAGACGCCCCTATTCTGCCGTGACCCGGATTGTTGTGGCCACAACACACAGTTCTGACCACTATACGATCACGGCGAGTTACCAAGTTACATGTGGCAGGGCGGAAAAGGCTGTGCTCTCTTTGTGTGACATAATTCGGAAAAGTCCTGACGTTGTATTTCAACTGAGCCCCAGTATACATCAACCCTTCGACACTCTGAGTGACAACTCTCTTGCGCGTTTTCTCATATTTATGTAGTTTGCTTGGTGGCGCAGTTGTCGTGCACAAAGAACGCTTTGAAAAGCGTCAAAAGCAAGTCATTCCAAGTTGGTCTTTGTGTTTTCTGTTCAGACGCGAAATGCTGAAATGATCTCTCGGCTCCTCGGTTGTCATTTCTGCTACATAGAGGAATCACAGCACGCGCGTTAAAAGAAGACTGTGATATTTGGTGTGTCTTGGATTAGACGAGATTAAAGAGTGAGTAGTTTTGTTTTTATATTTCTGTGATGTTATGGGACCAATGAAGAATGTGGCATTCAGACTAATGTGGAGTATTTGTTTCCTTAGGGAAATTGCCACTGCCGTATACTGGGGCATTAGGACCCATATGGACCGCAGGGTGAGCGCCCAGCAACAGAAACCAGACTGTACCGTGTGTCGGGCTCGGCTGCGAGCAGGACAATGACTTCACTTAAATGTTTAAATGATAAAACCCAAATGAACCAAACCCGTATAAATTAGTGGTGGAAAGGAGTCTTTTTATATAGCAAAAGGTCTCTGATCCTTTGGTAAGAACGATGGGTATATAACCCATTGTCCTCAATATTAGAAATGAATCCTTGAGCACTGCTGTTGTACCAACGGTCCATAAAAACCTAACATTACCCTTTCTTGCATAAATTGTAGAACATGCCGTCACATTTCAGTTGCACCTCAGTAGCAGTTTGATCTATTATCACCCTACTCCCCACCTCATAACCTTCGCTCTTCTTATTCTGGTCTAACTGTCCCCCAAGCCCGTCTACACTGGATGAGTGACAAGGCCTTCTCCTGTTACGCCCCCAAGCTCTGGAACTCTCTCCCCAAGGATACCAGAGTCACCTTCCCTAAACTCCTTCAAATTCAGACTCAACACCTTCTTCTGTAGAAGAGCCTTTACTGAACTGGTTCCATTCTTTACCCCTCTGCTTCTACTTTCCTTAGTACCACCATCCATGGTCTCCTCTGTCTATTGGAACTGTTTTATCCTGTGTATTCTAATTGTAATTATGTCAAGTACTTTGAGAAGCCACCTTTGGAACCATTATATAAAATAGTTTGTCCTAAAACCTTGAAGCTTTAATAGGGCAGTGCAGTAGGGCTAAAAATTGACAGTGTTAGTGGGCCATCATCATTTGTACAAATTATAGGTAGTCACAAAGGAAGACTAGGATTCACTTGAAATCCATGACACGGGACACTGAAACAGTGGAGAGGCTTTGTGTAGTAAGTGTTCAGGCTCAATCTACACAGTCTGTGCTGCTGGTAGAGGTGGTTGTGAACACCTGTCTTCCCAGTCAAGTGCTGGGATCTCCAGTCTCAATCCTAATACTTCTCATGACTGTCCAATACCACTGCTGTGAAACCAACGCCCATAAGACAAGACCTCCGAGATTCTAACTGCACCATTATTCACTGATGTTTGTGCACCAGTATCGTTCCTCTGCTAAGGAAGGGAAGGCCTACTTTACACCAAGCCCCTGTTGACAATTCCTTCCTTGTGTTTCTTTTAGACAGTTTGTGCAGCCTAGAATAGGACACCAGATCTCTCTTACTGGGCACTACAGTAGCAACTCACTCCATAAGCATTATGCCTCTCGGAAATGGGAGGATTTCCAGTATATTGAACATCTCTGTCTCTCCCACAGTAAAAAAAAGGCACACTGCCCTGCCCAAGGAATAGTGCAGCCATATTCCCCCAGTACAACGCTTTATTACTCCAGCCATTTTCAGTCCTCATTGGCAGCAATATGGGAAGCATTCTTGAAAGGGGAACCCCGACAAATACTTCCATTGATTAATGGGTCTCACTTCCCTTGAATTCCTCCACCCCATTCAAACCTATAAACCATAAAGAAACAAGAGCAGGCAGAAGGGTCTTTCACAGCTTTATTGAGATGTTGCCATTACAAGGCAAGTGGAGGCAGGAGAGTCACAAGGGCCAGGCTGGAGCCTTCATTCAGGCACCTGGGGAGGAAGAAGGAGAACAATCCAGCTACACTGCAGGACACCCACCCCTACAGGAGCTCCTCCTGCCAGACCCTACCTGTCCACTGGCCAACATCTCCAAAGTCCTCTGCTCCCTCCACATCCTCCCTGGTGCTCTCAGCATCTTCACTGGAGCTCTGAGGGTCTCCCTCCTCATCCTCAGTCCAGTCAGCTCCCACATCCAGAGGACCCTCTACTGGTGCCACAGCCACCCGACTACTGGTCCACAGGTACCAGGAGTCTGGTGACAAGCAACACCCAGGATTGAGGGATCTGCTATACCCAGAGACCCACAGTCTACTCATCTACACAGTCCCTTTGTCCAGCACAGGATCATTCCTCAGTTGTCCAAGCATGGTTGTCTCTTGGGCAGAGATGCATCCACAAGGGATAGAGAACCAGACCCACCTTCATTCCGGCTGCCAGCACACCTGGACTCACAGCAGGCACAGACCTCATGGTCACCATACAGCTCCTCCCACCTGGAGGAGAGGAGGACAGGTGAGGCCTCCACCTGGCATGTCACAGAGCACCCTCAGCAGGCTCCTTGCAGAAGTACCTCTTCGCCTCCCTGTTGTAGGTGCAGGACTTGGTCCCTGGTGTTGCTTTAGCAGGAGCCACAGCCATGACACAGTGCATGTACAGCTCAGTCACTTCATGCTGCAAGAGGGAAGGTCACAGCATTAAGGGATCAAGGCCAATAGAGGGACAGAGAAGGACCTTCTGCCATCTGTGAAGCCAAGCTGGCAGCTCTAGGCACTACAGCTGCCACAGTCTGGTTCACATTTAGATCATGGACATGAAAGCAGACCATGGATCAGTAGAGCAGGAAGGCTGAGCAGCACCTTCCTGGACAGCTTCTTTTGGAAGAGGAAGGCATCAATCGTGAAGCGGAGCACATCCTTCTGCTTGGAGGGGACAAACCTGGACAGGCAGCCATCTGCCTTGCTGTCCACCATGCACCTGGGGACAAGGACAAGGATGAACCCCTGCAGGCTCTCAGGGCTCCTGCCCACCTCTCCTCCCAGAAGGGGCCGTACCCCAAGTTGTCGATCACGGGGAAACGGGGCTGGGAGTGCTGGTCCGGTTTCTCCGTTACGTAACACGAGTGGATGTACAGCCTCTGCTCCACTGTGGCAAAGTAGGCAGTGGCCTGGAAGTACATGGGCTGACCCAGGAAGTACTCATCCTTAGGAGAGAGCCGGACCCAGCGGGCTGGAGAGAGAGAGAGGCAGCATTACACCTGCACACAGCACCCCCTGCAGGCAGGAGGAGCCACTCACTCAAGGAGCTTACAGTTGGTGGTGAGCAGGACAAAGCTGTGCTTGTTCTTCAGGTCCTTGAAGAAGGTCCTTCTCCTGGCCCACGTGGGGACATAGCCAACCTTGTAGGAGTAGTGGAACCTGCAGGACAGAGGGGTTGAGGGGGATCTGGACACTTTCCCCAGCAGCAGCAGAGCCCTGCCTACCTGTTGTAGGAGCACTTGACAGGCACAGAGAAGGGAATGAAGCGATGCACAGGTGCACTGGAGGAGGGCGGGGCATAGCGGAGAGTGTTGGAGTACACCAGGCGGCCCTGGACAACCTGCAGGGTCACAGAGGAAGGGATATTCCCAGGAAAGGCAACCCCGACACTGGCCCTACTGCTCACATCGATACACTGCCTGTAGATGAAGACCCTCTTACCGATCGCTCGGTGCCGCACTCGTGAAGCCCGTAGATGAAGTAGAAGTAACTGCGTGTGGTTCGGCTGAGGCTGCAGTTGCCCAAGGTCACCTCCGATGGCCGACAGCTGAAGCCGAACAGGAGCCGACTGACCCTCACGTACATCCTGCTGGAGTCGCACCACACAGCCACTCCTCGGGTGCCCCCGATGGGCGGGCGAGCCGGCTGCCGCCCTCGCTGGGGAGGAAACAGGACGCTCTTGATGTAGGCGGGTAAGGGGCGGCTGCCGGCTTCGGGCTTCATCTTCTCCTTGTCGAAGTAGGGCGAGTACGTGTCTCTGGATACGGGAAGGCGGCGGAAGTCAGGAGCCAAGGACCGCGAGTCGTTCTCGCTTGCAGACAGGTCTTCGGAGGGCGCATCTGCCAGGTTCAAGTCCTCCGACTGGGCTGCGTCTTCGAGAGCCGGGAGGTCGGCCTGGAGCGCTAATTCCCGAGAGTCCCAGCCAGCCGGCCCGGCGGAGATCAATGCGGGAAGCCCAGCCCCAGCACACAGGCACAGGATAAAGAGAAACGAGCGCATCGCCAAATTAACGTCCCGCTAAATTGCTACAGGAGTAAAATAAGTAAACCGATAAACTGTGTTGAAGTAAGAAAGCATAAAGTGTGAATGCGGTGAATAGGTTTTTATACTGGCAGGACCTGCTACCACACACCTGGTCACACTACCGCTCAATCAACACAATCAATTACACACAGAGACTCGGATTGTTCTCAGGGTCTAATTAGGACCTGATTCCAGTCTGAGGCGGGACTCTGTGAAGCCTCCTGAACACTTTCCCGTGTGTATCTGACCTCAGCGGAGGAGTTCCACGCAATTTCGACAGAATTAAATCACCCACACGTGTAAAATTTGCTCAGATTAATTTATTGTTCAATTAGTTTCTAATTTCCAAGGACAGTGTGTTAAACTCGCTGTCAGACAGAGTACGGAACATGCGACACGTCCGTCCACACTTTCTTTTATCGAGGGGGCTGTTCTATCAACATGTACAATCATTTTACTATTTTTCATGTGTAATTGCATGTCATATTAAAATGTGTAATACAAGCATTTCTTTGTTTTCCAGTAAAGAAATACTGATCAGCTTTTGACATGATCTGCTAATAATTTGTCTGATTTTCCAGAGATTGCTTTTGCTTCGCAGCACTGAGAACCAATGGAAGCCCGTTTCCGCCAGGGAGTAAAAAAAAAACGCACTATGGTATCTCTGAATTGTGACTTAGAATCATAGAATTGCGACCTAAAAACTCAGAATTTTGACTTTATCTCTCACATTTGCGACTTCGAAATAGCCCATATTTCATTGTCTGTCCTTTTGTTATTGTAACGGATTCGGGTTCTAGGGCTTGTCCCCTTGCCGCTCCCACCCTACTTCGTGCCTCACTGTATTGGCTCGAACCCAGGTCTTGCTAGCTAGAACCCGAATCCGTTACAATAACAAAAGGACAGACAATGAAATATGGGTTATTTCGACGTTGCAAATGTGAGAGATAAAGGCAAAATTCTGAGTTTTTAGGTCGCAATTCTGAGTTACTTAGTCGGAATTCTGCGGTACATTACTACAGTATGTAGGACAAGTTAATGTAGAATCATTACTATGTCTGTCTTTTGTTTGTATGTAAATGAATGTCTTTGACAACTTAATGTTAGTTTTTAATTTAGTTTTACGATGTAGGTCATGCGTTAACATATGCACGAGCATACGAAATGTCTCACTCCTGATTCAGCTCATGCTCCATAGGAGAGAAGAGATTCCTCCTGCTTCTCGTACAATCATATCAGAACAGAAGCCCGTGTCGCCCAGCTCTGATTCAAGAGCGACTCGCATCTTCAGCCCTTTTTTTATTCGTGATCCTAATTTTCTTTAGTTATGATCAATATTGAACTTTTTCTAAATAAAACGACAATAATCAAACATGCAGGCAGACTTTTAAAAAGTATTAGGAGCTGACAGGGTGCCCCTTTGGAATAGTTGTCAGAAAATGTGAGAAAAGGAAAGGTACGTAAGCTCTCACACACAGCATTGGAGATTGGCATCTGATTGAAAAAAAAAACTACCTGCCTCCCCAGCATTTAACGGTGCTGTTGTTTTGATTTTACATATTGTTAGCATTTTAATGAATTGTTAAAAGATTGATACACAAATCGCTAAATAAGAAAACGTAAAAACCCTAGCTGTAAGCAATTGGCCATTCATATTCCTGAATTTTAAATCCCTGTGTTTTTCTGTATCCGAATGCCTGGTGCAGCTAATTTGAAAGCAGAGTCTACCATTTACTGTATTGCAAAAGCGTATTGTTGCCACCAAGGAAAAAAAAATCCTGAGTTTACAGGAGTAAAAGAGGAAACAAATGCAAACACCGTTTAGAAAAAACAAACACGTCTCAGGCCTTAACCATGACAAGGATGGGATTTGAACCTAGACGAGCAGAGCACAATGAATTAGCAATCCAAAAAGTGACTCCTGTTTAATTTTCTTTTCGCTTGCTCGATTTATAGTACGTTCCTAAATCCTTATAACCGATAAACAAAACGGCTTCATGTGCCACAGCATTCTGCTGCAGGTACGGTTTGCACCGTGTATTGGGCGAACCCGAATGAAATATTTAAAATATGTGAAGAATTTCATTAAACCTGAAAAAAGAAGATCACAGCCAATGTCAACAATTCGGAGCCTGTAGGCAGCTTCAACAGAACAAAACGATCTGAAGCCGCAATTCTTTCACAGAGTGTATTGTGACACTCTACGCTGCTGCTTTTACTGCTACTTCGGCTGCCGTTGCTTTAAACTCTACTCAACGGGCAAGTAAAGTTGTACAAGGAATAGACTACTTTGAGCCGTCCAAGTTCCATTATGTAAATTTAAGCTTTTTTTTATTAATAACAGCATTAGTAATACAATGCGTGCTCAGAAACCTTACTTATTAGCTTATGAAGCAACAGTGTTTCGACAATTTGCGGTCTTCAAAAAGTAAACGCTGAAGTTTTTATACTTCCTTGTGAGCAGATCACCTTTTTTTATGAAAAGGAAAACTTACTCCCCTGTTGCTTTCATCTGAATCGAGACCCAAGCGCTAAGAAAGCTGAAAAATGCAGAAGTCATAAACCCGATTTTAATTTAGATACACATTTTCTAATGCAGCCTTCATTACAAGACAGTCTATTTCTCGAAAGCGTTTTATGTAAAAAAGAGAAAAACGAAAATATGTGGATGACAATATTTAAAAGCTGAAGATTTTACTTTTGAGAAATTGTCATTTTATGTATCTAGATGCTTTTCAACCACTGCTTTTAGAACTTTGCTGTGCTTCCTGAATCATTTTCAGTGTTATAAACTGGGTGTGGAAGTAGCAATCACTTTGTAGAGCAGTTGATAGACTGGAGCTGTTCAGACTACTATTCTTATTTCTCAAATGCTTCCATCATTTTTCTTTCACGCTAGGACGCGAGTGTGCACGTGTTTGGTTTTCGTTTCACTGATTCTCATTGAAGATTCGTGAATTAACGACGAAAGAATCAGTTGCCTCGGAAAGCAGAAGGTTTGGTTCTCAACGATCTTGAAGACACGCCCATGTAGTGCAGCGTGTGATATTTGTACTATAAAAGACCAAGTGCTCAAAGTGACGTCTGCGTTTACCGTTTAGACTTTTCATCTCGGGCGCACTTTTAGAAAGCAAAGATAGAGCAGTTGTGTTGAATCACGCTGCGATAGCTGTTAGCAGAGTGGCGCAGCGGAAGCGTGCTGGGCTCATAACCCAGAGGTCGATAGATTGAAACCATTCTCTGCTATACACACCGTCAGTCTAATGAAGTGAGTTTAAGCTTTTTTTCTCTCTTGTGTGTGTGGAAGCTTCACACTTACTGTATTCGTTAATCTTTACCAATAGCAGATGCCCAAATGTATCTTTGGTTGTTCTGTGATCCTTCATAGTTTCCTCAATTCCTTCAAATTAACATCCATATCAAAGCAATTATATATATATATATTACAATTAAGGTACATATTAAAAATATCAACGCACATTTGTATAATGCTCATTTAATAATGATTGTCAAGGATTGTCAAGTTCTCCAACAAATCTGTGTTCTAATTTTAAAATATTTTTGCTAAGGATACAACGGGTGTATAAATGAATTCTCCCAACAGCCAGTTAAAGAAAAATTCCACACGTGAGGATGGTTTTCTTGGACATTGACTTAGGTACTGAATTGTTTACTTGTTTTAGTTGCACACGAGTAAAACACGAAGATTTCCTGCAACATTCAAGAGGGTTTGCGAAGAAATCACTTCAATTATTAGCGCAGATTATGTTTACATCATCACAATCTGAAGCACGTCCCTAAGTGCGTTTGACCCACCAGCCATTTGTTTAACAGCTGCACAGGGACACATTCCCGTTGCTTTTCACAAATCACTGGCATTTTTTGCAGTATTTCTTCTGTCCTGAGAAGCAAGTTTTTGTATTTTATCTTTCAGAAGTTGTATGAATTTCTTGAAGTTCAGAAAAAAACTTGTTCCAGAAAAGAAATGAACACTTGTTTCAAAGTAAATCAAGACGTATGTATCTCTTGCTGTGTGTGCTCTTATCTGTCCATCTCTCTCTCCTCTTCTCTTACTCTGGCAGTCTGTGCAGAGTTTCTGAAGGAGATGTAACACCACTTGGAAAAGAAGAAAAATTCTCAGGAAAATTCTCAGGCAGAATAAAAAATCATTATTCTCTTCTCAGTCAGATTCATAGCTCAGACTCACACTAAGACAGGATCTCAACTCCGTACTGCTCTCTATCCTCACAATTCAGAACCAGAAGATATTCAGAAAATCAGTGCTGCTACATGAACAATATCAGACAGAACAGCCTGGACTCATGTCACATTTCCCCATTTTATCCTTCCTCCCAGCCCTCTTAGAGACATAAAAGAGCTCCTGGTTCTCCTCTCTGTGAGAGGGCTCAGGGGTCACTGATCTGGCAGCTGTGGGCTCTGTTCCAGGTCGAAAGCAAGAAGGTTCTATTAACGCTTTCCAGGACTTCCAGCCCTTCAGTATTACTTTCTTTACTGTATGTCAGCCTCCCAAAATGTTTATAAATGTTTTATAACACATATGAGTGTGAAATTATCTTATTATTTATATATAGTATTTATGTAATAAACACCAGTAGTGACACTATGATCAGTATATTGATTATTTGTAGCCGATGGTCCGATGGTCATGTCTACAATAGTGACCATTTGACCAGTCTGTAGCTCTGAGCAGTGGGACTCAGATCACACAGAAGACCCGCCTGTGTGTGATTCCATACCAGCCCTGGGATTCAGCTACTCTCACAAATGTCTCACAGACCGTCTTATAAATTTACAATTAGATGAAGTCATGTAACAGTTTTACAGATAATTTAAATAATCAGACAGCAGTTTTGGCAGTGGATACATCTCCACATGGGGGAAAGAAACTGAAATATATGTGCTCACTGTAAAGTAGGAAGAGGTGGTCAGACAAGCAAAACAACTTTGCAGATAATGTGAAGTGACATTGTTTTGTGTCAATCAGCTCACAGATTTCGCTTCATGTGCCTTAAGCTGTGCAATTTGTTTGGTTGTTGAATGAGATTGATTTCTTCACAAGCCCAGTCAATTGCCAGTGGAGAGCTTGCCGGCTCACACCTTCATGAAGACTCTCTTTAAGATTTCATTGTCAAGTCGCCTCCTTTGCATACAATAGTAGCACCGACACTAAGAGAAAGGATGAGAAATGGCGTTTATCAAGCGATTGCAGTGTTTGTTTAACTGAGGATCCTTGTGTGCTGAACTGGCCTCTGGAGAAGTGTAGTGCAGTAAAACAGAAGGTTTGTGTCACTCAAGATTGTTACAGAACAGAACAATACAATTACAATACTTTTATGAGAGTAAATATTACTGGTGCATCACAGTTCTTATAATGGTGAAAACAGGAGCACCTTCTCTACATTTTTGACTGAAGTATTTAGACAGAAAGAAATACTATCACTATGCAATGTTCTAGTCTGATGAAACAATGTATAGAATTAGGTGACAATATCGGAATTCATTCAAATGCACAAGATTAATTTTCAGCAACAAAAAAAGTGCTTGGAAATATTTTACAAGAATGAAACCTTACATTCACCTAAATAAACATTCACCATCTACATTAGCAGAGAACAGTAGGACAGAAGGTTAGTGTCACTGGACACTGCGTCAGAGAGGCCGATCTCTTCTCCCTCATTATGCAGGCTTACCCACTCATGATGAACTGTACTCCAGCGATACTCAGCTGCCATCATCGACTCAGACATGACGTTCATGTACATATTATACCTTAATATGGCACTGCGTTACAATAATTTGATCAAAACAACTGGTGAAAAAATAATAATCAAATATTTCTTTCCTTCTTTAATAGATAAAGACTTTATCCAAAAAAGAAGCATTTATTCCTTTCCTCTCCTACCAGCCCTTACAAGTCACCCAGTTTTTAATTTAGAGCTGGATTAAAGCTCTAGTCTCTTGGTGTGAGTTGGAACCCCACTGCTGCCAAATATCTCCAACTATCTCAGTGTTAAGAAGCAAAAAACACACATTTGCTGCAGAAGTAACAGGAGAATTTGTGCCATTCAGCCTTATAGCGTGATGTCATTTTATCATGCTCATTTTTAGATGCTTGTGATCGAATCTATGATTCTTATGAGTGTGCCCTCCATAAAGGTAGCACAGATATAACGTGCCAAGTTTTCAGAGAACCGCATTAAATACAGGTCAGAAGAAGGCGACAAAGTGTCCGCTAGGCAGTTCAGCGATTTCAACGGTGTTCTCTGTTGACACCCGACGTTCTCCAAAAGAGTAAGGTGTTGGGAGTGTGGCTGGGTGGTCTTAGTGCTGGGGTTGTGCTCCATTTTCTTCGCTGGGTTAGGTTTGAATCTTGCCGCTGCTAAGTGTTGGTGGGTTAAGACCTTCCTTCTATTGCGACTTCAATGGGTAAAAGCTTTGCTTGACAGTCTGTCGAGAGACTGAACTAGGTGTTTCAAGATAGTCTTTGTCAGCTTAACATCAAGGCATAAAAAAGCCTCATTTTGTGTTCCCAACAGCAATGCTCTTTGGTCCCTTCAGCATTATGCAGGGAACAACATCTGCCGTGATCACTTTTGAGTCAGTGTGAATCGAAGTGTGCCGCAATTGTTTTTAAAACTGGTTCTGTAGGCATGGTGCATTTGTCTGTGAAACTTGAATGCTGTGCTTTTTCACGCAGAATCATCGGCAGGAGCAAAGCTTATTCAATCTTTCCGCACAGCGCTCCATCAGAAATACTTTGTCCAAGTTTTGAAGAGATTGTGGGATTCTCTGCACACGTTCACATCGCGTACCTCAGACAACACCACCATTCGATGGGAAATTGATTCTGCTTCTTGCAGTTGTTCCTGTGGTTGCAGTAGTTACAAAATTGCACTTTCCTCCACTTTCTGCTATAGTATTCACTGGGTGAGCTTCATCATTTGGCTCAGAAAGGTCAACTGTGCTTCGGAAAAAATCAGCTGCAGTGTCGTTATTTTGTCGGTGAGTATGGCTGTCTTTTAAAGCACATGAAAAACACAAGTTTGTGGATTTCTCCAAATAGCAACGAATTCAGTTGTGCAGTGCTTTACTGCTTTCAGAGGGTCTTTTATCGACGCTGCTATAGTAGAGAAGTGACATAATCACAAACGCAACCATTTGTGCTGGCTGTTTCACTAAGTATTAAGCTTTTTCAACTATCACATGATTTTAACTAATTTAACATCATCTCCAGGAGAGCACCTCGCACTGCTCACTGAGCTGATGTACAGTATGTGCCCATTTCTCAAAAATTAAATATCATCTAAACTGATTTTTTCTATTTTAAATGCTTTCCTACTCTTTTAATATTTCAGTTAAATCTTGAAGTACTTTCCATTGATATTAATCCTAGTCCCGATGAACGATTCTGGGACATGGTGTACCTTGAATAATGTTCTTATAGGTTTCAGTTTGGAAAAGTGCGCTCTCCAGAAGCTACCGAAACCTCTAATGGTTGCACAAAGCTTAATGCAATAGCAACGTTTGGGGTTGAAAAAGAATATTACTTGCTATTAATACGAACACTGTTACAGGAGGCGCGTAAGGACTATTTTAGCTCAGATCATCAATTTATCTTATATTTCTACTCCATTAATATCGCTATTGAGTGCTAAAGGTAGGTCCTGGCAATGCTTCATGAGATCTTCTTAAGAAAACTTAAACAAATATATTTCCAGTGCTGAACAAAAAGTAAAAAAATACAGATTATGTGCAACTGATAAAATCTCTCTTCCAGGGATGTTGTAGCCACATGCAAAATACTTTATTAGCTTTAAAAGTTTCTTTTGCATTTATAAGACGATCAGCATGACACTCAAAACATACCTGTATTAAGTAAGCGCTGAGTCTGCTGGCTGAGCAAGTTGCCTCCTCACACACAATAGCAGCCCCGAAGCTAAGATAAATGAAGAGAAATTGCTTTTATTGGGCACTTTTCATATCCGATGAGCTTGACATCTCCCAAGGGTGACGGAGTTCTTTTGTGACACTGCTTTTCCCTTTTTTCTTCTTTCTGTACTCTGATGGAAAAAAAACGAGAAAACATGTAAGGGAAAAATGTATTTTTTTTCATGGAGAAAACGTGCACCAGGAAATGTTTTGTTTTGAAGAAGTGATTAAACATGATACATGACTTAATTTACTGTAGCAAATGCTCACACTGCAAGGTCTGCTTTACTATAAGAGAGAAGTAGAGTGAAGATGTCATAATTTCACTGCATTGTTGAAGAAAACATTTTTTCTTTGAATTCTAAATCAATCAGAATTTCAGAGTGACACACAAACCCTTTGTCTGTTTTAAAGATATGATATTTTAAAACTGATAAAAATGTAGAAAACATGTTTCCCACTTAGAAATTTTAGATGGGGTGGTGTATTACTAGTTGCAGTGCTGAACTCACCATGGTGCAATTTGGTTACATGATTGGCCGGTGGTTTAATGGATAACGCATCTGATTTTGCATCATGAGATTAGATCAAGAAATAGATGTCCATTATGTGAATGAACCGCACCTGAAAGCAAACGTTGGGTTGGGTTTCCTTTCTTTCCTGCATGAAATAGCAAATCGTTACAAAAAGCACCAGCTAATGTCCAATAGCGTTGGTCATTATAATTAACATAAATATACTGTAAGGTCTTGGTACATGGGAGTGGATTTCATCCACAATTTAAAAAAGGGCAAATGATATTTATTTTATTTAATACAAAAGTGACCTAAAACACATACACATAGAAAACGTGAACCTAATTGAGAAAATTTTGACTGGGGCGATGTATTATTGTAGCGGCGGAAGCTCACAGTGGTGCACTTGAGGAATGCAGTACAAGGGCCAGTGGCGTATTGGATAACGCATCTGATTACGGATCAGGAGACTGTAGGATCGTAATGCTCTTAAACCCAGTACCATAACCGTAGTGTGTTCATTCCTACACAACCTTTCTATCGACTGAATAAGCCTCCTGTTCCATCTCCATCTTCTTCCCACACATTCCGGCTATTTCAGCACCGTTATTGTTGGACTACAGTCACAGATATGTAAGGGACACTATTCCGAAGAACCGTCTTCAATAAATAACGTTGCAAAAGGTAACAATAAGGCTTTCTTAACATAACCTTACATTTGGCCGTACAATACAATTTTCTGTACCCTCAAATAAAAAAAAATCTTACTGCTTTCTCCTGAGAAACACAAGTGTAGTGTCAAATCACAAAAAATAATACAACAAATATACTAAATTAACACCCAGATATGACAACACACAGCTATGACAGAACACATTGAAGACTTAAAAGCCCTTTAAATTTTTATTTCCTTAATTTCCATTCTCTTCCCTCCCCAGGATAACTGAAAACTTACTATAATAAAGACTGTATATGCATTACTTGTAATACAGCTACTAATAAAGATATACATGGAACTTAATTATTAATAAATAACACTTTTATTAATAAATACGTGTAATGATAACATTCATTGTGAATATTTGTGGTGTCTGGAAAGCAATTTTAGTTAAATATAATAATAATTTTCAAGCAAGTGGTGCATAAGCTTGTTACTTAATGAGTACTTTATTTCCATTACATTCAAGACAGTTCTAATGTGATCAATTGTTCTGCTTAGTCCGCTACTGAGTTGCTTAAAACCTATGAAGAGGTGGTTTAAGCTAGACTCCTAATGCAGTAACATCTAACGGGCAGCAGCTGTTATTTTAGGTTTGCTGCAATTGAGAACAGGTTTAGTACAGAGTTGCTGACAAATTTCAGCTGAGTTTATTGTATATAAGTTTATTGCAATTGACCCATTGTAACTACCAATCAGCAGCAAGGAAAAACAAACTTCACTTGTGCCTTTTAAAAAAAGGGAAACAGAGTAGTAGTTTATGTGGTAATTTCAGGTACAATGTAAGAAATAAAGTTAACTACTCCCATAGAAATGCGTGGGGTCCTATCAATAGAATAAAAAAAAAATTGTTGTAACCCGAAAACACAACAAACACAAAACAAGAAGTCTTCCAGGAACCTAGGTAAATCCCTGTAGTGGTCTAACAACTACGACAAAAACAAACAAACGCAACAACTTCAAAAGAAAAAGAACATTAAAAAGGAGCTGCGTCAGCAAGCGTCAGGCTTCAAAGGAAAAAGTCAAGGTTTATTCCATGCTGAAAAGAGAAGGAAACACAATGTTCCAGCTGTGGAGCCTTATTTGATTGTGACTCGAACCTTTACTTCTTCGTTTGATGTTAATTTATCTCCATCAGATACCTGATAGTATCTAAACTTGACAGTTGCTTTCAGTAGCTAAAGACACTGCTCTACGTGAGGCTCGAACTCACAACCTCAGCATAACTCCGCTGTGCACTGCTGTATAAGTACCACGAGCTGACCGATTGTGCCACTGGACCCGTGCAAGGTGTGCTCCTCATACAGACTGACGCTGCAGAAACACAGAGTGAAAACGGTTTCGGTTGTGGATCCATCTATACATGGGGAACACTAAAATAGCAAGGAAAATACAAGAAAAGAAACTGAAAGAATTGTGCTAACAGCAAAGGGGGACGGAGGGAGGTGGTCGGACAAGTAAATCAGCCTGGCAGATTATTTGTATCGACATTTTTTGAGTCAATCAGCAAACAGATTTCTCTTCATGTGCCTTAAACTGTGCAGTTTGTATCTTCGTTGTAGATAGGTTTCTTCAGAAGTCCAGTAAACTGACAAAAATGGAAAACTAGCTGACGCACCCCATCGTGAAGACCCTCTGTAAGGTGATTACACGTTTCATTTTCAAGTCGCCTACTTTACACGCAATTGCAGCCCGGACACTGAGAGAAAGCATGAGAAATGGCTTCAATTTCAATATGAAAGCGCAGTACAGGCTCGATGGCTTCACATCTCCCATCAATCAAATAAAATTGGAGTAAAGCGATCTAAATATGACTCTGAAGTACTGGGAAAGATGATTATTTTGAGCGTGCCTCCCAGGGTCTGCTACAAGGCTGAAGTTCCAGTAGCTTCTTATTCACCAGCTTCTTTTGCGTGTTTTTCGTTCCACCTTAAATGCTGCTGCTGTGATGTTATGTCGCCTTTCGCCTGTAGATGGCTCTCTTCGATCAGTACTAATCCGGCTGGAATACTGTAGACATCTTCACTGAAAGGGAATATCCAAATAGCGACTGTCCAAATTATATTTTTGTATGGAATATATTTCAGAAAATCACAAACCAATTTTAAAAACTCACCACAACACGGACTTACACTGGGAAAAGGTGAATGCACTTTCTGCTTATTGCTACGGCCTTCCCCCACGATTGTGAAAATGTCTCACAGTTCTGACACCGACATGTGAAAGACAATGTAACAGACTATCAAAATCCTGAAGTACAAGAAACTTTAATGTACCAGTTTTTTAAATATGACCCTCTGATCCTGGCATGTCAGAATACATTTCGAAAAAGTATGGCACGAACTGCACGAATTGCAATGGCACAAAATGTTGAGAATATCACTGACCTTGCCGATATTTGCAGGGGATACGAATGTTTTGCACATGTTGAACTACAACAAGTAAAAATTGAGCTCCTTAGTCAATACCACCGGGAATGTCCAACATGACGAACATCAGTAGCTTCAAGGAAACTTAAGACTCGCACATGGAGTTTTATCTTCGAATGGAGGGTGGGAGAATTCATTTATACTCTCGTTCCTCATTAGCTAAACTATTTTAAAAATATGGTACATATTTGTTCGAGAAACTTGTAATCGCCTTAAAGAGAGTCTTCTTGAAGATATGCACCAGCTAGCTCTCCACTGTCAATTGACAGGACTTTAGAAGAAACTGTTCTCATACAACCAACATAAAAATTACACATCTTAAGGAACATGAAGAGAAATCCGTGTACTAAATAACATAAAACTGTCGCTGCAAATTATCACCAAGCTATTTTATGTGTCTGACCACCTCTTTGCTACTTTGCAGCGAGTACAAATCTTTCTGTTTCTTCATCGCTATTTTACTGTCTCCTTCCCCTATGTGGAGATGGATCCAGAGCCGAAACTTTAGGTCAGTTCCTGTTACTCTGTCTGATTGAAAGAGCTGTATTAAAGGCACTCCCATCTCTGCAGGAAAGTTATTGCTGCTCTCAACACAATATACTGCAGCCAAATATACAGTAGCGATACTGTCACTGCCTGTGGGCCACGTGTTCCTGCTGTCAGTCTATTATGTCATGTTCATCCACACCCAGAAACATTACTGCTGTAGCACAAGAGCTATATAGGCACAGTCCATAGAGCAGGAATCTCTTAATCTCAGAACTGTGGGTTCAGCCCCCACATTGGGTCCCTCTGTGTCAATTTGATCCCCCCAATCCTTCTAGCATGACCTGATGGCGTAACAGTGATACCCAGTACCCAGCGTAATTCAGTTTTCTTTCCA
This sequence comes from Lepisosteus oculatus, assembly GCF_040954835.1. NCBI lineage: Eukaryota > Metazoa > Chordata > Actinopteri > Semionotiformes > Lepisosteidae > Lepisosteus > Lepisosteus oculatus. The sequence goes on from NC_090709.1 coordinate 4,640,538, forward strand.
CTTGAATCAGATTTTGATCTGAAATCATCGGCCGAACAAGAGTTTGTCTAAATCGAGGGAGATCTGCTCACAAGCAAGTATTAAACACTTCAGCATTTTCTGTTCGAATACCACACTTTGTCAAAACACTGCCGCTTCTTAAGCTAATAAGTAACGGTTTTTGAGCACGCATTGTATTGTTAATGCTTATATTAAAAAAAGCATAAATTCACATAGTGGAATTTGGACTGAACAAAGTAGTCCAGCCCCTTTACAACATTACATACCCACTGATTAAAGCTTAAAACTACAGCAGCAGGAGTAACAATAATGGCAACAACATGTTTGGAGATCGGCATTTCATTTATTCTGCGGAAACATCGTATTGGAATGAACTGCCCGAGATAAAAGAGTAATTGCGGCTTCTGATCGTTTTTACAGAGCATTGCGTTGTTCTGTTCATGCTGACTACACGCTATAAATTTGTCATTTACTGCAAGCGTTGCTTTTCCAGGTTTTTCTGAAATTCCTCGCATTTGAGCCAGCACTAAAATATTTCATTCCCGTCGCTGAATGCATCGTGGAAACGGTATTTGCAACCGAATGCTGTCACACATGAAACCTTTTTGTTATTCGGTTCTGAAGTTTGAAAATGAAAATAAAACGGGGGTCACTTTATAGGCTTGAAAGAGGTCCAAGCAGCATAAAAACCCGTGAATTCTCACAAAGGCTGCACCTATCTTCTGCTGCTGTTATAAATCAGCCTTAAACATTTGAATGCATACCTTACTGCTGCTAATCACATTCACGTGTTTACGAAGCTTTTTTCTGTCCGTTATGTTTTTGCTAAGCAGTTTCTCCGTTTTCCTTGTACTGTGATTGTCAGCGACCACAACAAGACTGAAACAGTGTAAAGGCAGGTAAAAAAGACAGGGTAAAACGCCTGATTGTCGGGAGTGGGATTTGAACCCGTGCCTCTATTTGGAGAGTGAAACACAAAGCCTAAAAGACACGAAGCTGTGAATTTGCTGTTTTAAACCGCTCGACTATCCTGAAAAAATGTATGTTGATTGCACCAGTCGCATCCGATTTTCCGTAACTTTAGAACGATTGATATGACTGGATGAACACAATTTGTGGCGTTTAGCATGACATGGAAAACAGTACCGGAGCATTCGGGTCCGGACTACCAGATTTAGAAACAGTCTTTACCCCCGCACTATCAAACTCTTAAACTCCCAGCCTCTCTCACTCTCACCCCACCTCTCACCTATGATCGGAACCTCACAGTTCCTTCTTTCTTACCAAAAACCCAAACACACATTGAAAATCTTCCTCTACCATACATGTCAAAAGCTCACTCCCCATCATTTCTATCCCTTTATTGCATTCTTTTGATGCTTGTTATTGCACAGAACCTGTTACCTTTCTGTTGTTTTGCACACTGCCTGTTGTTGTTTTGCACATCGGCTGTTGTCTCTGTCTTTCTTTTGTTATACAATTGTATTGTTGTTGTGTTTTTTTCTTTGTACTACTTATGTCCGAGAGCTAGCTAAATATCATTTCGTTATACCATATACCTGTGTATGAGTATAATGACAATAAACTTGAACTTGAACTTTAAACTTGAACTTGAACTTGACATAGTCTTGCAGGCAGTATATTATTTTATTGTTTACTCGTTTAAAAATACACGGTCTTCTCGTTCCTAAGTCAGATTTTTAGTGCTTTCGAACGTTACTTCCAACCTGGACTGACAGCTCACCAGATCTGTTTGTGATCAGACCATGGAGTGGGGGGCTGTACCAAGCACACGTTCCTTTCCAATGCTGAGGCGATCATTCAGAAGATGGGTGTGAAGAGAGACAAGCTTTGTTGACTAGAAGGCAAGGCAGGATATGCACGAACACTAATCACTGGCGATAGTTATGGTCTCTTACTATTGAGACTCCTACATTGCAAGTTTTTTTGAAGACTTCGAAAGAGGCACGGGTGGGGTTTGATAACACAGTCTTTGGTTTATGAGACCGACACCTTACCACTTGGCCACCACACCTTCAAATAAACATGGGAATAATGTTGTTCAAATTATTTTTTTCTGAATCTGGTTTACATCGCCTGGAGGTAGCATCAACAAAAGGGATACTTAACAAGGAGATACGCTGTAGCAGTGTGACTCCAACAGATGCTCCTGAAGAGGCTGGAGGTTTAAGCCAGCTCCTTAGAGCGTTCTTAAGTCTATTAACTCTCAACAGCGGCTCTTCAGCTCTTGTTGTTTGACCTAGTGGTTTTATGAGGTGTGGAAACGACCGCAACTTCGTTTTCTGAGATGCTTTCTCTCACGTGGTGAAATCTCGACCTCTTTGGCATCTCTGGCTATAGTTCTTCTGTAGAGCACCTCTGCTTATAGTGCCCTTGAAGTCATTTTATTTTTGCAGGAAGACGCATTTCCTAACGATCTCTCCTGTTTTAGAAATGCTACATAAGGCATGTTTGATTCAACGGACAAACAGTATACTAATTGTACAATGCAGATCTATGCAGCATTCGTACTGGATTTGACTGGGATTCTGAAATACTTCTTGAAAAGGTATTCAGATTTGTTTGCACCTATAATAAAAACACAGACCTGAAATAGACCTGAAACTCCCTAGCTTCCAATGTCTGATGTTGCTGTCCTTAAACTCGGACGTGATGTTCTGCAGACGTGCCGTGTCCCTTTACTCTCGTTGACCTCCGTTGTCGGGCGCAGTTAAAGTGGAACTGGCCTGACTGCACAGGAAAGTACAGAATGATAAAATGTTTTTACGGCTCAAAATGTCCCTTTAGACCCTCGTCATGTCTCTGCTAGGAACGGGCAGGTAGAGAGGTTTAACAGATGCTCATGATGTTTCACACGGGGTGTTACCTGTTGTAGTGTTTCAAAAGATGTGTTAGCGGACCACAGATTATCTTGAAAAGATTTGGGTTTGCACTGGCTGGGATTCAAACCTGACTCAATTATTTGGAAGGCGCCTGTACCACCAATGCACTTCTGAGAAGCACCTGCAAATTATCACAATCCTCTCTCTCACCTACAAAGTTATGGAGACACAGACGTCCAATGAAAGCTCAAGGCTCCACTCTTTTGTTGTGATGTCATTTTAATTAATATTAGCTTTGACAAGGTGTCATTTTTGCCTCTTAAAGTTAAAGTCTGCTCCTTTCTTCCTGGTATAGAAAGAACGTGTTCCATCTTTGTTTAAAAACACCACTAAAAGTAAATTATTCAGCTCTACCGCCTGTGTCCATTGACAAGACATCTCAAAAGCACATATTAAATAAGAACACGCTCCTTTCTGTTACCATTCCTGTGGTTGGGGCGTTGTTTCACCCTTTTACATTAAATCATTAGTACTGCTGTTTTTCTATGCATAGTTTAATCAAGAGCACTTAAAAGATGCAAATAGCTTTCAAATAAAATAGAATTGAAAGACAGTCGAGTAAGGAGGTAGAAAAAAAGCACTCCCCCGTCTGGGAATCAACCACCGTCGCCCATGTAACTGGATACAAAAATAACAGATTAATTTTTGCCCAGTCTCTTTAAGCTTCGATGCGATTATTTTTCCTTCCTTATTTCTTCATTCCTATGAATTTACTCTGTAGTAGAAGAAACGCGAAACGCGAAAGTGGGAAACTGCAGGCATTCTTCGTGAGTCGTGTGATCAGTGAGCATTTGCACATCTCTAAGTCTGTTCCATCATTTTTCTTATCGGGGAGGTATCTCAGTGGTAGAGCGCATGCTTCGCATGGATGAGGTCCTGGGTTCAATCCCTGGCATCTCCAGGTGCTTTATATTACAGTACTCACGTCGCAATCTTCTGTTGAGTGAGAACTCTTTGCTCGTGTTCAGAGAGAGCAACGTTTACACAACTAAATGCAGGCACACTCGACTTGCTGCAGAGTTGCGCTGCTGTTTTAAACGTACCTCATTTAGTTCTGTTAAATCCTAAATTATTTGAACCAATAATTTAGTTCAAATTCAGGAAATCCAGAGATTGCTTCACACTTGTCGTGGCTGTTGCTGAAAACACTTGTTGAATCTCACCCGGGATTTCTTGAGAGATCATTCAGCGAGCGAATCCTCCTTCTGAACTCCGCACTAAACTGAAAGTTTCACGAACTCCTCACTGCCTGTCCTGTACTGCTCTCGTGTAGATGTGAAGCACAGCCATAAACACACTTTGAACTTTTTCCATTTAAGGGAAATGCAAAAGAGCATGACAAGTATTGATCGTATAAAAAAAGGACTACACATCGACTTTTGATGATTACAAGAGATTCAAGAAACACAATCGTCCGCACCTGGGTTTGGATCCTGAACGCTAGAGTTAAAAAAAAAACATAAGCGACGGATATGACCTATAAACTCTCTTAATTGTCTTATAGTTTATGAAATAAAACAATTTCTTAATAAATTCTAACTGTTGATAGACGATTTATTGAATTTTAACAAAATCACAATTACAAACTTCTTCGGTTAAACTGTTATTCACATACTCTAACGTAAATAAACGTCAGTGTCTTCCGGTGTGTGACCCAATTTCTCCAAAAAATATCTGTTAGTCTGTCGGCTGTGCAAGGTGTTAAGAAATAGAATTTCTAAAAGACAGGCTCCCTAAGCTTAACATCAAGGCTGTTTTCTCTGCAGAAGTGCTCTTTAAATTTCAGCACTGTTGCAACTCCCTTTATAAAGGGTGTGCACACATATACAACCAAGGCATTGAAAGATTTTTTTAAATTATTGTTCCAAAAAATGTTCCATTTGTTTTCTTTTTAATGTTGTTGATAAAAAGATTGTATTAAAGGTGAAAAAAATCTGAATGTGAAAAAAGGTCCAAATGCTATTGAAAAAAATCAGTAATGTGAGGAAAGATGGATTGTAGGAGCCCCTTAACTACCATATCATGCTGTATTTCTCACTCATTCTACTGGGAGTGGTGCCGTCGCTTCATGATAAAGTCTGTCAGTGGTCATTCCAGACGGGTCAGGTATGACTGCTCTTCGGCACAAGAGACACGTGACTTGCGAGGATCCCGACAGTGTCAACTTTCTTTCAGAGCCCAGATAGCACAGTCGGTAGAGCATCTGAATTTTAATTTGAGGGCCCAGGGTTCAAGTTCCTGTTTGGGTGGTTGTGCTGTTCTTAAGTCTATTGTGAATGTCATTCTAAATAGTCTTTTATCTTTCACTCTTCTAGCTTTACTGTGGTTATTTTAAATGTCCATTACTTGTATTTACAGTAGTGAATTTAGTGTTTCATTTCACAAACCGAAAATGTTCAAGTAGATCTTGTCACTCTACTCCATGTAATCATCTAAATTAAATCACAGTAGTGTACAGACCACGCAGTGAGGAGCTCACACAGTGAGTACTCTTGAATACGACAAGAGGAAAGGCACACTGCACATCATAACGTCCGAGTTTACAGTGACAGCAGAGGTTGGAAGCGAAGTAGTTTTTTTATTACTCGCTCGCTGAACGATCTCTCAAGAAACCTCGGTGGAGATTTAACGGGTGTCTAATAATCACGTTCAAAAAGGTGACGATAAGTTTTTTTTTAACTAGGTAGCCTTAATGGCAACACGGTGTGAGTAGATCTTAAAGCAGCTGCAGACAGAGTACCCGTAATGGCAACACAGTGCTTTGAGTTCGGCTTTTTTTATTTCTTCTGCAGAACCAGTGGTATCGGAATATACTGATAGGCATAAGAAGCGCTTTCGGTTTCTGATCATTTTTATTGAGCGCTGCTCTAAATTTTACATTTGCTCGGGCGAGTTTTCCCCATGAAAAAAAGAAATATCCCTAATTACATGATGAATTTTTTTCTTGTCAACGAGTAGAAAGAAATAAAATATATACTTCATTATAAGTACCACAGGCAAGATGGCTGGTGGTCTAAGGCGTTGCGTTCGGGTCACAGTTACCCCTGGAGACGTTTGGTAAAATCTCACTTCTAATAAAGAGGTCTTTCTCGTTAGAGTAGAAACGATAGAAGCCTTAAGCGGGAAAAAATCACAACATCTCGCATTTCACGTGTTTAATGTTAACTGTTAACTTTAAGGTTAGGGGGCCTGTCTGGTGTGTAAAACAATTGGTTTCAGCAGTGTGGCTGTTGTATTTGAAATGCTATTGAGCCATGAAGTCGACCCACCTATCCCAGTGTATTACCTGTAGTGTTATCCTCAGAAAATCATAAAAAAATAAAGGTTCCACAACCCAAAACAAAGCTGGGAAAAGTCAGAGGACCTGCTTAGTGTGCAAAACACTTACTTGCAGCATTGTGGGTGCTTTGGTTTAAATGCTATTAGTTTGTGAACAGAATACCCCTATCCCAGTGCATTGTGCCACATTAAATAAAAGCATGAGAAAAAGAGATTCTGAACACAAAGCTGTGTTAGTGTTCTGTGTAAAAAGTCAATATGAACATCATGGGAGCTGTTTTTAATAAGCCGCTGAGTAAAGAATATTTTAATCTTCCTGCTGTCAGTAGTATTGTCAATATAGTTGACCCTTACCTGAATGAAAACAGGACGTAAAGGAAGGGTTTCAGAAATCAAACAAAGCTTTATTCCCGTGCTTACATTCTGGGTAATTGGAGACTGCGCTGTTCTGCTTCATATGGTCATATACGGGTTTTTCGCATGAAGCCGTATTGGACAGTATTTCTCGCATTGTGAACATGTGCACACAGCGGTCCCCCGGATTCCAGTTCGTGCGTAATTACGCATCGATGAAAAACCTGAGGTTTAAAAAAAGATAATTAGCTCACTGATAGTTTGATGTAAAGGCTGTGGAAATATCCACAAGCCGTGGTCTTTAAAATGCATTTGAATTGAAGGCGTTCTGTGCTTCCATTGCGGAGATATGGACAAAAGAATATTCGTGCTTGGTAAAAAAAAGTCATAAAAATGAAAAAGTAAAGGCTGAGAAAGCATTCACAATGTATTTTATACACAAAGGAAGTATTCTCGCAACTCTAAGAGGTTTTGTGTAAACGCTACAGGCGTGCCAACATCATTTTCGAACTTCAAGCTAACTTTACCCCGGTCACGCCTGTCATGGACGGAGCAGGAAAGGCGGCGTCACATTCTACAGCCCTCTCCACGCAATCGACGAAATCGGGATACTGAAGTGGAGAAAATCGCCTCTCCAGAAAGTGCAAATATCATCTTGGAGAGTATAAATCCTATTGCCGAAGGTCAGCCCTGTCTACCAGAGTAACCCTCCCACCTCCTGCAGCGATGATCAGCTCGTCTCACACGCGAGAAGTCTTCAGTTGGAAACAAGCGCCCCCTCTTCTCGCACGTTTTGCACATTCGAGTGGTTTTGATGCGGCTCCTTCGTACACGGTGCTGATCTTTTGGAAAGCAGGAGGCAAAACTGACACGTTCCCATACCAGGAGTATGGAGTTTTCAACCCGGGCCGCCTGGGTGAAAACCAGGAATCCTAACCGCTAGACCATATGGCAGCACACAACCCCGCTGTTCCGGGTATCATGCTTGCAAACTACATAAATATGAGAAAACACGCAGGAGAGTCGTCACTCAGAGTGTCGAAGGGTCGATGTATACTGGGGCTCAGTTGAAATGCAACGTCAGGACTTTTCAGAATTATGTCACACGAAGAGAGCACAGCCTTTTTCCGCCCTGCCACGCGTGTATCGGTAACTTGCCGTGATCGTATAGTGGTCAGTACTTTGCGTTGTGGCCGCAACAACCCCGGTTCGAATCCGTGTCGTGGTAGAATAAGGGCGTCTGCTTTTACTACTTGCACGAACGAAGGCAAAAAAAAGCCAATCGATGTGAACGAACGGAGGTTTACAGAGGAGTACTGCCTGACTGGATCGTTGATGAACGACAGAGGCCACTCCGACCTCTTCTCGGTTTTCTTCAATGACTTACTAAGGATCTTCTTCACATTCGCCCATGCAGGGGAAGCCAGTTACACCGAAGCAAACGCAGGAAAGTGCATTTCAAGCAGAGACCAGGAGGGACTTGTTTACACCGAGAGTGGTCGGAGAATGGAACAATGTGCCCAGCCCTGTTGCTGGAGCCGATTCTTGATGAGATCTTGGGTTCACTAAGAAGCCCCCACTGGATGCTAATCTTTCTGTTGTTCTTAGAGGTCCTGCGCTGCTTTTGAGCCGACAGAGCTCGTTCTGGTCTTTCGGCACAGCCCAATTGCAAATGATCGGCTCCGCGTACAGAAGGAACGTGCGTTTGGTACAAGAGTGCATTAAGGCACCGGAAATACATTGAGAACAAATGACCGGTCGCTCAATACCTCTGTGAAGTAAAGGAGCGTGCAAAACGAGGCTGTTTCCGCCTGGTCTCAAACCAGGAACCTTTCGCAGGTTAGGCGAACGTGATAGCCGCTATACTACGAAAACCTGCAGGGACCGCTGCTGGTGTCTCGCTTGCGTTTAGGCAGGGGGCGCGCTGGAGAGAGGAACAAAGGGCGCGTTGAAACAAAATGCCGAAACCCAGGAGCGAACCAGGGACCTTTAGATCTAAATCTAACGCTCTCCCAGCTGAGCTATTTCGGCGGTGCACAGAGCGCACAGCCACCTGCTCTAGCCTTCCTGTGCTGCGGCATGAGCGCACCAAGAGTAGCGGGAGAGTGTTGCAGGAACGTCACTCAGAAGGAAAGCCACCCAGCTGCGCCCTCTGAGCTCTGTCCAGCGCATCTTCCTCGCATGGACTCCTGCCTGCGACGGGCAGGAAACAATTAGCAAGAACAGAACAACACACCATGGGTGTCTCATGACCACACCTTAGGTTGTGACACGTGCAGGTGTGAGGGGTTGCCGGGCTACTTTGGAGCAGAGCTTGGGCGGAGGGGGGGCGGGAAAGCAGACAAAGAGGTGACACCTCAAGTTCTGCACGATCACAGCTCTCCGCCGCCCCAGGCTTCCGCTCGATAAGCTACTGGACACACCCGCCCCTCCTCACACAGACCGTGGAAAAGCCACCGAGTGGGAGGGCTCTCTCTGCCTCCCAGGAGCTCTTGGACACGACGCACAGACATAGCGCGGGGAGCTGCCGCCTGCAAACACGGCTCCAGGCAGGACTCCGCTCCGCAGAAGCCGCAGAGCAGAGGAGATGGGGGCAGCTTAGCTCCTGTGCAGAGACCTGAGCTGTTGTTGCTGCGGACGCTGTCTTTTCTGTTCTCGGGGTAGGAGTGAATGTTGAGTTGCCCTTAGAAATGAAGCAGAGCACTTCAACGGCACGGGTGTGTGTGTGCGCCCTGGTGATTCTGGGAGACAGATCGAACCTGGGCTAAAAGAGATGGGGCTTAGCCCTCTTCCATTTTTTAGTTCAAAGTTGTACAACCCATTTGTATCTGCTAGGCGGCGCAGTCGTCGTGCAGAAAGAACGCTTTGAAAAGCGTCCAAAGCAAGTCATTCCGAGTTGGTCGTTTGTGTTTTCCGTTCAGACGCGAAATGCTGAAATGATCTCTCGGCTCCTCGGTTGTCATTTCTGCCCCATAAAGGAATCACAGCACGGATCGCCTTCCAGCATGCTGGGTCGAGACACGATGCCGGGGGTCGGAGAGTGCGATGTCTTCCTCGTTAGTATAGTGGCAAGTATCCCTGCCTGTCACGTGGGAGACCGGGGTACAATTCCCCGATGGAGAGTAGCTTTTCTTTTTACCTCCTAGAAAGGACTGCCTTTCACTTCTCTGTGTGTTCTTTCACAGCACCGTGCACCTTTTCATTCCTCTCGCTTTCAGAGCCTCTGCACAGCACACGATTCGACATCAGGAAGCACATTGAAGTGAAAGCAGGAAGCGCTGCGACATGCACTGTGCAGATCCCGCCACAATAAGAGGTGAGTGGGTCTGTTCGATCACAGCGCTAGGCGAATCAGTGTGCGTGGAGACAAAAGAAGCCGGTTTGTTTCCGCCCGGTTTCGAACCATGGACTTTTCATGTGCGAGGCAAATGTGATAACCACTACACCACGAAAACGGCGGTAAACTATGCCCAAAGGCCCAGTGCTGAGCTTAGTCAATGCGATTCAGCTGCTTCCAGTGCCTTTATTGGAGTGCGCTGATGGACCGTGCTCTCTCTCCAGAGACCAGCACGCCTGTCATGGACGGAGCAGGAAAGGCAGCGCCACATTCTACAGCCCTCTCCACGCAATCGATGAAATCGGTCTACTGAAGTGGAGAAAATCGCCTCTCCAGAAAGTGCAAATATCATCTTGGAGAGTATAAATCCTATTGCCGAAGGTCAGCCCTGTCTACCAGAGTAACCCTCCCACCTCCTGCAGTGATGATCAGCTCGTCTCACACGCGAGAAGTTTCGGTTGGAAACAAGCGCCCCCTCTTCTCGCGCGTTTTGCACGTTCCAGTGGTTTTAATGCGGCTCCTTCGTACACGGTACTGATTATTTTGGAAAGCAGGAGGCAAAACTGACATGTTCCCATACCAGGAGTATGGAGTTTTCAACCCGGGCCGCCTGGGTGAAAACCAGGAATCCTAACCGCTAGACCATATGGGAGCACACAACCCCGCTGTTCCGGGCATCATGCAAGCAAACTACATAAATATGAGAAAACACGCAAGAGAGTTGTCACTCAGATTGTCGAAGGGTCGATGTATACCGTGGCTCAGTTGAAATGCAACGTCAGGACTTTTCCGAATTATGTCACACGAAAAGAGCACAGCCTTTTCCGCCCTGCCACGTGTGTATCGGTAACTCGCCGTGATCGTATAGGGGTCAGTACTTTGCGTTGTGGCCGTCCTGATGTACCCCAGTCTCCTGCGTGACAGGTGGGGATACTCGCCACTATACTAACGAGGAAGACATCGCTCTTTGCTTAGTGTGCAAAACACTTACTTGCAGCATTGTGGGTGCTGTGGTTTAAATGCTATTGGTTTGTGAACAGAATACCCCTATCCCAGTGCACTGTGCCACATTAAATAAACGCACGAGAAAAAGAGATTCAGAACGCAAAACTGTGTCAGTGTTCTGTGTAAAAAATCAGTTTGAACATCATGGGAGCTGTTTTTAATAAGCTGCTGAGTAAAGAATATTTTAATATTCCTGCTGTCAGTAGTATTGTGAATATAGTTGACTCTTACCTGAATGAAAACAGGACATAAAGGAAGGGTTTCAGAATTCAGACAAAGCTTTATTCCCATGCTTAAAGTCTGAGTAATTGGAGACTGCGCTATTCTGTTGCCTATGGTCATATACAGGTTTTTCGCATGAAGCCGTATTGAACAGTATTTCTCGCGTTGTGAACTTGTGTATACAGCGGTCCCCCGGGTTCCAGTTAGTGCGTAATTACGCATCAATGAAAAACCGGAGGTTTAAAAAAAGATAATTAGCTCACTGATACTTTGATGTAGAGGCTGTGGAAATATCCACATGTTGTGGTCTTTAAAATGGATTTGGTTTGAAGGCGTTCTGTGCTTCCGTTGTGAAGATATGGACAAAATAATATTCATGCTTGGTCAAAAAAATGTCATAAAAACGAAAAAGTAAAGGCTGAGAAAGCATTCTCAATGTATTTTATACACAATGGAAGTATTCTCGCGATTCTAAGAGGTTTCGCGTAAACGCTACAGGCGTGCCAAAATCGTTTTCGAACTTCAAGCTAACTTTACCCCGGTAGGACAGCACCTGTTTACAGTTTAGTGTCCCCGTCATTGTACTGGGGTATTAGGACCCACATGGACCGCAGGGTGTGCGCCCAGCGACAGAAACCAGACGTGTGTCGGGCGCGGCTGTGAGCAGGACAATGACGTCACGGGGACAAATTAGAGGAAATCAAAAGGGTCCTATAGAAGACCTGTGTCAGCTGTCGGTTTGCAGTCTGGACTCTAAATCCTCCGATCCGATTTTAAATCTCTCTAATACCTGAGCTGCAGCTTCTTCCGAGTACTTATTCGTATACTTATTATGTGTAAGTGTATAGATGAAACCTATACACTTAGGTGTGTTCAGTTTAAATCAAAATGCTTTACTAATACAAGAGAGAAGTATAGTATGAAGGATGTGACAAATTTATGATTTCTTGGAATAAAACGGTTTCTATTTGCATTCGAAATGAAGCGGAATTTTAGCGTGACACACAAACCCTTTGTCTTTTTTAGAGTGATTTTTAAACAGACAAAAATGTAGAAAATGTAGAAAACGTGTTAATAACGCGTCAGGCCTCACGTCAGAAGATTATAGATTCGACTGCCGTCTGGCTCGTTGCGTTTATACCACTTACATTCTTTTATATAAATGAACTGCACCTGAAAGCTATAGAAAACACTTTGGGAAAAGTTGTCGAAATTCGCATGAGGCTGCAGACAACTTAACACTGTACTGTCTGGAGATCAGCTCCTGCTCTGAACTTAATTGCAATGAAAAACTATGTGTAACAAAGCTGGAGAACAGGTGAACTTGTGCTCAGTTCGGTGATGAGGGTTCAGAACTGGCGTTGTTGTAATTAGCACGAACTGCACAGGCTCTGAACCAGACCATTTCAATTAGTCTGATCAGTGTAGGACACGTTAATGTAGAATTATTAATAGGTTTATTAGCTAGTTAGTTCAGGTTTACCCACCTGAACTAATGTAGAATTACTACTCGGTCTGTCTCTTGTTTGTATATAAATGAATGTCTCTGACAACTTAATGTTAGTTTTTAATTTAGTTTTACGATGTAGGTCTGGCGTTGACATATGCACAGGTATACGAAATGTCTCACTCCTGATTCAACTCATGTTCTATAGGAGACTGGCGATTCCTCCTGTTTCTCATACAACCATATCAGAACAGAAGCCCGTGTCACCCAGCTCTGATTCAAGATTGACTCGCATCTTTATCCCTTTTTTGTTCGTGATCATTATTTGAACTTTTTCGAAATGAAATGACAATAATCAAACATGCAGGCAGATTTTTGAAAAGTATTCGGAATTGACAGGGTGCCCCTTTGGAATAGTCGTCAGAAAAAGTGAGAAAAGGAAAGTTATGTAAGCTCTCACACAAAGCATTGAAAATTGGAATCTGAGTGTAAAAAAGCTACCCGTCTCCCAATGATAGGCAGGGATACACACCATGACACTAACTAGGAGCACTTGTCAGCTGTTAGGAGGCATTTCCTCTTAACACTACTATTGTTTTGGGTTTCGGCTTTTACAACAGAATAACAAAACAGCTTCAATTACATCGATTAGACTCAGCGACACTTTAACACCTATGATATTACGAGTGCTTTGCACGAGTCGAACTTCAAGGAGGAACTACTACAACAGTTGTGGACATACAGTAATTCAATACCACCGGCAAAGTCCAATGCCGGCAACGTCTGAGAAAATAATGTTCACTCATGGAATTTGGTCTTTGAATGGCTGGCGGGAAAATTCATTTATACTCCCGTTGCACCCTCAGCTGAAACATGTTAAAATAACAACGCAGATTTTTTGGAGAACCTGACAAGAATTATTGGGTTAGCACTGTATGTATTCTGGTATATTTACTTTAATTTTAATATAAATGTTTAATTGTAATATAAATACAACATGCCTGCTGTATAATATATTGTAATTTTAAAATATGTTAGCTGAGGATGCGAGGGGGGCTATTACACCTTGTGAAACACGCAAGGAACTGTAAAAAAGGCTGGTATTTGAATAAAATTGGCGATCACAAGAAAACAACAATTTATGTGGTATTATCATCAATATCCTTCAAAATTGACGTTCAAATGAAGGATTTGAAGAAACTATGAAAAAAGCAACAGTAATAGCAGAGGAATTTGTTTTTTGCTCTTCAAGTCAGTAGATCGACATAGAGTTGCATCCCTGCAAACAGCACAAAGGATGAATCCCACCTCCTTCGTTATTGCTATGTTTGTGCCGGTGAAAGTAACGTTTGTGCTATTGAAAGCATCTCAGAAGATGAAGGTGCAGTCACTTCCACATGTCATGATATAATTAGATCTGACGACAAGAGCTGAAGCCCCCCAGTCCAAGTCAGCAATGTGAGGAAGATGGGCATGGAGGAAGGTAGCATGGCCGAGTGGTCTAAGGTACTGGATTTTAGGCTCCAGTCTCTCTGGGGGTGTGGGTTCGAATCCCACCGCTGCCAAGTGTGAGTGTTTTAAGACCTGCAATACGATCAGTAAAAGCACTTTTTGTTAGGCTGCGGGAGGTGTTTAGAGATAGACTTTCTATAAAAGACAGGCTTAACATCAAAGCAGAAAAAATATTTTGTTTTCTCAACAGAAATTCTCCTTGGCACGTTCAGCTACATGATAGTGTACCGGCAAGTACATTTAATATTGGCTGTGGTGGTGAGCTGCTTTTGTCTGTGAAACTTGTAATTCTTCACGCCGAATCGTTGGCAGGGGTAAAGCTTATTAAATCTTTGAACATAGCGCTCCATCAGTAATACTTTGTTCGTGATGAAAAGAGATCAGAGGATTAACTTCATGAATTCACATAGCATACCTTACAGGAAAGATTTAAAAGGGGAATTGATTGTGTTTCCTGATGTTGTTCTTGTGGTTTCTTTGGATACAAAGATGAATGTTCTTTGACGTTCTTTGAAAAAAAAAACAGCCCTTGCATTAAGAGCAAGAGCAACCAACGGGCTCGCTTGTTGAGTTGGGTTTTTTTTCCGTGGTGCTCTTCCTCAGATGTAAAGTTATTTGGCGAGCAAGGACCTCTGAGAAGGAGCCTGAATCCGTCAAGAACTCAGAAATTCTAATATCGCACTACTGTCTTGTGTACAGAGATCTGCTTCTTCCTTTTTGAGTGTTTTGGTGTTTAAGAGCACGCTTCCTACATCGAATGTTAGTTTCAGGAGATGTGCTACCGGATAACAGATTATCTTGAAAAGGTTTGGGGATGCACTGGCTGGGATTAAAACCCGGCTCAATTATTTGGAAGTCACCTGTACTACCAACACACTTCTAAGAAGCACCCACACATTTTTGCAATCCTCTCTCTCACCTACAAAGTTATGAAGACACAGACGACCAATGAAAACTAATTTGATTCACTCAAGGCTTCACTCTTCTGTTGTGATGTTGTTTTAATTAGTGTTAGCTGTGATGAGGTGTTGTTTCTGTCTCTTAAAGTTTAAGAGTCTGCTCCTTTCTTCCTGGTATAGAAAAAACACGTTCCATCTTTGTTTACAAACACCACTGTAAATTATTTGTCCATCTCTAAAGCCTGTGTGTATTGACAAGGCAATTCAAAAGCACATATTAAATAAGAACACGATCCTTCTTGTTACCATTCCCGTGGTTGGAGCGTTGTTTTGCCCTTTAACGTTCTTCTACAATATTTACAGACAGGGCTTTATCACTGGAGTTGTGTGCATCGGTCCATGAACATCAACTGTACTGCTGTTTTTCTATGCGTAATTTAATCGCAAGCTCTTAAAAGATGCAAAAAGATTTCAAAGAAAACATAATTGAAAGACAGTCGAGTAAGGAGGTAGAAAAACGCTCTCCCCTGTTGAAGAATCAACCACCGTCGCCCATGTAACTGGATATAAAAATAAATAATTCATTTTGGCCAGTCTCTGGAAGCTTCGATGTGATTATTTTCCCTTCCTTATTTCTTCATTCCCATGAATTTACTTTGTAGTAGAAGAAACGCGAAAGTGGGAAACTGCAGGCATTCTTCGTGAAGGGTGGATTGTGTTCAGTGAACATATGCACATCTTTACATCAATTCCACCATTTGCGCCCTAGAGGATGTAGCTCAGTGCTAGAGTGCATGCTTCGCATGTATGAGGTCCCGGGTTTAATCCCTGGCATCTCCAGATGTCTTATGTTATTGTGCTCACATCGCAATCTTCTGTTGAGTGAGAACTCTTTGCTCGTGTTCATAGAGAGACAGGTTTACACAATTAAACTCAGGCACACTCGAAGCGCTACAGTGTTGCTCTGCTGTTTTAAATGTACCTCCAAAGCATTTAGTTTTGTTAACTACCAACTGATTTGAACTAATTTAACGTCATATTCAGAAAATCCAGAGAAGATCATCAGACTTTTAGTGGCTGTTGAAGAAAACACCTGTTGAATCTCACCAGGGATTTCTTAAGAGATCATTCAGCGAGCGAGTCCTCCCTCTGGACTCCAAACATTTTGGGTTAAACTGTTTTTCACACACTCTAACGAAGAGAAACGTTAGTGTCTTCCGGTGTGTGAGCCCATTTCTCAAAAAAAAAAGTTATATAAATTGAATTGTTCTACTTTTTAGGCTTGCATAGTCTTATTAATATTTCAGTTAAATAATTTTTTCTGTAGTAACATCAGTTGATATTAATATTAGTCCTGATTTATAATTTTTTGTCATGGTTGATCTTAAGTAATTTTGTAATTAGTTTCAGTTTTGAAAAATCGTGCAGAGAAGCTACCAAACCTGGTAATGTTCATATTGTAACGCTTACGGCTGACAGGTTCTGTGTAAGAGCCGGCGTACCAGAGCGACGTCACCGCCCTTCCCTGTGATAGCAGGACTACAGCTACTGGGCTGTAGAGAGATCTCTTTAGCTCACGGGGCTGGGTCCCTGCTGAGTGACGCAGGAATCCTGGGTTTGAGCCCCTGACGGTGGGGGGCTGACCTAATGTGGCAAGGGCACCTGCCTGAGCCCCCATTGCATTACAATATAATGTGTAATGCAATAGTAGCATTTTGGGTTGAAAACAAAAAGTATATCTTGGTATGAATCCTAACACTTCATAGGCAGCGTTCTAGGACTTCTCGCTTCAGATAAAGTTGTCAATACATCATAGATTTCTACTCAATCAATATCAGCAGTGTTATCGCTACCGAACGCTAAATATAGATCCTGGCAATACTTCGTGAGCTCTTCATAAGAAAATCCAAAATACTACGGAAGGAATCAAATTTATACGTTTCTTTGGATCGAGAAGATGATCATTATGAGACTCAAAACATGCCTGTCTTTTCTTTTTTCGAGGACAAATGGATTATTGAGATGTAAAGATGGGTTCAAAACCAAAATCACCTGCTATCGCTGCTGTTTCTTCAAATCCTACAACTGATCATCGATATCGAGGAATAATATATAGTTTCTTCAAATCCTTCAACTGATCATCGACATAGAGAAATAATATTATACAAATTGTGGTTTTCTGTTAATTGCCAATTTGACTGTAATTACATCTTCGTTTACAGATGTCTTGCATGTATCACAAAGTATAATAGTCGTTGTGCGTCATCAGTTAAAATGTACGACAAAAGTACAACATTTATGGTTACATCCATATTAAAATGAAGGTAAATATACCAAGATATTAAAATACAATTGTACAGTCCTAACTTAATAATGCCTGTGAAGTTTTCCAACAAATCCAAACTGTAATTTTGAAATATTATAGCTGAGAATGAAAAGAGAGTATAAAGATCAAATTCAATGAGTGAAAATGCACCAGTAGTTCTCTAAACTGGGTTGCTTCCCTCTTCCCTGAAATGGTATGAAGCACCAAGCAGCCTTGAACGGATCGCGGAAATCAAAAATACAGTACAGATGGATTCAAAGTGTGCTTTCCAACTTTTGTGCAACATTTTCCTTTGATAGGGTGGAGTTGTCTTCACAATCTGGGTTAAATAAAAAGGAGTGATGTCAGTGTTAAACAGCTTTCCTTCTTGGGGAACAATGGTTGTGTTCCATATTTCTAATTATTTTGGTTTCAAGATCTCAATTTAGTGTGAAACATAAAAGCCAGCTGGATAAGCTTGATAAATTTCCCTCAATGGATCAATAAAGTATCTATCTATAAATCTTTTACATGTCATTTACAATGGCCTTTCAACTAATAGCCCGTGCAGGGATCAAACCCCAGCTGTTGGTACGAGTTGCATAAGGCCCTGTAACACACAGATAAGAAACTAACCTCTGCTTCTTCATTATATACACAGTGAGCTATATTTGCGAGCCTACTGCCCCCTGCGGGCTCTGTATTTGATTGCGGTACAAGACCGGCCGTGGAGATAAAGTGAGATGGGTGTGTGCATTAAAAGGCTCATAGCGTCCCTGGAAGGGCTCAAACTACCACCCTTTTGGTTAACAACCGAACCACAAAGACGCATGTACAGCTTAACACTTCTCGGTCTCAGTGAAAGTGATACACTCCGTAAAATTTCCAGAGATTCATTTATTTTTAAATGAAAATCACCAACAGCGGCCGAGATCTACTGGAGTTTTTTCATTCTATACTGCGATTTCTGAAGGGTACCCCGTGAAAATACGAGTTTTGACGAGAAGGGATGGACATATAAGGTCAAAAGGCTTGGGGAATTGAACGTTAAGGTGAAGACTGCAGGTTCAGTAGCAGCAGAACCTGATCAGTATCAGTTGACTCCGATATACTTTGAAAATGAACTTGGGGATTTAGAGTCAGACGTGCTACCGTTGCACCATGGGGTACTTAATTTAAAAAAATAGAAAAAACAATCAGTGTTCCTGGATCTGTTATTGAGACCAACACCTGCACAAGAACTGCGCAGGAAGAATAAAATGTGGTCTGGGATGAAGAGACTCTCTTCGGAAGAGCGGCGCTCTTCACAGGATATTTTTTTTTGTGAAGTTGATTTGTCTCCTTCGGGGAATTCAAAGGCACTGACAGCTGTGACCTCGTGGCGCAAAGGTAGCATGTCTGACTCCAGATCAAACAGCTGCATGTTCAAATCACGTCGAGGTCTGCTTTTAGTTTTTCAGGTTCTGCTCGTCCTGAACACGGAATTCACACCATGCAGTTGAGTTCTATCTGTACACCATATAGATAATCTAAACATAGAGCAGTACAGGACACGCAGTGTGGAGCTCACACAGGCTTACAGTCTCCAGCATTGGAGTGGAGAGGAAAAAAAGAACTTTGTTCCTTTCGAAGAGAAAAGGCACAGTTCATATCTGCTAAACATCACGTCCAACTTTAGAGACAGCTACATCAGAGAATGGAATCCCGGAAGTTTGAGACAACTTTTTTTTAATACAGGTTCAAGCAAACCTGGAAGTTAATGAGTTTCAGGACACTTTTGTTTTATTAAAAAGTGTCTGAAGCCTGAAAATGTAGTTTGAAAAAAAACAGTATTGGACATTAGCAGGTGCTTTTTGTAACGATTTGCTATTTCATGCTGGAAAACAAAGGAAACAGACCCAACGTTTGCTTTCAGGTGCGGTTCATTACATAATTTACAACTATTACTGAGGAGCTTGAATAAAATTTACACGAGCCAGGTAGAAGTCGAACCTACAATCTTATGATCCAAAATCAGATGAGTTATTTATTAAACTGCTGGTATTTCACATAACCGGAATTCCCCCATAATGTACTCAGCGTCGCTACTAGTAATATACCGCCCCGTCTAAAATTTCAAAGTGAGAAACGTGTTTTCTGATTTTTTATGAGTTTTAAAATAATATCTCTTTAAATCAGACAAAGGGTTTATGTTTCGCACTGAAATTCCGATTGATTGAGAATTCAAAGAAAGACTGTTTTCTTCCACAACACCGTATAATTATCACATCCACCAGACTCTCCAACCTCTCCAGACCTTGCTGGTTGAGGAAATGCTCCGATAAATTAGGTCACGTATCATGTTAAATCATTTCTTCTCTACACTTCCTGGTGCACATTTTCTCTATGAAAAAAAATATTTTTTTCCCTTGCACGATTTCTCGTTTTTTATCAAAGCGCACAGAAATAATAAAAAAGAAGAAGAAATAGTGTCGCAAAAGAACTCTGTCGCCCTTGGGAGATGTCAAACGCATTGGACGTGAAAAATGCCAGATAAAAGCCAGTTCTCTTCGTTTCTCAGTGTCGGGGCTGCTATGTAAAAGAGGCAATTTGCTCTGAGCGCAGGTTCAGCGCTTACTGAACGCAGATGTCTCAGAGCGGTGTGTCCAAGTGGCTGTAAAAGGTGATAGCTGTCCTGTCACCGTAGCCTAGTTGGTTAAAGCGCTTCCCTATTAAACAAAAGAACTGAGATTCAAATCCCAGCCGTGTCTTTCTTCCTATGTTGTAGTACAGAACGTACCATTTCGGGCAATCACAAGGGGCTTAATTTCGTTAAATGCAGGTGTTCATTTCCTTTCTGGAAAACTTGTTTTTGATGAAATTCACACAGCTTGCGAAAAATGAAATTCAATTCTTGGTTATCAGTGCAGAAGAAATATTACCGGCTGGCAAAATAAACGGTAAGGTTTTTTTTTTTACCGAAAACTTGTGATTCGAGAGAAGTACCCATCCGCCAGTCTCTGTGGTGCAATCGGTTAGCGCGTTCGGTTGTTAACTGAAAGGTTGGTGGTTTGCGTCTACCCAGGGACGCGTTTCTTCTGCGATGTAAACGTTGTCTTCAGTCGATTGGATTTCTCAGCAAAACCACAACCATTTTAATATTTGCAGGAAATGCGAGTGTTTAACACGTGTCAGGTTCACCGGGAAATGTCCAATAATGCCCAACATTGCAACTCCCCAGAAAACCATATTCACCCAAGGAAAAATATCGTCGAATTTTCATACTCCAGTTGAATCCTCTGCTGAAATATTTTAAAAATACAATGCAGGTTTGTTTGAGAACTTGACAAGCATTGTTACGATAGCACTGTGCAGTTGGATTTTGATATTTTGACATATTTACCTTAATTTTAAACATAAATACTATACAGTCTATTGTAATTTTAAAATATGTTAGCTGAGGATGCAATGGGGTGAAAGGGAAAGGTCAGAGGGTATAGTAAAAACAAGGTTAGGATTGGTGGAGGTGGTAGGGGTGTTGATGGTTTTTCTCTGTAGAGGATGATTGAGTTTTTTATCCTTCTCTGAAGTGAGAGATTGGAAGAGTTGGGAGTTGAGGGATCTGATGAGGTTAGTTATAAAAGGAAGTTGATGTGGAGCTGATAGCCATAAAAATTCCTAACGTTTTTGATGTTGTTATCAAAGATAAACTGCAGTAAGAAAAGATAAAGAAAATTATCTTTGCTTACTGCCCTGTCTTTCTCACACCTGAAGAAGGCTCCACGGCCAACACGTTATGTTTCCTTTCTTCTCTTTTCAGCATGGAATAATCATTTACTTGTTCCTTTGCAGCCTACACATGCTGACACAGCTACCCACCTGATATATAACATTCCTATAATCACAACTATGAATGTCCACTGTGGGTATTTTTTCCATTATTATTTATTTTGGCATTGAAGCATATTTTATGTAAAACCGAAGTGTCATAATCACTGAAAACATATTTTTTCATTTAGAAAGAATTAAAAAAATATAAATCACTATGAATTACATTTAGCCTGTTCTGATCTAGGTTTTCTATATACTTTAACATGCCATGTTCAGAATGTCACAACGCAGAAATGCAACAGTGAAGTTTTGTAATTACAAATGTTCGTGATGAGTAATTTTGTCTCTCTTACCTTAGTGTCAGAATACTAAGATGTTTTGGTAACGAGGAAGGAGGGAAAAAGTAATTCAGCAGAAGGGGTGCTATTTTGTTGACTATAAATCCTCACATGCCATGTTTAGAGGGTCATATTAAAAAAATGGTACAGTAAATTTTCTTATACTTCATGATTTTCATAATTTGTTACATTGTGTCTCACATATTTGTGTCAGAATTCTGAGATGTTTTCTTCTAAACAGGGGCAATCACAATACAACAGAAAGAGCAATTAGCTTTTTCCTATGAATTCTCTCATGCCATGTTCAGAGGGTCATATTTTAAAAATGGTACAGCAACATTTCCTGAAGTTCAGGATTTTGAGAGTCTGTTACATTGTGTCTCACACCTCAGTGGCAGAATTGTGAGACGATTTTATAATCAGGAGGGAGGGTCATAGCAATAAGCAGAAAGTGTCATCACCCTTTGCTCATCCTCCGTTAACCATATATTCTCATATGCCATGTTCTAAATGTCCCATTGTAAACTGCTATAATAACATTTCTTGCAAAATGCAAGATTTTAAGACTTTGAGAATTCACGTTTTGCCTTTGTCTTATTTACTTGTTGTCTAACATGCCAGTTTGTGTTATTGTGAGTTTTGAAAATTGGTTTTCGATTTTCTGAAATGTGTTTCATACAAAAATGCAATTTGGATAATCATTACTTACATATTCCCCTTTACTGAGGATATGTGCAGTAATCCACTCGGATTAGTTTTTTTAAAAATGACTGTAGAGAGCCATCTACAGGCGAAAGGCGGCATAACATCACAGCAGCAGCACTTAAGGTGGAACAAAAAAAGCGAATAAGAAGCTGGCGAATAAGCAGCCAACTTCAGCCTCGTTAATGCAATAGGATTGGGTGAGGTAGAAAAATATTTCTTCCTCTGAATCATAACATTTTTGTAGGTGATCTAGGACTTCTCGCCTCAGATAAAGCTGCCAATACATCACTTATTTCTACTCCATCAATATCAGCAGTGTTATCAGTACTGAGCCCTAAGTGTAGGTCCTGTCATCATATAAAAACTTGAACGTATCAACTGCATTCACCTGAAAAAATCTGATAAAATTGAAAAATACATCGGAAACAAATTTGCACTGTTTTTTTCAGATCCAGAAGAGAATCATCATGAGGCTCAAAACAAGACAGGAAGAAAGGCACCACTGGGATTTGAACTCAAGATCTCCTGTTTAATAGGAAAACGTATTAACCAAATCAGCCAAAGTGCTGTCAGAGTATTAACATCATCTCTGATGTCAGTGATTGCAGCTGACGAGGAGGATCGCTGGAGGACAGTTCACTGTGAACAAGTCAGCCTGCATAATGAGGGGAAGAGACCGGCCTCTGTGATGCACTATAGAGTTACACTAACCTTCTGCCCTAGTGTTCTCTGCTGCATTCTACCCTAGCAGATAAATATTGGTTTCCATGCATGTAAGGTTTCTTTTTTTTGTCAAATATTTTCAAGCAAATTTTTGCTGTTGAAAATAAGTTGTTTGTGGTTTTGAGTGTTGTGTTCCTCTTCCCTTAGTGTCACCCAAAGTGATACATTGTGCTTCGGCAATTCTTCAGGTTATAGTGTTTAGAGGAGTTCAGTTGCATTAGTTTGCATAGATAAAGTATTTATTTTCCTTTTAATCCTTTAAAGCATATTACATTGTCAATACATTCCTACTTATTGTCATCATTTTTTTTCTGGCTTGATCTCGTAATAAGATATTTCAGAATCTTCCTTAAAAACTAGTAAAAGAAGTGGGACACATTCATGCACACTAAAAAATACGAAAGGGTAGCAGGACACAGTAACCACCAAACATCTTGTAGATTATGAATGTGCCTAAAATATTTCAGTACTTTAGAGGGTTCTGCCATTTTAGATGTTGTACTGTGCCTGTCTGATTTATCAAACGTGTCATTTAAATCTCACGTCATTTCTATATCAGTCTGAAGGCCTTGCAGTAAAGATTGCAATTCATCCCAAAATGCCAAGTTTCCCACTGTTGATACGTACAAAGAAATTAATGTACATTTTCCCCAAAAATCAATCAATTTAAAAATCAAATGCATCCCTCCTCATCTGCAGTTGGAGAGAATAATGTCAGAATAAATACAGGTTTAAAAGTCAGGAGCATTGATAGTCCTATTTAAAAATTTTGCTAAAATGCTCACAATATATTAAAAAGTTCTATAAAATGCAAAAATAATTAAAACATATTAAAACAAGGTAAAAAGAAATGATACAGTTATAAAGATCAGGAATTATCAATTTGAAGTTACAATCCACTTACAATATGCCAAAAATGGCAAGAATATGTAAAACAGGTGTATATTTTTTTAAATAAAACAAGTTAAAAATAAATACTAAATACTTTTAAAATTCAGGAATGTGATTGGTCAGATGCTTACGATGAGTGTTGTTGGTGTTTCGTGTGATTTAGCGAATTGAAAAAATATTCCATTTAAAAACGGCAATAGCTCTTATGAAAAAAATAGTTCGTAAGTATCTTTGTTGTAACAGCTGCGCCAGAACTAGTGCATTCATATTCAGCAGAAAAATACCTGAGCTTGACTGGTTTATATTCAGTTATGTGCGTTGGGAACAAAAGGGAGACTTACTGTACGTGGATTTTATTAGGTTTTAGGAATCAGAAAATGTATTTTTACACGTTTATGCCTACGAGCAAAAATAACGTCCTGCTTTCAGCGCTTTTATTGTTTCTGCTTGTAACCTCGAACAGAGAAACCCAGTACTGACTCTGGGATTTAAGAGGGATGTATGAAGACAGTAAAGGTGAGTTTGTTGTTTTCTTCCCCCCGCTGAAGAGTATGAAGGCGGTGTGACGAGTCTGGAGGGAGGAGACGCGCATTCCGCACGGGGAGCGCAGAGCAATGAGTTTCACCTGCAGCTCGCCGAGTCCTGTCCTATATAACCGCTGAGCCCGGACACACAGAGTCTCCAGCCAGTGTTGGAGACGCACTATGTCAATAGTTGTTCTTTTTAAGAAGAAGTCGGTGTTCTTTCGCTATTATTAGTATTATAATTGTTATTTTTATTATTATTATTATTATTGAGTTAGTGGTTACTGTGCTAGACCGGCGCGAATACCGCTTCTGTTTCTTTTCTCTGCTCAAACACTGCTGGGCAAAGCTTAAATTAAAACCCTTTTTCTGAAACATTGAGTGTGAGGGGTAACAGGTGGAGGTAGTCTGTATCGAGGTCACCGGGGGGGTACTCCTGTCTCCCCAAATGACACTTTTTATTTTTAAGATAAAAACGTTTGTTTGAAACCGCTCCACAAATTTTCTCACATGCACGTATTCTCCAATATCACCACAACAAAACCATAAAGTTTGTTTCCACAGACATGACACTACTATGCAATAAACCAATAAATTAATGAACTAGCAGAATCCCAATAAAAACACCCGGCCACCTGGCCAGCCCAGCGTGTCAGTATTATACATTTTTACCAACAAAAGCAAAAACCAGCATATATATATATATCATGTTTTTACTTTATTCTGGAGCATGATATATGTCCAAAATAACCCAAACTAGTTTATCTCAAGAGCTAGAGACTAGTAAACGTTATTGATTACGTAGTACATGTTTGAAGAACGACCGCTAGAAATAAGGCGATTTGATTGGTAAAAACCGCTGTCATTCATTGCATTTTCAGCCCTTCAGAGCCCTTAGGGGGTGAGACTTCCTCTAAAGGCTTCAGGCTGCATTTTTAGCTGTCAATCATTGACTCAGAAGGGGTAATCAATCAGTTTTTTTATCAGTTTCTTATCAGTGCTCCTTTTTTTCCACACCAGAAGTTAACTCTGAGGTTTTGTTTTCATTGCATAACAGCAGATAAAGGCTCTCTAGCAGTGTCTAAAGGTTTTTATACCAATTGCAATGGTTTTTATTCTTATTTTCAATATTTTCATGATTTTGTATTAATTTATTAATGTCATTCCAGGTCCAGTCTTCACAAAACATGATGTAGAATTTTTTCTGATTGATCAATTTGTCCCAGATTTTTATCCAAGTTAGTAGTTACATAGAACAAGGTTTTCAAATCATTCCCAGGCCCTTGACATGCATGTAGTTGAAAAATCTGACCTCTGAAGACCAAAAAAACATGTTCACCAGCTGTTTTTTTTTTCATATGTTTGTCTGCTGAGTGGGCACATTAAGAAATTTGACTATTCACACTCAAAGCCAAGGGGGCTAGCTTCAATTTAAGACCTGAACCAGGCTCCTGCTATGTTCTGCTGCAGAGATATAACAAATGTTTAAGGGGGAGGAAATTCCAGGTGGACATTGTCTAAATATGTCAATGTTGTTAAGTGTTTAAAGCCCAAATGAAGGGTTGTTTTGGATGAAAGCGGTAGATTGGGTCTGATCAAGCTCGTTACTGACCTCACTCACGCAAATTCCATACACGGTATTCGGGACTATGTGTGATAAAGAGAAGAGTGCCCCCTTCTGATATATCAAGAATACACATAACTATGGAAGCCCGTCTTGCCAGGGAGTGAAAAAAACCGTGCTATGGTATCTCATATTTGCAACTTCGAAATTATCCCCATTTAACTGTCTGTCCTTCTCTTATTGTAAGGGATTTGGTTTCTAGGGCTTGTACCCCCGCCACTCCCACCCTAGTTCGTGCCTCACTGTATAGGCTCGAACCCAGGTCTTGCCCACTAAGCTAAAGACCTTCGAGTAAAAAAAGAATTGTACCAGAATTGTTTTGGATAGATTTGTGAAATGTTATTGTTAAATACATAACTCACCAGAGCTGTTTTTTAAACAAAATAAATAAAAAAGCAATAGGGCTGGAGTTTATAGACTGTGATGCAAATACGAGAGTAGGAGAGGAGGGGACTAGTTCAGGAGTACAACCAGCCCTCCCCTGCCCAATTTCACAGCAGGCTCTGTTGTACCCCAATGTGAAATTCAGTATCTTGGAGTTCAGCTTTTGATCACTCAGCTGAGAGATGAGCCCTGGGAGTATGGGGCAAATACAGGAGATACACATGACTCGAGGGAGAGTTTTTATCCCTAAGGGATAACTTGTTTTACAATGGCAGACAATATAATGAAACAAAACCTCTGTTCTGCTGCTCCAGGCTGGTTCCACTGGGAACAAGTGGAGCTAGGAGCTCATGAACAGCAATTGGCCCAGAGGGCAAAAGATGTAGAATATAAGTCTTTTAAACGCATACCTTAGATGTATAAATGTGGTCCGTAATTTGTCTAGAATGAAATTCTAATATACGTATATGTTCATTATATATAAATGGTTGGAGTTCTATTATACAGATAACTTTAGAGGACTATTATACATCAAAGAGATTTTAAATCAAGGCATAAATCAAGCCGATGACTTAGATTAGGAATTTGTTAATTTTCAAAATAATCAAACACACCTGAAAAATATGTAGTTCAAATTATACATGATATACGATATTGAAATCAACAAAGGCTAATTATAAAAAGACACAACTAGTGAACTTTAGCTACAAATTCTTGTAACATGGCAATATATATAGTAAAGACAAACACAAACTAATTACCTGAACATGCTAATATTAAAGTCAAAAACACATTTCAATTCAGATGTAAATTTTGAAACGTTTAACTTCTATATTTCCAAGAAAATATGATTTCAATGTGAAGTTAAGACCAATTTTTACTGTTCACCATTTGCAAAGCCCTCTCTTATTGTCCTAACAGTTAGAACCAGCAACTTATCATTTTCAGTGTCCAGACTTCCAGGCCCCCTGCCTTGCGTACGCAATCTTCAAACAAAGCATTGTGCGTTCCTTTATTTCTTTTTCTGTTGTTGTTGGGTGGGACTTCAGCTCTGCAGCTAGGAGAAATGTTTAATATTAGTACTCAAATAAATGATGATTAATCTCTTTTTGAATATAATCTCAAGAAAGAACCATTAAGGTTTACTAAGCTCAAAGCTTAATCAATGTATTAAGTTTAGCTTGCATCATAATAATGGACCAATAGTCTGTCCTAATTAAAGATACCCAAAGTTTGAAAGTACAACATAGAATAAGAGTACCTTTAATTGCTCTATAAAGATTTGTG
Organism: Lepisosteus oculatus; assembly: GCF_040954835.1. Classification (NCBI taxonomy): domain Eukaryota; kingdom Metazoa; phylum Chordata; class Actinopteri; order Semionotiformes; family Lepisosteidae; genus Lepisosteus; species Lepisosteus oculatus. The sequence goes on from NC_090709.1 coordinate 4,668,087, forward strand.
TCTCCCAGGCCCCTCTTTTGTCATTGATCTTTCCAGTTTATACCAGCGAAGTTGAATTCCATCATCAGTTCATTTGTCATAAGTCTGAAAACCAAATTCTCTGAGCTTAGATGTTTTTCAAGTGAGTTCCAGTCAATGTTTTTTTACTCAAATATTTAGGATCAAATGTACTACTGTAACCCTTATATTTTAAAAGACAGTTTTGCAGCTTTACACCTTGCAAATTCAGTGGTTAGCACATAGGTATCTATAAACTAAATTGTGTGCATATTTTAACTTGATCAAAGTAAAAATGTAATGTAAAAACATCTTAAAAATCAATAAGCAATACCTTGACAACACTGTGAACACACTCCCTCTGACATCACTGCCACCTACTCTCCAAAGTTGGTTTATTTGGAAATAATATATTTGAAATAATATTAGAAGCGTTTTTACTACTGGTTCTTCATTAATCAACTAATCAGACATACACATTACCCATGACTACTCAATGGAACGAACACATTTTTACATATTAACTGCACTTTTCTGCAGTATTTGCTCAGTCTAAGAATACAAAGTGACCATATTTCAAATTTAAATTGTAGTAATGTTTTAGAACATAGAACATTATGTAAAACACTTTATTTTGGCATTAAAAGATAAGTAATATTATACATTATAAACTAAAAATAAGTATACCAGAGATGGATCCTATTAATCAGATGTAGGCTGTGAAATTTTGACCCATCTGTAACCTAGAATACTAGTGAATATTTTCTACACCACAGAGAGAATATACAGTAATATCATACCAGCAGCAAGGACTCGCTCGTGTGTACAGAACTCATCCATTGTGCTCAGCCTCTTGATGTGGAACTGGGAGTCCAACGGTTCTGTACACCTTCCCAAACACCTCAGTTCATCTCTGATCTCCATCAGGAGACCCAATACCAACTTCTGAAACTCTGAAGTCATTCACATTTTGTGTCAACATTTGAAAGGAATTGGATCAGGATTTTCTTACACTATTGTTATATTAGCATTACTGTAGTGTTGCTAATGTGCTACATGCAATTAATAATCTTACAAATTTTAAGTTCCCACATTTGTAGTTGATTTTATGTGGTCTTCACTTTCAAACTATTTTATGTGCCATTTATTGCTTATTAAAATACTATTTTTAATCGAAATAATATTAAGTAAGATCTGTAAGTAGTATAAAGCGACACCTTTCGTCAAACTTTTTGACAGGTACCATGCCCCCTTTTTCAGCCAATGGGAGGCGGTGGTGGGCGGATGTCCAGCCCCCTTTTCAACCAATGGTGTGTTGTTATGGTCGGCTGTCCCGCCCTCCACCCGAGCCAATGGTGTGTCATTGTGGAGCAGATGTCCCGCCTTCCCCCACTGAGCAGTCCTGAGCCTCAAGGTCCAAATACCCGCCACCGCATTCCCCTCCATTTATAAATAAGTGTTTGAAAGCACGTATTGGCGACGAGGGTTGGAAGGCGATCATGTCTGCCACGGGGTTGAGCGCGCTCTATTATAACCCTAAGGAAGCGGGGAGTTACGGCAGCGTGGGGAGTCTGTTGAGGGTCGTGACTTCCCTGGGTGTGAGCGCCAGCCACGGCGGGTGTCAGACTAGTTGTCTGGCCAGCTGGCTTATACGCTGCACAAGCCGGCAGGTGTGAGCTTTAAGAGAAACGGGACGCTGGTACCTGAAATGGACCGGCAGTGGCAGGCCGACTTGGTGAACATGAGAGACTACAATGAGTTCAACGATGGTTTCTGTTACATCTTATCACATATAGACATGTTGTCTAAATATGCCTGGGCCCTGCCACTGAAAAGTCTGGAGGGGGCGTGACAAGCGCTTTCAGAAATATATTTCAAGAGGGTCATACTCCTAAAAAGCTACAAACGGGCGAGGGAAAAGAATTTCTTAACAGGACCTTCCAAAATCTTCTGAAATGTTAGAATATTGAACACTTCATTATGGCCAGCGATGTGAAGGTTACAGTGATAGAGAGGTTTAACAGAACTATTAAAACTTGGATTTTTCCACAGCGCGTTCCATTTCATGCATGAGCTGATCGATGTTGCAGTAGTACCCTCTAGGTAAGGTACATGTCCATTTAGTCTCATTGCTGATGAACAGAAAATCTTCATCTTGATCAAACGTGTTTAGCGTATGTGGATAGTGCAGCTCGACCAGACCCACTTCCCAGCTCCTGTCCAGGTCAATCACCTTTGCCAGATGCTCTGTGAAGCACGCGCTGGTGTTCTTTGGAAACATCTTTGAGGATGAATTACTGGCCAGCATAACATAGAAGACATTGAGGTTCATTTTTCAGCACCTCTATATTTCTTTGACCTCGGAAGCCTTTACCCAACTATTGAATTTATCGCTCTATCTGCGCCACTTTACCAAAATCTGTTTGTTTTTTTCACGCCCCCTGGCTGCTTTAATCTTTTGGATGCGATAGACACTCTCAGAATTGGGGTTTATTTTCTGTAGCTCTTCTGCGTAGAAGGAGCCCTTAATGTCATCGCCTGTGTAGTCCTGCAGTTTGTAATAGGGTCTTAGAGCCGGGGTCCGCTCTTTGACAATGAAAATTTCATCTGTGAAGGTCTGTTCATACCCCTTCTCAAACATTCCCTTTTATTTTGGACACCCGCACATGATCACCCACGTTAAATGAAAACTTTGACGGTTTTCACTTAAAGTGTTCACCATAGACGGTTCTCCACATTTCAAGGGAGTTATTGGTCGTTACAGAAGCCGGGGTTCGTTTAATAGTCATGTGGTAAATATGATTATAAAAGTAAATAAGATCAGACAGATCGATATATCGAAAGGTGTTTTTGTGTGTCAGGTACCTCCACATTTTTGTTTTAATAGTTTGGTTAAACCTCTCTATCACACTACTGCTCTGTGGGGGAAGGCGGGACATCCACCCTATAACAACACCATTGGTTGAAAAGGGGGCGGGACATGGGTTTTAAAGTTTTGACAGACGCTGCACACCACAGTGGGGCAGACTTGAGTTTTTCAAATAGCTCTCGGTTACCAGCGTTGGCTAGCAAGGTGCCCGGTACGTTGATTTCGGCCATTGCCCCCATGAACAGATCCCAACCTTTTAGCTTCTTACCAGCCGCAACCGATTTCTGTTGTGTGAGAGCCCTGACAAGATCAATCATGTGAGAGCCCTCAACGGGTGCCCCCTTGTACACAAATTTTCCTTTTTAATTCCAGGCTATTAACAGTTTATTGCGTGCCATAGTCTTTAACAATATCTCGGCATTTCTCTGGAACCACTGAGACGTGCTGTCTAAAATATACCCAAAGTCAGCGTCGGTCGATGACGGCTGTTGTGGTGATGCGTGTGATAGATCGGCGGGTGCATTTTCGGGTAGTACAGCAGTTAAAATCCCCTTTTCAGAAAACTCCTGGCATACTAATGTCAAATACCGTTGTAACACCCGATTATATAATCTCACTTTTTCATATTCAAGCAGATGCGAGTTCTGAAAAATCTCTCATTTAGTCATCCAACCTGCGGGTTGTTATTTTTCTCACATCGCTTTCGTTGCCGGACCGCTCTCGGAGTCGATCGTCGGTAGTCCTTCTATAAACTGAATGTATGGAAATTTCACAAGCAACTCGGCGTATAGAGGTTGCCAGCAGCTGTAACACCAGACTATGTTTTCGGGTTTACGAGTCATAACGGTATCACCGTTCTCCAAGAGTTGTTTTATAAAATTACTTTTACCGCGATTCGAGGGTCTGGACAAAATGCTTGAAAAAGGGTGTTTTAACCTGACATCCATCGTGTTAATATCTGTAGGGCAACAATGTAAAATTTTCTTGCAGCACCCGCTTGTCATACACCACCTTTTGGGTTTTCTTTAAGGTCCGGGTCTCAATGTGCCAATCCTTTTTAACACGCACGATCATCGGCTGTTGAATAGAAATGTGTTTAAATTCCCGGCACTCGGCATAAGGGTTAACGCCATAGTCAAAAACCAAGTCCCGCAGACTCTCAAAGTTAACTTTTTCACCATTATTACGCTCAATGTGAACACCTTTTACCTTTTAAACAGGCTTTCCCACCAGACAGCTTGTACCCATATGACTTGGGACCTGTTGATACAAACTTGATGTGTTGTCCAGCATCGATTTCGCTGGTCAGCTCATGATATGGCGTAAATAAGTACCTGAACAATTAATCGGGGTGGTCTGTGGTAAATTGTCTCTTTGTCCGTACTTCCCCCCACAAACTGTTCAAGGCAATTTTTGAAAGCTGTCTTTTGGCCGGATTCTTTTTAATGTTGCCGGGGTCCAGCCGGACACCCTCTTTTTCATAATATTCGCTGATATATCTTTGTTGTTTCGCAACATCTGTACACCACTCTGGAAACCCCGAGCTTCCTGTTTCCCTTTCAGATGCAGTTAGATGTAGTCTGTAAAAAGATTGTGTGAGGCCTTTTCGAAATGCCTAATTTCGTACATTTTACACACTCTATACCCCAGATCTAAGGCCATCTGTAATTCTGGGGTGCACCAGACACCAGTCAAGGCGCGATCTTCACTGTGTTCACAGGGAGTGGTCTGTTTTGTTTCACCACATGTACGACAGTGTTGACAGTTTTTTGTAAATTTTGGTTGGAAGAACTGGAACCGAAAACAGATAATCTCCAAAGTTGTTATATATTATTCGGGGGTGCCCCAGTGGGTATTTTTTAGTTTTTAGTTTTGTTCACAAACGGATACAGACTGGTGAAATCATAGTAATTATTTTTTTCACCGGGCTGCGCTGTGTAATGCAAACAAATCGCATTTGTTCTCCCCCCAAAAAGCGACTCATGCGGTTGCAGAGGCTCTGGTAACTGCGCAGCTGTTAGAAATTTACCCAAGTCTCCATTTTCAACAAGCGTGTCTCTGAACTCGTGCTCCCACGAAACACGCACGTTAAAACCTCTCATTTTGAGAAAATTAATTTTAACCATCGTCTTTCTGTACAACCAACCAAAAGTAGTGTTTGTCAGCGGATTAAAATCGTTTTCACAATAACAAACGCTACAACCGTGAAAAAAGCAACCGTTGAACTCAAAGGCAGTCGGCACTCCGTCAATTACAGCATAACCATCCACAAAATATGGGCCAACCTTGAACTCACCGGCCGTGGTTAACGCGTGTTGGATTTTAACGGGCTCTGTGTGTTCGATGTACATAAGCCATTGAATGCTGGGTGTAGAAAATCATTTTTGCTGCCGGTGGTAATTTTCATGGGGTAGCAATGCTATCGTCTCTTCCTGTAAAAACATAAGTCTGAACATGGCCATGCAGACACTAGCGCTGGTCACAAACTGAAAGGGGTCGATGCACACAACGCAGGCGGCCCCTGACTCAGTCACGCGTGTCTGTCTGGTCATATTCATGACCTCGTCCCGAAACCTGATACAGCCTTCTCTTAGAATTGCCACATCCAACTGGCAGTAACGTTTCAACTCTCTCTGTAAGTTAAACACACTTCCCCTGCATTCTTCTTACCAAACCAAAAACTCGGCTTTCTCGCTCGGCAGCATGTAGTTAACGCCGTAAAGTTCTGGCGGCGGCATCGGTCCGACATAATTTTGGTTTTCTGAAGTGTTCATCAAGTGTGGAAAATTCCCCTTAGCCCCAGGGAACCTCATGGCGGCCGGCAGTTTGCTTAATTTCATAGGTAGAACGTTTAAAGAATCGATAAATCTGATGTTCAGAGCTTTTACAGTCATACACATTATCTTGCCACCCTGATTAATTAGTTCAACGTCCATCTTTTCAGCTAACAACTGTCTGATTACTAGGTAATTGTCATATCCCTTGCCATTGTGCGATATGAACGTATGGTTTTCAAAACGTCTATCGATAAATTTACACACAAAATCCTTTAGACAAGTTTCACCATAAAATTCCCAGCTTCGTTTATTGTCAATATGAAGGGCGTGGACGTAATTTGGTATGTGTGTCCCCGTTTCTTGCATGCATTCAAAGTAGAAAAAAATGTACTTGTTTGAAATTTTGGGGTTGTCCAAAGGCGGTATGTAGCACAAATGTGTGTCTGGGGTGTCGATCACGTTGTTACAACGCGAGCACAGTTTCTCTTTACATTTGTGACTAGAGAGGTTATAAACCTCACATTTCTCACAAAAGACCCTGCGCTCACACTTACTCACACCCGTCGCCGCATTCCGCAAGTGTCTCGCCAACCCCTGAGAGCTACGACAAAAGACCTTACAGGCCGGGCAATTCTGAATTTCGGCATCAATTATGCAACACTGGGGCTCTAAACAGGTTTTACAAGCTTTAACACAGGCGTGTGCGTTCTTGTGGCTATACGCCGCATGGCAGTTAGTGCCAAAATACGCCACCCCCACAAAAGCTTTAATATTTAAAATCCCATAAAAATGATCTTCATGCAGTAGAACAAAAAGTATTTTAGAAATTTGGTGGTGTGGGCCCCGTTGTAAAATATTTCCAATCACCCTGGTCATGGTACAAAATTTTAATGACCACCTTTAAATGTTTTTCAAAAGCGGTAATGTCTGACAAACTAATTTTCCAAGTCTCTGAAAAACCCAACTCTTTGTGCATTCGTTTAGCGCCCTGTAACATTTCCCCATCGGTACAACCCTCATTCAACAAACTGTACACACACCCGGCGAAACACAGATTACCGCCCGTGTAATGTAAGTCGATAAGGTGCGCTTTTTTCTGAGCAATTACCCGGCTGTACAGAACGGATTTAAATCTTCGGCGGGCACCCCCCTGCATATTCCTAACTATCGTCACCACTAAGCGGTGGCTGTCATCGGTGAGAACCTCTGTGTGGCTCTGTAAGAGGTCCGAGATGTGGCTTAAAAAATCGGCAGCATTTAATTCTCCGGGGTGTCTCCTGCGTGAGAACAAGGGTTTGTTAAAACCACCCGCAGTCAAACGCAGCTGTACAAAATCATTCGCCCCGATGTTTGGAGAAAATTCATCCAATATTCTCTGGACTGCACCATGCACAGCGTCTATAGCCTGTACATACGAGGTTATTCTGTCGAGATTAACAAAACGAAATTCTTCATGGTGCTCTGTTGCTCTAAAATTATTATAAGACCTGTTATAACTACATATACGCTCCAGGAAAACTAAGGGGTCTCTATTCGCCCCTGCACCGCCACCAACCTGATTCAGATTGTTCAATACAACCGGTTCTCGGTTACCGACATCCTGTTCTGCTATAACAGCCTCGGGCCTTAAGTTATTTTCTACCACGGCATTCTCATTGCGTGGTTCGGGCGGCCCTTGGGAAATCTGATGCCTCTCTCTGAATCTTTGACGACACAACAAACATGCTTTTGCCAGTTTAATTCTTTTATTAATGTACAAAAGCTTGCAGTTGGCAAGCGGTCGGTCTTTTAAGCACTTTTTAGACCGCATGTTTAGTCATTTATCACCGGGGATTTGCACCAATGAAGCATGAAATATCATCATCATGGTCTGAAATCCTGAGTTTAGAGCGGCATCTTCTGTAGAAATTATATCTAAGAGGTTAGCGGTGAAAACCTGGATCTGTTTTGGAAACAAGGTCTGTACACCGGCTAAAACCGCTCTTAGACGCTCTAAAGCTCATTTTTTGGCCACCTCATTAGTGATCGCCGTTGATAGTGACTGTGTAATACCGCGCACTGAATCTAGCACATCACCCAACACAAAGTCTTTAGGCGCGTTATGATTTCTCTCCGCAGGCTTGAAACGTCTGGCTTTGGTCAGCGTCTTAACAGCCATCTCCGATGCAGTCACCACCTTAGGGTCCGACATTTCCGCCACATTTGTTTCGCCGCTCGTCGATACAGCGGCTGTGTGAAAAAATAAAAGACTTTTTATTACCACGCCAATGCTCCACATCTCAAAATCAGAAAACTACACGGTGATAAAAATAAAAGACTTTTCAACACAACAATCAATGAAATCTAAACGGTCAAAATCAGAAAACTACGATAACTATGATAAAAATGCCACACATGTGGCGCATCCTTACACAAAGGGCTGCGGGTGAATGGAACAAGTTACCCGGACATGTTGTTACACCGGTTTCCTTTACGACTGTGGTGGCGCTACTGGGTCAAGCGGCGTGGTTAACGGCCTATAGACCCGCGCACAGACCAGTCACTTTTAACTTTAAAAGCTAAGCAGTTTTAAAATAAGGTTTTTAACACTCCCAAACAGAAAACTACCCGAGGTAGGATCTTTCAGCGAATTAACATCCTAACAAAAGAAGTAACGTTTGCCGTAAGTGGATCATAACACAACTTGACCACGCTTAAATTATATTAACCTTTGCTTGTTGATTTCAGACGTTTTGAGCTCGTTGACAGTTAACGTGTTGGCGCGTCGCAGTTTATTTTTTGAAGGTCCGGGGTCTGCACGGAGTGGGAAAATACCATTAGTGAAAGAACTCAACACCGCAAATTACCAAAAAACGGTGGGGGTTTTTATTATAGACACGTTTAAATGGCTATGCTAAAAGAATGTTTTATATAATACCGACTTCTTCTCTCAGGCGATCTGATAATATGCCCCGCACCCTCTGGTATGGCGTGAACATCTGCATGTGTCTCTACAAGGTTTTGCGGTGGGATTGTAAACCCCAAACGAGGTTTTTTAAATGTGTAGCTACTTGTCCCTTCGCCCGCGTCTGTGGAATAGACACATACGAGTTTTGGTGTGGAGTATATACCCCGGTGTCTTTAAGACTCACATGGTCGTAAAGCGTTATACAAAACATTGTCGTAAATACTCACCAGTGTTGGGCTGTGCGGTAAATGGCCTTTTTACAGCTGTGGTTTTCGGGGCTAATGGAAATGAATGGATACACACAGTCACGACCACATTATGGAGCAACTCCCTGGTAATTCCATTATAATAATTCAATATTGTCTAGTATACAAATATTATACAACGTTTTGTAACTATAGCAAACATGAGACTTGCACCGTGACGTTGTAATTGTCTCGCAAAAAGCCGGATATACATACCGCTGAAATTCGTGGAGTCCTGGCCTTCGTCTACCAAGTCGAGCAGTGTTAAGTCTGTAAATAGAATATCTTCAGACTGAAATTGATCGGCGTGATCCATTCTGACGAGTTAGGCGATAACGTGAGACTGTAAGAAATGGAATGCAGCCAAAACTTCACCTGTTAAACCGCTGGTACTTATACACAAACCGATAAACTCTTCTAAGAAACCCCCCCCCCCACATAAAACCATTAATCTTCGGTATCGTTGGGTGTGCACGTACTGGGCTGTAGAAATTAAGAAACATTTTAGAAAACGTTTTAGTCCGTTATAATATTAAAATCTATATTATTTTAAGACATACAACGGTGTCTAAATTTCATAGCTGTTAAACGTGGTGAAAATGTGTCGCGGTGTCTGTGTTTGATTCACCAACAGACCGCTAAGAATATTATCAAACAAAATGTTTTTTATTAACGCTATAAGAAAATGTATCTGTTCTTTATAGGCACGTGTTCACAAACCAAGCTTGACGTTTTGAGGTTTTATTTTTTAATAATGTTAAGAACATTTTTGCGTGAAATACATGGTGTGCTTGTAAATTAGAAAACTTTACATGAATTTAAAATGTTTGTAAACTTTTCCCTAGGGGTTTCTCCCACTACTCTGCATTTCAGAGCCTTTAAGTAACCCCTACACACTGACCGTCTCCAACAACATCACAAATTATCTCTACTGGGAAACAATTTTAGAACATTAGTACCAATCCGTTAAAGTATGAAAAACAACACCCCATCATTTTTTGTCTGTTAATACCATAAAGACTTTTACGCTTGCGCTGTGTGGAAATGTATCTCAAACTTTCGAAAAAGCTGTGGCGCGAATGTGTTATTAAAAATAAACTGTCTTATTACGTTATTTTAAAAACTTTAAGACCAACCCCTGCTTGTTTAAAATTTATTTTCTGGGGAAACATCATTTGTGTTTGCGTTGCGTGTTAATACTTTAAAACTTATAAACTGATAAGTGAATATAGACCGTTATAATGTTAAAATCTATATTATTTTAAGACATACAACAATTTCTAAATTTCATAGCTGTTAAACGTGGTGTAAATGTGCCGCGGTGTCTGTGTTTGATTCACCAACAGACCGCTAAGAATATTATCAAACAAAATGTTTTTTATTAACGCTATAAGAAAATTTATCTGTTCTTTATAGGGACGTGTTCACAAAACAAGCTTGATGTTTTGAGGTTTTATTTTTTAATAATGTTAAGAACATTTTTGTGTGAAATACATGGTGTGCTTGTAAATTAAAAAACGTGAAATTTATTTTCTGGGGAAACACAACATTTGTGTTTGCGTTGCGTGTTAATACTTTAAAACTTATAAACAGATGTGTGAATACTTTTCGCGCTCGATAAATCGGGGGGGTCATCACAACCAATTGAAAAATGTCTTGTGTTATGTAGGCGTGTTACACCATTGGCGCATATTCTTAAACGCTCAGGCCTGACAGGGTCGCAGTGCGTGCTTGGAGCTGTCAGACACTGCAGAGGTGCTGAGATGGCTACTTTGTGTGAAGAAACAACGGGGTCCGCTACTCTACAAAGTGAAGAGGTAGGCGGCTAAAATATTTTTCTGATTGTGCTTGTATCGGTGCTTAGCATATGTCATTTTAATACTTGGTCTTCTTTTTAGCAAAACCCGACCCCACCCTCTACACCCTGTGACAGCGGTGGGGGTGTGACAGCTGGGGTACCAGATGTTGAAGAACTGCCGGGTGCTAGCGATGATGCCACGCTACAAATAGTAAATATTAACGAAAAACCTTAGCTCACAAGCGCGTTAAATGCTCGATATTTTAGGTACAAAGCATGTCTATTTTGTTAAGCCTTCCTTTTCTTTTTCCTCTAATAGAATAAAGAGGATGTGGACGGGTCAATCTTCAGCCTACCGGCACATGTGAATGTCTCGTGTCTATGCTTGTGTGTTCCCCCAAATGTTAATAAAGCTGATGCCTATGTCCCTAATGAGCCCGATGTTATGCCCCAGATTGTGAAAGCAGTAGTTTATTGCATCTTCAAACACTGTTTAAAGGGGGTCCTGGTTGATGACTGCCCGGCCTGTCTGATTGACCATCCCGGGCAGCGGGGTCACACATGCCTGTCTGGCGGCTACACAGATGGGTCTGAAGCCGTGACGTTTGCCGCTTTAGAAATTTATAAGTCTCTCAGTTTAGCCCGAATTTTATCGGCTGTTCTGTACACTGCACGGTGTCTGGGTTCGTACACCATTACAAATTACACTGAGCGGCGCATAAAACAGTTGCTAAAAAATATAATTGAGGACCGCTCCCCATACGAGCATGTACACACCACAGTTGAACAGCTGAATGGAAAATTAGTAGACGTGACTTTTGATGAGTTGCAAAAGAAACACTATTCTTATTTTTACAGACGCAAAAAAAAAGATCTATGTAAAATGTGAATACAGATTTCACTCTGTTTTACAGACCCGGGTGTGCCATCGTCCGAAGAATGAAGAATTTCGAATGTATACGTCTGAATTCTTACTAAGAGTGCTTTACACACTTCTCTCTACAAAGCTTGATATGCAAAACAAAGAGTTGAATGCTAATGTCCTTAAATTTGTTAAAGAGATAGATGTGTATGTCAAGAACTTGAGTGAAATTATTGCGGATCTGATGTTTTCAGATCAGAAAAGGAAGCCTGGGGGGTTCTACAGTGTGTATTCCAAAATACAGCGTGTTTTGCACAGAACCTGTGGTAACACCATCCCGCTGATTACGCAGGCAAATTGTTTGAGAACTTGTTTTTTTTGTTCATGGACCGACTTGTTTTGTACAACTCGAGTGATAAAGTTCTGTCTGCAAATATTGTAGAAGAACGAAAAAGGGCGAAACAACGCTCCAACCACAGGAATGGTAGCAGGAAGGATCATGTTATTTAATATGTCCTTTGGAGATGCCTTGTCAACGCACACAGGCTTTAGAGCTGGACAAATAATTGATAGTGCTCTTTGTAAACAATCATGAAACATGTTATTTCTAAACCAGGAAGAAAGGAGCAGACTTAAACTTTAAGAGACAGAAACAACACCTTATCACAGCTAACATTAATTAAAATGACATCACAATAAAAGAGTGGAGCCTTGAGTGAATCAAATTAATTTTCATTGGACATCTGTCTCTTCATAACTTTGTAGGTGAGAGGGAGGATTGCGGAAATGTGCCGGTGTTTCTCAGAAGTGCGTTGGTGGTATAGGTGCCTTCTAAATAATCGAGCCGGGTTTGAATCCCGGTAAGTGCATCCCCAAATCTTTTCAAGAAAATCTGTGATCTGGTAACATATCTTTTGAAACTAGCATTCAAGGTAGGATACGTGTTCTTAAATACCAAAAAACTCTATAAGGAAAAAGCAGATCTCTGTACACAAGACGGCAGTGCGATCTTAGAATTCCTGTGTTGTTGACGGATTCAGACTCCTTCTCAGAGGTCTTTGCTCGCCAAATAACTTTGCAGCTGAGGAAGAGCATCCCGGAAAATACCAAACACAACCAGCGAGCGTGTTGGTTGCTCTTGCTCTTAATGCAAGGAGCTGTTTTTTTAATCATTATTAACCAAAAACAGCAGCACAGGTAGGTCGCATTTGTGATTATGTCACTTCTCTGCTTCAGCAAGGTCAATAAAAGACTCTGAAAGCAGTAAAACAAAACTGAACTCAAAATCATATTAGGAATTCTGAGCGATATATCCATACAGGTAATCCAATAAGAATGTTGAAATATTTGAATATCATCTCTCTATATATTTCGCTGCTTTTTACCAGGAGTAAAACTATTGGATTGAAGGAATGCTAACCGCTGGGTTAAAATGTATTGTTGTTATTTGGAGAAATCTGTAAACTCGTGATCTTATATGTTTTAAAAGACAGCACAGGAAAAAAGGACAGTGCTGACTATTTTCTGGAGACAGAGCACTGATGACCTATCCGAGCTGATTGATAAAGCCCACCCAGTGAATACTCTAGCAGAACGTCAAAGAACATTCACCTCTGTATCTAAAGAAACCACAGGAACAACATCAGGAAGCACAATCAATTCCCCTTTTAATTTTTTCCTGTAAGGTATGCTATGTGAATTCATGAAGTTAATCCTCTGATCTCTTTTGAGCACGAACAAAGTATTTCTGATGGATCGCTATGTTCAGAGATAAGCTATTGCTCCTGCCAACGATTCGGCGTGAAGAATTAAAAGTTTCACAGACAAAAGCAGCTCACCACCACAGCCAATAGTAAATGTACTTGCCGGTACACTATCATGTGCACTGCCTCAAAAGTGATCTCGGCAGATGTTGTTCCCTACATAAAGCTGAATGTGCCAAAGAGAATTTCTGTTGAGAAAACAAAATGTTTTTTCTGCCTTGATGTTAAGCCTGTCTTTTAGAAAGTCTATCTCTAAACACCTCCTGCAGCCTAACAAAAAGTGCTTTTACTGATCGTATTGCAGGTCTTAAAACACTAACATCTGGCAGCGGTGGGATTCGAACCCACGCCCCCAGAGAGACTGGAGCCTAAAATCCAGCACCTTAGACCGCTTGGCCACGCTACCTTCCTCCATATCCATCTTCCTCACATTGATGGCTTGGAAAATGCCGGGGGCTTCAGCTCTTGTCGTAGGATCTAATGATATCATGACATGTGGAAGTGACTGCACCTTCACCTTCCGAGATGCTTTCAATAGCACAAATGCTACTTTCACCGGCACAAACAGCAATAACGAAAGAGGTGGGTCTCATCCTTTGTGCTGTTTGTAGGGGCGCAACTCTACATCGATCTACTGACTTGAAGAGCAAAAATCAAAATCCTCTGCTATAACTGTTGCTTTTTTCATAGTTTCTTTAAATCCTTCATTTGAACATAGATTTTGAAGGATATTGATGATAATACCACATAAATTGTGGTTTTCTTGTGATCGCCAATTTTTTTCAAATACCAGCCTTTTTTACAGTTCCTTGCGTGTTTCACAAGGTATAATAGCCCCCCTTGCATCCTCAGCTAACATATTTTACAATTACAATAGATTATACAACATGCATGTTTACATTTATATTAAAATTAAAGTAAATATACCAGAATACATACAGTGCTAACCCAATAATTCTTGTCAGGTTCTCCAACAAATCTGCATTGTTATTTTAACATGTTTCAGCTGAGGGTGCAACAGGAGTATAAATGAATTTTCCCGCCAGCCGTTCAAAGACCAAATTCCATGAGTGAACATTATTTTCTCAGAAGTTGCCGGCATTGGACTTTGCCGGTGGTAATGAATTATGTCCACAACTGTTGTAGTAGTTCCTTCTTGAAATTCGACACGTGCAAAGCACTCGTAATATCATAGGTGTTAAAGTTCGCTGAGTCTATTCGAGTCATGGTGTGTATCCCTGCCTATCATTGGGAGACGGGTAGCTTTTTTACACTCAGATTCCAATCTTCAATGCTTTGTGTGAAAGCTTACATAACTTTCATTTTCTCACATTTTCTGACGACTGTTCCAAAGGGCCACCCTGTCAATTCTGAATACTTTTCAAAAATCTGCCTGCATGTTTGATTATTGTCATTTCATTTCGAAAAAGTACAATATTGATCATAACTAAAGAAAATAATGATCACGAACAAAAAAGGGATAAAGATGCGAGTAGATCTTGAATCACAGCTGGGTGACACGGGCTTCTGTTCTGATATGGTTGTACGAGAAACAGGAGGAATCGCCAATCTCCTATAGAACATGAGTTGAATCAGGAGTGAGACATTTCGTATACTCTTGCATATGTCAACGCCTGACCTACATCGTAAAACTAAATTAAAAACTAACATTAAGTTGTCAGACATTCATTTATATACAAACAAGAGACAGACCAAGTAATAATTCTACATTAGGTCAGGTGGGTAAACCTGATATAACTAACTAATAAACCTATTAATAATTCTACATTAACGTGTCCTACACTAACGTGACCAGACTAATTGACATGGTCTGATTCAGAGCCTGTGCAGTTCGTGCTAATTACAACAAGGACAGTTCTGATCCCTCATCACCGAACTGAGCACAAGTTCAGCTGTTCTCCAGTTTTGTTACGCCTGGTTTTTCATTGCAATTGAGTTCAGAGCTGGAGCTGATCTCCAGACGGTACAGTGTTTTGGGTAAGTTGTCGAAATTCGCATGAGGCTGCAGACAACTTACCCAAAGTGTTTTCTATAGCTTTCAGGTGCAGTTCATTTATATAAAAGAATGTAAGTGGTATAAACTCAACAAGCCAGACGGCAGTCGAACCTATAATTTTCTGACGCGAGGCCTGACGCGTTACTCATTACGTCACTGACCCTGCTATTGAAGGGCTAAAAAAACACGTTTTCTACATTTTTGTCTGTTTAAAAATCACTCTAAAAAAGACAAAGGGTTTGTGTGTCGCGCTAAAATTCCGCTTCATTTCGAACGCAAATAAAAACCGTTTTGTTCCAAGAAATCATACATTTGTCACATCCTTCATACTATACTTCTCTCTTGTATTAGTAAAGCATTTTGATTTAAACTGAACAATATATGAATGGTTTCATCTATACACTTACACATAATAAGTATACGAATAAATACTCGGAAGAAGCCGCAGCTCAGGTATTAGAGAGATTTAAAATCAGATCGGAGGATTTAGAGTCCAGAGTGCAAACCAACAGCTGACACAGGTCTTTTATAGAACCGTTTTGATTTCCTCTACTTTGTCCCCGTGACGTCATTCTCCTGCTCGCAGCGGAGCCCGACGCATGTCTGGTTTTTGTCGCTGGGCGCACACCCTGCGGTCCATGCGGGTCCTAATACCCCAGTACAATGACGGGGACACTAAACTGTAAACAGGTGCCGTCCTTAGGCTGAGACGCAAAACCGAGGTCCTGACTCTCTGTGATCATTCAGGAGAATGGTGGTGGTGGAGGGGAGTCCCCATTACCTGTAAAGCGCATTGAGTGGAGTATCCAGAACAGCGCTATATAAGTGTAAGCAATAATGATTATTATAATTATAATGTAAAATGCAATAAAAAAAATCAAACTTTGATTCAAAATAGATTAATGGAAAAACTGATAAACCTAATGCTTTTTTCAGGGCTATATCTACTTTTTTTTTAAAAAAGCGAAGTCTGTCGTGATTGTGAAAGTTAGAGAATGTGTTCCAGCGGGTGCCTTCATATCATGAGCGTCAGTCTCGCCCGTAGCTGCGAGAAGGTTAAAAGCGCACAAGTGATCTGTAGACGATGTTCGGGGAAGAAATAATTCTGTTTTCAGCACAGGGAGTGAGAATGAGCTCAGCCCGGCTCCCAGCAGAATCCATTCTGGTTTGGTTACTGTTAGACTGTGCGTCTGAGGCTCTTTGGATCGCAACTTAAAAAAAACAATTGCTCACATCGTGTGACTTTCACGACAGGAAGGAAAGATATCACTTTAAAAAATCAGAACTGAAGATTTGGATCCTGGGCCTCAACTTAAAAATAAACAGAGTTTAACGACAGGAAATTGATTCCAGTTGTCAGATCACGTATACGCATACCTTAGCTTTGTGCAACAATCTGAAACTTTCAGGTACCATAAATAATATTATTGCTAAACATATGCCATTCTAATCTGCAAGCGACCAGAATATAGAATACAAATTTTTGTATAAAAATGCATTAAGTCCTGTTCTACAGCTGCATGCTTTGGAAGCACTGGCCTACCTGTATCAAAATATCAGATTGTGTTTCTGCAACATTTCATGCACAGTACGCCATTTTTATCTAAAACAGTCACAACGAGGGCTTTACACGCAGTGTGGGGTATTTTCCCCTTTTATATTTTTGCCACTTTATATCGAACCTGTTATACTACCAGAAGTGCACAGTAGCTTGTACTTAATAAAAATGTACAATTCACCGCTGGTATAAACAGATGTGTGTCGTGTTTGCCTTTGTAAGCATTTGTTTAAAAAATAAGTTCACAATACGATAAAAACACAGAAAGCACAAACTTTATAATACAACGATACAAAATCAATACCAAACCATTGTGCCAATTAAGCCAGCGATCTAAGGATTCCTTGCTGATTCCACTATACTCCTCCGCTATACCAACTTAGCTACCGAAGAGATGTCAGAGATTGCTCTCAGGCACATACTGCCCAATGAAGTGAAATGTTGGATGATTTAAATCTCACTTCGACATCAAGTTTCCAACTCGTTTCCTTAGTCTTGTTTACCTTGAATTTAAGCCATGAACCAGGATTCTACTGTATAAACTTCCAGGGATATTACAAAATGTTTGATGGGGCATCAATCATTCCAGGCGGAAATTGACTTATTTTTTTCTCGAGGGATCATATTAAACATTTCATTAGTATCAAGAGGAGGATCACCATGAGACACAAAACAAACAGTTTCTTTCTGTCTTTATTAGAAAGTAGCGTTTGTGCTACATTAATAATATTTTTGTGGAAATAAAGAAGTTGTAAATTTTAAAATTTATATTTGAATCGAAATGTGGTTTTGAGTTAAATATTAGCGTGTTCATATAATTAGTTTGTTTGTCATTACTATATATATATATTGCCATGTTACTAGAATTTGTAACTGAAGTTTACTAGTTGTGTTTTTTATGATGATGAGACATTTGTTGATTACAATATTGTATATAATGTATAATTTGAACTACATATTTTTCAGGTGTGAATAATTGTATATTTTAAGAATAAATTTCTAAAACAAATCATTGTCTTTATTTACTAGTTTCTACACCTATAAAAATCTTTCTTTGATGTATAATATACCTTTAACTATATATGTATAATAGTCCTCTAAATTCATCCGTATAATAGAACTCCAACCATTTATGTATAATAAACATATAATCATTGATGTCTAATTGACGGATAATGATATACGTGAAGTGGAACATAAAACACTTATATATATATTATTGATGGAAAATATATATATATAATTTATCTGTATTCGACACTACGGTATTAAATAAAGCACGTTGTGTAATGTGTCGGCTGTCTTAGCATATCTTAAGCAGCTCCAACAAAGACAGCTACACATCAAAAGACAGGACTTGGGACAGGACAAACTGGTCAACTCATGCTACATATCAAAGGACAGGACTTAACTGATCAACTCATGCTACATATCAAAGGACAGCTACACATCAAAGGACAGGACTTAACTGGTCTACTCATGCTACATATCAAAGGACAGGACTCGGGACAGAACCAACTGGTCAACTCATGCTACATATCAAAAGGGCAAGACGAATACACATGAAGCAGTAAAACAAAACATCTTCCTGAGATCACACTGTATATAAGAGCTGGGAAACCCAGTGTTGTCTGTTCTGCGGGGCAGACCCAACGCGCGTTGATGTCATTATTGAGCTCAATAAAACAACTGAATCCACAAAGACTGTGTCCTGCTCCTTGGATGAAGGATTTCCCACAACGTACGTATATTAGAATTTCATTCTAGACCAGTTACGGAGCACATTTACACATCTAAGGTATGTGTGTGATAGTCGTATATTCTACATCTTTTGCCCACTGGGATGTGCCGATTTTAATTTAGCAAACCAAGATACACATTTTCTAATGCAGCCTTAATTACAAGACAGTTTGTTTCTCGAAAGCGTGTTATGTAAAAAAAGAGAAAAACGAAAATATATGGATGACAATCTTTCAAAGCTGAAGATTTTACTTTTGAAAAATTGACATTTTATGTATGCAGATGCATTCGCTGGTTTTAGAACTTTGCTGTACTTCCTGAATCATTTTCAGGGTTAAAAAGTGGGTGTAGATTTTTCTTTCAAGCTAGGACGCGAGTGTGTACATGTGTTTGATTTTCGTTTCACTGATTCATTTGCCTCGGAAAGCAAAAGGTTTGGTTCTCAACGATATTGAAGACACGCCCATGTAGAGCAGCGTGTGATGATTTGTACTATAAAACACCAAGTGCTCAAAGTGACGTCTGCGATTACCGTTTAGACTTAACGGTCATCTCGGGCACACTTTTAGAAAGCAAAGATACAGATGCAGCCATTCAAAATGGGTGAGGTATTTCGCGGCATACCCCGGTGGACGTGTCGCAGTATCACGCGGTATCACGCAGTTAACGTGTGTCACGTGGTTAACTATCCGGCGTCGCCTTGTAAAACCGCCAGGGGGAGCTTAACCTCTCATGTACAGCATTTGAGCCTTTAATTTTGAACTGTGTATTACAGCATGTTAATCATCAGTCATTAAAATGTTGGTATATTTTATGAAAGCAAGATTGCTCAGTTGGACAAAAGTACACAACCTACCTTTATCAGAAATATTTATGCATCAAAGCCTTTACTGAAGATATTACTAATAGTATTAATAATGGATGACTTTGGACAAGCTGTATACTCAAAGTATAATTTCTTTAGCACATTTGTACAAGCACTTGGAATCTGTCCAAGCCATACTTTGTCAGGCATTTTGTTTTACTTCAACGGGCATAAAAACTTCCTTGCTTTTAACAGGGCGTTTCATAATTTCTAACTACGAAAATGATTTAAAATGCGACACCTATCATTCAACTAGAGCTTAAAATATCACAAGGATCCTCAAGAGCACAGCAAAGAGTGTATTAAAAGACACTTGTATTTATCAACGCTTTCTTTTCCGTATACCAGATTTTATGGAACCACTTCAGAGGGGTGTCAGCCTGTCAGATTCCAGGAATCGGCACTTTAAAGGAAAAATACACACCGGTATTCCATTTCTCCCTAACGATTTTAAGCATCGAAGTATTTAACTGCCATGTGAAATAGCGTGTGAAAAAGTGGTAGTTTTAAGCTTTTCTGCTAATATAATATGGAATCATGTATGTAAAGAATTTAATAATGGTATTCATGTGCTGCGACAGGGCTGTGTAGGGCTGTTTCGCCTGCCTGTTCATGCAAGCTGTCTTGTAGCCTACTGGTCTAGGTGTGTGACTACCAACTGACAGGTTGTGTGTTTGAATCCAGCTGGTGCTGGACTTTTCTTTTAATAAACATTTCTTCGAAAAAATAGAATAGCGATATTATGGACAATCAATTGACTTTTATATTTCAAAATATTGCAACATGATCGATATTTGCGATATTTTGAACATATCTTCCCTTCTGACAGCGGTTCCTGCTTCTATTGTGTGTGTGTGTGCAACAGAGTAAATTTTTATAGAGAAATGGAGGCTGGACAGTATGCGTTACAATATAAACATTTATATTGATTTAAATCGTGTTCTGATTTAAATTATGTGTTTTTTAATCATAATCAGGCTAATGCATTTCTACATTTTCTGACAGTTTGTGTTTAAATTGAGTGTAAGGTAATTTATGCTTCTAAAGTCATGGTCAGTATTTATTATTGTACCGTGCTGTAAACGTTTTCTGTGCCTAGTCACATTATTTTATAGCGTTTTTATTGCGTTATTAAATCCGGTGGCGCTGTGTGTTAGTTTCCTGACTCCCATTATTTAAACTGCGACACTGATCATTCATCTCTAAATAAACTTTATTTTATATAGCGTTATAAGCGAATAGGTAATTAGATTGCTCATAAACCTAATCGCTTTTTCTACATAAACACAGCGTGATTGCTCTCTGAAAATGCTTTTCCTTTATTTTTAAAGTAGGCTCAGATTTCAACTATAGATCGTATTATTATAAACTTTCTTGGAAAAATGTATTTTATGTAAACCATGTTTGATATTAATTTATTTAGGGCTAAAATACATTCATTGTCTTCCAATCGAGTCGAGTTGACATTGGAAGCCTGCCACACCCGGACTGTTAAACCAACGCATTAGCACGTCAAAGCCCATTGAGCCAGTATTGGCTTTAGTATTCCCCCCTTCTCCCCTCAATTCAATTCAATTCAAGGTGTTTTATTTGCATGACAGATGGGTACAAGCAGTGTTGGGTATGTATATTGTAACGCTTACGGCAGACAGGCACTGTGTAAGAGCCGACGCACCAGAGCAGCGCACCGAGGGAGCATCTGCATTTATAACTTAGTTTTTAAAATTAGTCAAGCAATATGAAGGATCTCCTTTTACTTAGTGCCTGAGCATACTGCAACGCGTGTGAAGTCCATAAACGATATTAATTTTGGAACTTAAACATACAGTATATGGCTGGTCTCGGTACTTTAAAGAAAACATACACACCAGTATTCCATTTCTCCCTAAACATTTTAAGCATTGAAGTCTTTAACTAACGCGATACCGGAGTCAACAAGCATACTTTTAGAATTTGATTAAAAGGGAATATAATATGGAATCACGTATCTCAAGAATTTAAAGACCAGACAATCGCAAACTCGTTTTCAATAAAATTATTTTATTCATTCAGCAGTTTGTGAGAGGGACATCCAGCAGGGAGAGACACACACACCGGTTTTCATTGACAAAATTGTTTTTTTTCAATTCCTCTTGTCTAATAGGAATGTTTTGTTTGTGGACAGACTGTTAGACAAGAGGAAAAGACCGCCTCCTCCTACGAAGCATTTCGTTGATCCGATCACTAATTATTTTCCAGTCGTACGCAGCAAGGGTTGAGAATCTCCGATTCACCATCGTACTAATGGTTTCCCGGAGATTGCAAGGCAAGGCACTTTTGCCTCTGGACCCATCGAAATTTACAGACGTGGTCCACCCCCAGTAAATTTCAAAAGTCACAAGATTTCGAAACACGAGGGCTGCGTAGCAGTTGGCTCTTGCTTTGCCGTCTATGCCGATGCACTGCAAGTACAACCCCCCCTTACAACCCCCCGATTAAAAAATAAATAAAAATTTGAATCTCCTGCGGAACACATTCCATAAGAATCAGCGGTTCTACAACATATATCGCCTTTAAAGGTGGCTTCTCAAAACGCTTTACAGGATAAAAACAACCAGAACAGCAGCAACAACAATATTGTATTTCATTGCACTTTGAAAACCAAGTAATAACTTAACTCAGTACGTGCAAAATTTTTGTATGTTGCTGTCGTGAATGCCTGCGTACCCATAAGTATCTTATTTGCCTTGAGTCCTGTCTACAGTATATTTGTCCCCCTATCTCCCTCAATTCAATTCAATTCAAGGTGTTTTATTTGCATGACAGATGGGTACAATTCTTGTTGGGAATGTATACTTTGATATTTACACCCGGCGCGGCACCGAGGGAGCGTCTGCATTTATAACTTAGTTTTTAAAATTAGTCAAGCAATATGAAGCATCTCCTTTAACTTTTAAGTCCCTTACTGTATTTTTGTATTATATTCCCTATTAATCAAACTCTAAGAGTATGTATCGGCTTGTCAGTCAGGTCTTTTTTTCTCTATTTCAATTGTCGTTTACACATGCACGACTTTAAAAGCTAGCAAGACAGGTTTCGATTCACATTAGCTGGCGAGCCTTGTTAAAAAAAACAATGATAATGTAACATGTCACTGTTTGTTCATGAACAAAGTTATACTGAGATTTCTTTAGATACGCAATTAAAAAATAAATAAAAATTTGAATCTCCTGCGGAACACATTCCATAAGAATCAGCGGTTCTACAACATATATCGCATATAAACGCTTTACGGGATAAAAACAACCAGAACAGCAGCAACAACAATATTGTATTTCATTGCACTTTGAAAATTGCATTTGAGCACGGTTTTTGATTTTTTTTAAATTGCATTTTGGGCGCTGACAGCACATACAAGGGTTAATGAACTGCGCACCTCACCGTACCAGGCCACCACTGCGTCACACCACACAGCTGCCAGCGCACTTCACCATGCCAGGCCACCACTGTGTCACACCACACAGCTGCCAGCGCACTTCACCGTGCCAGGCCACCACTGTGTCACACCACACAGCTGCCAGCGCACCTCACGGTGCCAGGCCACCACTGCATCACCCACCTGCCAGCGCACTTCACCGTGCCAGGCCATCACTGCATTACACAGCTGCCAGCGCACTTCACCGTGCCAGGCCACAACTGCGCCACACCACACAGCTGTCAGCGCACCTCACCATGCCAGGTCTCCACTGAATCACACAGCTGCCAGCGCACCTCACCGTGCCAGGCCACCACTGCGTCACAACACACAGCTGCCAGTGCACCTCTACATACCCGACCACCACTGCATCACACAGCTGCCAGCGCACCTCACCGTGCCAGGCCACCACTGCGTCACATTGCTGCA
Organism: Lepisosteus oculatus; assembly: GCF_040954835.1. Classification (NCBI taxonomy): domain Eukaryota; kingdom Metazoa; phylum Chordata; class Actinopteri; order Semionotiformes; family Lepisosteidae; genus Lepisosteus; species Lepisosteus oculatus. The sequence continues at coordinate 4,691,408 of NC_090709.1, forward strand.
AGCGCACCTCACCATGCCAGGCCACCACTGCATCATACAGCTGCCAGGGCACCTCACCGTGCCAGGCCACCACTGTGTCACACCACACAGCTGCCAGCGCACTTCACCGTGCCAGGCCACCACTGCGTCACACCACACAGCTGCCAGCGCACCTCACGGTGCCAGGCCACCACTGCATCACCCACCTGCCAGCGCACTTCACCGTGCCAGGCCACCACTGCATCACACAGCTGCCAGCGCACTTCACCGTGCCAGGCCACAACTGCGCCACACCACACAGCTGTCAGCGCACCTCACCGTGCCAGGCCACCACTGCATCACACAGCTGCCGGCGCACCTCACCGTGCCAGGCCACCACTGCGTCACAACACACAGCTGCCAGTGCACCTCTACATACCCGACCACCACTGCATCACACAGCTGCCAGCGCACTTCACCGTGCCAGGCCACCACTGCGTCACATAGCTGCAAGCGCACCTCACCGTGCCAGGCCACCACTGCATCATACAGCTGCCAGGGCACCTCACCGTGTCAGGCCACCACTGAGTCACACATATTTCAGCGCCATATATTTCATGGATATTATGGAATATAATGGATGGATATCTTAGTTATCTTTCTAGTTCACAGGTTTGCATGCATAATTTAATTTTGAAAGCCACTGAGACATCAGGTACTACTGTTGTATTTATGAAAAAGAAACAAAACAAAAAACATACTAACAACTGTGCCATCTTACTCCTTAGATATTACATTTTATTATTCATAAACAGTTAACATTGTTAGCAAAATATTTTGAATTATATTTAACCCTATTTTTTCTTTAGTTTTGTATTTAACTTATTATATGATAGTCAGACTTAATGTATATTTGAACAATGAAAATATATTTTTACAAGATTTTACATTAAGCACTTAAAATTAATATGGTTAATAATAGTAAACTGTAACATGCTGTAACAAGATCGGTTAAACTGCGAAGAAAATGCTTCCAGAGAAAAGTTTCAGGTGTGAAGAACATAGATCTCCAATGCAATTTCAACCAAACCTGTTCCCACACACCCTGCCCCCACTACCATTAGAATATACACAAACATTTTAGCATTTCATTCTGAGCAGAAGACCCTCACACCTGAAGAGTGCTGGCTGTGACGAATTAAACCGGTTTTACAGGTTTCAATCACAGACCATGTGACATGGGAGTCAGTAAACTAACACACAGCGCCACCGGATTTGATAACGCTATAAAAACGCTATAAAATAATGTGACTTGGCACAGAACAAGTTTACAGCACAGTACAAAAATAAATGCTGACCATGACTTTAGAAGCATAAATTGCCTTACACTCAATTTAAACACAAGCTGTCTTTAGCCCTCTAAGCTGGTTCATACAGAAATGTAGAGATCCAGGCTCAGAACACACAGCTTCATTAGCGAATACATATGCAGGACAACTAGAGAAGACGTTTTACAGAGGATGGATTTTTAGAAACATCCCATCAGTGACATCACTGAAGTCAACTCCTAGGTACTGTAACTGTCGTGTGGATAGTTTCACAAGAATCAGACAAAGGTTTAAGCATCGCTTGTTCTAGATAAAACTGCAAAAAAAAAACAACAACCAATAATGTACTTCTTTGCGGCTCTGTTTGCCCAAATCATATATTCACAACATGAAATCTAGAAAATAATATTACGTAACCAAAATCCGCAATATGGAAACAGAACCTGTGTAATTGTTGATAGATGATGTACTCGTAACATTTTTTCAAGACAAACTACAACATTTAAAAAATGACTTGTATGTACTTGATATCTCTAATCAATCCACGGGTCCCAGCACAAAACGAAAGTAAAACGCATACCGTTTCGCGCTTCTGATTAGTTGCTCAAAAGTAATTTGACCGTATGAATTGCATAATATAAACCTAGAAACATATACGTGAGCAGTACTTAAGCACTGTAGTATCGGTGTTAAGAAATACCTCTCAAATACTGTAAATCAAGTTAAAAATATCTCAAGACCGATTCTGGTCATAATGAAACCATGTTTCGTGTATGTTTTCTTTTTCATCTTGAAATAACTCATTTCTAAATACCTTTAAAAAATTAGATATGAATATTCAATACTTAAACGTATTGAAACCATGTTTCGTGTATGTTTTCTTTTTCATCTTGAAATAACTCATTTCTAAATACCTTTAAAAAATTATATATGAATATGCAATACTTAAACAGGCACAGTTAAGACATTAAATATACATATACATACTGAATACAGTACAGTTTGCATATGGTAATATGTTTATGTTACGCGATTAAAAAATAGATAAATAAAAATGAAAAGTCCAGCACTAGCTGGATTCGAACACACAACCTGCTAGTTGGTAGTCACGCACCTAGACCAGTAGGCTACAAGACAGCTCGCATGAACAGGCAGGCGAAACAGCCCTACACAGCCCTGTCGCAGTACACGAATTCTTTAGATACGCGATTCCGTATTATATTAGCAGAAAAGCTTAAAACTACCACTTTTTCACACGCTATTTCACATGCTAGTTAAATACTTCGATGCTTTAAATCGTTAGGGAGAAATGGAATACCGGTGTGTATTTTTCCTTTAAAGTGCCGATTCCTGGAATCTGACAGGCTGACACCCCTCTGAAGTGGTTCCATAAAATCTGGTATACGGAAAAGAAAGCGTTGATAAATAGGTGTCTTTTAATACACTCTTTGCTGTGCTCTTGAGGATCCTTGTGATATTTTAAGCTCTAGTTGAATGATAGGTGTCGCATTTTAAATCATTTTCGTAGTTAGAAATTATGAAACGCCCTGTTAAAAGCAAGGAAGTTTTTATGCCCGTTGAAGTAAAAAAAAATGCCTGACAAAGTATGGCTTAGACAGATTCCAAGTGCTTGTACAAATGTGCTAAAGAAATTATACTTTGAGTATACAGCTTGTCCAAAGTCATCCATTATTAATACTATTAGTAATATCTTCAGTAAAGGCTTTGATGCATAAATATTTCTGATAAAGGTAGGTTGTGTACTTTTGTCCAACTGAGCAATCTTGCTTTCATAAAATATACCAACATTTTAATGACTGATGATTAACATGCTGTAATACACAGTTCAAAATTAAAGGCTCAAATGCTGTACATGAGAGGTTAAGCTCCCCCTGGCAGTTTTACAAGGCGACACCGGATAGTTAGTCACGTGACACACGTGAACTGCGTGATACCCCGGTGGGCGTGTCGCGGTATGCCGCGAAATACCTCACCCATTTTGAATGGCTGCATCTGTAGTCTTATTAATATTTCAGTTGAATATTTTCTTCTGTAGAAATACTAGTCTCGATTTACAATTTTTGGACATTGTGCATCTTAAATAATTTTATTAGTTTCGGTTTTGGAAAATCGCGCCTAGAAGCTACCAAAACTGGTAATGTTCACAAGATGTGTAATGCAATAGCAGCCTTCTGGGTGGAAAACAAAAAGTATTTCTTGGTATGAATCCTAGCTCATTTATAGGCGGCATTCTAGGACTTCTCGCTTCAGAAATCCTGTCAACGCATCGTACGTTTCTACTCCATCAATATCAGCAGTGTTATCACTACCAAACGCTAAGAATAGATCCTGGCAATACTTCATGAGATCTTCTTTGGAAAATTGTTTATTTTATTTTTTAAAAATATTTTCAATACCATCCAAAAAGTTGAAAGTTTCAATTGCATGCAACTGATGAGATCTCTCTTTGATGGAAGTTATAAGTACATCCAAAACACGTTTCTTGTGGATCCAGAAGAGGATCATTATGAGGCTCAAAACATGCCTGTCTCTTCTTTTTTTGAGGACGAATTGATTATTGAGGTGTAATCATTGGTTCAAAACCCAAACATCTGCTATTGCTGTTGTTTCTTTGATAGTTTCTTCAAATCCTTCAATTGATCTTCGATATCGAGGGATAATATCATACAAGTTGTGGTTTTCTTTTAATCACCAATTTTATTAAAATTTCACCTTCTTTTACAGATGTCTTGCATGTATCACAAGATATAACAGTCCCCTTGCGTCCTCAGGTAAAATGTTTTAAAAAGTACAACAAAAGTACAATATACTAAACAGCATTTATGGTTACATGTATATTAAAATGAAGGTACATATACAGAGATATTAAAATACAATTGTACAGTCCAAACCTAATAATGCTTGTGAAGTTCTCCACCAAATCTGCACTGTAATTTTGAAGTATGATAGCTGAGAATGCAAGGTGAGTATGAAATTCAAATTAATTTCTTGGAAGCTGCTGATGTTGGTCGTTATTGAGCATTCCAGATCATATTCACTTAAGTACTAAATTGATTACTTCTTGTAGCTTTAAACGAGCACAATATTTGCATTTCTTGCAAATATCAAGATGTTTTAGGTGTCACTGAGAACAATAATCCAGTTTGAGCAGATATTATGCTTACATGGGAATCACAAGACGTGCTCCTCTAGGTGGGCTTGAACTACCAATCTTCCGCTTAAGAGAAAGAGTAACAAGAACCAATGTTTTGCCAAGTAATTTGAAGACCTAGATAAAGAAACGTGGTGCAGAATGAAGAAGCACGGACAGGGTTTGAACCCTCATAGCCAAGATGTCCACCTACTATACGATGTTAATGGAGGCATACATGTTTCCATGGGATATTTACTCCTGCTTCCAAACCAATATGCCGCAGCGATATCTGATACTGTCACTGGTTGTGAGCCATGTGTTTCAGCTGTCAGCCTACTATACCATGTTCAACCAACGCTAGAAATATTACTGTTGTAGTAGAGGAGCAAGAGAGGTGCAGTCGGTAGAGCTGGTGACCCTTAAGTTCAGAATTGTGGATTCAAGGTTTGTTTGTGTCCTTTCTGATCCCTCTATTTTTTTAGTAGGACAGTGCAAGCAAGACGTGGTAGGGTACAGTGACAACCCAATGTCTTATGAGCTTTGTGTAATTCAGCTTTCTTACCACTTTGGGGCTCGATTCAGATATCGCTGTGAAAGTAAGGGGCAAGCAAAGGCTTTCCTAAATCGAGGGTGATCTGCTCACGAGTAAGTATAAACACATGAGCGTTTACTGTTTGAAGACCGCACTTTGTCAAAATACTGCTTTTTCTTAATTTCACATTATGGTATTTAGATGGGGCAAAGTAGTGTAGCCCTTGTACAACTTTGATTAGCGTTTGTTATTCGGTTTTGAGGTTTGAGGAGCGTAATGCAAATCGAGCTGGTGAATAGAAAATGAAACAGGAATCACTTCTTGGGCTAAGAAATCCAAGAAGCATGAAAACCCATGGATTTTAACAGTACAGAACACTCACAAATCGCAGTGTTGCTGCTTTTATATTTCGGTCTTTGACTTTTGAATGCATACCTTACCGGAAATCTTTCTTCACTTACAGACAGCTCAAAATGTTCTTAAGGCAGAAATCGGAGCCCATCTAAAAGTTCCTTTCTGCTAATCACATTTAAGTATTGACGAAGCATTTTCCTGCCCATCATGTTCTTGAAAAGCGGTTTCTCTGTTTTCCTCCTATTGTCATTGTCAGCACAATAAGACAGGAACAATGCACAAAAAAATAAAAAAGTAGCTGTCAGAAGTGGGATTTAATCCCATGTTTCCATTCGGAGACCAGAACACCCACCCAAGATGAAAGACATCAGTTCTCAAGTCTGATACCTTAGACCACTCAGCCAACCTGACAAGCAATGACAAAAGCTGTGCTGAATTCACCAGTAGTTCACTAAACTGGGTTTCTTCCTTGAACAGATTTGCTTGTCTACAGAGTAAATTGCAAAGTCCAGGTGTGCAAAGCTCATGGAGACTTATTCACAAACACTTACTGCTGTAATAAATGCAAAAGGATCTTCCACAAAGTATTAGTTGGGGGGGTTCACATTTATGCAACCAGGGTGTTGTAGGTTTATTAGTTTCAATTATTTTTCCAAAATTTTTCTCTTGAATTTTGTTGGTTGCAAGGTCACATTAAGGATGAAAAGACATCTGACATGATTTATCTTGATTTCTGGGTTAACATCACAAAAACCTGCAATTTCAATAAGGGTGTGTAGACTTTTTATATCCACTGTACAGTCACTTCCTTTGTTAAGCGCCATGGGGCAACCTAGTTATTGTGAAAGGCGCTATATAAAGAATTAATTTAATTTAATTAATCCAGAGCATCAAGGCAATTTACAAAACATGCATAGAAAAGTAGAGTATAAATGTGTAAAACTGTAGTTTCTGAAGTAACTGCTTGGATAATCCAACTGCCACTGTTGTTACTGCTTCTGCTGCTAATACTACTACTGTTACTACTACTACCACCATGACTTCAGATTCTAATACTTATTCTGATACTAATATCCTGACCAGGTCTAGTGCAAGTGTTCACATTACTCCTATCCTGAAGTCCTTGCACTGGCTTCCGGTCAAATTCCGCATAGACTTTAAAATCCTCATGCTCACCTATAAGGCTTTACATGGCCTGGCACCTCAATACCTGTCTGAACTTTTATCGCCCTACTCCCCACCTCGCAACCTCCGCTCTTCAAATTCTGCCCTCCTTACTGTCCCCCAAGCCCGTCTACATTGTATGGGCGACAGGGTTTTCTCCTGCTATGCCCCCAAGCTCTGGAACTCTTTGCCCAAGGATATTAGAGAGTCACCTTCTCCAAACTCCTTCAAATCTAGACTCAAAACCTTCTTCTTCAGAAAAGCCTTTACTTAACTGGTTACATTCTTCACCCCTCTGCTCTTCTTAATACCACCTTCCACGGTGTCCTCTATTGTTATTGTTGTATTGTTGTAATTATAATTGTGTCCTATCTTGTGAAATCTTCTTATTTATTGTTGTAGTCTTCTTATTTATTGTTATTGTCATCCTGTAAAGCACTTTGAGAAGCCACCTTTAAAGGCGCTATATAAAATAAAGTTTATTATTATTATTATTATTATTATTATTATTATTATAATACTCCTGCTACTACTACTGCTGTCATTACTAGTAATAGTGATAAAAACAGGGCACTCACAGATCTGTGGATGTGGGTCTGGACTCTAGAAAGTGATTCCATTCGCAAACAGCTCTGGACCTCAACACCTGTTGATGGGTCACTTCTGTCAGACACACCAGTGGAGCCCAAGCCCACCTAAACACACACTCACACACACTGACAGATATACACCCACACACTCACACACATTATCACACACTGACAGACACATCCAAACACTCACACACAGACTCACAGACACACACATAGACACTACGAATACTTATAGACACACATCCACACACTCACAAACACAAATTCACACACTGACAGACACCACACACTCCTCACAAACACCACACACTCACAAACACATACGCTCATAACTACAAATACACTATAAATAACACTAATACAAATAACAATTATATCGCAACAGTAACACTATCACTAAGACTTACACTATCATCATCACTAACACTGACACAAAATACTACTACACTTATAATACTAATAATAACAGTAATGCTATCACTAAAACTAACATGACTACTAGTGTAAATAATCTAACCTTATCTCTATAATTATCACTAATATTAACAGGAATACTAGCATTAAAACAATCAGTAGCACTATCATCATTAATACTCACATGAACACTAGCATTAATTTTAAAACTACCGACTGTACTCACACTAATATTAACATGAAGACAATATTAGTATTAGTTGCTATCCGTGACGTCACACCGCTCTTTGTGACGAAGGCGAGACACCTAACAGTGCACAGTGACGTGGCGCCTGTCGCCGTGGTTACCATACGTATGATTTGTAAACAGTGGAAAAATGCATTTAAGCTTTTACTTACACAAATTTATCAACTTGGAATAAAGTTTTTAAGTATTTATCAACTTGGAATATAATTTTAAGCTCTAGCATACAATTCCTAAACAATCATTTGAATAATAATTATTTAATTTTGGATTGAACATTATTAACACTAAGGCGCTATTGAAATTGATCGATACAGGCTGTATTGACTGTTTTCTAGATATTTAAAACAGGGTCAAAACGGAAAAAGAATCAGTACTCACCAATCAGTGAAGTTAATCGATTATTCTATGGTTCTTCAGTTGAATTAATTGGTTGTCGATAGATAAGTGATCAATAAGTCTCCTCCGTGCGCTCCGCGCGCCTCCCGCGGTCTCGCTCTCTGATCCCGGCGCTCTGGCTGGTGTCTGTGACGCCACAGCGCTCTTTCTGACAGAGCAGAGCGCGTCTCCGCTGTAGGAGACTCCTGTCCGGAGCCCGGGGGGCTTTTCATACACATATAACATCTCCAAAAATAAAGGCGATTCATAACACCTGGAAATGGAAAGCGACAAACCGAGGAATAACATTTATGAAACAAAAAAAATAGTTTACTTCGCAGACTAATGCGTTGTATAGCATACTCCCGTAGAGCAGAAGAGAAAGGGCACAAGTCCCTGTAATAAGCGCTTTTAATCTCCACAGAATAGAAGCAAGGAGGATCAGACTCCTGATCCTGGAGGTTGAAGAGCATCTCCTGGTTTTATTTCCACTCTCAGTTCCTCAGCCAGTTTGATGATTTAATTAACTGTATAACTGTTATTAGACTCTGTTTAACTGTATATTTATAAGACTCCGTGAGAGCCGTGTAGGAGACGATGAATCCCAGGGCTGGTGTGGAATAACACACAGACAGGTCTTCTGTGTGATCTGAGTCCTGCTGCTCAGAGCTACAGTCTGGTCAACTGGTCACTATTGTAGACAGGACCATCAGTCTGCTGCTGCTGATAATCATATTACACTGATAAGAGTAGCAATACTGCTGTTCATTAAATCAGTAAAAAATAATAATAAGATATAATCACATATTCTGACACTAAGAGGCTGTGAGGAAGGAGAAAAGGGGGAGATGTGACCTGAGTCCAGGCTGTTCTGTCTGATATTGTTCATGTAGCAGCACTGATTGTCTGAATGTCCTCTGGTTCTGAATTGTCAGGATAAAGAGAAGCATGGAGATGAGCTTCTGTCTGTTCAGGAGGGAGGAGTTTGGGTAAAGTACTGAGGGACCAAGAGCTCTGTGTGTGAGTATGAGTTTTATTCTGCCTCTGAGAAGTCTTTTCCTTTGTCAAGCAATGTTACATCCCCTTCAGATACTCTGCACAGTCTGTCAGAGTGAGAGAAGAGGAGAGAGAGATAGACAAATAAGAGCACACACAGCGAGAGAGACAGTGCAGGTGTTCAACCACACTGTGACCACAGGAGACAGGAGGCTTTTCTCAGCTGCTGAGGAGCTCAGGGCTCATGGCCACTCAGGCTCAGAGGCTCTGGCAGCAGTCAGGTCTGGGAGCTTCTCCTCATACTGACACTGGAGCTCTGAGAGTCAGCCTCCATTCTGACAGGAACAGCCCCTCCTGTTCAGCCCTGAGAGACACACTGAGAGAGCTGTGTAGGCAGAGGACCTGTCACCCTGTAGAGCTCTGAACACTGGACTCTCCTGTGTCTCCCTGTGCAGCACTGGAGCTCTGAACACTGGGCTCCCTGTGTGTCCCTGTACAACAGTAGAGCTCTGAACACTGGGCTCCCTGTGTGTCTCCCTGTACAGCTCAGCTCTCAACTGCCTCATCACACTGACATCCACAGCCTCACAGTACAGCCTGGCTTCCTGTGCTGGAAGAGTTCAGAGGAGCAAAAACCAGAGACTCACTGCAGAGCCTGACCTCTAGCTCCAGTGAAGCTCTGCCTTAAATCACCGCTGTATTAACAAGGACTGAACTTTTTTTTCATAATTTTGTTGCTTTTTCAAATTTGAAACTGACTCCTGCTCTGTGGCTCCTGCTGTTGCAGCTATTATGGTGAAGCTGTAATAATAATAATAATAATAGCTTACACTTATATAGCGCTTTTCTGGACACTCCACTCAAAGCGCTTTACAGGTAATGGGAACTCCCCTCCACCACCACCAATGTGCAGCATCCACCTGGATGATGCGACGGCAGCCATAGTGCGCCAGAACGCTCACCACACATCAGCTATCGGTGGGGAGGAGAGCAGAGTAATGAAGCCAATTTATAGCTGGGGATTATTAGGAGGCCATGATTGGTAAGGGCCAATGGGGAATTTGGCCAGGACGCCGGGGTTACACCCCTACTCTTTTCGAGAAACGCCCTGGGATTTTTAATGACCACAGAGAGTCAGGACCTCGGTTTTACGTCTCATCCGAAGGACGGCGCCTGTTTACAGTATAGTGTCCCCGTCACTATACTGGGGCATTAGGACCCACATGGACCACAGGGTGAGCGCCCCCTGCTGGCCCCACTAACACCTCTTCCAGCAGCAACCTTAGTTTTCCCCAGGAGGTCTCCCATCCAGGTACTGACCAGGCTCACACCTGCTTAGCTTCAGTGGGTTGCCAGTTGTGAGTTGCAGGGTGATATGGCTGCTGGCTGTAACACAAGAACTCTGCTATATTGAACAGGAGAGTTTAAATACAGCATAACTGCTAATACTACTACTGCTACCACAACTGCTGCTGCCACTGATACTACTGCTACTACTAATATTTTACTGCTGCTCCTACTGCTGCTCCTACTACCTATAATAATAAGGAAGAGGATGTGAGCTGTCCCCTCACACTGTTCAGATTGGGGGTGTATCAGTGTATCAGTTTTAGTTCAGCTCCACTGTGCTGTTAGAAAGTCTCAGTCATGCAGTCGGCTCCACACAGAGAGACACTGGGGCAACAGCTGGAGGGGTTGGAACATCTGTGTGGACTGGAGCTGCGCAGGGACAGACTCAGGGTCTGAGGGAGTCAACTGGAAGAGCTGCTGTCCAACAGGCTCAGTACATAAGGGACAATCACTGCTGAGCTTTTCTTTCTTTTTCATTTAAATTATTGATCACAGTCACAGGACAGCCAGTTCTTATTCAGTCCACCTTGTCTCTGTATTCCTGTGCTGACCTGAATGACCTCACTGCCACCTTGAGCACAGGCTCTCCTCACACTGCCCTTGAAGAGGACCAGAAGACATTACTGTCTGGAGACACAACAACTCTGTGAGTCACTGCAGGACACCAGTCACTGGACACTGCCTGACACTGACAGCAAGACAGGACCATATTCAGGACACCAGTCACTACACACTGCCTTACACAGACAGAAAGACAGGACCACGTTCTAGACACTTCCTGATACAGACAGCAAGAATTACAGGACCATATATACATAATTGATTATCTTGATACTGATTTAAAAATATAATACTTGTCTACAATTTTTTTAGTTTAATATCTGATCTCTTCCTGCCTCTGCAGCACCTGCAGCCCTGCTGTCTGTATCTGTATCTGTGTTTCCTCCAATGAGACACAGAGCTGCTCCTGTCTCTCCTCCGCGCTGCTGGGAGTGTCTTCAGGGAGAGGAAACAGTGATGTGTCTCTGATATACTGTATATGGAGAAGACTGAAAGGGCCCTGTGTGATTGGCCGTCCCACCTGTGTGAGAGGTTCCTGCTGTCAGTCTGAAAAGGCAGTGCTGTGTGTGATTGGCGGGGCGGGGGGCTGTGTTGTTACTGGGGGTCTGGGGTGCGGAGCAGCAGCTCAGTTGCCCTGTGGGCTCAGGGGTGAAGACAGGGGTCTCAGCTGCACTCTGTCCTGATGACAATGGAGAGCTGCCTGTCCATCTTCTCTCTCGCTGTCCTGGTGCTGCACAGCTCAGCCAGTAAGTGACCAGTCTTCTCCTGTCCAGACAGACAGACAACAACTGGAATTAAATTAAGTAAAGTTTTGATGAAAATGGAGCAATAAGTGGGTTGAACAATTTTTAAATGTTATTTTACATTCAACTTTGTGGGTATTCATCAAAAATATTATAACTGTATTTTATCTTGGTCTGTAAGTAAGGAAATATAATTAGCTGTGTCTAAACATAATTAGTTGCTTTTAATTTTTATTGGATTTTTTAAAATATTCTTAAGATTTCTAAACATTATATAACAATAATGTTATAGATGGATAGAGCAGAAGCTGGCCATTATCACCCTCTATTGATAATTTGTGAAAACATGGAGTGTATAAAATCTTTAAAAAGTTATTTAACTTACTCTTTACTGTAATAATAAACTTTATATATAAGTGATAATTTGAGTGATATGCTGTGACATGTGAAAAAGTCTTCATTTACTCGAAAACAAAAAAAGTGTGAGCAATAAAAAATGTTTCTAGAATAATATCATATTATACAGGATGATTCAGAAATACCCTGGGTTGTTTATTGTTTTATTGTGTTCAATTCTGACTCCTCTGTATTGTCTTATTACAGACTGGTGGATTAATAGAAATACACGTGTTTTTAAATAGTGAATTATTATTGAGACTGATATTAAATTATTACAGACTGATGTATTGATAGATATACAGTAAATGTGTTATTACCACCTAAAGTGTTTATGCTAGAGAATTAAGACTGGAGTTTTAATGCTGCCATTATATCTTTGGTGTATTCAGACAGTCCAGGTTTCTATCGTTAAGCTGTGTGATGTTCAGTTGCTGTGAAAACAAGTAGTTCCTCTTGATGTTATAAGAATATGTGTTCCAATATGATAGGAAGTTATGAATGTGAATTCTTCGTTTGAAAGACTTACAATTACATTTTGAAAATGTAAAACATTTTCAGTCATAGGACAATTAGCTCTTGTATTTTTATAGTGTGAAAATACAATTTGTATATTGTATGTATAACCTGGTTCATAAAGACCAGGTTTGCTTGTTTTCACATTGAAAAGCACAGGCTAATAAAAGTTACATTCATTATTGGTTTATAAGCTATAAAATGAAAAATATTAACAAAATTGTGGAAATTCTTAGTATTGTAGGTGTATTATTATTAACTGGGGTCTCATCAGAAACTGAGGTGTAACATTAATAATTTAACAACTACAAGACATTGTGGAATTACAGGAAGAATTAAAAAATGGTAGTTGTGTTTTGTGTTTATACAGGATTTGTTTATTATTTAACAGCTAAATAATTTAATTTGTGTTTTTAGGTTAGTTATCTAATGACAGGTTTTTTTTTGTAAATTGTGAAGTTTTAATAAGAATGTTTTATTGTTTTTGAGTACATTCGAAATCTGAAATTATTATCAAATGCAATTATATAAGTATGAGTAATACAAATTAAATATTTAATTACATGTTATCATACAAATGCAATATTTAAAAATTAATTCGTAATCACAGGACTCAAGTTTAGATTTTTGAGCAGTTGCTCAGGACAACATCACAATAAATGTATCCGTGCCTATATGTTAAACTTGTTCAATTAAATTAAATTCAACTGTATTGTCATTAAACTTACACAGGTACATAGTATAATGAAAAGTGTTTCTCATTAGTCACTCAGGTGCATTATATAAATAGGACAGAAGATAAGACAATAGACAGTAACACAATAGCAAAAACAGTAACATGTAATAACATAACATAAATAACATGTAATCAAGTAATCAAATCTGTGCAAAATTCCGCAAACAGAGAAAATATAACAGGACAAAAATAGTGCAAGGTAATTCTTGGAAAAGTGCAAAAATAGTATGGTTAAAAATAGTATGGTTAATTAATAAATATTAAATATTATTACAACCGGTACAGTTTTACTGGGCTGTCTGGAATTTTTGAAAAATGTTGTTATTTAATATAATTTAATCTGATGATCATGTGTTAAGTTTAGATGTTGGCAGGTAAAGGCTAGAAAATCTTTGTCAACAATTCACATACAGACAATGGGAATATACACCTCACACACATTTCAGTACAACATGTGAAGTACCTGTCAGCCTCTGACCACTGTAGTGACCACAGGTCCCAGTAACACAGAAACACTGGTCCCAGGACTTGGAAGCCACAGAGTTAGTACAGTCACTGTCCAGTATAGTGACCACGGTCTCCTGGAACCCAGGACCAGCCATCTGAGGTTCTACAGTCATTACAGCCACTGCCCGCCGTAGTGACCACAGCATGCAGAAGTGCTTTTCTGTTTAATTTAAAACTCAGCTTTATGGATATTCCTTAAAATTATAATTGATTTTCTTCTGGTGCTATAAATAAGGAAAAATAATAAACAATTTGCAGTATTAACAAGAATTTCACCTCTACAATTAATCATAATATTAATTCAGCTTATATGTTTTTTAAACTATTTTCTATTAATGCTGTATTAATAGTTTTATATGCAGTTATACACTATTACACACAACACAGTCTAAGGATAATGTTTTTTAAGTACTAACATAGAATTATTATAACGTTTAATATAGTAGATATTTATCAACTTTATCAAAAATGTTGTACAACTTGACAATCCCTTATCTATTACCATAATAATAAAAAACAAAATACTGGTTGTAATTTGGGTCATGTGCTAGGACTTGTGGAAATTTTCCCATTTGCAAAAAAAAAAGGAATACAAATGTTTTAACAATAATACAACGTCTTCAAAATATTTACCAGGGGTTGTTTATTTCATTGTGCTCAATTCTGCCCTCTCTAACATGTAAAATAACAGACTAGTGTATTAACGGAGATCAGTTGTTTTTAAACACTGTTGTATTGATCGGACTGATATTTTATTTTACACACTGATGAATTAATGTTTTATTAAAGTAATTAACTGATGTATTATTAAACACTGGAGTATTTTTAGACCAATATTTTAACTGAGATAAGTGTGTTATTAAATACTAGAGTATTATTGAGACTCCAGTATTATTACTATTGACACATTTTGTATTTACTGTATTATTAAAGTAACATTAATAATAATAACATTATAACATTATGGAAATGTTATTACAAAATAGAGTATTTTGAGAGAAGGTGACAATTTTAGTGCAAAGAACTATTACAGACAGGTGATCAGAGATAAAAGTATATTTAAGGCACGTTTCCAATTAACAAATAATATTAGTAACTATTGCAGGTGAATGTGCTAATACAAATAGGAGTACTGAAGGTAAATGTATTAAAATATTTTTGAACCATGGTTATTTTTTAGAATGATTACAGTAGTTTTAGATACTATGGTAATTATATTACAGAAGGATCTAACATTGTAACATGATTGAGGACAAGACATATAGTTGTGTTTATTTGTTATAACAGTCACATTCAGGTGGTAGGTATTTGTATTGCAGTGTGTTGTAGTTTTCTGACCTGAATCCATACTGGGTTCCAGTTTCAGAGTCCTGAGGCAAATCTTGTAGTTTTTTCAACTTTAAACAAAAGTTTGGGATCTGTTCAGACTAGAGTTTTATTTGAGAAATGTGTCTATTATGTTGGAAGAAATGTGTATTTGACCCGGAAGTCCTTCATTTTGAAGAGAGAAAGGTTTAATTATTTTTTCCATGTTTATTCTGCATTTGACTGATACTTCACAGCTAAATGAATTGTTGTTTGTAAGTCTTAGATAACTAATGATAGGGATAATCTTTCTTAAATTATGGAATTAAAAAAAAAGATGAATAAAAACAACCTGTGCACTGTGATTCTAGAATATATTATTAAGTGCAACTATAATTCAATCTGTGAATTATGTACTAAGAGGTAAAAGCTAAAACACATTGTTCACATATTTATCATGTAAGCATAGCAAATAATATATGAATAAAAAGTAGTATTTAAATGAATTGTAGCATATAGTGTGTAATGGAAAAAAATATTTCACACTCCAAACTGAAGGTGATTGAAAATGAAATCAAAAAGAACAAATCTAGTTACTGTAAATGTGCCCTGGACAGTAAGTATACACACTTCACGTACAGTCTGGGCTGGGACTGACTCAACAGCAACATTCCCTTGAGTGCTCACCCTGTCATTCAGACTGGGTCAAGACATCTTTCAATTAAACCTTCAGTCTTTCATTCAGGCTCCCAGTTACACTAATCACCTCTTTATTTGAAACTGTTCAGAACACCGAATCTCCATCATTAGAGCTAAACCTTGTGAACCTAGCGATCACATT
Source organism: Lepisosteus oculatus (assembly GCF_040954835.1). Classification (NCBI taxonomy): domain Eukaryota; kingdom Metazoa; phylum Chordata; class Actinopteri; order Semionotiformes; family Lepisosteidae; genus Lepisosteus; species Lepisosteus oculatus. Next base: position 4,707,478 of record NC_090709.1, read on the forward strand.
CCTCTCATAGTCAAGTTTATCACTCGGTTATTTTAATTTCTCACTACTCCTGCTCTTCGATCCTGAAATATTTTCTGTGTTTTAATTCTTTCCTTTTCCTCACTGACTCTCCAGCCTTTGTTTTCTTTATTTCAGCTGGGAGACAGGTGTCCCTCTTTATTTTTTCTTTCTGCTCACCTTTTTCATTCAGCCCAGCAACCTGCATTCGATCTGTTACTCCCTGATCATTCAAACTCTGAAAGAGCTCAAAGTCCTGCGCCTGGGTTTCAATTATATCTCCTGCTGCAGATTTTCCATCTTTCTGCAGCATTACACTTCACATATTTCAGCACATGTTGTGAAGCATCCATCTATTAAGAAAATATTTTTATTGATTCTGTTTTGGATTTTATAACTTATTTTCAAAGTAGACCATTAAAAAGACTTATCAGTGTTTAAATCAGTGTCTGATACAGACGTGTGGTCAGTGTGCACTGCTAAGTACATGTGGGGCCTGAGACCCAGATACACCAGATACACCAAACCTGGTTTCAGTCATTCAGCCTTCTGACACCACAGCCACTGTCCACTGTACTGACCACAGCTTCCAGAAACCCAGAACACCGTCATTACAGGCACTGTCCACAGTCCTGACCACATTTTCCAGAAACACAGGAACACCGTAATTACAGCTACTGACCACTGTACTGACCACAGCTTCCAGAAACACAGGAACACCGTAATTACAGCTACTGACCACTACACTGACCACAGCTTCCAGAAACACAGGAACACCATCATTACAGCCACTGTCCACTATACTGACCACAGCTTCTAGAAACTGAAGAACATAGTCTTTACAGCCATTGTCCACTCTACTGACCACAGCTTCCTGAAACACAGGAAGACCATCATTACAGCCAACTGACCACTATACAGACCACATTTTCTAGAAACACAGGAACACCATCATTACAGCCACTGTCCACTGAACTAACCACAGCTTTTAGAAACACATGAGCACAGTCTTTACAGCCACTGTCCACTGTAGTAACCACAGCAGAACAGCCCTCTGCAGTCACACAGTGATATGGACAGAGAGATATATAACAGGATCTGGACACAGCAGTGTGGAGGGAGAGGTAAGATGGCTGCTGGTGGACTTCCTGTCACTCCACTGTCTCTTGTTCCCCATGGGAGAGACTAGCAAACCAATCAAGCAGGTAAAACAAAATAAAAATTCCAGATGTGCTTCTAAAATGTCTTAGTATAAAAATATCCTGTAGACGTGGTGATAGGGATTGTTTCTCTCTCTCTGCAGGCAGTGCTGATGTGAGGCTGGTGAATGGTGCCAGTCCCTGTGAGGGGACAGTGGAAGTGTATCATGGTGGAGAGTGGGGGACAGTAATTTACTATGGTTGGGATCTCAATGATGCTACAGTGGTGTGCAGACAGCTGGGCTGTGGATCTGCTGTTTCAGCACCAGGAGGAGCTCACTTTGGACCAGGGTCTGGATCAGTCCCGCTGAATCAGGTCAACTGCAAGGGGTCAGAGGCTGTGCTGAGGGACTGTGGAAAACAAGAAGTGAAAAAGATTAGCTATTATCAGGATCATGACTGTGATGCTGGAGTGATCTGTTCAGGTAAGAGACACAGACTCTCTCCAGTCTCAAGCACTGAGGATAATTAAAACTCCTGCACCAATCTAGAGTCCTTCATCATTTGTCCATCATCGCATTGCTGCTGCTCCTGTCCTACTGAGAGCTGTAACAGCACTCCTCCCTGTCACTGTGTGTCTTTTCTCCTTCAGGATTGTATTTCCTGCAGTGTGTAGAAAAGATATTGAAAACTGACTGAAACCCCCAACCCCACCTGTATGATTCCTGTTAGGTTTTACAATTGACCAATAAAGAGGCCAAAGGACAGTGTTTGATCATAAGGCTGTAAATGTACAAATAAATTTACAGTATGTGACCGATAGATCAGTATAAACAAATTTATTCTTGGTCTTGATTTGAAAACTACTGTTTGTCTTCCTTGTAATTCACCAGCATCATTTTCACTTACAGTTCTGCTGTGTCACTCTTAAGTCTCCCTTTTCTCTATTTAATTCAGATTCAAAGAGCTGTATTGATCAAAGAATTACAGCATTGACATTGAACATCAGTTGCTTTTCTCTGACATATTTACAAACATTACAACAACGACAACATTCTCTGAGATTGAGTGAAACAAATTAGTTACAACAATATCTAAAAACTATAGAAATAAAAACTATAGAATAAAAACAGTATGACTGATATGTATTCTCAAAATTTAATCTATTACAAAGTAGAGGAGATCTCTCAGCTTCCTGGTCCATTTGGTAGTCAGTATTGATCCAAGGATCTCATCCACTGTTTCTTCAAGAAAGCTGGGATATCTGGGTAACCTGTTCCATATTCCTACAATCCTTTAGCAAAGGTGCCCTCAGTTCTCAGTGTACATATGTAACCTTTTTAAATACATAATGAATACAATCACATTCTTAGAAACTAACTAAAAAATCTGATGTAACATCTCAGAAAATGTCCTTCTCCCTCTGTTCCATGTCTTCCAGGGTTCAGGTTTCAGAAAACAAAAACGCTTTGTAAGTTAGTGTCAAACCCAGAAACCAGATGCTGTAAACAGGCAGGTCTTTGGATAAACACAAATACAGCCTTCATTTCCAAAGTAGTGTTTCATTATTTACAGAACAATAAAAACAACCCAAAAACAAAACAAAAACTAACGCTAAACATTTGAATGAGCATCTTCACATGAACTAATACAACAGGCAAGTCCTGGACTTGTCCAGAGTATCTGTCAGTGCCCAGGTCAGACAGTCCTGCTCCACCAGTGCCAGGCTGTGACAGTCTTGGTCTTGTCCAGAGTGTGTGTCAGTGCCCAGGTCAGACAGTCCTGTTTCATCAGTGCCAGGCAATGGGGAATCTTTTCTTTGAGTATATGACATGCCATTCTGCTTCTGTGAATTTGGTGATATGGATCAGTTTTTTTTTCTTCTGTATTTATTAAGTCTACATCCCTAGCTACACTGGGAATCATGAATTGTAAGAAGCAGTTCGAAAATGGATGGATGGATTTGTGATCAGTTTCTATTTTTACTTATTCTACAGTCAAATGTGTTCCACAGGTGGCATCTTCAGCACTGTGGTTATTGCTATGAACATGTGGAACAGCTGGAATGAGGGTGATAGTTTGATTTGTAGTATTACACAAACTGATTAATTTAGTGTCTCTGATTTTCATATCTTGTATTTGCCCCAGCGTAAAGGTAATGATGCACTGAACACATTCTTTGGAGGCACATGTTAGAGCACAGAGGTGGGATTGATGATTTAGAGTCTTTGATCTTAATAGAGTTTAACATTCATCTACAATTATTAGATGTACATGTATCTACATTAATTCTGGAGGAAAACAATCAATTTTACATTCAGTAAAAACATTCAGCCCTAAAAGATTTTTTGGTTTAACTATCTGATGTTGACCTTTCAGATTGTCTTCTGACTCTCCTCTCTTTCATTTCATTTTTATTTATATCCTATTATCTACTTTTTTATCTATATCTATCCTATTATCTATATTCTTATTGAAAGCACTCTGCATTATTGTACAATTGATTGTAATAGTGTATGTATTTCTAAAATGTAATTTTCTACGCCAAATTGTAGGAGTAAATCTGTTTATGAATGGAACAATAAGAAGGCAAGATTTAAATTGAGAATCTATCATATTTATTTTTTCACATGAAGTTGGTTTATTTTCATAGGGTAGTAAGTTTAATTCTCACAGGCACCAGGTTCAGTGGCAGTGAGCAATGAGCTGCACTATGAGAGATTCCCTGCTCAGACTGACAGCCTGTAGTTCTCTATTGCAGGTTTTGTGAGGCTGGTGAATGGACACAGTCTCTGCTCTGGGAGAGTGGAGGTGAATCTCAAGAACACCTGGACCTCAGTGTACGACTCTGACTTTGACTGGCAGGATGCAGAGGTTGTCTGTCGAGAGCTGGACTGTGGGGCTCCTTCAGTGATACACAGAGGCGCTCATTTCCGACAGGGCCAGGGTCCAGTCGGGTCAGAGCAGTTCCAGTGTACAGGACGAGAGTCCAAGCTACGGCACTGCCCCACTGCAGCCAGGCCAGAGCAGAGCTGCTCCCAGAGCAGAGCTGTGGGTCTCACTTGCACAGGTAAGATAAGATCACTTAACTAAAGGCAAGGTTGTTGTCATTTGTGAGTATTGTAGTATTTGTGAGTATTTGTGGGTATTGCAGAGGCAGTGTATGAGACTTGTGTAGGACTAGTGTAGCACTGATGTTGGACAGTCCCTGTGTCATTGTTCCAGTAGCCCGCCTGGTGTGAAAATAGCGCAGTATAATGGCTGAGGTGATGGAAGTTTCTGCCTGAGTCACTGAGAGCTGGATGTTACAGTTTTTTCATCTTATTGATTTTTTTTTATTGTTGTATTTCATGTGCCCTGTTATGGTGTCATGCTGATGAAGTTCTCTCCTATCTGCAGGATACACAGGGTTCAGGCTGGCGAACGGCTCGGACTCCTGCTCTGGACAAGTGGAGCTTTAGTACGACAGTAAATGGGGGACTGTGTGTGACCAATACTGGGACCTGAGAGATGCCAGTGTTCTCTGCCAGCAGCTGGGCTGTGGGGAGGCTGTAGCAGCACCAGGACAGGCCTGGTTTGGACAGGGCAGTGGACCAGTATGGGCTGATGTGTTTGAGTGCCAGGGCAATGAGAGCCATCTCTCACACTGGGGGAGAGCAGTGTGCTCTCATGGACAGGACGCAGGAGTCATCTGCTCTGGTGAGAATGCAACCATCAAACCAATTTACATCTTGATAATTAAACATGTTAACTACTAAAAATATATGAACTCGGGACATGCAGCCATTACATGCAGAATGTAAATGTGATTTTGACACATTGCTGGTGCTCCACTTCCATCAATCTGTTGGATCCTAGTGAAAAATTGTCTTTTAAATTGAAATTCCAACCATTTTCTAACAGCTTCATCCAATTTAGGGTCATGGGGGAGTTGGAGCCTACCCAAGCAAACAACAGGAGAAAGTGATACCAGTCCGTCACAGTGCACACACAGACACAAACACACACCGATACCTGGAGCAGTTATCCCAAAATCTAAATAACCTGTCAGAATGTTTCTGGACTGTGGTAGGAAATCCACGTGAACATGGGAAGAACATGTAGGTCATTAGTGCTGTGAGGCAGCAATGTTAACTACTGCACCACAATGCCATCCAATAAATGAAACATGATGTCCAAACATTTTGTTGAAAAACTGTTAATAATTAACATCGGGTGGAGTGGTGGCTCTGTGGCTAAGGATCTGTGCCTATGGCTGAAAGGTTGCTGGTTCAAATCCTGTGACTGGCAGAGGAATCCTACTCTGTTGGGCTCCTGAGCAAGGCCTGTAACCCCAACTGCTCCAGGGGTGCTGTACAATGGCAGATCCTATGCTCTCTCCCTGTTTGTGTGTGTGTCTCATGGAGAGCAAGCTGGGATATGTGAAAAGATAATTCCTAATGCAAGGAAGTGTTTAGGGTTAATAAAGGGATATTATTATTATTTAAAAACAATGCTTCTTGAGGTTGAACACATGGATGTGTCATGTTAATTTTACCAAAAGATAACAATGAAATCAGTCAGGTATGAACAAATTTTCCATCCTTTCACCTGGACAAAACAAATTCTCCATCTCCGTGGGCTGGTTTTATGGTACTGATATCTGACTGACAATAAAACGTGATGTTCATTTATTTTTTAGATTCATCCTTGTCAGCTCTAGATGGTGGAGTCCGGCTGTCTACAACAGCACCTGGGGGACACTCCTCCAGCACTCCTGGGGCTACAGAGAGGCCTCTGTGGTCTGCAGACAGCTGGGCTGTGGCTCAGTGGTGCAAATATACAACTCCTCTCTGTATGAGACAGGGGACAGTGCTGTGTGTCTAACAGGTATTCAGTGCTCTGTAGTACAAGTCTATAACTCCTCTCTGTATGGGACAGTTACAGTACTGTGTGTCTGACAGGTATTCAGTGCTCTGTAGGACAAGTCTATAACTCCTCTCTGTATCGGACAGTGACAGTGCTGTGTGTCTGACAGGTATTCAGTGCTCTGTAGTACAAGTCTATAACTCCTCTCTGTATGGGACAGTGACAGCACTGTGTGTCTGACAGGTATTAAGTGCTCCGGGGACGAGTCTCATCTGGTGAACTGCAGTTCTCCACATACAGTCAGCTGCAACACTGGACAGGATGTTGCCCAGCTCTGCTCAGGTAGGAGCCATTCAAAGTATTTTTGACTGTTATCATATGCAGATTGATATGTAGGACATAAAAGACAAACCCTAAAAGATTTGTCACAAAATATAACAGCTGGACCTGTTAAGAGTTACAATATTGTATGAAGTGATATTTGTTCCTATTTTAAGTCTTTTGTCCATTAATATAGACTGGTAATAGAGCTGGGATAAATGTTTCCTGAAACTTGAGCATGTCTGTAGTAGAAGCTCTGTATATTGTTCGATCCAATCATCCCTTTCTGTAGAGATGCAGTGTTTTGTCATCAGGTTAATGCACTGCTGACCAGAGATGTGAGGCCTGTGCTTCTAATTCATTAAGATCTCCTTTCTTGCAGTTGTGAGCAACAGAGATGAAAACTGAGAATATTTGCATGACAAGTCAATACATTAATAATTAACAATGAAACTCTACAGCCTAAGGAAACAAACATTTTATCTATTTATTTTTTTGAAAGAATGATTGGTGGGCATTACCAGAACATATGGATGTAGATGCACTTACTACATCATAAGCATTGAAAAGTACTGGTTTATTAGGTCCATAAAAACAATCTTTTAGTTGTATTAATGATATATAATGTTTTATCTTGAATGGGCTGGATTTCCATTGATATAACAAGAAAATAAACATTAAAACATTCAGAATCTGTCACGCCCGACATCCCTCCCTAGAGGGCGCTTCACTGCTCCCATTAGTGTTCGTGTGATTAAGCTCTCCAGGTGTACCCTTTTAGTGTTATTATTTAAGACCAGCTCTTCCAGTCCTCGGGGCTCATCATTAGGGTAAGATGTCGCGAGGCCCACCTAGCACCAGGAAACCCTACATCCGTCTCCTGAGGGCATAGGCCTCATCCCCGACACCTCCCGCTTCCTGAGCCCGGGATCTGGAGGATCTCGCCCCGTCACCCTTGGACCTCCATGTTTTGTTTGTCCGTGTGCTCCCCCCTCCCGGGGATTTTAACTTTGTTGCGTCCCAGGATGGATTTCTAGTTGATGGACTCTCGGACTGTGCTTTGACCTGCCTTTGGACCCGTTTGGATTTGGATGCTGTTTTGTCTTCCTTGTACACTGTCTCACGGACTGTCACTATTATTTTGTGCACTATTAAACCCCTGTGTGTTCCTTTTTACCACGCCTCCTGTTTTCTCCAGCTCTTACCGCATCGCATAGGGTCTTCTACAAGATCTGACATGGATTTCAGTCCGTGTTCGTGACATAATCTTAACAAATCCATTGGAGATGGAGTCTCAGGTTGTCACAGAATCCAGGGGAAATTTCCGCCTGGAAGAAAGTGCCCTTAAACATCTTGGGGTGCAATATCTTGTGAAGTATAGACAGTAGAGGCCTGGACCAGGGCTTGAATTGAAGCTAAACCCTTGGATATTAAACCTGAATCATCACATTTCTCATATGTCTTAGTGACATAGGCAGTGCTAGAAAGGCTATATATAGGATTTAGGCAGTAAAAAAGAAGACTTCTTACAAACTGATTGCTAGAATCTGATTGATCTGCACTTGACTGACATGCAGGCAATGAAGATTAAACAAAAACTTGTTTTTTGCTCAGCATTGCCCCAAACAGCAATGATATCTCTCTAAGCCTCAGAATGGTCAGAATTAATTGACTTATAGCTATTTCTATTCTGGTTTTCTACAGACACTTAGTTTGAAGACAGGGTAAAAATCCATAGTTTACCCCTTGTTATATAAAACATTTTCCCTTATAACTCTTTAATCTGAAATCCTCTATGATGCATAAACAGGCTAACCAGAGAATTACCCTGCATCCTAAATGAACAGAATATGTTCTCACTAATATAATGCCGAAAGTGAATGAAAATCTACTTTCTATTCTAAACCTCCAACTAGGAGAGAATGCCTTTAGCCTGAGGCTTGCACAATAAAGGAAACCTGAAAATGTTTTAATGTTCTTAAATAACAAGACTGCAAGGTCTCTTAAACAAGGTTCACATTATTTAACTAGAATTTTATCTCCAGTTCTTCTTGTCTGACATGCCTCCTCTCTCTTCCTTCCTTCAGTTACCTCTCTCTTCTTTCTCTTTGTTTATATTTTATCCTGTGAATTTAGTCTGATGACAACTCTAATAAGGAGGTAATTTGAGTAAACCAAAAGATTCACTTTGTTCCTCTGTGCTTACCAGTTCTGCAGATATGTAAACTAATATTTTTGAGACTCCTAACTTTTTTTTAAGAGTCAACGTTAGCTTGAATGACACCACTCCAGCCATAATGATATATATGTCTCTTTCCTAGCCCAGCACTCCCTCAGGCTAGATGGCTGGACGAGGTGGGCTGTATGGGGAACGAGTCGTCTCTGTGGGAGTGTCCTTCAGCAGGGTGGGGACAGCATGACTGTGGACACAAGGAGGATGTGAGAAAGGGTTTGTTTCCTTTGACTTTCCGTGCTGTCTTGATAGATCACACTCTCCTGAGGCTATCTGCAGGCTGTTCAGGACAGGCAGAGGTTTACTACAATGGCACCTGGGGCAGCATCTGTGCCAACAGCATGACAGACACTACAGCTGCAGTGATCTGTAAACAGCTGGGCTGTGGAGACAAGGGCATCACCAGAGAGACAAACTCCAGGCTGAGCCCTGATCCCAAATGGCTGGACTTTGTCTCCTGCCGCAAACACGACTCCACCCTGTGGCAGTGTCCCTCCTCCCCCTGGGGCCAGAATGACTGCACAGACCGAGAAGTGGCTAACATCACCTGCTCAAGTACAGAGGGAAGAGTAATGCTCTGTAATTTAGTGTTTTGCCATATTTAGAACAGACAAAAGCTTTAAACTGAATTCTTATTAATTTATATCCAAACATGTATAAAAATGAAAGCAATGTAATTGTTATTCATTTTATAATAATAATGTTTTTATATGATTATTAATCTTTGAAGGTCCTAGAAAAGAAGCTGACAGAAGCACTCCAGCCCCTCAGGAAGAGCAGCCTCAGCTGTACTGCCCAGGTGAGTTCAGTGTGTAAAACACTCAGAGACACTGCAGCCCTGAGCTGAGGAACAGTAACCATACAGCTCTCTTCTAGAGCCACTCAGTACCTCACTGATCTCTACTACAGTCACTGAGCTAAATACACTCAGTAACCTCTCTGCTCTCATCTACAGTCACAGATCTAATGACACTCGGTAACCCTTCTGTTGACTTTCAGTCCCACTGGCTCTGCGCCTGGCTGGAGGCACTAACTGCTCTGGCCGGGTGGAGCTGCGGTACGAGGGCTCCTGGGGAACAGTCTGTGACGACTCCTGGGACCTGCAGGATGCCCAGGTGGTCTGCAGACAGCTGGGCTGTGGGGATGCAGTGAGTGCAGCAATAGAGGCCTCATTCGTACCAGGGAGTGGTGCCATCTGGCTGGACGAAGTGAACTGCACAGGCAGTGAGCTTCACCTGTGGGACTGCTGTCACTCTGGACTGAATCAGAGTGACTGTCGACACAAGGAGGATGCAGGGGTTACCTGTACAGGTGAGGAGAGTCTTAGAACTGTAGATGAACAAAGTAGGAGATTGATGGAGAAGATACACTGTTACACATATTCTATCACTGCTTAATATCTTAAGATCATCAGTCACAAGATCGGGATGTTGTGTAGCCCTGTGTGTGTGAACAGCACTAGACTTTAATTCTGAGCAAGACACCATTCATCCTGCAATCCTACATTTGACCTCAAGGAACACATGTAAAGATTTTTATTTTATTAAGACCACTCTGGATTCAGCTTGCTATAAAACCAAAGACAAAATAATGACAGTTCTCGTATCTCTTTTACAGGTTTGTCAGAGCCAACATCCAGTCCAGCAACAGCTACAGGTGAACAGAAATCCTCCTTGTCAGTGATAACTCCTGTCTTTCTGTCTCTTCAGATTCCCAGTGTAGCTGTAATGTCTCCTCTCCTCTCTCAGGGTGAAGATCAGTGTTTTCAGATTCCCATTGTAGATCTAGTGCCTCTCTTTCCTCTACGCACCTGATCCTGAACCATCATAGCCCCATATGGGAAATGGGGGAGGACAGAACATTCCATCTGTCAAAGCGTACATGAGTCCAAGAGCACCTCTCCTGGTCCCTGTTCATTCATTGTCTCCCCCTTTCTCAGGCAGAACCAGGACAACACCCCAGACACAGCTGCTGGGAGGTCTATCTGCCTCGCCCCTGGTCCTCCTGCTGCTGGGGGCTCTGCTCTTCGTGGTGCTGGCTCTGTTAGTGGGGCAGCTGATCCAGAACAGGAAGCTGAGGAAAGGTAGGTAGGGAACTCTCCATCCACATAGTGACCTCTAGTGGTCAGTTCTGTCACTCACATGGAACTGATATTTATATAATTACCGTGAGGAATAAACCTGGTAGAGAAAACCATTTGAAGTTTAAGAAAGATTATCAACAATTACAGATGGAGATATCAGGAAATTTGCAAATCCAGAAGCATAACATTTATGTGCTCAAATGTCCAAAGAAGGTTTAGTAGTCAATGTTTGATCTTGTACTCTGCTCCCTGCATGTTAACCCTGAGTGTCTGTTTCCTCACACAGCCCTATCTAAGGGAGCACTCGCCTCTTATCATGATGCCATTTATGAGGAAATAGAGTACAAACTGGCCAGAGAGGGAACCTACAGTGCCCCCAGGAGAGGTGAGTGGAGAGAGTCTTCAGGTGTGATTGATCTCCACCCTCTCTGAGGACTTAAAAATTGTAGAAAATCTAACCATCCTGGTTTCTGACTGGTTTTCTCAAGAGGTGTGTTAAGGTAGATAAAGAAAATGATCACATCACTATCCCTGGGCTGCCTTATAAAAAAAGTATTTTTTAGTTTTAAACCTGTAGAGTTTACTTTCTCAACTGGTGTCAAACTAAGTGAAGAAAATCAACACAGCACGATTCTGGATCTGCCTTATAGACACAAACTCACATCCTGGCTTCTCTTCCAGTAGAGGACAGTGTGGTTGCTGTCTGACTGCAGGTAATATTGATCTGTCCTCCTGTTCACAGGGAGATTCCTCTCTGATGAGCTGCCCTCTGGATACGATGATGTGGAGGACAGTGAGGGAGACCCAGTACCAGGTGAGGGGAGGTGGAGTCAGGGGGCTCAGTGTGGGAGTGGGTGGTCTTCAGTCCAGTACTCACTCTCACCTCAAACCAGGATGCCATTTAGAGAACTTATGTAGAAAATCCTGAATTATAGAAATAGAACCACATGTGTTTGATACCTTATAAAGCCAGCTCTTCAGTGTTGCCTTACACTAGCCTTATCTCGGCAGATCACAGATGCTGAGCAAAACTATAGCTGGTCAATACTGGGGTAGTAAACAAGGTGCTGCTCTAATTGGTTTTGATAGAAAAGGAGACTGGGGAACAGCATGCTGTAAAAACTGCCTTTCAGATCAGATAAATCAGCGACCCTAGAGTTATGGCTTAACTATACTCCACAAAACATTTAAAATCACACTACAGTAACTTTGCAGCTCTATGGTCAAAGTAAGTCTGAGTCCGGAAGTGTAAATTCTCTGTCTCTCTGTGTGGTTCAGGAGACTCGATACCCTCTCTGAAAGAAGAGATCCCAGAGTACTATGATGATGCAGTAACTGTAGCTCAGAGCCCAGATGCATTGTCAGGTGGGTTACTTCAGTCCAGTCAAATGGGGGAAACTCTGCACCAATCTCAGTGAGTCTGACTCTCTCTTTGATCTCAGCCTCTGAATATGGAGTCTGTGTTATCCTTCACCAGTCACATGAGTCTGACTCTCTCTCTGTGATCTCAGCCCTGCACACTCAGTCTGCTCCTCTTCAGTTGCTCATAGTGTCCACATCACCACTCTCTCCAAATACAACCAACCTTTCTCTCCCCTGCTGTCCTTCAACATCTTATTTTAACATTTAGGAATTGTTTGAAATATATCACTGAAGTGAATAGGATTAGAAATCAGGTTCCCTGATCTTCTGTACTTGTCTGGAGTTTTAGTTACTTTGTGATATTCAGTTAATCAGTGTGTTCTGAGGAGCTCCAGCAGTCCGGTGCTCTAGATGGCTCAGTGCTCTGATATGTGTCACTGAATCTGTGCTCTTTGTGGTTCAGGAGAGAAGATGTCCCCTGTGACAGAAGAGGGCCCAGAGTACTATGATGATGCTGTAACTGTACCTCAGAGCCCAGATGCCTTGTCAGGTGAGTTATTTCAGTCCAGTCCCATAGAGAAACCCTGTACCAATCCCAGTGAGTCTGACTCTCTCCTCTCACTGTGCACTGCACAGTACATCACACTGAGTCTGGATTTTGGGGCTCACATTACTGCTCTCTGTCCAAATATATTCATACTACAAAATCTAGGATTAATTTTAAATTTATGACAGAAATGAATAGGAGAGGAAATCAGGTTCCCTGATCACCTGTACTTAAGAGTCTGGTGTTTTAGTCATAACATGATGTTTAGTTAATCAGTGTGTTATGATGAGCTCCAGCAGTCCTGCGCTTTAGATGAAACAGTGTTTTGATGACTGATAGTGACATTGTGCTCTGTGTGCTTTAGGAGAGCTGATGTCTTCTGTGAAAGAAGAGGCTCCAGAGTACTATGATGATGCCATCACTGTGCTCCAGAGTCCAGACACTGTGTCAGGTGAATTATTATTAATAAGATTGAGTACACCCTGTACCAGCCTGCACTAACCTTTGTCGTTAGAAATTAGTCTTGACCTAATTTCACATCTGCAAATAAATACTAACTGGAAGAGAAGAGATCTCTGACAGGCCAGTCTGTGTCAGAATGACAGAGACATTACTGACCTGCTCTTCTGTTCACAGGGAGACTCCTCTTTGATGAGACACAATCTGGGTACAGTGATGTGGGGGACAGTGAGGGAGACCCCGCTTCAGGTAAAGGGGGCTACAGCCAGGGGGCTCAGTGTGGGCAAGGTGGTTCAGTAATGGGGAAGGCGACTCCCAGTAATCCATGTCAGTGCCACTCTCATTCAAGATAAGGGGGCATCAGGCATTTTGGGATCAATATTCGCCAGTACAGGCTGAGAGACTGTACTGGTACAAGGTTAGACTTCATAGATCAGAGTCTCATTGAAACCCAAATACTGACATACCCAGCCAATCAGATGTTTGAGGTTGATCAGCTGCTGATCTATTATGAGAGAGTGAGGTCTGGGCAGAGCAAAGCTCTGGATTCCCCAAGACCAGGAATTCTGTTCTCTGACTGCAAAAAGAATGAGTCCAGAAAATACTGTCAAAGTATTTCTTCACTGTGGTTTTAGAGCACTGGAACTTCATAAGCATAAGTGAAATCTGCACTGAACCATCAACTCTTCCTAAAAAATACAATTTGATTTAAAAAATGTCCTAATCAAGGCTTTTGACTAAGTGATTGTAACAACTGTTCTGTATATTGATTTTGTAGCATCCAGGTTCATAAAGAGAGAGATTTAACTGTAGGTCGTATTCTGTTTGATTTTTTAAAAAGCGGCTACTGTATATCTCTTCTTTTGGCCTGTGTAGGTGTTCTGTAAAAGTTAAATACTTGGTGACACTTTGTAGTTTCTCTGGGTGGTTAGGAAGTAGTTGCCTAAATTTGTACAATTCATGTGTGCTGTACATTTCTTCTGTGTGTTGTTTAGTGTGAGTATTGTCATTGTTAACAAATATTTAACTCATTGTGTCTGAAATATTACCTGTTTTCCCAAAGCTGTACCAAAGAACAAAGAACTAATCTGCCTTTAACTATACCAAAACCTTGGGTATATTCTTAGCAAAATGTTAACAATTTTTACAAGGTGGGGGCTATGATTTTTTTAATTATTAATTTATCTACTCTGTCATTTCTGATATTCACCATTTTCATAACCCCTATTTGTAATTTGTAATATTATTTCAATACCTGATTCATTTGACAAACCGTATTTCAAGTATTAATTTTGTGATACTATCTATTTCTAGCATTGTTTATAGGCAATTAATTCCTATAGATTTTAAAATCGCACATATACAATTAAAAAAAATGCATACTGTACCCGTGATTAAAAATTGATGGGTCCAATTTTAATGACTTGCTAAACCAAAAATATCAGCTTAGAGTGTTGTCCCTGTCCATCAGTTGTCCACTGCCTGTCTCTTACTCTGTGTCTCTGTTTCAGGTGTCCCCCACACTGGCCCTGGAGTGGACAGGGTCCTGCCCATGTTACGAACCCTGCCTCCCGGCAACAGAGGAGGCAGAAGTAGGCGTAGCCCCTATCTATCACTTCACCTATCAGTTTTCCCATTCACCACCACACCCCCGTCTCATCCTACTTAAACACCTGTCCTTCCCTACCTCGTTGCTCAGTATTGGTTTTCCCTATCGAGCTTCCTGGTTGCGCTTCTTCTACTCTGTGTTTGTCTTGGATTTCGGCTTACGGTTTTTCCCTTTGGACTTCGGCTTTTCTGATCTCGGCTTGGATTGGTACTTTCGCTCTGCTTTCGGATTACGACTTGGCTTTGTTCGCTCCTGCAAGTGGGTTCACTCACTCGTTCGGTCCCTATTACCGAACTCGTAACAGCCCACACTGCCCTCTGAAGAAGGAGTCTCTGCCCCTGACAGGGCTGACTACGATGATGTTGGGGACGAGTCTCAGGGAGAGGATGGGTGCTGTGAGACTGACAGGGCTGTCTGGGAGAAGCTCCTCCTGCAGGTCTACACAGAAGAGCTCCACCAACAGAGTCACGCAGTCTTACAGCAGCTCTGAGCACTGAGACTGTCTGACACTGTCTGCGACCTGAGTCCACTTCACTCCACTGTTTCCACACTGACACTGTCTGTGACCTGAGTTCACTTCACTCCACTGTTTCCACATTCAGACTGTGACCTGAGTCCACTTCATTCCACTGTTTTCACACTGACACTGTCTGTGACCTGAGTTCACTTCACTCCACTGTTTCCACACTGTCCTCGGTGTCTGTGTCTACAGCACCTGCAGCTTGTGTTTTAGAAAAGGGAGGCTTGAACATCCCATTTCTGCTCAGTCTTTCTTCTTTTTATATTTTGATGTTTTAGAAATTAGAAATAAAACCATTCATTGATGTTCAATATGAATGTACCACTTTTGATGGTAACATTTTTTTATAAATGTTATTAAAAAGATGTTTTGCAATAAACTTTTTAAAACCATTTTTATCTGCGTGTTATTTCTAATGTATGATATTAAAAGTATCAATAAAAAAATAAGGAGCCCTTGGCCACTCACAATGATAATATCCACCTCACAGGAAGAGGAAATGTAAATGTTTATCAACTTAGTCATATAAATTTATCTACACAAAGGACACTGTAGACAAAACCAGACACAACATGAGACAACCTGGTATTAAAATTTCCCTACAAGAAGGCACAGAATCCCAAAATCTAAAACTTCAGAAATGTTATAACTACAGACATCTACTAAAGCATCTGGATTCAAATGACAGGAACACAGGAGAGTTAAAAGTTTGCTCAAACAATACACACTTTGATAGGTGTGACAAACTGACATTACAAAACTCATGATCATGAAAGAACGAGCCTTTTAAGCTCACTTCCTAAAATAATATCAGAATGTTTTAGGAGTTTAGGAGGAAACTGGAGCACCTGGAGGAAACTTATGCAAACATGGGGGACAACTTACAAACTCCACACAGATAGCGCACAGGTCAGGAATGAAACACAGAGCTCCAGCACTGCATGGTAGCAATGTTAACCATGGTGCCACCTGTAAAATAAATATAATTTGTGAAACACTAAGAGATTGTGTAAAACAATATTCTATGTACTTTCACTCTGGATCTTTAAAAATGTATTAAACCTTTTATGTTAGGTTGCCTGGTTTGGGGGAATTTTCCAAATTAAATGAAATTAGCAATTATTAACAGAATGTATTTCTACATATCAACACTATAATAAAATATCCAAAATATTATTGAATGATTTGAGTTCTATAATACTGATACAGTAATTGTGTTTGAAATGGTGTTTTCAGTCCTGTTACTGTTATTTACAGATGTTTTTAGCACCAAAACCAGACAATAACAGTTCAGTCTTTCCCACTTCAATCTGCATCTCTCCACTATATTCTCACCAGTGAGGAAGTTAAAGACTGGCTTCATACAAGTCACCCCACTGACCTGACATCTCCAGTTTTGTGTCCATTTCTTCTTTTATTGTTCCAGTCACTTCACAATAAAGCAACTCAGACCTCTTGTATCCGCTTCCAGGAAGTAAGGACACGTATTTGCAAGACTTTCAATTCTTAGTAAAAGCTCTAAAACACCTTCTATGCCGCACAGTGAGCAATCATGCCCTCTTCCTAGGAGGATAGAAAAATAGATAGAAAATCAATTACTAAAACCATTTTGTCCACTTCCAGAGAGCCCACACACTTAATTGGGAGGGTTTCAATTCAGAGTAGGAAAAAAAAATCTCTAAATTAAATTTGTATGCTGCACAGAGAGCACTTTCTTCTGTATGGCCAGTTAGCTCAGTTGGTTAGAGTGTGGTGCTAATAACACCAAGATTGCTTGTTCCTATACGGGCGAGGAGAGCTCCTTCTCTTCTGCCAAAACCCTTTTATCTTTCTTTCCATGGTGAAATATGATGCAAAGATACCACTTACTAAAGATAGATGAGTGTGTTGCAGGTGAAGAGGAAAGTGCTAAAATATTTAAAATCTCATATGTGAAGAAAAGATAGAGTGTCACTATTTGCATAAGTGAGGCTTTTAAATAATCTTTTGGAAAGACACTCAAATCCAGCCTATTAAGTCTCAGGACCAGATGATTGGCTCAATACCCAGGTGAAGATAGTCAATCAGAGAACTTAGATATAAAAAGTGTGTCTGAGTGGAAGTTTATTAGTCTTTTAAGACAGGAATTTGGGTCTCAAGTCCTTTATGGGGTGGGGTGTGTCTCACTTCTGTGCTCAAATCCCAAGATTACACTCAAAGTGAGGATGAAGTGTGTTGCGGCAAATGTGATGTCAGATCAACTGCTTTTCCAGAAGCCAATGTGATATAAATTAAAGTTTTCATTTGACCGAGAATTATCGTGTGCTGAAATTGGTCCTGGAGAAGTGCATACTGTATGGCAGAAGGTTTGTGTTGTTTATAATAATAATAATAATTGCTTACACTTATATAGCGCTTTTTCTGGACACTCCACTCAAAGCGCTTTACAAGTAATGGGGATCCCCTCCACCACCACCAATGCGCAGCATCCACCTGGATATACTGTGTCAGAGTGGCCAATAGCTCCCTGTTGTTATTACAATATTTTAGATAACTAAATATTTCTTGTGCATCACTGTTCTTATAGTAGTAAAAAGTAGACGTTTTGCTATGAGAAGCTAGAATGGGTTCATGGAATGACAGTGTGACAAGCCTTGGAAAAAGTTGTGTGCCCATCTTCAAGCGATCAAATCCTATGATTAAATGATGTTCCAGCAAAAGTGCTCTGTTTTACTAAGTCATTATTTCTATGTCTTGTAGAGAAATAGGTGTTTCTATCGGTTCAGGTATAGAACACAAACACCCATTGTAAGCAATTGAGCATTCATAATCCTGAATTTTAAACCCACAGAATATTTATACTTTGTATTAGTATTTGTGAATATTAGAGCTTTTAAAAAAATGTTTTAACAAATTGTGTGAGCATTTTCTGTTACATCACTTTATTGTTTTGTGCATTCTGCTGACTTTTGAAAATATACATTTTTATAAAAATATTGTTGTCTTTTGAATGTATTTCTAAATGATTGTTTTTAATATAAATTGCATAAAACACAAACAACACCCATGATAAGAAATTAATAATTGATCATTCATTTTAAACTTTTTTACCGTATTAAATTATGCTAAGATTTTTTAACATACTGTTAGTATATCACTTTTTATCAAGTGTGCTTTAAATCTTTCGCTACACCATTGATATTCAGTTACACCTATTTAAAGGTATGTTGTACAAAAATATTAACCGTTTTATTATTTTTGCACGTTACTAAGATTTCCAACATACTGTACACATGCTGTCTCATTCCTGCGTAGAAACGGCTGTGATCTCAGAAAACCAGAAAATCCTGACATTGTACTTCAACTGACTCTCAGTAAGCGCTCCGGGTGCCACCTAGCTCTCTAACAAGCGTGCTGTAGCGACAGAAATTACACTTTGCCTGCGTTATGCACGAAATGCCGAGGCTGCATGCTCCCGTATGGTCTAGCGGTTAGTGTTCTTCAATTTCAGCAGGGTGACCCGGGTAATACTTTATTATTATTTAAAATTTATTTCTTGTATTGCCTGCTGCCTCTTGGTATTTTGCCAGTATCGGACACAGAAAACACAATGAGGACCTTCCCACGTTATATGCGTATCTGTTACTGTGTGAAAGAATTAAGCGCTTTTGATAACAACCATTAATTTCAATGACTACTGACATTTGCTCTGTTTTGAATAGTCAACACACCACACCGTGAAAGACACTAGAATCCTGATCACCACATAATTATAAGACAGCTACCTCTTCAAAGTGACGACAGCAGAACCAATCAGGCGTCGGCGTCTGACTAACTCAATCGGTAGAGCCTGAGACTCTTAATCCCAGCGTCGTGGTTTCCAGCCCATGTTGGGCACAGTGTATGTCATTTTCTTACACAAGGTTCCGCTCATCTTTAATCACCTTAAGTTACCTAGCACTAAATAGCAATGCATGTATTTGGTCCAGCTAAAGATTATCAAGAAGCAAATCTCTTTCCTTGCTTTAGTAGATGAATCAAGGACTCTGCTCTCAATGTATTTTCACCAGACACTAGGGCAGATAAACGCAGTTAATACATGCCACATTATAGTATGAAATTGCTTGAGCAAAACATTGTTCATTATCGCAACTATTATTGGTAGCTTAGTTCCTCTTTATTTTTTATACAGTAGTTTCTTTAAAAAAAACATGCCTGTCAGAAGGCCAAAGAAACAAGGTGAACGTGATAACCACCGCGCTACGGAAACGACAGTACATCCTACTCCCAGAGCAGGATTGGAGACTCCACATTCTACAGCTCTCTAGCAATAGAGGAGTTCCGACTAGAGAAATGGGGATAACCTCCTCTTCAGGATGTGGAAATATATTTACCGAGACGAGTCCTTTTTTTGAAGGTCAGCACTCTCTGCCAGTCACTCCTCCCCTCCTCGCGCAATGTATCTCTCTTAACACACCAAAGCGATGACTATTATTACACGTTTTTGCACTCCGCATGCTGTTTTACAGGGCTCTCTTCTGCGCTGAGCTGCTCCTTTGAAATCCAAAAGGCAACAGACGCGCTCCTATACCCGAAGTCGAACCCAGTTCGCCTGGGTGACGGCGGTTTAGAGATTACAAATAATTTAAAAATACATTAAAATGATAATAATATGTAACAAAATGTTTAAAAAAACACGTTAACAAGACTGCAGACAGTTTTTGAAAAGGAGCTCTGTAAAATTCACAAATACTAAGACAAGGTATGAATACTCCATGGGTTTAAAATTCAGGAATATGCATAATTTCAAATTTGTAATTTGTTTACAATTGGAATTTTTATGGTTCGTATGATTTAGCGACTTTTTTACAATATGTAAAATAAAACAGTACAGCTAAATAAGAAAGCCTTAGAGCCACAGAGGAAAAAAAAACTGCGTTTAAAGTTATTTTAAAGACGAGATAATATTGCACCATAAACTCAAATGTTTGTCCTCTTTGTGGCGCTTGCTTTTTGTTGCTTTAGCTAATTTCATGCAGTTTATTTCCGACCCATGACGTAAAGAGCTTGTGTATTTACGACAAAAAGCAGGGCAACAATTTTCATCGGTCTTATTGAAACTGTTAAAAAGTAAATGAGATCCTGTGTCCAAAATCCTGAGGTGACTTTCTTCCTGTCTTGTCATACAGAATGTATCATTAAGGACAATCACATAGGGCTTGATTTTGTTAAATGCAAGTACAGTATTTATTTCCTATCTTGGAACCACTTGTTTTTCAAGAAATTCAAACAATTTGTGAAATATGAAATAGAAATCTTGCTTATCGGTGCAGGAGAAATACTGCCAGTTGGCAAGAAAACGACAGCATTTTTTTTTCTTTAACCAAAAACCTGCATAGGGAGATGTAGAACAAAAATCCGATTGAGACGTTTTCATTGGGGAGGAGGGTTGTGAAAGGGCAAAAAAATGTATCTGTTCCGTTACGAACGGCGAAGGTCGCAGGTGATTCACTCCTCTGGGTGGCGCTAGGAGGTGCAGTGAAGTTTATATCCGGCTGCAGAAACTCCTCTTTCTCAGCTCCGCTTCTCGGTTGTCTTGAAGCCGCATCCGCGCTAAAGAATGACGTCATCATACTGCGCGACACTGCGTGTATTTCACACACGTGTGGGTGACTGAATCTTTTTCTTATCATTATTCATTATTATTTTTTAAAGACTTCAGGTTCTGAATATGTAACGTCTCGTCGGCTGTGTTTATGCTTGAACAGAACAGGATCTGTGAAGAATAAAAATAAAGAAGCTATTCTGTTTAAACTTCGGAAGTGAGCCTTTGTTTCTGACCTACTCTGAAGAAGGATGGCGGAGTGCTTGTTAAATCTGCAAATCCAGCTTGACTCTTTCATGCAGGTTTTGCTCAAATCGATCGTGTATGAAGTTTCAGAAGTTTTCCGAAACAGGATTTCTGACTCTGAGGACGAGTTTCAAGACAAACTCCGCAGCGTCTCCCAGATTCTGGTGAGACGGGCCGTATTTAAAATCACACAGTGTGTGGAGGACAGTGTCGGGAGTGAAATGGCGCAGCTGAAGAAGGAAAACGAGAGCTTGAAGTGGATATTTCAGCTGTGGGAGAAGGATTCGGGAGCAAGAGGAGATCAGGGACAGACAGATCGTGTTGGACACACGCTTCTCTGTGAAGTCACTGCAGAAATAAAAGAAGAAATGTTGTCAGGTCAGTGTGGTGACTTGTATGAAGTCAGAGTGTGTGTGTGTGTTAAAAACCAGTGTATATAACTGACTCACTGGTGAGATTTGTTAAATAACAAACTTTATTTTAAAGAAAACATCTCACAATAGTGAACATTCTCATTCTCATTATCAGTACGCATTCTAACAAAGTATCTAACAAAGTATCAAACTGTCATCATATAACTTTCCGAAAGAGGTGAGAGTATAGTGGAGAGATGCAGAGTGACGTGGGAAAGACTTGTGTGATGTAGCAACGGGATTCTTTATTGGAAACTGAACTGTTTTGTCCGGTTACGGTGCTGAAAACACCTCGTTCACATTCAACAATTGTTCCACTGAATCAATTTGTAATCCAACGTCATTAGGAAATACCATTTATAAATATTGTATTCACGTTGTATCGGACTAGATTGTTTTTATTTAAACTAATGATTTTGTAAATAAAAATTATTTTGATTGGTTTAGATATTACCGTCCTCCAGGGTCTGTGTCTGTATTAACTCCTCTGGAATATTAATCCGGTGTGTCTGTATTAACCTCTCTCTCTCTCTAAGTGCATTGTTTATGTACTGTGCAGTAAGTGTGTGTGAATCAACCCCTCTATCTCTCAGTGCAGTGTTAATTTACTGTAGTGTCCAGTCAGTGTCAGTATTAACCCCTCTCTCTCAATGAAGTGTTAATGTACTGTAGTGTCCAGAAAGTGTCTGTATTAACCTCTCACTTAGTGCAGTGTTTATGTGCTGTAGTTTCCAGTCAGTGTGTCTGTATTCACCCCTCTCTCTCATTGCAGTGTTTATATGCTGTAGTGTCCAGTCAATGTGTCTGTGTTCACCCCTCTCTCAGTGCAGTGTTAATGCATTGTAGTGTTAAGTCTGTATGTATGTATTAACCTGCCTCTCTCTGTGCAGTTTTAAACTACTGTAATGTGTGTCAGTGTGTCTGTATTAATTCCTCTCTTTCTCAATGCAGTGTTAATGTACTGTAGTGTCCAGTCAGTGTGTTTGTATTTATCCCTCTATCTCTCTCAGTACAATGTTAATGTACTGTAGTGTCCAGTCAGTCTGTCTGCATTTACCCCCCTCTCTCTGAGCACTGTTAATGTACGGTCTGTATAAATGCCTCTGTCTCAGTGTAGTGTTAATGTACTGTAGTGTCCAGTCAGCATGTCTGTATAAACCCCTTTCAGTGCAGTGCAGTGCTAATATGCTGCAGTGTCCAGTCAGTATGTATCTATTAACACCTCTCTGTCAGTGCAGTGTTAATGTACTGTTATGTCCAATTATTGTCTGTATTTACCTCTCTCTCTCAGTGCATTGTTAATGTGCTGTAGTGTCCAGTCAGTGTCTATATTAACCCCTCTCTCTCAGTATAATGTTAATGCACTGTAGTGTCCAGTTATTCAGTGTGTCTGTATTAACCCCTTTCTCTCTCAGTGCAGTGTTAAAGTAAATGTAACGTGATTGTGATATTATTACAGTAGACTTACTTTTTACATGGTAGTTAGGGTTTTGACAAAGCTAAATCAGAACACCCCCTTATTCCGCTATGTTTAAACAACCCAAATTGATTGTC
The DNA here is from genome assembly GCF_040954835.1 of Lepisosteus oculatus. Classification (NCBI taxonomy): domain Eukaryota; kingdom Metazoa; phylum Chordata; class Actinopteri; order Semionotiformes; family Lepisosteidae; genus Lepisosteus; species Lepisosteus oculatus. The sequence continues at coordinate 4,730,393 of NC_090709.1, forward strand.
AGTGTACTAGTACGCATGTGTGTAGTTTAAAGCTTTTTAGATCACATGGCCTCAGCTATCAATACTTTGCTGATGATACTCAAATATACATCCATACCAAACCTGACGCTGATGTGTCTGTCTCTATTCTATTTAGTTGCATCTCCCATATAAAATCTTGGATGACTCAAAATGTCCTTCATCTTAACTGTGACAAGACTGAAGTCATGCTTATTGGCACCACCCATCAACTTTGTAAAACCAATGCTGTAACTCTATCTGTAGATAATCTTATACTTGAGCTTCAGTCTATATTGAAAAAGTTAGGGATGCTATTTGACGTTTGACCCATATGTGCAGCAAAAATATTGCTCCATTTCGCCCTATGTTATCACTAACTGTGGCTGAAAAGTGTTGTCTAATCTTGAATCGACTACTGTAATGCTGTACTCTCTGGGGATTCTAAATCCACATTGAACAAACTCCAGTATGTCCATAATTCGGCAGCCAGAATCCTGACCAGGTCTAGAAGAAGTGTTCACATTATTCCTATCCTGGAGTCCTTGCACTGGCTTCCTGTCAAGTTGCATGTCGACTTAACAATCCTCCTGCTCACCTATAAGGCTCTCCATGGCTTGGCACCTCAGTACCTGTCTGGTTTATCACCCTACTCCCCACGTCACAACCTTCACTCTTCTAATTGTGTTCTCCTATCTGTCCCCCAGTCCGTCTATAATCAATGGGTGACATGGCCTTCTCCTGTTAGCTCTGGAACTCTCTCCCCAAGGATATCAGAGAGTCACCTTCTCTAAACTCCTTCAAATCCAGATTCAAAACCTTCTTCTTTAGAAGACCCTTCATTGAACTGTTCTTTACCCCTCTGCTCCTACTGTATTTAGTACCACCATCTACTGTCTCCTCTAACTGTGTGTTCTCATCGTGCTTATTTTGTGTATTTTTTGTTGTTGGCATTCTGTAAAATGCTTTGAGAAGCCACCTTTAAAGGTGCTATATAAAATAAAGTTTTTTATTATTATTATTATAAAGATTTTATCTTGTTCTGTGTTTACAGGCTCAGAGGCCAGTGCTCTCTCTGAGGCTGGGGAAAGGGCTCCTCTTGAACAGAAGCATAGTGCGGAGGAGTGGGGCTCCAGTCTGATGCAGGAGACAGAGCTCGTTGCTCCAGAAGGGAAAAAGACTCTCAGTGAGCAGCACACAGAGAGCAGACAGATTGTTGAGGTTCTGGACTCTGTGCCCATGATGAAGATGGAGTCTGAGAGTGAGACACCTGGGCCCTTAGTATGTGATGATTTTACAAAGAAGATGAATAATCTGTACTCAAACAATATTACGCAAGTTTGTAATGAACTAGGCTGTTTCTCTGTACAAGAGCACAAAGAAGAACTGGGTGAGTTTAATCTTACAGAGCAGGACATGGATCCCCAGTTGATTGACCCTGCAGAGCAGCAGACTGATGTACCTGGTGAAGAGAACAATACTGAGTCACAGCACACTGAGAAGAGTCAGTACAGGGAGGAGCAACAGCAGCTCCTACAGGGCTTGATAATAATTAGGCCTTGTTCTGTTCAAGTGGAGAGACTGTCATTGCAGAGTCTCAAACAACCATATGATCCCTTAGTATCTGATGACTTTACACACAGGTTTAATGATCTGGTTACTGAGAAAATTGTTGAAAGTTTTAATGAACTGGAGAGTATGTCTGTTCTTCGGCAAAGAGAGGAACAACTGAATGAACTGGATGGTTTTAGTCTCAGAGAGCTGGAGAAGGAGCCCCAGATGATTCACACTGCTGAGCAGCACACTGAGGGACAAGGTGGAGAAAACAAATCTCAGTTTCAGCACACAGAGCAAGATCATTCCATGGAGCATTTTCAGAATAAGAGACCACAGCACGATCAAAGGATGAGGAAGAATCACTCAAGGCCTTGCTCAGATGGAGTGGACAAACTGCCATTATGGCACAGAGAGGAGCAGCGTTTCTGTCAGTCTAGCATTTCAAAACCCTACCAGCACCTTCACACAGGAGAGAGACCTTTCAGCTGCAGTCAGTGTGGGAAGAGTTTTAGTCGGTCACATAACTTAATAAACCACCAGCGCATTCACACAGGAGAGAGACCGTTCAGCTGCAGTCAGTGTGTGAAGAGTTTTAGTCACTTGCACAACTTAAAACGACATCAGCGCATTCACACAGGAGAGAGACCTTTCAGCTGCAGTCAGTGTGGGAAGAGTTTTAGTCGGTCAAGTAGCTTAATAGCCCACCAGCGCATTCACACAGGAGAGAGACCATTCAGCTGCAGTCAGTGTGGGAAGAGTTTTATTCGGTCAGGTGACTTAAAAACCCACCAGCGCATTCACACAGGAGAGAGACCATTCAGCTGCAATCAGTGTGGGAAGAGTTTTAGTCGGTCAAGTAGCTTAATAGCCCACCAGCGCATTCACACAGGAGAGAGACCATTCAGCTGCAGTCAGTGTGGGAAGAGTTTTATTCGGTCAGGTGATTTAAAAACCCACCAGCGCATTCACACAGGAGAGAGACCATTCAGCTGAAGTCAGCGAGGGAAGAGTTTTAGTCAGATAAGCCACTTGCAATCTCACCAGCACATTCACATAGGAGAGTAACCATTCAGGTGCAGTCAGTGTGGGAAGAGTTTTATTCAATCACATGACTTAAAAATGCACCAGCGCATTCACACAGGAGAGAGACCATTCCGCTGCAGTTAAGAGTGGGTTTTTTTTCCAGTCGGGTGACTTAAAAACACCAATCTAGTCACCAGGTCAGTTATCAGTCAAGTAAACTAAAATGTCTTTCAGTGCAAGTAGGCATGTGACATCCGAAGAAGGCTCCACAGCCGAAACATTTATTTTCTTCTCTTTTCAGCATGGAACAAACCTTTACTTTACTAAAATATCTATTAGTCACAGTCACTTTGTACTCACCCACTTTTGAGTTCATCTGGTCAATTAAATTATGACTATACTCTTATTTACGATTGACTAAAATAGAAATAGCTCTTGTCACAGAGTTTAATGTATGTGTATAATAAAATGTTTTTAGTTTTATTCAATTTTAAAATGAATGAGGTCTAAATTGAATAAATTTCATTGTCAATTGAATTGAATTCCTTATAGTCTTGGAATGTTAATTTTAGTCCTGTTTAATTTTCCAATTAAGACTGTTCTCATTGGATAAGCTTGTAATTGTGTTACAGCTTTTAACTTACCATGTTATACACAGAATGTGTATAAAACAGATTAAGATCCTTAACTGTCACTCTTAAGGAAAAAAAGTCACACATCTGATTAAATTCTACAAACAAAAGCTCAAAGTCTTTGTTGCACAATTTTTATAAAGTGTATTTTCCCCAGAGAGGATATATATCAAATACAAGAAATATTTATACAATAAAGGGTAAATAATAAAGAACAAGATATCGTATGAATTAGCAATAATTCTATAATAGTCATTTTTTTTCAATGCAACTATTGTTTTAACAAGACAAGCAATATATACAGTGCCTTCAGAAAGTATTCATGCCCCATTGTTTATAATGTTAAAATGAAATTAAATATTTATAGTTCTGAAGTCATCTATTAAATAAAAATGGAAAATTACTTAATTGATAAGTATTCATTCCCTTTGTTTTAACAACCTAATTTGGGTCAATTATCTTGAGAGGTCACACTAAATTATGTTAACAAGGTACACCTGTGTTCCTTTCAAGTTCACCGGTGTTCACTTGCTCGATAAATTAATAAATATCACTGACTGTGAGGTCTCACAACTAAAACAGCAGATCAGATCAGTCCTGCTGTCATGAGGACCAAGGAGCTGCCTGTGGAGCTTTGAGATAAAGTTGTTAGGAGGAGAAAAGCTGGAGAAGGTTATAAAAAGATTGGCAAAGCTTTGAATCTTCCTAGGAGCCCCGTGAAGTCCATTGTAACTGAAGTGGGACATGTGTATATATCTCACTTATCCAGCATCACAGTATCACCACTTAAGCACACTGTGAGAGGTGTTGATGGGGTCTGTTAATCTAGCCTCAAAGAAAAGTTAAACTAAGATGCCATAAAGCTGACCTGCTTAAGCAGCCCCAGTGGCTTAATGCTACATAATAAAAAACAGGAACAACACCCACAAACAGGATAAACCAGACCAATGTCTGCTGCATATCAAAGGACAGAACCTAGAGCAAGACAGAGTAGGACAAGAAGTAATTACATATCAAAGAACAGGACAAGCACTCAGGTGGTGAAACAAACTTTCTTCTGACTGTATATAAGAACTGGGAAACCCTTGCGGTTTGTCTGTTCTGTGGGGCAGACCCAGCACGCATTGTCAGACTTATTGAGCTCAATAAAACTGAATCTGCACAAGACCGTGTCCTGCTCCTCTGATGAAGAATTTCCCACAACAGTTGGCGTAGTCGACAGGATTCTCCAAGTCTTCGGTAATTCCCAGACAGCACACAGGGTGAGTATATTTTTTATGTTACCACACAATTAGGTTGCCGAAAAGGAAGGACCGGAAACATACAGAGAATATAAAGAATCATTAATAGGGAAAAGAGTAAGGACACGCCTCTGAGATTCAGGGTAAAAATCCCTTAACCGAGACAAGACACAATTCCTCTGAGCTTGGTTTTGAAACCAAGACAAGACGTGGTTCCTCTGAGCTCTGGGCGGGTCTCTAAACCAGGGAGCTTTCCCCCTGGGGCGAAGCAAAGTCCCTAAACGGAACAAGGTGAGCTAAGCGACGATATTGTGCCAGCAAGATTCCCTCTGAGTCCAGACAGGCACCCCTAAGGAAGCTAAGGTTAATAATATTATTAAGATTATATTATTAACAATATAAGTATAGACCAGTTGTGCTAGCAGGTTAATCACCAGTGACTGCTGAACTGAGTGTTCAGTTGGCCCTGTACGCTAACACCAGACTCATATTCACTGACTGCTTCACAAGGGTACTTGTAAGTGTGCTGGCAGCTCCGCTGGCAGCACTGATAAATCTGGAGATGGTATCTAGTCCAGATAAAAAATCTCAGGGTCGTGGGTTGGAGCTTGACCTTGGGCAAGGTGTATTTTCTGAGTGAAAGAAAGCTCCCCTTCATCCTTGACCAATTTACATTTTATTGGTACCTACCACAAATCGATAATCAAGGTCCATCTGAACATTACCTAAAAGCAAATGTCTTTCCGTGTTTGAGTATCTAAATTACGGAAGCCAATGCTGCCATCAAGGAAAAAAATCCTGAGTTATGTAGTTTTGAGACTCTAAATATCGGACATTCAGTTTGAAGTGGTACAATGGATTCCAGGGCACATTAGTTCTTTATTCAGGATATATATGAGTGTGCTAATGGTTAAAACTGTGTTTACATGAGGTACAAACGGTAACCTTTTCATTCCGAGAAGAAAGTCAGTCTGTGCGTATTTCTCAGCGTGCGCAGTGTCAGGAACACTAAACCCACAGTGACAGCAAACCTATCGATAGCCTGTAGGTACTGCCATTGCAAATGTAACAGGTTGTTCATACACACATATGATATCATTTCTATCTCGTAATTAGGAGATAATTTGGTATTTCTTAATTAAGAGAACTCTTAATTAGAAACTCCTTGGTGGCAACAAAACACTTCCACAATAAATCATATGCTCTTCTTTCAAAATAGCTGGACCAGGCACTTGGACACAGATAAACACAGGGATTTAAAATTCAGGAATATGAATGGTCAATTGCTTACAGTTGGGTTTTTTATGTTTCGTATTTAGCGATTTGTGTATCAATCTTTTAACAATTCATTAAAATGCTAACAATATGTAAAATAAAAACAACAGCACCGATAAATGCTGGGGAGACGGGTAGTTTTTTGTTTTTTTTTACAATCAGATTCCAATCTCTAATGCTGTGTGTGAGAGCTTGTAATGTAACTTTCCTTTTCTCACATTTTCTGACAACTATTCAAAAGGGGCACCCTGTCAACTCCTAATACTTTTTAAAAAGTCTGCCTGCATGTTTGATTTTTGTCGTTTTATTTAGAAAAAGTTCAATATTGATCATAACTAAAGAAAATTAGGATCACGAATAAAAAAAGGGGCTAAAGATATGAGTCGCTCTTGAATCAGAGCTGGGTGACATGGGCTTCTGTTCTGATATAGTTGTACGAGAAGCAGGAGGAATCACTTCTCTCCTATGGAGCATGAGCTGAATCAGGAGGGAGACATTTCCAATACTCGTGCATATGTCAACGTTTGACCTACATCGTAAAACTAAAACTAAATTAAAAACTAACATTAAGTTGTCAGAGACATTCATTTATATACGAACAAGAGACAAAGTAATAATTCTACATTAACTTGTCCTACACTGATCAGACTAATTGAAATGTATGGATGCCCGTTTCCGCCAGGGAGTAAAAAAAAACGCGCTATGATATCTCAGGATTCCGACTTAGTAACTCAGAATTCCAACTTTATATCTCAGAATTGCAAATTAAAAACTCAGAATTGCGACTTTATATCTCGTAATTTTGACTTTATATCTCACATTCGCGATTTCGAAATAGCCCATATTTCATTGTCTGTCCTTTCGTTATTGTAACGGATTCGGGTTCTAAGGGCTTGTGCCCTCACCACTCCCACCCTAGTTCGTGCCTCACTGCATTGCCTCGAACCCAGGTCTTGCCAGCTGAGCTTAAGAACACTTTCTTTAGCCCCGGCGGCCAGCATCCCTGTTATGCGCAGGGGAGGGCGGTGCCATCACCACACTGCAACCAGATCGTACAAATTGTATGTTGCAAAGGAACAAGTAATAGGTTTATTCAATGCTGAAAAAAAAGAAAGAAAACACAACGATCATAGGATCTATAGGCCTGAAGACTTGATAAAAATCAAATTAATTACACTAATTTTTATGGAATCCCATTTCTGCCGTGAGGCTTCCATAGTACCCGGATGGAATAGCGGCTTTAAAAAAAAATATTTAAACACCAAAAATACAAAAACGGACACAGAATATGAAATAAGATACAGAAGCGGCGAGGGCACAAGCCCTAGAACCTGAATTCATTACAATAACAAAAGAACAGACAATGAAATATGGGCTATTTCAAAGTCGCAAATGTGAGATATAAAGTCAGAATTCTGAGTGTTTAAGTCGCAATTACGAGATATAAATTCGGAATTCTAATGTTTCTAAGTCGCAATTCTGAGATACCATAGTTTTTTTTTTTACTCCCTGGTGGAAACGGGCTTCCATAGGTTCTCAGTGTTGCGAAGCAAAAGCAATCTGAAAAATCAGACAAATTATTATCAGATCATGTCAAAAGCTGATCAGTATTTTTTTAACTGGGAAGCAAAGAAATGCTTGTATTACACATTTTAATATGACATGCAAAAATGAAAAATAGTAAAATATATTTTAATTGCGTTACATGTTGATAGAACAGCCCCCTCGATAAAGGAAAGTGTGGACGGATGTGTCACATTTTCCGTACTCTATCTGACAGCGAGTTTAACACACTGTCCTCGGAAATTAGAAACGAACAATAAATTAATCTGAGCCAAATCTACTTGTCTGGGTGATTTTATTCTGTCTAAATTGCCTGGAACTCCTCCACTGAGGTCAGATACACACGGTGTTCAGGCGGCTTCACGGAGTCCTGCCTCATACTGGAAGCAGGTTCTAATTAGACGCTGAGAACAATCCGGGTCTCTGTGTGTAATTGATTGTGTTGATTGAGCGGTAGTGTGACCAGGTTTATGGTAGCAGGTCCTGCCAGTGTAAAAACCTAGTCACTGCGTTCATACTTTATGCTCTCTTGCTTCAACACAGTTTGGTGGTTTACTTGTCTTACTCCTGTAGCAGTTTGCCGGGATGTCAATTTGGCGATGCGCTCATTTTCTTTGTGCTGTGCCCGCACTGATCTCTGCCGGGCCGGCTGGCTGGGACTCTCAGGAATTAGCGCTCCAGGCCAACTTCCCGGCTCTCGAAGACGCAGCCCAGTCGGAGGACTTGAGCCTGGCAGATGCGCCCTCCGAAGACCTGTCTGCAAGCGAGAACAACTCGCAGTCCTCGGCTCCCGACCACCGCTGCCTTCCCGTGTCCAGAGACGCGCACTCGCCCTACTTCAACAAGGAGAAGATGAACCCCGAAGCTGGCAGCCGGCCCTTACCCGCCTACGTCAAGAGCGTCCTGTTCCCTCCCCAGCGAGGGCGGCAGCCGGCTCACCCGGCCATCGGGGGCACCCGAGGAGTGGCTGTGTGGTGCGACTCCAGCAGGATGTACGTGAGGGTCAGTGGGAGTGATAATGAGCTCAATCCAGCTCCCAACAGAATCCATTCTGGTTTGTTTACTGTCAGACCATGCGTCTAAGGCTCTTTGGATTCCAACGTGAACAAAAGAACAAAAACAACTGCTCACATCGTGTGATTTCTACTAGAGGAAGGGAAGATATCACCTTAGAAAAAATCAGAACTTAATATTTGGATCTGGAGCCCCAAACTTATCAAATTATTAAAATATCAGATTGTGTTTCTGTAACATTTCGTGCACAATACGCCATATTTAACAAAAAAACAACAGTCACAACGAGGCCTTTACACGCAGCCTGGGGTATTTTCCCCTTTTATATTTTTGCCACTTCATATCGAACCTGTTATTTTCCCAGAAGTGAACAGTAGCTTGTACTTAAAAAAATGTACAATTCACCGCTGCTATAAACAGATGTGTGCCTTGTTTGCCTTTGTAAGCATTTGTTTATAAAATAAGTTCACAATACGTTAAAAACACAAAAAGCACAAACTTAATAATACAACGATACAAAATCAAAACCAAATCATAAAGCCAATTAAGTACCTATCCTTTGAAAACAGAGAACACCTTTATATACAATAAAAATGTGACATTTGTATCTACTTTTGAATTACTATACAAAGTAGACAGAATAGTCCCTGAATTCAAAGATCAGATCTTGGCCAAAACAAGACAATCAGACATGAGCTGAATTCGGAACAAGAGCCTCTGCTTCGTCGTTTATTGAGCTTTTGATCAAAGTCTGTGTGAAAAAGATTGGCTATTTTAACTCTTTGATTGAAGTACACAAAAAGCACCTTCCTTCGAGCTGGAGTCAAACCAACGACCTAAGGATTCCCCCATTTCCGCTGCAGTCCTCCGCTCTACCATCTGAGCTATTGAAGGGATAGCAGGTATTGCTTTCTGGATCTCAATGATCTTGAAGACACGCCCATGTAGAGCAGCATGTGATGATTTGTACTATAAAAGACCAAGTGCTCAAAGTGACATTTACCGTTTACAGTTTTCATCTCAGGCGCAGTTTTAGAAAGCAAAGATGGAGCAGTTGTGTTGAATCATTCTGCAGTAGCTGTGAGTAGAGTGGTGCAGCGGAAGCGTGCCGGGCCCATAACCCAGAGGTTGAGGGATTGAAACCATCCTCTACTATGTGCATTTTTACGCACGATTGATAATTAAACTGTTTTTTTCCTCTCGTGTGTGTGATTTCTTGATGTCACACTTGCGGTACTCTTTAATCTTTACCAATAGCAGATGCCCAAATGTATCTTTGGTTGTTCTGAGATCCTTGATAGTTTCCTCAAATCCTTCAAATGAACATCCATATCAAAGCAATTATGTTTATATATATTACAATTAAGGTACATATTAAAAATATAAATGCACATTTGTATAATGCTCATTTAATAAGTATTGTCAAGGATTGTCAAGTTCTCCAACAAATCTGTGTTCTTATTTTAAAATATTTTTGCTAAGGATACAATGGGTGTATAAATGTATTCTCCAGAGTGCCAATTGAAGATACAATTCCACACGTGAAAATGGTTTTCTTGGACATTGACTTAAGTACTTTATCGTTTACTTGTTGTAGTTCCACACGAGTAAACCACGCACATTTCCAACAAAGTTCAAGAGGGTTAAGGTTTTGCGTAGAAATCCCATCAATTTCTTGTGGAGATAATCTGAAGCACATTCCTGAGTGTGCTTGAACCACCAGCCCTTTGTTTAACAGCTGCACAGAGACACACTCCCATTGCTTTTCACCATTCATATGTTTGTAGTTAAAATAAAATACTGGCATTTTCCTTCCAGCAGGCAGTATTTCTTCTGCACTGACCAAGTGTAACCAAGAACTTCATTTCATCTTTCGCAGGCTGTAATCTACAGAAAAGGAAGTGAATACTTGTATTAAGCTAAATTAAGCCGACTGAGATGCACTGCCGTTGTTTTTCTCCACTTTTCGTTAAAAGGATAAAAAAATCACTGGCATTTACTTGCAGTATTTCTTCTGTCCTGCTAAGGAAGATTTGTATTTTATCTTGTAGAAATTTTATGAATTTCCTGAAGTTCGGAAACAGCTTGTTCCAGAAAGGAAATGAACACTTGTTTCAAAGTAAATCAAGACGTATATCTCTCTCGTTGCGTGTGCTCTTATCTGTCTAACCCTTATCTGTCCATCTCTCTCCTCTTCTCTCTGGCAATCTGTGCAGAGTATCTGAAGGGGATGTACAGATGCAGCCATTCAAAGTGCGCGGTACAGACACCGCAGTACAGATACCGCAGGTAAGATGACACGCGATACCGCGGTGCGTGATTGGTTGACCGACAGGGGCACTCGTGGTCTGTTGGTCTGTCGTAGAAAGACTTACTGTACTGTAAACGTCTTTACTGTGCCCGTTGTAGATATTGAATTTTACCACTGAAGGGAAATCTTAGTAGCTGAGCATAAAAAGAATAGGAGCATACTGTAACGCGTGTGAAGGCCATAAACGATATTAATTTTGGAACGTAAACATACAGTATATGGCTGGTCTTGGTACTTTAAAGAAAAAAATACGCACCAGTATTCCATTTCTCCCTAAACATTGTAAGCTTCGAAGTCTTTAACTAACGTGATGCCGGAGTCAACAAGCATACTTTTAGAATTTGATTAAAAGGGAATATAATATGGAATCGCGTATCTAAAGAATTTAATAACGGTATGATTATATCCGTGTACTGCGGCAGGACTGTGTAAGGCTGTTTCGCCTACCTGATCATGCGCGCTGTCTTGTAGCCTACTGGTCTAGGTGCGTGACTACCATCTGACAGGTTGTGTGTTCGAATCCAGCTGGTGCTGGACTTTATTTTTATTTATTTATTTTTTAATCGCGTAACATAAACATATTACCGTATGCAAACTGTACTGTATACAGTATGTATATGTATATTTAATGTCTTAACTGTGCCCGTTTAATTGAATTTAAAAAAAATATTTAACACGAACATTAAGCTGTTTACATGTTCCGCCTGAGAACAGTCACCCGTTGCTACCCAACGCAGAATGGTGATTGGCTGACACCATCTGACACCCCTCTGATTGGAGAAAAAAGACGTGCTGGTGTGCTATACCAGGAAGAGGATTTCTTTCAATTCTAAACGTGTATTTTAAAAGTTTAAGAAGTAAAAACCTTACAGCGTACACAGATTTCTAAACTGATCAGGATCGTTATCTTTGTCTCATGCATAATAATGTTCACCGCTCTGTCCAGCAAATTAATAATAAACTTTATTTTATATAGCTTTTTAAACGAATAAGTAATTAGATTGCTCATAAACCTAATCACTTGCTTTTTCTTTTTATTTAGGCTCAGATTTCAACTATAGATCGTATTATTAATAACCATAATAACAACCAACCAACAAAAACAACCATATAAACATAATACCAACCAAAAACATAGATAACAACCACAATACAAAATCAAATAATCAAACCATTTTACACTCGCACAGTCCTCCAATTATCATAATCCCGCCCCTTATGCAAAACCAAACCTTCCTCCCATCCCAGTTTATCCTGTTTATCATAAACAAAATCCACCTCAATTTTCAACATAAAGCATTACACAAAATCAATACCTCAACACTCCATACTCAACAACGATAATTCACAAACAGCCAGAACATGTAACTACACATTCCCAAACATACCTACTTTCCATAGCCCCGCCCCTTATGCAAAACCAACATCCCTCCCCTGTTCTCTCTCTCCCCTGGCGGTTGTAATTGTTTTTATTCTCAAATAAATTTTAGCAAAGTCATGTATTTTAAAAATCTTAAGATTTTTCTATGTATGTCTTTATTTAGTGGTTTCATTAGTGACAAAGGCTAAACTTTCTTGGAAAAATGTCTTTTATGTAAACCATGTTTGCTATTAATTCATTCAGGGCTAAAATATGTTCATTGTCTTCTAATGAAAGAAGGGTTCCTTTCGCCGTAGTCGGGAGCCTAGCCTTTAACTAGTAAGTACTGTATTTACTGGGTTTTTGAGGGGGGGTGTCTTTCGCTGGAAATCTCGCCTCCTACTTTGAAAATACCCGTGAAACCGGTTCAATTCGTCACAGCCAGCACTCCTGCAGAGAGTTGGGTTGTACTTGCAGTGTATACAGTACACGCGTTATGCTCTTCGTTAATGTCTGTGAAGTTTTATTTAATCTCTGAGCCATACTGATTCTTCTGGAAGCACACCAGTATTCCACTTTCTCCCTAAACATTTTTAGGATCAGAGTCTTACATGTGGTAATTTCGAAAACGTTTGTACGTGCTCCTTCTTACCATGTTACTGTTTACCGTTACTGACCATATTAAGTTTAAGTGCCTGTGGGCACTTTTCCTGTCCGTGGGGGGTGGACCGTCTTTCATTAGAAGGTTAGTCTGTTCTACTCTGAGAATGTAGGGGGGGTGGGAAGTGCCCGCGGTCATTTAATTAGTATTAAAATCTTAGTTATCTTTCTAGTTCACAGGTTTGCATGCATAATTTAATTTTGAAAGCCACTGAGACATCAGGTACTACTGTTGTATTTATGAAAAAGAAACAAAACAAAAAACATACTAACAACTGTGCCATCCTACTCCTTAGTTAATACATTTTATTATTCATAAACAGTTAACATTGTTAGCAAAATATTTTGAATTATATTTAACCCTATTTTTTCTTTAGTTTTGTATTTAACTTATTATATGATAGTCAGACTTAATGTATATTAATGTATATTTGAACAATGAAAATATATTTTTACAAGATTTTACATTAAGCACTTAAAATTAATATGGTTAATAATAGTAAACTGTAACATGCTGTAACAAGATCGGTTAAGCTGCGAAGAAAATCCTTTCAGAGAAAATGTTTCAGGTATGAAGAACAAACCTGAGCAGAAGACCCTCACACCTGAAGAGTGCTGGCTGTGACGAATTAAACCGGTTTTACAGTTCAATCACAGATTGGGATTCAGTAAAGTAACACACAGCGCCACTGGATTTGATAATACTGTACCTTACCAAAATCCGCAATATGGAAACAGAACCTGTGTAATTGTTGATAGATGATGTACTCGTAACATTTTTTCAAGACGAACTACAACATTTAAAAAATGACTTGTATGTACTTGATATCTCTAATCAATCCACGGGTTCCAGCACAAAACGAAACTAAAACGCATACCGTTTAGCGCTTCTTATTAGTTGCTCAAAAGTAATTTGACCGTATGAAATGCATAATATAAACCTAGAAACATATACGTGAGCAGTACTTAAGCACTGTAGTATCGGTGTTAAGACATACCTCTCAAATACTGTAAATCAAGTTAAAAATATCTCAAGACCGATTCTGGTCGTAATGAAACCATGTTTCGTATATGTTTTCTTTTTCATCTTGAAATAACTCATTTCTAAATACCTTTTTCACTGTTAACATCTTGTAGCAACTTTGCGACAAAATATACACTCTGACAGTTCACCCTGCTACCAACATTAAATAAAACAAATCTTAAGATTTCTATATTTATGTCTTTATTTAGTGGTTTCATTCGAAGCTTACAATGTTTAGGGAGAAATGGAATACTGGTGCGTATTTTTTTCTTTAAAGTACCGAGACCAGCCATATACTGTATGTTTATGTTAAGATTTCCCTTCAGTGGTAAAATTAGATATGAATATTCAATACTTAAACGGGCACAGTTAAGACATTAAATATACATATACATATTGTATACAGTACAGTTTGCATACGGTAATATGTTTATGTTACGCGATTAAAAAATAAATAAATAAAACTGGAAGGTCCAGCACCACCATTATGTTTATATGGTTGTTTTTGTTGGTTGGTTGTTATTATGGTTATTAATAATACGATCTATAGTTGAAATCTGAGCCTAAATAAAAAGAAAAAGCAAGTGATTAGGTTTATGAGCAATCTAATTACTTATTCGTTTAAAAAGCTATATAAAATAAAGTTTATTATTAATTTGCTGGACAGAGCGGTGAACATTATTATGCATGAGACAAATATAACGATCCTGATCAGTTTAGAAATCTGTGTACGCTGTAAGGTTTTTACTTCTTAAACTTTTAAAATACACGTTTAGAATTGAAAGAAATCCTCTTCCTGGTATAGCACACCAGCACGTCTTTTTTCTCCAATCAGAGGGGTGTCAGATGGTGTCAGCCAATCACCATTCTGCGTTGGGTAGCAACGGGTGACTGTTCTCAGGCGGAACATGTAAACAGCTTAATGTTCGTGTTAATTTTTTTTTAATTCAATTAAACGGGCACAGTTAAGACATTAAATATACATATACATACTGTATACAGTACAGTTTGCATACGGTAATATGTTTATGTTACGCGATTAAAAAATAAATAAATAAAAATAAAGTCCAGCACCAGCTGGATTCGAACACACAACCTGGCAGCTGGTAATCAGGCACCTACACCAGTAGGCTACAAGACAGCTCGCATAATCAGTCAGGCGAAACAGCCTTACACAGTCCTGCTGCAGTACACGGATATAATCATACCGTTATTAAATTCTTTAGATACGCGATTCCATATTATATTCCCTTTTAATCAAATTCTAAAAGTATGCTTGTTGACTCCGGTATCACGTTAGTTAAAGACTTCGAAGCCTACAATGTTTAGGGAGAAATGGAATACCGGTGTGTATTTTTCCTTGTGATATTTTAAGCTCTAGTTGAATGATAGGTGTCGCATTTTAAATCATTTTCGTAGCTAGAAATTATGAAACGCCCTGTTAAAAGCAAGGAAGTTTTTATGCCCCGTTGAAGTAAAACAAAATGCCTGACAAAGTATGGCTTGGACAGATTCCAAGTGCTTGTACAAATGTGCTAAAGAAATTATACTTTGAGTATACAGCTTGTCCAAAGTCATCCATTATCAATACTATTAGTAATATCTTCAGTAAAGGCTTTGATGCATAAATATTTCTGATGAAGGTAGGTTGTGTACTTCTGTCCAACTGAGCAATCTTGCTTTCATAATATATACAAACATTTTAATGACTGATGATTAACATGCTGTAATACACAGTTCAAAATTAAAGGCTCAAATGCTGTACATGAGAGGTTAAGCTCCCCCTTTACAAGGCGACGCCGGATAGTTAGTCACGTGACACACGTGATACCGCGTGATACTGCGTGATACTGTGACACGCCCACCGCGGTATGCCGCGAAATACCTCACCCATTTTGAATGGCTGCATCTGTAACACCACTTGGCAATGAAGAAAAATTCTCAGAGGCAGAATAAAAAATATTATTCTCTTCTAAGTCAGATTCACAGCTCAGACTCACACTTGGACAGAAGTTCATCTCCATACTGTTCTCTATCCTGACAACCCAGAACCAGAGTATATTCAGGCAATCAGTGCTGCTACATGAATAATATCAGACAGAACAGCCTAGACTCAGGTCTAATCTCTGGGCTCAGGGGTCACTGATCTGGTAGCTGTGGGCTCTGTTCCAGGTCAGAAGCAAGAAGATTCTATTAACCCTTTCCAGGACCTCAAGGCATTCAGTATTACTGTACTTTCTTTACTGTATATCAGCCTCCAAACACGTTTTACAAATGTTTTATAACACACGTGAGTGTGGAATTACCTTAGTTTTTATGTAATAAACACCAGTAGTGACACTCTGGTCAGTATATTGATTATTAGTAGTTGATGATCCGATGGTCATGTCTACAATAGTGACTAGTTGACCAGTCTGTAGCTCTGAGCAGTGGAACTTGGATCACACAGAAGATTCCACACCAGCCCTGGGATTCAGCTGGTCTCACAAGTGTCTAACAGTCTTCTAAATTTATAATTAGATTAATTATTGTAACAGTTACACAGTTAATGTAAACCATCAGACTACCTGTGGAACTGAGAGCAGGCTGGAAATGAAGCCAGGATACACATTTTAACCTCCAGGAACAGGAGTCTGTTCCTCCTGGCTCCTATACTCTAATGATTCGTTTAAAACATTAAAAAATTATTACAGGGACTTGTGCTCGTTCTCTACTGCTCCACACGGGTACGCTTTGTAACATTAATCTGCGAAGTAAACTATTTTTTTTCCTGTTTAATGAATTTCATTCCTTGGTTTGTCGCTCTCCTTTTGCAACTGTTATGATTCGCTTCTCTTCACAACCCGGTGCATTCTTTTTTTTTTTTTTGGGGGGGGGGGGGTGTTATATGTGTAAGAAAAGCCCCCCGGGCTCCGGACAGGAGTCTCCACTGGCTGAGGCGCTCTGCTCCATCAGAAAGAGCGCTGTGACGTCACAGACACCAGCAAGAGCTCCGGGATCAGAGAGCGACCGCGGGAGGCGGGTGGGGTGCACGGAGGAGAGTTATTGATCACTTATCTATCGACAACCAATTAATTCACCTGAAGAACCGTAGAATTAACGATTAACTTCACCGATTGGTGAGTACTGATTCTTTTTCCGTTCTTGACCATGTTTTAAATATCTAGAAAACAGTCAAAAAAGACTGTATCGATCAATTACCATAGTGCGTTTAGTATTAAAAATGTTCAAACTGAAATTAAACAATAATTATTCATATTATTATTTACGTAACTGTATCCTAAGTTGATAAATGTATGTAAGTAACAGTTTACATGCATTTTTTCCAGTGTTTATAAATCATAAATATGGTAACCACGCCGACAGGCGCCATGTCATTGTATGCATCTAGGTGTCTCGCTTTTGTCACAAAGAGTGATGTGACGTCATGGGTAGCAGCTAGTACTAATCCTAGTGTATTCATGTTAATATTAATGAGAGTACAACTGGTCGTTTTAATGCTAGTGTTCATGTGAGTATTAATGATGATAGCGCTACTGATAGTTTTAGTTTTAATGTTCATATTCATGTTAATATTAATTATAATTATATTGTTTCTGTTAAGAGTATTAACAGTAGTAGTACTGTTAGTTTTAATGATAGCATTACTGTTATTATAAGTAGTTTGTGTCAGTGGTAGTGATAATGATAGTGTATGTATTAGTGATAGTGTTACTGTTGTAATATGAGTAGTATTTGTGTTAATGGACAGATAGCCCTCCTGCACATCAAACAGTCCGAGTGACTGTTAGTGTCAGTTAGTGTTTACTGACCATTGACAATATACAACTATTTCTTAGGGCCAAGTTAAGTAAGCGAAAGTGTTCAAAAATCCTTTTGCCCTGTTCTGAGGGCCTGTCCACATCCTATTCCATAATGTAATTATATATAATATAATACCTTACAACAGTGACCATTTCCTTACTAACTGCATGCGTTGTACATCAGCACATAGCAGCACATTGTCACAATGTATTATCAATTTTAAATTACAACCATAATATCGACAACATTAATAAACGCATATATTATTGAAATTGAAAACAAATCTAACACAGCATCTTTTCCAGTTATATACCAAAATGCATTGCTGATATTCATTGGTCGCCATTTTGGTTAAATACTGTCACGTTTTTCAACAAAGGAGAAATCTGCAAAAATCTCAGCAATCCTCTTTTCACGAGTAAGTATAAATAATAATCATACTATTTTAATGCATCAGGTCTTACTTAATATTACTTTGATGAAAAATAGTATGTTAATAAGCAATAAATGACACATAAAAATAGTGTGAAGGTGAAGATCACACAAAATCAACTACAAATGTGGGAATTTTAAATTTTTAAGATTATAAATTACATGTAGCACATTAGCAACACTACAGTAATGCTAATATAACAATAGCGTAAGAAAATCCTGACCTTATTCCTTTCAAATGCTGATACAAGATGTGAATGATTTCAGAGTTTCAGAAGCAGGTATTGAGTCTCCTGACAGAGATCAGAGATGAATTGAGGCGTGTGGGAAAGTGTACAGAATTGGTGAACTCCCAATTCCACATCAAAAGGCTGAGCACAATGGAAGAGAGAGAAATGCTTTGCTGCAGAAGCGCCACGTTGCCTAATGTTGCCTAAACGGATCGCGGAAATCAAATATTCGGATCGATTTAGAGTGTGCTTTACAGCCTTTGTTTAATATTTTAAATTGTTTAAAGTGTGTACTGTGTGCTACGTTAAGGACTAGCTATTGCGGTAGAATATGGAGGTCATCTCCAGCTCTGAGCTCAACTGCAACAACAAGTCCTGCTGAACAAAGTCAGAGTTCAGCTGAACGTGTGCTCAGTGTGGTGCTCAGGACTCAGGAGCATTGTTGTGGTTCTAATTAGCACAAACTGCAGGGGCTCTGAATCAGAACATTTTAATTTATCTGTTCAGTAAATTAAAATGCAGGACACTTTAAAATCGGATTATTACTGTGTCTCTGTCCCGTTTGTATATAACCGAATGTTTAAAAGATACCAGTAAGGACACACAACTACTAATGCGATACTCATTGGAAATAGTCCCACAACAAGCACGTCTGGCAGCTGGTAGACCCCTGTAATAATTTTGCAGTGACAGAACACTTTGAAGATTTGCAATCTATTTAAATATGAATTTACTAAATTTCAGTTCTCTTTACTCCCCGGCATAACTGAACTCTCACTGTCGCATACTAAAGGCTTTACTAGCTGTGATACTGTTTCTAATAAAGACAGAATGAAACTGTTTTTTATGTGTCTCATGGTGATCCTCTTCTCGATCCAAATGAAATGTTTAATATGATCCCCCAAGAAAAAAAAGGAGTCCATTTCTGCCTGGAATGATTGATGCTCCATCAAACATTTTGTAATATTCCCAGAAGTTTATACAGTAGAATCCTGGTTTGTGGCTTAAATTCAAGGTAAACAAGACTAAGGAAACGAGTTGGAAACTTGATGTCGAACTGGGATTTAAATCGTCCGGAACATTTCACTACATTGGGAAGTACGTGCCAGAGAGCAGCTCTTGACATCTGACAAGTTCAGTTGGTAGAGTGGAGGACTGTAGTAGAAACAAGAGAGAATCCTTAGGTCGCTGGTTCGACTCCAGCTTGAATAAATAAATGTGCTTTTTGTGTATTTCAATCAAACAGTTAAAATAGCCAATCTTTTTCACTCAGACTTTGATCAAAAGCTCAATAAACGACGAAGCAGAGGCTCTTGTTCCGAATTCAGCTCACGTCTGATTGTCTTGTTTTGGCCAAGATCTGATCTTTGAATTTAGGGACTTCTCTGTCTGATTTGTACAGTAATTCAAAAGTAGATACAAATGTCATGTTTGTATTGTAGACATAAAGGTGTTCTCTGTTTTCAAAGGATAGGTACTTAATTGGCTTTATGATTTGGTTTTGATTTTGTATCGTTGTATTATTAAGTTTGTGCTTTTTGTGTTTTTAACATATTGTGAACTTATTTTTGAAACAAATGCTTACAAAGGCAAACACAGCACACATCTGTTTACAACAGCTGTGAATTGTATATTTGTATTAAGTAGAAGCTACTGCGCACTTCTGGTAGTATAACAGGTTCGATATAAAGTGGCAAAAATATAAAAGGGGAAAATACCCCAGACTGCGTGTAAAGGCCTCGTTGTGACTGTTGTTTTATTGTTAAATACGGCGTACTGTGCACGAAATGTGGCAGAAACAGAATCTGATAGTTAAATAATTATTAATTATAAGTATGAGGCCCCGGATCCAAATATTCAGTTCTGATTTTTTAAAGTGATATCTTCCCTTCCTCTGGTGGAAGTAACACGATGTGAGCAATTGTTTTTTGTTCTTTTTTTTTCACGTTGCGATCCAAAGAACCTCAGACGCACAGTCTTACAATAACCAAACCAGAATGGATTCTGTTGGGAGCCGGACGGAGCTCATTCTTGCTCCCTGTGCTGAAAACAGAATTAGCTCTTACCCGAGCGCCATCTACAGCTGCTGGGTAGTGCTCTGCGTCCTGCTGCTCCAGCAATTATTTTGATGAAAGACAGATTGTGCGCATTTAACTTTCTCGCAGCTATAGGTGATGCTGAAGCTGGCAATATGAAGGCACCCGCTGGTACACCTTCTCTAACTTTCACAATCGTGATAAACATTTTTTTTTAAAAAAGACCTTTGAAAAATTAGATATAGATGTATGTATAAAACTAGATAAAAAACATTAGCTTTATCGGTTTGTACATTAATCGATTTTGAATCAAATTTGAACTTTTTACATTGCATTTTACATTGAAAAAAAGCGTGCATACCTAATCCACCAACAGACTGAGCAATATTTTACATTGCCTTCCAGAGCTTCCAGCATGTGATGGATTTGTATGATACCACTACAGCACTGGCGCAGGTGCAAAATCCACTTTCACAGGACTTTTTCAGTGTCTTCTCTCTCAAATGGACCGAAGCACAGGAGCCAATATTATAGAAAACGACAGGTGTTTAAACAGAGGATGTCCTAATGTCTTGGACAATGCATTTTGATTTTGTATAAAAGCAAATGGTTTATCATTTAAAAGCCAACAACATTCTTTTTCTCCCTGGCGCTAATAAACTACCACACATGCGAGCTGTTGTGTGAAAGAAAATTCATATGTGCATAGGGAGCAAGAATAAAATCCAGAACTGTATTGGTGATATCGATAAA
The DNA here is from genome assembly GCF_040954835.1 of Lepisosteus oculatus. Lineage (NCBI taxonomy): Eukaryota > Metazoa > Chordata > Actinopteri > Semionotiformes > Lepisosteidae > Lepisosteus > Lepisosteus oculatus. Next base: position 4,751,305 of record NC_090709.1, read on the forward strand.
CAGGGCTCATGTTCACAATAAAACTTTACTGTATAAAACGTTAAAATCCATAAATATATTTTTTTAATTATGCAAAGTGTCTGTTAAACCATTCATGAACGATTTTTAGAGAAAAAAACACACCATTATATGAGAAAATATATTTACTATATGTGCATTTAACTTAATTTTTAACAATTTCAATTTCAAGGTCGATGAAAATTGTTGCCCTGCTTTTTTGTCATAAATACATAAGCTTGTTATGTCTTGTGTCAGAAATAAACTACATGAAATTTGCTAAAGCAACAAAAAGTAAGAGTAATGTTATCTCGTGTCTTTAAAATGACTTTAAACACAATTTGTTTTTCTCTGTGGATCTAAGGCTTTGTCATTAAGGTGTGCTGTTTTTTTACATGTTGTAAAAAAGTAGCTAAATCATACGAAACATAAAAACTCTAATTGTAAACAATTGACCATTCATATTCCAGAATGTTAAATCTATGGAGTATTTACATCTTGTCTTCGTATTTGTGAATATTACAGAACTCCTTTTCAAAAGCTGTCAGGTATGGATTAGTGCCCAGGTTTCCTGGTGTTCACCCAGGCGGTCCAGGTTTGACTCTTGGTATAGAAGCGCGTTTGTGTTGCCTTCCGGATTTCAAATGAGCAGCTCAGTGCAGAAAAGAGCCCTGTAGATCAGCATGTACATTTGCCTGGACAGTAGATTTTTCAGAAAGTATAATTGGATTATAGCACGTGCCCCTGACGATGTTATTAATACGTCATATGTGCTCTTTCTTGTATTATATGTATTTTTGTTGTTCAAATTAAAAAAAATATTAAAAAAAACTTTCAGGATGCATCCTTCTTCTTCTTCTTCTTTTTCACAGCCTTAGTCCCAGACTGTCCTGGGGTCAGCTGCTTTGGTTGCTCTTCTCCATTTGTCTCTGTCGAGCACATCTTCCTCACTCACTTCACATACCTCCATATCTTTTCTCACACAATCTATCCATCTCTTTCTAGGCCTGCCTCTTCCTCTGTTACCTTCCACCTCAAATTCCATCCTGCTGTATAAATAAAATGACATTAAGAATGCTGTACGCAGAGGTCTGAAGCCTGCTCCACAGAAGAAGTTTATCTGGAGGTGTTAAAGAAGTCGAGATCTCTTCATGAGAGGGGAAGCATCTCAGAAAAAGCAGGTGCAGTCGGTTCCATGGTCATAAGCTATAAGCCACCTGGCTTCCTCTGGGCAAGTAATGAGACAGAGAGAGAGCACAGTGAGTAGTCTTTTTGGAGGCGTGGGTCCGAATCCCACCACTGCCAGATGCTTCTGTGAACCTTTTTCTTCTGACTTGAAAATTGGAATTGTGGAAAATTGTGGAAAGTGGAATTGTGTTTTGACAGTCCCTTGAGAACCTAAGCAAAGTTTTTAGAAATACTTTGTCAGCTTGACATCAAGGCAGAAAACAAAAGCTTTACTGCATCCTTTTAAACCAAATGCGCTTTGCCACCTTTAGCGTTATACAAGGAACAACGTCTGCTGAGATCACTTTCCAGTCAGTGCAAATTGTACTGTGTTTTAATATTGGTTGTGCTGGCGTACTGCTTCTGTCTGTGAAACTTTAATGTCCTGCTTCTTCACTCCGAATCGTTGGCGAGAGTTGAGCTTGTTAAATCTTTGCACATGGTGCTCCATCAGAAATAACAAATGGAACATTTTTGGAACAATAATAATAATAAAAATCTTTCAATGCTTTGATTGCATAAGTGTGCAAACCCTTTATAAAGGGGATTGTAACTGTTGAAATTTAACGAGTCACATCCAAGATCATGAAGAAAGGTTATTTGCCTTCCCCAGACATCAATTGTATTGATTCTGATCAGTCCAAATTAATATCAGTTGATCTCATATAAAGAACCAGATTTTGGAGAACAAACGTTCAAACTGCACAGCAGAACCTGATGAGAAATCCATCTGCTGATTGACACCGAAGAACGTCGTTACAAATTTTTCTCCAAGCTGTTTTAAGTGTCCGGCCACCTCTGTCCTTCCTACTTTGCAGTGAGCACAAGTATTTCAGTTTCTTCTCTTGTATTTCCTTGCTATTTTACTGTCTCTTTCTTCCATGTGGAGATGGATCCACAGCCCAAACCCTGTGTTTGTGCAGTGTCAGTCTGTGTAGAGAGAAAAGCTCACACAGCTCTAGTGGTGCAATTGGTTTCAACAGCAGTGTGCAGTGAAGCCATGCTGAGGTAGTGAGTTGCTTGGAGCAGTCTCGCCTGTGTTTTCAGGGGTAGAAGCTCGCTGTTGGATTTATGTTGGTTCTTCTGTTACTTTTTCTACTTGATGGAGCTGTATTAACTCAGGCACACCTGCTTCCATGGCAAGTTATTTTATCACTGCTCACAAACCTACATACTGCAGGCACCTCTAATACTGTCACTGCTTGTGGGCCACGTGTTCCTGCTGTCAGCCTACTATACCACGTTCATGCACATCTAGAAACATTACTACTCTAGAACAAGAGTGAAAAACGAAACGAAAGCACAACCACTTAAAAAAGCATATTTGTCAAACCCTGAAGTCGACGAGGATGGGACAAGAACCCACCTGTGCAGAGCACAATGGATTAACAGTCCATCACCTGTGCTGCACTGGACTCCCTGTAGATCATCAAAAGCATATTGAGCTCCTAGGTAATGAAATTGCTAGCTAAAAGCCATTTCACATCCTTTCTCAACTTGCTCAGCGAGCAGGCTCAGTGCACACCGAATGAAGATGTGACAGAGTGGTGTGTCCAAGAAGCTGTAAAAGGACAGTACTTCGCAGGTGCATGGCTTAGTTGGTTAAAGTGCTAGTCTAGTAAACAGATCCTGTGTTCCAGTGGTGCCTTTCTTCCTGTTTTCTCACACTGTTTATCATTATAGCCATCAACATGCTTCTGCAATAAGTTTAATGGAAGTGTTCATTTCATTTTTTGCACAACTTTTTATTCAAGAAACCCACACATTGCGAAAGATAACATTCTCATCTTTCTTATTAGTGCAGAAAAACTACTGCCAGCTGGCAAGAAAACGACAATGATTTTCTTTGTCTTTAGCCAAAAATCTGTGAAAGTAGAAAAAATACGACGTCTTAGTTTCTATGGCACAATCAAGCAGGACGTCCTTCAGTTAAACACATCGTTGGTAGATCCAACGCACCCAGAGACACACTTCAAATTAATCTGATCTAAACATCACCTTCTCTAAATGTGATTGGGTTTCTTTGCACATTCTCAACCATCCTGATATTTGCAGAGATTTTAAACTTTTGGCGCGACTCAAACTACAAAAAGTAAATATTTGAGTACCTAAGTCAATATCACTGGGAATTTTAATATAAACATAAACGAAAATGCTATTCAATACTTTTTAGAATATTTTAGCTGGGGATCTTCAAAAACTGAGTGTAGAAAAGAGCTAAACACCATCAGGAGTGCAGAACATGTGATAAAAGTGTTCTTTAATTAAAAAGTGAGTTTGTCTTTCACTTAGATGTTAATCGAAAGCTCAGTATACAATGAAGCAGAGGGTCATGTTCTGAATTATCGCGTCTTATTGTCTTGCTGTGACCTTTAAAGCGTACTGTCGACTCCTCACTCTTCCTAACACAATTAAAGATCCTCAAGCAAAAGTACCAATTGGGAGTTTAGTTCATTGGTAGAGCACATGCATCGTGTGTACGAGGCTCAGTTTTCAATCGTCAGCGTCTCCACTCTGGAATTCTTTTTAAAGCGATATATCTTTTCTGTGATTTCTTTCGTGTGACTTCCCTCATGTGTGAATTTCAGCGCGACGGGTAAACAGACAAAATGAATGACATGGTATCTAATTGAGAAAAGTTTGACCGGGGCGGTGTTACTAGTCGCAGCTCTGAGATCAATGTGGTTGAGTTGGAGAATGTGACTCGAGGGCCAGGAGCGCTATGGGTAACGCGTCTGATTATGGATCATAATAGTAAAGCAAAACTGAATTATAAAATCATTTTAGGAATTCTGACCGATATCTCAAACAGGCGATTCAATAAGAACGTTGAAATCTTTGAATATCACCTCATTATATATAGTGCTGCTATAGTTTTTACTCGGAGTTAAACTATCGGATTGAAGGAATTCTTACCGCGGGGTTAAATGTATTGTTGTTATTTGGAGAAATCAATGAACTCGTGATTATATGCTTTAAAACACGGCCATATGCACAGAAATAAACAACAGTGCTGATTATTTTCCAGAGACTGAGCACTGATGACCTATCCGAGCGAACTGATAAAGCCCACCCAGAGGATACTCTAGCAGAACGTGGAAGAATGTTCAGCTTTGTAACCAAGGCAACCACAGGAACAACGTAAATAAGCACAATCAATTCCCCATTTAAGTCTTTCGTGTAAGGTATGCTTTGTGAAAGTATGAAGTAAATCCCCTAATCTCTTTTGAACATGGACATTGGAACAAGGTATTTCTGATGAAGCGTATGCGCAAAGATTCAATAAGCTCTACTCCTGCCGATGATTCAGCATGAAGAAGTTAAAGTTTCACAGACAAAAGCAGCTCGCCACCACAGCCAATATTAAACATACTTGCAGGCACACCACCATGTGCACTGGCTCATCAGTGATCTCGGCAGACGTTGCTCCCTACGTAAGGCTGAAAGTTCCAAAAAGCATTTCTGTTGAGAAAACAAAACATTTTTTTCTGCCTTGATGTTAAGCTTAGAGAGCCTGTCTTTTAGAAATTATCTCTCTAAACGCCTTGCGCAGCCTCCAGAGAGACTAAAAATATATATTTTTTGAGAAATGGGCTCACACAACCGAAGACACTAACGTTTATCTGCGTTAGAGTATATGAATAACAGTTTAACCGAAAAAGTTTGTAATTCTGATTTTGTTAAAATTCAATAAATTGTCTATCAACAGTAAGAAATTATTTTATTTCATAAACTATAAGACAATTAAGAGAGTTTGTAGGTCTTATCCGTCGCTTTTGTTCTTTTAACTCTAACATTCAGGATCCAAACCCAGGTGCAGACGGTTGTGTTTCTTGAATCTCTTGTAATCATCAAAAGTCGATGTGTAGTCCTTCAGTACTTTCTCGAGTTGTACCATGGATATTTTATACGATCAATACTTGTCATGATCTTTTGCATTTTCCTTTACAAACTGAACAATTTCAAAGTGTGTTTATGTCTGTGCTTCACATCTACAAGAGAGCACTTGGTGGTGGTGGAGGGGAGACCCCATTACCTGTAAAGCACTTTGAGTGGAGTGTCCAGAAAAGCGCTATATAAGTGTAAGCAATTATCATTATTATTATTATTATTATTATTACTTGTAACAGTACAGGACACGCAGTGAGGAGCTCGTGAAGCTTTCAGTTTAGTGCGGAGTTCAGAAGGAGGATTCGCTCGCTGAATGATCTCTCAAAAAATCCCAGGTGAGATTCAACATATGTTTTCTGCAACAGCCACGACAAGTGTGAAGCAATCTCAGGATTTCCTGAATTTGAACTAAATTATAGTTTAGTTTAGTTCAAATAATTTAGGATTTAACAGAACTAAATGAGGTACATTTAAAACAGCAGCGCGTCGAGTGTGCCTGCATTTAATTGTGTAAACCTGGCTCTCTCTGAACACGAGCAAAGAGTTCTCACTCAACAGAAGATTGCGATGTGAGACCTGGAATATAAAGCACCTAGAGATGCCAGGGATTGAACCTGGGACCTACTACATGCAAAGTATGCACTCTACCACTGAGCTACATCCCCGATGGCAAAGGTAATGGAACAGACTTAGAGATGTGCAGATGCTCACTGATCACAATCCACCACACAAAAAATGCCTGCAGTTTCCCACTTTCGAGTTTCCTCTGAGTAAATTAATGGGAATGAAGAAATAAGGAAGGAAAAATAATCGCATTGCAGCTTCAAGAGACTGGGCAAAAATTAATCTATTATTTTTGTATCCAGTCACACGTGCGACGGTGGTTTATTCCCAGATGGGGGAGAGCTTTTTTTCTACCCCCTTACTCGACTGTCTTTCAATTCTGTTTTATTTGAAAGCTTTTTGCATCTTTTAAGTGCTCTTGATTAAACTGCATAGACAAACAGCACTACTGATGATTTTCATTGACCGATGCACACTTGTTCTGTACAACTCGAGTGATAAAGCCCTGTCTGCAAATATTGTAGAAGAACATAAAAGGGTGAAACAACGCCCCAACCACAGGAATGGTAACAGGAAGGATCGTGTTCTTATTTGATAAGTCCTTTTGAGATGTCTTGTCAATGCACACAGGCGTTAGAGCTGAATAATTTACTTTTAGTGGTGTTTTTAAACAAAGATGGAACATGTTATTTCTATACCAGGAAGAAAGGAGCAGACTTTAACTTTAAGAGGCAAAAACGACACCTTATCAAAGCTAATATTAATTAAAATGACATCACAACAAAAGAGTGGAGCCTTGAGTGAATAAAATTAGTTTTCATTGGACGTCTGTGTCTCCATAACTTTGAAGGTGAGTGAGAGGATTGTGATAATTTGCAGGTGCTTCTCGGAAGTTTGTTGGTGGTACAGGCGCCTTCCAAATAATTGAGTCGGGTTTGAATCCCAGCCAGTACAAACCCAAATCTTTTGAAGATAATTTGTGGTCTGCTAACACATCTTTTGAAACACTACAACAGGTAACACCTCGTGTGAAACATCATGAACATCTGTTAAACCTCTCTACCTGCCCGTTCCTCACAGAGACATGACGAGGGTCTAAAGAGACATTTTGAGCCGTAGAAACATTTTATCATTCCTCATCATCAGTACTTTTCTGTGCAGTCAGGCCAGTTCCACTTCAACTTCACCCGACAACGGAGGTCGTTTTGAAAACAATGAGAGTAAAGGGACACTGCACGTCTGCAGAACATCACGTCTGAGTTTAAGGACAGCAACATCAGAGATTGGAAGCTAGGGAGTTTCAGGTCTGTGTTTTTATTATAGGTTCAAGAAAGTCTGAATACCTTTGCAAGAAGTATTTCAGAATCCCACTCAAATCCAGTACGAATGCCGCATAGATCTGCATTGTACAATTAGTATACTGTTTGTCCGTTGAATCAAACACGCCTTATGAAGCATTTCTAAAACAGGAGAGATTGTTAGGGAATGATTCTTCCTGTAAAAATAAAATGACTTGAAGGGCTCTATAAGCAGAGGTGTGAAAGCCTGAGTTTTACATACTCTAACGTAAATAAACGTAAGTGTCTTCCAGTGTGCGAGCCAATTTCTCCAAAAAATATTTGTTAGTCTGTCGGGAGGCTGTGCAAGGTGTTAAGAAATAGAATTTAGAAAAGACAGGCTCCCTAAGCTTAACATCAAGGCAGAAAAAATGCTGTTTTCTCTACAGAAATGCTCTTTAAATTTCAGCACTGTTGCAACTCCCTTCATAAAGGGTGTGCACACGTATACAACCAAGGCATTGAAAGTTTTTTTAATTATTGTTCCAAAAAACGTTCCATTTGTTTTCTTTTTAATGTTGTTAAAAGATTTTATTAAATGTGAAAAAAATCTGACTGTGAAAAGGTCAAAATGTTAGTGAAAAAATCAGTAATGTGAGGAAAGATGGATTGTGGGAGCCCCTTAACTACCCATGTCATGCTGTATTTCTCACTCATTCTACTGTGAGTGGTGCCGTCGCTTCTGGATAACGTCTGTCAGTGGTCATTCCAGACAGGTCAGGTATGACTGCTCTTTGGCACAAGAGACACGTGACTCGCGAGGATCCTGACAGTGTCGACTTTCTTTCAGAGCCCGGATAGCTCAGTCGGTAGAGCATCAGGCTTTTAATCTGGGGGTCCCAGGGTTCAAGTCCCTGTTTGGGCGGTTGTGCTGTTTTTAAGTCTATTGTGAATATCATTCTAAATAGTCTTTTATCTTTCACTCTTCTAGCTGTACTATGGTTATTTAAAATGTTTATTACTTGTATTTACAGTAGTGTATTTAGTGTTTCATTTCTGAAACCGAAAATGTTGAACCACATAATCATCTAAATTAAATCACAGTAGAGTACAGAACACGCAGTGAGGAGCTCACACAGTGAGTGCTCTTGAAAACAACAAGAGGAAAGGCACACTGCACATCTGCAGAACATCACGTCCGAGTTTACAGTGACAGCAGAGGCTGGAAGCGATGTAGTTTTTTAATACTCGCTCGCTGAACGATCTCTCAAGAAACCTCGGTTGAGATTTAACGGGTGTCTAATAATCACGTTCAAAAAGGTGACGATAAGTTTTTTTTTAACTAGGTACCCTTAATGGCATCACGGTGTGAGTAGATCTTAAAGTACCTGCAGACAGAGTACCCGTAATGGCAACACAGTGCTTTGAGTTCGGCTTTTCTTATTTCTTCTGCAGAACCAGTGGTATCGGAATATACTGATCCGCATAAGAAGCGCTTTCGGTTTCTGATCATTTTTATTGAGCGCTGTTCTAAACTTTACATTTGCTCGGGCTAGTTTTCCCCATGAAAAAAAGACATATCGCTAATTACATAATTTCACTTTTTTTCTTATCAACGAGTAGAAAGAACTAAAATATATACTTCATTATAAGTACCACAGGCAAGATGGCTGGTGGTCTAAGGCGTTGCGTTCGGGTCGCAGTTACCCCTGGAGACGTTTGGTAAAATCTCACTTCTAATAAAGAGGTCTTTCTCGTTAGAGTAGAAACTATAGAAGCCTTAAGCGGGAAAAAATCACAACATGTTGCATTTCACGTGTTTAATGTTAACTGTCCCAGTGGTTGCCTCGGTGATTGATGGCTCTTCTCCCTCGCAGGGTGACGGCAAACTTCTTCAGAGAGGGAGTCTCCCACGCACGGCTTTTCTTCATCAAGAGCTGAGACAACAGAAACAGACTTCAAACTGACATGAATTACTTATTGAGCGTTTATGACTGTCTTTAAAAGCTGAGAGCAGGTGAAAAAGTCTTTGGAAATGAGGCAATGACTGCTGACAGTAAACAGAGCTGACGCTCAGCTGCAGACAAGCGCTCCTCGTTAGTATAGTGCCGAGTACCCCCGCTTGTTGCGCGGGAGACCGGGGTACGTTTCTGTGACAGGGCGCTGGTTTAATTTTTGAACAACCTGACTTCACTTAAAAAGTATACTACGTTTCGGACTAGTTAGTGCGGTAGAATATGGAGATCATCTCCAGCTTTGAGCTCAACTGCAACAAGAAGTCATGCTAAATGTAGTATAGTGAGTAGACATCGCGAGACAACAGAACGAGAGAGTAGAAAGCGGGAATATTGGTGTAAGGGCGTGATCTGTGTAGTTAACAAAATAGTTAAAATAATATAAAAACGTCTCTTAATTTAGATACACAACATTTATGGCGACGAGAGATGAGTGCTTGATGGACTCAAAGCGAGCAGAACACTGCAGATTTTAGTTCTCTTGCTGGTAGAAACGAACTTCTGAATTTTCAGACTTTTCGTTTAGTTTGCGCCATGGAAGATATGGCAGCCGCGCCGGGAAGCTTTGGTTATGCCCAGCTTTTTCCACCGCTTCTACTGAACCTCGGAGCTCCGGATTTGTATACGGAATACAAGATATGGATGGAGTCGTACAGATTGTTTTAAATAGCCAGTGGATCTTCAGAAGCTCAGGATGGCGTGAGACGTGCTACATTACTGCACTGTATCGGGGCTCCCGTGCAGCGGATTTTCGCCAACCTCCCTGGAGAAAAAGGTACATATGAACAGACTGTAGCTGCCTTAGACGCTTACTTTACACCGGGGAAAAATGTGGTTTTGGGACGGCATAAATTTACAGATGCAGCCATTCAAAGTGTGCGGTACAGACACGTACCGCAGGTAAGATGACACGGGGTACCGCGGTGCGTGATTGGTTGACCGACAGGGGCACTCGTGATCCGTTGGTCTGTCGTAGAAAGACTTACTGTAAACGTCTTTACTGTGCCCGTTGTAGATATTGAATTTTACCACTGAAGGGAAATCTTAGTAGCTGAGCATAAAAAGAATAGGAGCATACTGTAACGCGTGTGAAGGCCATAAACGATATTAATTTTTGGAACGTAAACATACAGTATATAGCTGGTCTCGGTACTTTAAAGAAAAAAATACACACCAGTATTCCATTTCTCCCTAAACATTGTAAGCTTCGAAGTCTTTAACTAACGTGATACCGGAGTCAACAAGCATACTTTTAGAATTTGATTAAAAGGGAATATAATATGGAATCGCGTATCTAAAGAATTTAATAACGGTATGATTATATCCGTGTTCTGCGGCAGGGCTGTGTAGGGCTGTTTCGCCTGCCTGATCATGCGAGCTGTCTTGTAGCCTACTGGTCTAGGTGCATGACTACCAACTGGCAGGTTGTGTGTTCAAATCCAGCTGGTGCTGGACCTTTCAGTTTTATTTATTTATTTTTTAATCGCATAACATAAACATATTACCGTATGCAAACTGTACTGTATACAATATGTAGGAACAAGTAATAGGTTTATTCCATGCTGAAAAAAAGAAGAAAGAGAACACAACGTTTCGGCCGTGGAGCCTTCTTCAGGTGTGCCTTCTTCACACCTGAAGAAGGCTCCACGGCCGAAACGTTGTGTTCTCTTTCTTCTTTTTTTCAGCATGGAATAAACCTATTACTTGTTCCTTTGCAGCCTACGCATGCTGACGCAGCTACCCACCTGAACTACAACTGTATACAATATGTATATGTATATTTAATGTCTTAACTGTGCCCGTTTAAGTATTGAATATTCATATCTAAGTTTACCACTGAAGGGAAATCAACATAAACATACAGTATATGGCTGGTCTCGGTACTTTAAAGAAAAAAATACACACCAGTATTCCATTTCTCCCTAAACATTGTAAGCTTCGAATGAAACCACTAAATAAAGACATAAATATAGAAATCTTAAGATTTGTTTTATTTAATGTTGGTAGCAGGATGAACTGTCAGAGTGTATATTTTATATACATATTTTATATGTTAACAGTGAAAAAGGTATTTAGAAATGAGTTATTTCAAGATGAAAAAGAAAACATACACGAAACATGCTTTCATTACGACCAGAATCGGTCTTCAGATATTTTTAACTTGATTTACAGTATTTGAGAGGTATGTCTTAACACCGATACTACAGTGCTTAAGTACTGCTCACGTATATGTTTCTAGGTTTATATTATGCATTTCATACGGTCAAATTACTTTTGAGCAACTAATAAGAAGCGCGAAACGGTATGCGTTTTAGTTTCATTTTGTGCTGGAACCCGTGGAATGATTAGACATATCAAGTTCATACAAGTCATTTTTTAAATTTTGTAGTTCGTCTTGAAAAAATGTTCCGAGTACATCATCTATCAACAATTACACAGGTTCTGTTTCCATATTGTGGATTTTGGTTAGGTATGTGGTGTCTCTGGGGGAATAGTTTATGTAAACGAAGGTCGTACTTACACCACACTTTACTGTCCTCCGATCCGTGGCGTTTCTTCCAACAACTGTCTTCCTAATACGGTCCGTAATCCGTTCCCTTAGTCCTGATTCGTTCCGAGTTCCAAAAGCTCGTAATAAAGACAATCCGCGTTGTATCCTAAACCAGTGTCCGTAATCCAAAATCATAAACCTTTCTCCTTGCAGTCGTTCATTAGCCCGATCCTTAACATCCACCTCTTTCCACTCTTTTCCTCCAAAACACATTCACCTTACCGGCTTCCGCGCTGTTCACTGCCTCCGGGCCACTTATATCCCGGTTCCTGATGCATCTCAGCTGTGTCTCGTTGTCTCTTAAGGTAGACCCTTTCCATCTACTGGTCAGCTGATTCTTTTTGTCCGCCATCTCGCTAAGGTCCATCTCTAGCATTTTCAGCGTTTCGTTTCGGAAGTACCTGTTAGAGATGACCCTTCCCCGTGTCCTCTTACATTCCCTCCCCCTGAGATCAGCCCCGACCCCGGGCGATCTAGAAAAAAATAAACAGTACATTCGGGAGAGGGCGTTAAACAGAGGTTCGGATCTGCTGTATACCCAGCAGCTTACATAAGTCTCGCATGACTTTCGACATAAAAGGTGTTCCTTGATCAGTTAGGATCTCTTTAGGAATTCCGACTCGAGCAAACAGTTGTACTAGCTCCCTAGCTATGTTTTTGGCGTTGGCAGCTCTCAACGGAATGGCTTCGGGGTACCTGGTAGCATAGTCTACTATTACTAGAATATATTGGTGACCCTTGGTGGTTCTGATCAGGGGCCCCACCAAATCCATCCCAATCCGTTCGAAGGGGGTTTCAATAATTGGGAGGGGAATCAAAGGGTTCCTATAATAAGGTTGTGGCGCACTTTTCTGACACTCGGGGCATTCCCGACAGTACTTCTCGATGGCCTTATAGATCCCTGGCCAAAAGAACCTAGAGAGGAGTCTCTCGGATGTCTTCTTTACCCCCAGGTGCCCACCCAGGAGGTGGCTATGGGCCAAGTTGAGGAGTTTCATCTGGTAAGGCCGGGGAATAAGGAGTTGTTCCACTTCTTCCTGTCCCTTCTGCTGCACTTGATAAAGGAGATTATTCTTCGTCATAAAATATGGGTAACTCACTGTGTTAGGATCAGTACACCACTCCCCATCAATTTTCCTGACATGTCCCCACGCATGTCTCAAGTTCCCATCTTCTAGTTGGGCCGTCCCAAACTTACCCCGACGTTCTGGGGGTTCCCAGTTTAGTAGTTCCATATTTCCAAACTCAACTCCAAGTTCAGTTCCGCTTTCTTGTGGGTCCGTCTCATCAGGGTCGTCGGCAGGGGCGTCACCACTGTCTTCCGGCCAGGGGATTGGTCTTGGCCTAGCTGATTGGATCGTGTTCCAAATCTGGAGGAAATGGGGACAGTCTCGTCCCAGTATGATAGGGTATGGCAACTGCTCAACCACTCCTACCGTTGAGCGGTAGGTCCCCTGTTCTGTAGAGATGCTCAATTCGACCGTCGGATAGTTTTTGGTGTCCCCGTGAATGCAAGTAATAGGTATTCCCTTTGTTCTTGGAATCTCTAGTCCTCCCGGAAGTATTGAAGGGGTCACCAGGGTCACCGCACTGCCAGAGTCCAATAAGGCCTCGATGGGTTCTCCCTCTATCTTGATGTTCGTAAGATAGGGATCCTCGCGGGTCGGGATCCCCGCTGTAAGGTAGTTGCATAGGGCTTCATCTCTGGGGTCTACCTGCATGGGTTCGGGCAGGCCTGGGCAATAGCTGGCTAAATGCCCTTCTTCCTGACAATTAAAACATCGCCGGGTTTCTTCCCATGGCCGGGCCCTTGAGTCAGACTTCCCCCATAGGGTTTTTTTTAACTGTATAGGTTCCCGATAGTCACTATACTTTATTGGCCGGTACTTTATTTCGGTTTCCAGACTCTTGGGGCTTCTTCTCTCCTCCCTCCGAAAGTCCCCTTTTCTCTCCCTAATCAGGGCCTCTGTGGCATGGTGTCTGTCCACCCAGTCCACGGCTTGATCTAGGGTCTGGGGATCCCCTTCACTTACTTTTCTTTTCAGGTGCACAGGCAGACTCCTCACGAAATGATCCAACACCACCCTTTCTACCACCTGTCCTGGGTTTAATTCTTCTGGCTGGAGCCATTTCTTTGCCAGATGTACCAGGTCAAACATCTGAGACCTCGTAGGCTTGTTCATCTGGTAGCTCCAATTGTGGAACCGGACTGCTCGTATCGCCATGGTTACCCCTAGTCTTGCCAATATTTCATTTTTCAGAGTGTCATAATTCTCTGCATCTTCTTCTTTTAAATCATAATATGCCTTTTGGGCTTCTCCAATTAAATAAGGGGCTACTCTCCCAGCCCATTGCTCTTTGGGCCATGCATTTCGAGCTGCAGTTCTTTCAAAATTGGTTAAATACGCTTCCACATCATCAAGCTCAGTCATCTTTTCTAGCGTAATTTGTTCTTCCTGAGCGGTGCCTCTCCCCGCTACCGGGGCCTGCCGGATTTCTTCCCTTAACCTGCACAACTCTGCGCGTATTAATTTTTGCTCCTCTATAATTCGTTCGTTGGTTTCTTTTTGGATTTGGTTCGCCTCCAGTTGCGCTTCGTTAGCTTCTCGTTGTCCTTGTAATGCCTGGAATTGGGCGAGGGTGGCCTGGGACAACTGCTGTATTAATTCTTCCATAGCGTTTCTTCACACGCGCAAAGCGGAACCCGCACACACACAAAAAAAAACTTGCTCTCTTCGATTCTCAAACCCGAGCGGGAGCTGCCCGCATCCTCCACCAATTGTGGTGTCTCCGGGGGAATAGTTTATGTAACGAAGGTCGTACTTACACCACGCTTTACTGTCCTCCGATCCGTGGCATTTCTTCCAACAACTGTCTTCCTAATACAGTCCGTAATCCGTTCCCTTAGTCCTGATTCGTTCCGAGTTCCAAAAGCTCGTAATAAAGACAATCCGCGATGTATCCTAAACCAGTGTCCGTAATCCAAAATCATAAACCTTTCTCCTTGCAGTCGTTCGTTAGCCCGATCCTTAACATCCACCTCTTTCCACTCTTTTCCTCCAAAACGCATTCACCTTACCGGCTTCCGCGCTGTTCACTGCCTCCGGGCCACTTATATCCCGGTTCCTGATGCATCTCAGCTGTGTCTCGTTGTCTCTTAAGGTAGACCCTTTCCATCTACTGGTCAGCTGATTCTTTTTGTCCGCCATCTCGCTAAGGTCCATCTCTAGCATTTTCAGCGTTTCGTTTCGGAAGTACCTGTTAGAGATGACCCCCGTGTCCTCTTACAGTATTATCAAATCCAGTGGCACTGTGTTTTAGTTTACTGAGTCCCATGTCACATGGTCTGTGATTGAAACCTGTAAAACCGGTTTAATTCGTCACAGCCAGCACTCTTCAGGTGTGAGGGTCTTCTGCTCAGAATGAAACGCTAAAATGTTTGTGTATATTCTAATGGTAGTGGGGGCAGGGTGTGTGGGAACAGGTTTGGTTGAAATTGCATTGGAGATCTATGTTCTTCACACCTGAAACATTTTCTCTGAAAGCATTTTCTTCGCAGTTTAACCGATCTTGTTACAGCATGTTACAGTTTACTATTATTAACCATATTAATTTTAAGTGCTTAATGTAAAATCTTGTAAAAATATATTTTCATTGTTCAAATATACATTAAGTCTGACTATCATATAATAAGTTAAATACAAAACTAAAGAAAAAATAGGGTTAAATATAATTCAAAATATTTTGGTAACAATGTTAACTGTTTATGAATAATAAAATGTATTAACTAAGGAGTAGGATGGCACAGTTGTTAGTATGTTTTTTGTTTTGTTTCTTTTTCATAAATACAACAGTAGTACCTGATGTCTCAGTGGCTTTCAAAATTAAATTATGCATGCAAACCTGTGAACTAGAAAGATAACTAAGATATCCATCCATTATATTCCATAATATCCATGAAATATATGGCGCTGAAATACAGTATGTGTGACGCATAAAAGACACCAAGGGATTGGGTGAGCTCCCATCACAAAAAAAAAACTGCAAACCTGCACTACAGCGACCATAGTACAGTATGGAGAACAAGGTGTTTTATGGGAAGAGACGGGGTGCTTCTGCCGCCCCAGCTTCCAAAGAGCGAAGGGTAAGCAAATACAGCAGACTTCATCTGAAATACGCGATTACAGCGCATATTACAAGGTATTATTGCCGTTTTGAATTTTAAATTCAATTATAATTATTTCTTCGTAGCCTGTTCTTCAAGAAAACACCGCACGGGCGAAAGATCTACCACCAGGACAGTAAAAAAGAAAGCGGTAAGACGGAAAAAAAGAAAAGTTTATTTTGACTTCTGTTCCGCGACTGATGAATACTACTGTGTGACTTTATTTCTTACATGAATTATGTTATTTTGCCACAGGCCGTGGGTCTCTGCTCTCGGCCACTGGCCAGGGTGCCAACCTGTAGAAGCAGCACCTGTATGGAGACATTTCGGCAGCAGCGGGAGCATTACGATGCATTACTGGGGAGGATTGGGAGGCTAGAGTTCCAGCAGTCAAACAGTTGAGCAGCTGTCTCCCGAAAAGTGCCTCTCCCCGCCACGCAGGCTGCAATTCCTGGCGGAAGCTCTGCCCCCCGCAGAGCACACACCGCCTCAGGACACTCCATCCCGGCCTCTCAGTTCACCACCGCGCAGGAATCTGTTGATGCTGTCCCTGCCGGCTATCTCCCCCCAGGAAGCACAGCGGAATTCACAGATGCCAGTGGGACGAATAATTCTCCCAGATGTCCAGCTGCTACCCATCACCCAGGAGATGGAGGGGTGGTTGTACTTGCAGTGCATCGGCATAGACGGGAAAGCAAGAGCCGACCGCTACGCCGCCCTCGTGTTTCGAAATCTTGTGACTTTTGAAATTTACTGGGGGTGGACCACGTCTGTAAATTTCGATGGGTCCAGAGGCAAAAGTGCCTTGCCTTGCAATCTCCGGGAAACCATTAGTACGATGGTGAATCGGAGATTCTCAACCCTTGCTGCGTACGACTGGAAAAGAATTCGTGATCGGATCAACGAAATGCTTCGTAGGAGGAGGCGGTCTTTTCCTCTTGTCTAACAGTCTGTCCACGAACAAAACATTCCTGTTAGACAAGAGGAATTGAAAAAAAACAATTTTGTCAATGAAAACCGGTGTGTGTGTCTCTTCCTGCTGGATGTCCCTCTCACAAACTGCTGAATGAATAAAATAATTTTATTGAAAACGAGTTTGCGATTGTCTGGTCTTTAAATTCTTGAGATACGTGATTCCATATTATATTCCCTTTTAATCAAATTCTAAAAGTATGCTTGTTGACTCCGGTATCGCGTTAGTTAAAGACTTCGATGCTTAAAATGTTTAGGGAGAAATGGAATACTGGTGTGTATGTTTTCTTTAAAGTACCGAGACCAGCCATATACTGTATGTTTAAGTTCCAAAATTAATATCGTTTATGGGCTTCACACGCGTCGCAGTATGCTTAGGCACTAAGTAAAAGGAGATGCTTCGTATTGCTTGACTAATTTTAAAAACTAAGTTATAAATGCAGACGCTCCCTCGGTGCGCTGCTCTGGTGCGTCGGCTCCTACACAGTGCCTGTCTGCCGTAAGCGTTACAATATACATACCCAACACTGCTTGTACCCATCTGTCATGCAAATAAAACACCTTGAATTGAATTGAATTGAGGGGAGAAGGGGGGAATACTAAAGCCAATACTGGCTCAATGGGCTTTGACGTGCTAATGCGTTGGTTTAACAGTCCGGGTGTGGCAGGCTTCCAATGTCAACTCGACTCGATTGGAAGACAATGAACGTATTTCAGCCCTAAATGAATTAATAGCAAACATGGTTTACATAAAATACATTTTTCCAAGAAAGTTTATAATAATACGATCTATAGTTGAAATCTGAGCCTACTTTAAAAATAAAGGAAAAGCATTTTCAGAGAGCAATCACGCTGTGTTGATGTAGAAAAAGTGATTAGGTTTATGAGCAATCTAATTACCTATTCGCTTAAAACGCTATATAAAATAAAGTTTATTTAGAGATGAATGATCAGTGTCGCAGTTTAAATAATGTGAGTCAGGAAACTAACACAGCGCCACCGGATTTAATAACGCAATAAAAACGCTATAAAATAATGTGACACAGTACAGCACAGTGCAATAATACTGACCATGACTTTAGAAGCATAAATTACCTTACACTCAATTTAAACACAAGCTGTCTTTGTGTATGAACCTCTAAGCTGGTTCATACAGAAAATGTAGAAATGCATTAGCCTGATTATGATTAAAAAACACATAATTAAACATGCGTTTGCGATTTAAATCAGAAAACGATTTAAATCAATATAAATGTTTATATTGTAACGCATACTGTCCAGCCTCCATTTCTCTATAAAAATGTACTGTTGCACACACACACACACAATAGAAGCAGGAACCGCTGTCAGAAGGGAAGATATGTTCAAAATATCGCAAATATCGATCATGTTGCGATATTTTGAAATATAAAAGTCAATTGATTGTCCATAATATCGCTTACCTATTTTTTCGAAGAAATGTTTGTTAAAATAAAAGTCCAGCACCAGCTGGATTCGAACACACAACCTGCCAGTTGGTAGTCACGCACCTAGACCAGTAGGCTACAAGACAGCTTGCATGATCAGGCAGGCGAAACAGCCCTACACAGCCCTGTCGCAGTACACGGATATAATCATACCGTTATTAAATTCTTGAGATACGCGATTCCATATTATATTCCCTTTTAATCAAATTCTAAAAGTATGCTTGTTGACTCCGGTATCACGTTAGTTAAAGACTTCGAAGCTTACAATGTTTAGGGAGAAATGGAATACCGGTGTGTATTTTTCCTTGTGATATTTTAAGCTCTAGTTGAATGATAGGTGTCGCATTTTAAATCAGTTTCGTAGCTAGAAATTATGAAACGCCCTGTTAAAAGCAAGGAAGTTTTTATGCCCGTTGAAGTAAAACAAAATGCCTGACAAAGTATGGCTTGGACAGATTCCAAGTGCTTGTACAAATGTGCTAAAGAAATTATACTTTGAGTATACAGCTTGTCCAAAGTCATCCATTATTAATACTATTAGTAATATCTTCAGTAAAGGCTTTGATGCATAAATATTTCTGATAAAGGTAGGTTGTGTACTTTTGTCCAACTGAGCAATCTTGCTTTCATAAAATATACCAACATTTTAATGACTGATGATTAACATGCTGTAATACACAGTTCAAAATTAAAGGCTCAAATGCTGTACATGAGAGGTTAAGCTCCCCCTGGCGGTTTTACAAGGCGACGCCGGATAGTTAGTCACGTGACACACGTGAACTGCGTGATACCGCGACACGCCCACCAGGGTATGCCGCGAAATACCTCACCCATTTTGAATGGCTGCATCTGTAGGCAGAGAACTTAGTCTCAGGAGGAATCTGTTGATGCTTTTGTGACTGCACTAAGAGAACTGGCTAAATCATGTGACTTTGGAGTATTGGAAACTGACATGTTAAGAGATCAACTTGTGGAAAAATGTGCACATTAGAGACTATAAATTGCTGAATGAGGAAGGGCTGACTTTAGAAAGAGCTCTTACAGTCGCTAGAATTCATGAAGCAGCTCAAGCAGAATCAAGAATGCTTTCTGACCACAGTGACAAAGTGACACTGAACGGGGCGCTCGCTCAAACTTTACAAACAAAAGCCCAACAGCAGGACGCAGTCATGCTAGAGATATAGAAGAACAGGGGACGGCTGACATTACATGTTACAGGTGCGGACTAACAATGCACAAAGCAGATGAATGCGGAGCGTGAACAGCAAGATGTCTACACTGTAAAAAAACAGGACATTATGCACACGTCTGCAGAACATCACGTCCGAGTTTAAGGACAGCAACATCAGAGATTGGAAGCTAGGGAGTTTCAGGTCTGTGTTTTTATTATAGGTTCAAGAAAGTCTGAATACCTTTGCAAGAAGTATTTCAGAATCCCACTCAAATCCAGTACGAATGCCGCATAAATCTGCATTGTACAATTAGTATACTGTTTGTCCTGAATCAAACACGCCTTATGAAGCATTTCTAAAACAGGAGAGATCGTTAGGGAATGCGTCTTCCTGTAAAAATAAAATGACTTCAAGGGCACTATAAGCAGAGGTGTGAAAGCCTGCTCTACAGAAGAACTATAGCCAGAGATGCCAAAGAGGTCGAGATTTCACCACGTGAGAGAAAGCATCTCAGAAAACGAAGTTGCAGTCGTTTCCACGCTTTATAAAACCACTAGGTCAAACAACAAGAGGTGAAGAGCCGCTGGTGATAGTAACGCGGCCAAGCGCTCTAAGGAGCTGGCTTAAACCTCCAGTCTCTTCAGGAGCATCTGTTGGAGTCACACTGCTACAGTGTATCGCCTTGTTAAGTATCCCTTTTATTGTTGTTGCTGCCTCCAGGCGATGTAAACCAGATTCAGAAAAAAATAATTTGAACAACATTATTCCCATGTTTACTCAAAGGCGTGGTGGCCAAGTGGTAAGGCGTCGGTCTCGTAAACCGAAGATCGTGTGTTCAAGCCCCTCCCGTGCCTGTTTCATTTGTCACCGCTTTCCTTTAGTTTCAAAGTATTCAAAAAACTCGCAATGTAAGAGTCTCAATAGTAAGAGAACATAACTGTCGCCAGTGATTAGTATTCTTGCATATCCTGCCTTGTTTTTTAGTCGACAAAGCTTGTCTCTCTTCACACCCATCTTCCGAATGATCGCCTCAGCATTGGGAAGGAACGTGCACTTGGTACAGCCCCCCACTTCATGGTCTGATCACAAACAGATCAGGTGAGCTGTCAGTCCAGGTTGGAAGTAACGTTCGAAAGCACTAAAAATCGGACTTAGGAACGAGAAGACCATGTTTTTTTAAACGAGTAAATGATAAAATAATATACTGCCTGCAAGACTATGTCAAGTTCAAGTTCAAGTTTATTGTCATTATACTCATACACAGGTATATGGTATAACGAAATGCTATTTAGCTAGCTCTCGGACATAAGTAGTACAAAGAAAAAAAACACAACAATACAATTGTATAACAAAAGAAAGACAGAGACAACAGCCGATGTGCAAAAAACAACAACAGGCAGTGTGCAAAACAACAGAAAGGTAACAGGTTCTGTGCAATAACAAGCATCAAAAGAATGCAATAAAGGGATAGAAATGATGGGGAGTGAGCTTTTGACATGTATGGTAGAGGAAGATTTTCAATGTGTGTTTGGGTTTTTGGTAAGAAAGAAGGAACTGTGAGGTTCCGATCATAGGTGAGAGGTGGGGTGAGAGTGAGAGAGGCTGGGAGTTTAAGAGTTTGATAGTGCGGGGGTAAAGACTGTTTCTAAATCTGGTAGTCCGGACCCGAATGCTCCGGTACTGTTTTCCATGTCATGCTAAGCGCCACAAATTGTGTTCGTCCAGTCGTATCAATCGTCCTAAAGTTATGGAAAATCCGATGCAACTGGTGCAATCAGCACCTATTTCTTCAGGATAGTCGAGCAGTTTAAAACAGCAAATTCACAGCTTCATGTCTTTTAAGGTTTGTGTTTCACTCTCCAAATAGAGGCACGGGTTCAAATCCCACTCCCGATAGTCAGGCGTTTTACCCTGTCTTTTTTACCTGCCTTTACACTGTTTCAGTCTTGTTGTGCTCGCTGACAATCACAATACGAGGAAAACGGAGAAACTACTTAGCAAAAACATAACGGACAGAAAAAAGCTTCGTAAACACGTGAATGTGATTAGCAGCAGTAAGGTATGCATTCAAATGTTTAAGGCTGATTTATAAAAGGTGCAGCACAATGCAGTTTCTGAGAATTCGCGGGTTTTTATGCTGCTTGGACTTCTTTCAAGCCTATGAAGTGACCCCCGTTTTATTTTCATTTTCAAACTTCAGAACCAAATAACAAAAAGGTTTCATACTGTATGTGACAGCATTCCGTTGCACATACCGTTTCCACGATGTATTCAGCGACGGGAATGAAATATTTTAGTGCTGGCTCAAATGCGAGGAATTTCAGAAAAACCCGGAAAAGCAACGCTTGCAGTAAATGACAAATTTAAAGCGTGTAGTCAGCATGAACAGAACAACGCAATGCTCTGTAAAAACGATCTGAAGCCGCAATTACTCTTTTATCTCGGGCAGTTCATTCCGATATGATGTTTCCGCAGAATAAATGAAATGCCGAACTCCAAACATGTTGTTGCCATTATTGTTACTCCTGCTTCTGTAGTTTTAAGCTTTAATCAGTGGGTATGTAATGTTGTAAAGGGGCTGGACTACTTTGTTCAGTCCAAATTCCATTATGTGAATTTATGTTTTTTTTTTTAATATAAGCATTAACAACACAATGTGTGCTCAAAAACCCTTACTTATTAGCTTAAGAAGCGGCATTGTTTTGACAAAGTGTGGTATTCGAACAGTAAATGCTGAAGTGTTTAATACTTGCTTGTGAGCCTTAGATAAATTGCCTGCTGCAATTTCAGCAAGTGGAGTTCTGCTCAGCTGCCTGTAGTACACATTGCTGATTCCTTTTGTGAGGGCACGGGCAATCTTTCAACGATAAGGCTGGCGTGCCTGTCGAAATTTTGTTTCCCTTTCACTGTGTTGTAATTGCCCTACTCGTACAACATCAATTGTGATGTCATCATTGCCCATTGGTTTGTGTCTTGTTGTCATTATGTATTTTACATTACAGGAACTGAAGGTACTGAACTGAAGGTACTGAAGGTAGGAACTGAAAGTACAGACTGCTTTAATCATTAGAATTCTCTTTACTGATGTATTGGTATTTGAAGGCTATTGACAGCAAGGATTTATCTTCCTGAACTTGCTATATAAGATATGGGTCCATGGTTATCTTAGTTTAGATGTACCTTTAAGAGGTGGTATTTTTCTCCATTGTTCAGCCTTTAGACATACTTTGAAAGTTTTAGGCACAGACAATCTTTCTTAATCCCCTTTTATCCTAAGGTGACGTCCCAGACAAGCTTGCCCCCTGGGAATATTCACTGTGCTCTTCAGGCTTTTTTTCTGATTCTACACAGATTTTTTTTCTCCCTCTAACATGTCACCACTGTCTGTGCTGCCTGTGCGTCGTCTGTATCTTCTGATGAACTTCTGAGCTCTGTGTCGCCTTCCAAACTACATCCCTCACATTGACTTGAAATATTGACTATAGATTGTGTACTGTCATCTGGTTTGGAATCCCTACCAATACTCACCCCCTTCTGCACCCTAAGCACTTGGGTTCTTACTTTTTATCTATCTTCATGCCAAATCACTGATAACCATTTCCTGTTGCTGGAGCAATCCTCTCCAAGGACTCTGTTTGACAGTGTTGACCACATATTGTCATGCCACCTATTTTTTTTTTCTATCTTAGAAAACTTCAGAAATTCTTTGATCACATTCCCTACTCCACCAACCCTTGACCACAGGTCTGGCCTCCTACACCTCTGTCCTTCTTTAACATGTGCCATTGCCAACAATCTGAAAAATAGAAAACACAGCTGAATGAAGTGGAAACATAAGTGAAATTCAACTCCCACTGGATGTTAATAGTGTAGGAGTGCGACAGATGTACAAGTCCATTAAATGTTTTTATTTCTGTGCTTAATTTTACGGGCCCTATATTTTGATATAGCATCAATCACAAAACGGCATTCTGTCACTGTCACAACCACCGGGGATCAACTCACAAAAGAACTAACCAGTACCAGCAGCGGGTTAATAATAACATGTGTTAATCCATCAGTACACGCTCTGCAGCACTTTTTTAACCATCCAAACCCGCTTCCTGCTACTCAGTATTGAGTCTTCTCTTTGAGAGCTCTACCTCGCGTTTACTCTGAATCTTGCTTACTGGTTACTGAACTCCCTTTTGCCTCTCGACCTTGGACCTCATCTGACGTTCTGGATTGTTCGACTGTCTCAATAATTACTTGCTCCTGCATCTGCACAGGATCTGCATACCTTTTCACTGAGGATTCCTGATAGTCACCACGTAAACAAAACTAGAAAAGAACTACGTGTTTCTTAAACTTATCCCCAAATTTAAAAAAAGTCAACATATCTGGGTTGTGTGTGCAAGATTTTTAAAAACTGCAAAGTTTGTGTAGGTATGATTGTAAAAAATCAAATCATAACTGAAGAAGGCTCCATGGTCAAAACATTGTGTTTTCTTTCTTCTTTTTTCAGCATGGAATAAACCTATTACGTGTTCCTTGGAGATTACCATGTGCCAATAAGATATGATCACTGTATTGACCATATACAATTTCTTGCATTAGGAATTCCTATTTTGCATACCTCAGCTTGCTCTCCATGAACACACAGACAGGGAGTGAAGCTGGGGGTCAGAGTGCAGGGTTAGCCATTTATACGGCACCCCTGGAGCAGTTGGGGTTAAGGGCCTTGTTCAGGAGCCCAACGGAGTAGGATTCCTCTGCCGACCGTGGGATGTAAACCAGCAACCTTCCAGGCACAGTTGCAGATCCTTAGCCACAGAGCCACCGCTCCACCTAATGTGCCAATTCTTTAAAAAGTCCCCAAAAATGCAAATTTATTTTTAAAAATAGCTGTTGTAAATAACATCAGTGGCTATTGAAGAGTACATACAAAACAGAGACAAGTTAATAAACTTGGAATGACTACTTACAGCTCTGGAAAGACCGAAGATAGTGTTTCCGGTTGTTAAGGAACAAGTAATAGATTTATTCCATGCTGAAAAAAAGAAGAGAGAAAACGTTTCAGCCATGGAGCCTTCTTCAGGTGTGAGAGAGACAAGGCAGTAGGCAAAGGTAATATAGTGGAAGAACAAAGGCTGGGAGGGAGGAGGGGTGAGAGGCAGGAGCAGGGGACAGAAAGAGAGGCCAATCAAGAGATGTGAAGTTAGAATAGGTGTTGAGAGGTGTGAAATGAAACTACCAATGAATGGAGAAAATTTAGTAGATCAGTCTGTCGTTTAGAGAAGGGGGAGGTGTGATCCTAGCTGCAGGATAAGTTTGGTTTCGGTAGTCTTTCTAACGTATGAGTTCAGAAAACCATTTTTGAGAAAACAGACGGAGAGATTAGAGTGGTCGTGGCCATCAGAGGTGAAATGAGAAACAATGGGCTTGGAGAGATCTTTAATCTTCACAGCCCTGACATGTTCTCTGAAGCGGTCTCCAAGTCTCCTTCATGTTTCTCCAATGTAGAGAGAAACTGGGCATTTACTACAAGAGATACAGTAAATAAGGTTGCTGGAGGTACAAGATGCCATCTGGGTGATCCAGAATTGTCCTGAGGGGCCTTGAATGAGTGTGGTGTTGGATGTATACTTGCAGGTGATACAGTGAGCTCTGTTGCAAGGGAAAGTGCCTGGTGTGGATGGTTGCGGAGGGCGGTCAAGGGAGCTGTGAACAAGAAGGTTGCGCAGATTAGGTGATTGGTGATATGAGATGATGGGGCGGTCAGAAAAGAGGGCTCCAATGGAGGGATCATCGTGTAGGATGGAAAAGTTCTGGTTAGTGGTCCTGGGGATAGGAAGTGTGTCAGGGTGGTAGGGAAGCACCAAAGGAATGCGGTTGTTACTGCAGGAGTTCCTGATTCGGTTGATGGTCCGAGGGGTGTTTTTGGCTCGGGCAAGGGCCCCGTCAATAACATTGCTGGGGTATCCTCCGTTGATCAAAAGGGAGTACATTTTGAGGGGTTGGTTCTCAAAGTCAA
This sequence comes from Lepisosteus oculatus, assembly GCF_040954835.1. Taxonomy (NCBI): domain Eukaryota; kingdom Metazoa; phylum Chordata; class Actinopteri; order Semionotiformes; family Lepisosteidae; genus Lepisosteus; species Lepisosteus oculatus. Next base: position 4,776,615 of record NC_090709.1, read on the forward strand.
TGTCGTCCCTGCATAGTCATTGTAGCCGAAGGAACTGTGAAAAAGGGAGAGAGTTTTTAGTATGTTTGGGGTGAAAATAGTTATACAAGAGATAGCTGTGTGAATCCATGGGTTTGTAATAAACTGAAGTGGAGAGTCTGGGGTAGTTGATGTCTAGAAACGGAAGAGTAGTGGAAGATATGTTAACCGTATATTTGAGGGACGGGTGGAAGTTGGTGAAATGGTGCAGGAAGCACTTAAGCTGATCGTCGGGGCATATGGCGGCACCGACACAGTCATCAATATATCGCTTGTAGAGGTCAGGGACATAGCCAGTGTAGGAAGCGAATAAGCATTCTTCTACCCAGCCAACAAAGATATTGGCATAGCTGGGTCCCATTCTGGTGCCCATGGCAACTCCACTCACCTGTTGGTAAAAAAGATTGAAGGAGAATGCATTCCATGTGAGAACCAGTGTTTTTGGTTATTGTCCTTTAATTGATCTGCCACCAAAACATTAATCCTCAACAGTCAAACAAGTCCATGTGATGAAAACCCTTATGCTCTTTTATGTTTTGTTATGGATTGTGCATCTGTACTAATTTTTTCCCCCTCACTCATCAGCTTTTGGATGACCGATTCTGACCACTGTATAAGATCAGAAGCAGTTGAAGAAAAGGGCTCTTTTCTGCTTATTTAACACACTCCTAATGCAAACACATTATGAGTGCAATGGAAAGGTTGCACCCAATGGGATCAAGCAATTTAAAACATATGTTCAGGGGACAGGAAAGTTGTTATAGAGATGAATGGTATTCATGAAACAAATAATATTGCAAAAAACTTTGCCAAAAGTCACAACCCATTTAACATTCATCAGACAGGTTGAATCAGTTGGATATCTCTTAGATTCAAAATGCACTCAACGGCTGTATAATGCAAGCTCAAGAGTCAAAAGAACAGTAGGGAACAACAATCTTACAATAATAAACAGCCATGTGATCTTGTGAATGATCTATCATACACCCTTGAAATTATGTTACAGATTTGGAAGTTTGTAACTCCTTTCTAACTCCATGAGACACACAGACAGGGATAAAAGCTGGGGGTCAGAGCACAGGGTCAGCCACTGTGCTCTTGTGCCAAACAGGTCATACAAAGACTGCCATTCCTAATATCTTTCCCTGAACCTGCGCATCACTTCCTCACCTTCCAGAAGCAAAATATCGAGCTTCCACACACCCTTCCCCACAGTAACAGCCGTTGGAATAGAAAAGTGTACATGACAGTAAACAATGGTCAGAGAAACAATGGTCAGGGGTTAAGCCTGCGGTCGTGAAAGTAAAATCAAGTATCAAAACAAAATCTATGCGTGGCTTGGGCTTGGGTCCCATTAGACTTGTACCATGTGAAATCTGCCCTCCCCTGACTATGAAGTTTGAAGCCATCTTTCAGTTTAAAATCTTTACATGTTTGCAATAATATTGATGAAGTATGAAATTGGACCCATCTCTCGCCCTTCATTCTGCCTTCTCTTTCTAAAAGGCAATTCAAATCCCCAGCTAAAACCACTGGTTCCCATCCCAATAAATATACTCAGTTCCTGAATTAGGACATATCCATCATGTGAGCAACAATATATATTTAAGAGTTTAAATTAGACATTCATGAAACCTAGATACACCACCAGTGCTCTCGCTGGTTTCACTACAAGGTGCTGACATACCTCTACCTACTATACAGGCCTTTTTCTTTTTCCCCCCTTTGCTTTCTTTCTCTCCTCCTCCACCACCCCCACTATCCACAGGACAGTTCTCCATCTGCCCTCCTTGAGTCACCGGTTCTAAAGCTTGGTCAGTAGGATTACATATATTGGAGAGATGTCTATCTTTCTGCATCATTATCATTCTCTTCTACCCCATCCTCACTCCCTTCACTCCATTCTGAACCCTCGCTCTCCTTTTCACCACTTTCTTCAACCTCAACCACATCCAGTTCCTGATCTATAACCACTGCTCCAGCCCTAAAATGCTTCTTCAAACTGTTTTTGCATTTTTGTTCTATTTGCAAAGGAAATTGGACAGCCTTTAAACACATGACCTTCACACTCACAGAGATTGCATTTCCTCACTCTTGTATATTCATGTCCAATTTCCTTGCACTTACCACACACCACCTTTGTAATGGCATCTACAAAGTGACCCAGCTCCCCACACCTCCTGCACAGTTTTGGCTGCCCTTGGTAGAACACAAGGCCTCTATTTTCACCTAATCCATTCAGAGAAGGAATGTGTTTAAATCCACCATAACCATTTTTATCTCCATGCAATGAAACAGGTACTCTCCATGCACAGTTCCAGATGCCATCATCATCCCAGACTTTCTGAGGCTCACCTTTCACTAAACAATACTTAGACAACCATGTCACAATATCTTCCTTCATCACCATCTCATTAAATATGCAAACAATCATAGTCCTATTAGAAAGATCCATCAGCTTCTGCCATTTAAACATTCTAATCAGGCCCACATCTTTTTTCTCTTCTTCTTCCAAAATTCTTCCAGTAACTTTGCCGATTTGAAGCTGATGTCAAAACCAATTCCCTTCTGCAAAGTAATTAAGCAATTGACATCTAATGCCCTAATCCTTAACTCTTTCTGTAATACCTTCCTTGAAAAGTCCAACCGTGAAATATCACCCGAGTGAGCTGAACCCTCACCACCCTTATACACCAAATGTGCGCAAAAGTAACGGCGCATGCCGACTCTACAGGCCGCCATAGCCGTTACAAATGTGTCAAAAGCAAACTAAAACTAAACCTAAACCGAAACCGAAACCCTAATCCCTTAATCAAACACTTATACAAAAACTCCACTCTCGACTTCTGGGTTTAACCCTTTACATCTCCAACACTGGTTAGAGACTCAGTGTGTCCCAGGCTCAGCGGTTATATAGGACAGGACTCGGCGAGCTGCAGGTGAAACTCGTTGTTCTGTGCTCCCCGTGCGGAATGCGCGTCTCCTCCCTCCAGACTCATCAAATCGCCTTCCTACTCTACAGCGGGAAAAAAAAAACTCCCTTTACTGTCTACATACAGTACATCCCTCTTAAATCCCAGAAACACAGAAACTCCGGGGCTTTTCTGTGAGTCGGTACTGGGTTTCTCTGTTCGAAGTTACAAGCAGAAACAATAAAAGCGCTGAAAGCAGGAAGTTATTTCTGCTCGTATGCATAAACGTGCAAAAATACATTTTCTGATTCCTAAAACCTAATAAAATCCATGCAAGTCTCCCTTTTGTTCCCAGTGCACATAACTGAATATAAACCAGTCAAGTTCAGGTACTTTTCTGATGTATATGAATACACTAGTTCTAGCGCAGCTGTTACAACAAAGATACTTACGAACTATTTTTTTTCATACGAGCTCCTGCCGTTTTAAAATTGAATATTTTTTCAATTCGCTAAATCACACGAAACACCAACAACACTCATCGTAAGCATCTGACCAATCACATTCCTGAATTTTAAAAGTATTTAGTATTTATTTTTAACTTGTTTTATTTTTAAAAAATTGTATACACCTGTTTTACATATCCTTCCCATTTTTGGCATATTGTAAGTGGATTGTAACTTCAAATTGATAATTCCTGATCTTTATAACTGTGTATCATTTCTTTTTACCTTGTTTTAATATGTTTTAATTATTTTTGCATTTTATAGAACTTTTTTAATATATTGAGCATTTTAGCATAATTTTAAAATAGGACTATCAATGCTCCTGACTTCTAAAACCTGTATTTATTCTGACATTTTTCTCTCCAACTGCAGATGAGGAGGGATGCATTTGATTTTAAATTGGTTGGTTTTAGGGGAAAATGTACATTAATTTCTTTGTACGTATCATCAGTGGGAAACTTGGCATTTTGGGATGAATTGCAATCTTTACTGCAAGACTGATATAGAAATGACGGGAGATTTAAATGACACATTTGATAAATCAGACAGGCACAGTACAACATCTAAAATGGCAGAACCCTCTAAAGTACTGAAATATTTTAGGCACATTCATAATCTACGAGATGTTTGATGGTTACTGTGTCCTGCTACCCTTTCATATTTTTTAGTGTGCATGAATCTGTCTCACTTCTTTTGCTAGTTTTTAAGGAAGATTCTGAAATATCTGATCATGAGATCAAGCCATAAGAAAAATGATGACAATTAGTAGGAAGAAAGATACAATGTATTGACAATGTAATATGGTTTTAAAGATTAAAAGGAAAATAAATACTTTATCTACGCAAACTACTTCAACTGAGCTCCTCTAAACACTATGGCCTGAAGAATTGCCAAAGCACAATGTATCACTTTGGGTGACACTAAGGGAAGAGGAACACAACACTCAAAACCACAAACAACTTATTTTCAACAGCAAAAATATGCTTGAAAATATTTGACCAAAAAAAGAAACCTTACACGCATGGAAACCAATATTTATCTGCTAGGGTAGAATGCAGCAGAGAACAGTAGGGCAGAAGGTTAGTGTAACTCTATAGTGCATCACAGAGGCTGGTCTCTTCCCCTCATTATGCAGGCTGACTTGTTCACAGTGAACTCTCCTCCAGCGATAGTCAGCTGCAATCACTGACATCAGACATGATGTTAATACTCTGACAGCACTTTGGCTGATTTGGTTAATGTGTTTTCCTATGAAACAGGAGATCTTGAGTTCAAATCCCAGTGGTGCCTTTCTTCCCGTCTTGTCTTATAGAATGTATCACTATGGATGATCACGTGTGGCTTGATTTTGTTAAATGCAAGTTTTCATTTTCTTTATAGAACAACTTGCTTTTCATGAAATTCATACAGCTTGCGAAAGATGAAACACAGATCTTGCTTATCAGTGCAAAACAAATATCACAGGCTGGCAAGAATAAAGTCTTTTTTTTTACCAAAAGCTTGCAAATGGAGAAAAGGGATGCACGTGAGTCTCTGGTAGCTGTTAATTGAAAGGTTAGTGGTTCGAGCCCATTTCTCATTATTCTACTTAATTGGATCTGACCAATTACATTCCTGAATTTTAAACCCATTTAGTATTTATTTTTAACTTGTTTTTTTTTATTTTAAAACCTGTTTTAAGTATTCTTGCCATTTTTAGCATATTGTAAGTGGATTTTTTCACATATTTTATTTTTTAAATCATATCAACCCATTGTAACTTCCCATTGATAATTCCTGAGCTTTATAACTGTGTATTATTTCTTTTTACCTTGTTTTAATTTTTTATTATTTTACAGAGCTTTTTAATATATTGTGAGCATTTTATTGTCATTTTAAAATAGGACTACCAATGCTCCTGACTTTTAAACCTGTATTTATTCCGACATTATTCTCTCTACCTGCAGATGAGGGAGGTATTTGATTTTCATTTGTTGATTTGGGGGGAAAATTTACATTCATTTCCTTGTATGTATCACCAGTGGGAAACTTTTTTTGGATGAATTGCATTTTGGGATGAATTGCAATCTTTACTGCAAGACTGATATAGAAATGACGGGAGATTTAAATGACACATTTGATAAATCAGACAGGAACAGCATAACATCTAAAATGGCAGAACCCTCTAAAGTACTGAAAAATTTCAGGCACATTCATAATAAATACAATTTATTTAATTTGAAGCATAAAATTTGCCTTAAAAAGAAAAACACAATTTGTATGATATAATATTTAAATATCAACGTTCAGATGAAGGATTTGAAGAAGCAACAGCAATAGGAAAGTACATTGATTTTGGGACAATGTTTGCATCTGAATAATCCTTCCTCCTGGAAAGAAGAATAAACATGTTTTGAGTCTCAGTCTTCAGGATCCGAAAAAAAAAAACTTGCAAATTAATAAGACAAAGGCAAAACGTAAATTCACTGGCACTTTCTGCATGTTTTCCACGACCTTGCCTACTGATCATAAAAAGTCTCAAACTCTTGCATTTTTTCAAGAAATTTTAATATAGTAGTTTTAAATGGGACATTTAGAACATGGCATATGAGACTATATGGTTAACTGAGGATGAGCAGAGGGTGATCGAACCTACCTCCTGGTTATAAAAATGTCTAAAAATTCTGACACAGGTGTGTGAGAGACAATGGAAAAGACTATCAAAATCCTGAACTTCAGGACATTGTACTGTACCGTTTTTTAAATACGATCCTCTGAACATGGCATGAGAGAATACATTGTCAAATGGTAAATCCAATGTTTGTTACATTGCTAGGGCCCTCCCTCCTGATTTTAAAATCGTCTCATATTTCTGACATCAAGGTGTGAGACACAATATAACAGACTGTCAAAATCCTGAACTTCAGGACATTTTATGATACCATTTTAAAAATATGACCCTCTGAGCATGGCATGTGAGAAAATGGCATGTGAGAATGCATTGGGAAAAGGTGAATGCAATTTCTGCTGAATTGCTATGGCCCTCCCTCCTGATTACAAACTCGTCTCACAATTCTGACACTGAGGTGTGAGACACAATGTAACAGACACTATTAAATTGTGAAGTACAAGAGATTTTACTGTTACATTTTTTTTATATATTGACCCTCTGGCATGTGAGGACTTGTAGTATACAAAATAGCACACATTCTGCCAATTTGCTTTGTCCCTCCTTCCTTGTTACCAAAACATCTTAGTATACCGACACTAAGGTAAATGTCTCAAAATCCAGAAGTTAAGTTGTCAAACTATATCGGAGTCAACCGATACTGATCAGGTTCTGCTGATGCTGAGCCCGCAGCCTTCACCATAAGGTCCAATTCCCCAAGCCTGCTGACCATATATGTCCATCCCTTCTCGTCAAAACTCGTATTTTCACAGGGTAACCTTCAGAAATTGCAGTATAGAATGAAAAAACTCCAATAGATATCGGCCACTGTTGGCGATTTTCCTTTAAGATAGATAGATAATACTTTATTAATCCCGTAGGGAAATTGACAAATGATTCTCCAGAAAGTTTACGGAGTGTACACTTTCACTGAGACCGAGAAGTGTTAAGCTGTACATGAGTCTTTGTGGCTCGGTTGTTAACCAAAAGGGTGGTGGTTTGAGACCTCCCAGGGACGCTATGAGCCTTTTAATGAACACACCCTCTTCACTTCATTTCTCCATGGCCGGTCTTGTACCGCAATCAAATACAGAGCCCGTAGGGGGCAGTAGGCCCGCATATATAGCTCACTGTGTATATAATGAAGAAGCGGAGGTTAGTTTCTCATCTGCATGTTGCAGAGCCTTACGAAACTCATACCAACTGTTGGGGTTTGATCCCTGCACGGGCTATTAGTTGAAAGACCATTGTAAATGACGTGTAACAGATTTATCTAGCTGGCTTTTATGTTTCATACTAAATTGCTATTTTGAAACCAAAATAATTAGAAATATGGAACACAACTGTTGTTCCCCATGAAGGAAAGCTGTTTTACACTGACGTCACTCCTTTTTATTTAATCCAGATTTTAAAAACAAATCCGCCCTATCAAAGGAAAATGTTACACAAAAGTTGGAAAGCACACTCTGAATCCATCTGTGTATTTGATTTCCGCAATCCGTTCAAGGCTGCCTATGTTAATCGTAACTGTATAGATGAAACATTTAATATATTGTTCAGTTTAAATCAAAATGCTTTACTACTACAAGAGAGAAGTATAGTATGGAGGATGCGACAAATGTGTGATTTCTTGGAAGAAAACTACTTTTCTTTGCGTTCGAAATTAATCGAAACAGTTGACACACAAACCCTTTGTCTTTTTTAAAGAGATTATATCTTTAAACAGACAAATGTATAAAATGTGTTTTTTTTACCTAGAGATTTTGGACAGGGGCGATGTATTACTAGTAGAGGCTGCTGACTAATTAACACTGTACTGTCTGGAGATCAGCTCCATTTGCAATAAAAAAAACGTGCGTAACAAAGCTGGAGAGCAGCTGAACTTGTGCTCAGTAGTCAGTATGGTGCTGAGGGTTCAATACTGGCGTTGTTGTATTAGCACGAGCTGCACAGGCTCTGAATCAGACCATTTCAATTAGTCTGATCAGTGCAGGACAAGTTATTGTAGAATTATTGCTTTGTCTGTCTCTTGTTTGTATATAAATGAATGTCTCTAGCAACTTAATGTTAGTTTTTAATTTAGTTTTAGTTTTACGATGTAGGTCATGCGTTGATATATGACATGTCTCATTCCTGATTCAGCTCATGCTCCATAGGAGAGAAGAGATTCCTCCTGTTTCTCGTACAACCATATCAGAACAGAAGCCCATGTCACCCAGCTCTGATTCAAGATTGAGTTGCATCTTCAACATTTTCTTTTTGTTTCTGATCATAATTTTCTTTAGTTATGATCAATATTGAACTTTTTCTAAATAAAACAAAACTAATCAAACATGCAGGCAGATTTTTGAAAAGTATTAGGAGTTGACAGGGCGCTCCTTTGGAATAGTCGTCAGAAAATGTTAGAAAAGGAAAGTTACGTAAACTCTCGCACACAGCATTAAAGACTGGAATCTGATGATAAAAAAACTAGCTGTCTCCCCGTCGGTAATCAAACCCCGGTTTCCCGCGTGACAGGCAGGGACACAAAAAACTTTACTAACTAGGAGCACTTGCTAGCTATTAGTACGCTGGGCAAACGTTCCTAGGTCAAATTCTTCCAGCACGGGGGTACCTTTAAAGCGGAGACGACGGCACCGAAATTTTTTGGCGCGCCTTCTCTTTAAAGCCCTGGCCAAATATGAAGACAGTACGTACAGTTATAATTCAAACGGAATAAAAAACTACACATCCCAGTTACCATGGTGGTGCTTGTGATCATTGCGTTTAACCAACGAAACAGGGGGAAAAATCAGTCACATGACTTTGGGGCAGAGTTTCGAAAGCTTAACCTATCAGCAACAAAGCGAAATTTACATGATAGGCTACCTCAAACTGTCAGTTACACGACTGTGTATGTCGCTTAAGCCACTCCTATTTGGCATTTTAGTTATGGAGGCGAGAAGATGCCCCCCCCCCCCCCTCTGGGTGTCTGATTTGCCGCCATCTTTAACCGCTTCGTGTCCGAATGGTAGTAGCTACGCGTACGAAATAAAGTTAATCCCAGCTACAATACATATATATTTTTGTGGTAAGAGGGAGTAAAACATCAGTATTTACTGCTATTAATTACTGTATGATTTATAGTTGAAATCTGAGCCTAAATATAAAGTTAAAATCTCGACAAAGCAATGTAGGAAATATAGAGAAAAGAAATCCTTTCTGACATCTAAAATCAGTTTCGATCAAGGTCTCTAAAACGAACAAGAAAAAGAGGATTTTCGGAGGGCAATTACGCTGTATTTACAGTGCCTTGCGAAAGTATTCGGCCCCCTTGAACTTTTCAACCTTTTGCCACATTTCAGGCTTCAAACATAAAGATATAAATTTTTTATTTTATGTGAAGAATCACCAACAAGTGGGACACAATTGTGAAGTGGAACGAAATCTATTGGATTTTTGAAACTTTTTTAACTAATAAAAAAATGAAAAGTGGGGCGTGCAAAATTATTCGGCCCCTTTACTTTCAGTGCAGCAAACTCACTCCAGAAGTTCAGCGAGGATCTCTGAATGATCCAATGTTGTCCTAAATGACTGATGGTGATAAATAGAATCCACCTGTGTGTAATCAAGTCTCTGTATAAATGCACCTGCTCTGTGATAGTCTCAAGGTTCTGTTGAAAGCGCAGAGAGCATCATGAAGACCAAGGAACACACCAGGCAGGTCCGTAATACTGTTGTGGAGAAGTTTAAAGCCGGATTTGGATACAAAAAGATTTCCCAAGCTTCAAACATCCCAAGGAGCACTGTGCAAGCGATCATCTTGAAATGGAAGGAGTATCAGACCACTGCAAATCTACCAAGACCTGGCCGTCCCTCTAAACTTTCAGCTCAGACAAGGAGAAGACTGATCAGAGATGCAGCCAAGAGGCCCATGATCACTCTGGATGAACTGCAGAGAACTACAGCTGAGGTGGGAGAGTCTGTCCATAGGACAACAATCAGTCTTACACTGCACAAATCTGGCCTTTATGGAAGAGTGGCAAGAAGAAAGCCATTTCTCAAAGATATCCATAAAAAGTCTCGTCTAAAGTTTGCCACAAGCCACCTGGGAGACACCCCAAACATGTGGAAGAAGGTGCTCTGGTCAGATGAAACCAAAATCGAACTTTTTGGCCACAATGCAAAACGATATGTTTGGCATAAAAGCTACACAGCTCATCACCCTCAACACACCATCCCCACTGTCAAACATGGTGGTGGCAGCATCATGGTTTGGGCCTGCTTTTCTTCAGCAGGGACAGGGAAGATGGTTAAAATTGAGGGGAAGATGGATGCAGCCAAATACAGGACCATTCTGGATGAAAACCTGTTGGAGTCTGCAAAAGACCTGAAACTGGGACGGAGATTTATCTTCCAACAAGACAATGATCCCAAACATACAGCAAAATCTACAAAGGAATGGTTCACAAATAAACGTATCCAGGTGTTTGAATGGCCAAGTCAAAGTCCAGACCTGAATCCAAACGAGAATCTGTGGAAAGAGCTGAAAACTGCTGTTCACAAACGCTCTCCATCCAACCTCACTGAGCTCGAGCTGTTTTGCAAGGAAGAATGGGCAAGAATTTCAGTCTCTCGATGTGCAAAACTGATAGAGACATACCCCAAGCGACTTGCAGCTGTAATCGCAGCAAAAGGTGGCTCTACAAAGTATTAACGCAAGGGGGCCGAATAATTTTGCACGCCCCACTTTTCATTTTTTTATTAGTTAAAAACGTTTCAAAAATCCAATAGATTTCGTTCCACTTCACAATTGTGTCCCACTTGTTGGTGATTCTTCACATAAAATAAAAAATTTATATCTTTATGTTTGAAGCCTGAAATGTGGCAAAAGGTTGAAAAGTTCAAGGGGGCCGAATACTTTCGCAAGGCACTGTATATAGGATAAGTGATTTATGAGCAATCTAATGTCTTGTTCGTTTAAAACAGTGAAATGTCAGCTGCAAAAGATCGCACCAGAAACAGCACTCTCTCTGCCTGTCATAGACGTTCTGGAAAGGCTGAATGAAGTCATGTCAAGTACAATAATTCGGTGATCAATAATAACAGTTATAGGACAAGAAACAAAAGATAGTGAAAACTTAAGATTTTTAAGGCTAAAACTCAAATTCATTCTACAAATTAAGGCAAATGAAAATTCAGGACGTTAAAGTGCTAGAGGTGTAAAAAAATACAAAAATGCACATGAGCAAAAAATTTTAGAAATGGAGCAAACAGAAAAAAAGCCATGCCTATAGTGCAGAAGAGGGATGCAGGAACACTTGCTTAGATATACAAAAAAATCACAAAAAGGTGTGTTACAAAAGAACATGCAAACATGTTCATCATGTACATGAACATGTACATCAATTTCCCTTCGCGATCAATAAAGTCTTATCTATAAACATGAAGCAGAGTGAGGGATCAGAAAATTAGCATGCATAAAAAAACAGCAATTCTGTCAATGAACCCTAAATGAATTAATAGCACCCATGGTTTCATGGAGGGCTTCTCAGATAGTTGGGCATTCAGGTAGATTGCCAGGTGAAAGGATTTGTAAACATACTTTGTTAAAGCAAGTCAGTTTTTTCCGCAACACATAAAATACATTTTTTCAAGAAAGTTTAGCCTTTGTCACTAATGAAACCACTAAATAAAGACATAAATATAGAAATCATAAGATTTTTTTTATTCAATGTTGGTAGCAGGATGAACTGTGCTAAGTGTATATTTTGTCGCAGAGTTGCTGCAAGATGTTACCAGTGAAAAAAGGTATTTAGAAATGAGTTATTTCAAGAAGAAAATTTTCAGAATAATTGCAAATCTAGCAGGATAGAGAAAGCACAGAAAACAGGCAGTTAGATTGATCAGATTAGTATGAAAAGTTATTTAGCAAAGGGAATGAGAGGAGTGACAAACTAGTATGCTTTAGATTTTTTTATCTGAACCAGGGAAAACTGATCATGTTTCTCTATAACAATAATAAAAAAAACTTTATTTTATATATCACCTTTAAAAGTGGCATCTCAAAGCAATACAGTAGATATAAAAACAGATAAAAGGACCACAGACTACAAAGAAAATACATATAAGAAAGACAAGCAGTTAGATTTGCTACCAAAATTAGAAAATGAAGCAGATACAGACACTAAGTCTTCTGAAAAGAAACGTTCTGAGGTTAGATTTAAATGCTCTCAGGGTACGTGACTGATATCACTGGGAATACAAATTGAGAGCTCTGGGGTGCAGCTACAGAAGACCCTGTCACCCACAGAATGTAGATGTTCTTGAGGACAGCTAGAAGACCGGAGTCAGATGGACAAAGGTGGGGAGTAGACAGATAATAAGCCATATACTGTAGGTACTGAATGAGGATGAGGATTTTGAAGTTGACTCGAAACCTGATAGATAACCAATGCAAGGACTTGAAAACAGGTGTAATGCATCCCTGATAGGATTCTCGCTGTCATATTCTGAACATATTGAAGATTGCTCAGTGTGGATTTAATTTCCCCAGTGAACAGGATGTGCATTTATTAATTCTAGAAAAAAAAGCCTTTCTTGATTTCTCTAGTTCTTAGTTTCTCTAGTTCCCTTTAAAATAAACTATTATTCCACAATGCAGAGTATTACATGGCCAGTATTTACACATGATATTTGTGATTTCAAGAAATTAACACAAGCAGCTTTTGGAGATTTAAGTGTTGGCTGAGTTATTGCAGGATAAAAGACTAGAGATGTTGGTAAGAAGAAGATAATTTTGGGATAGCTGACGAATACTCTGATAACAAGAACACTTCCTAATGGGGTTAGGCATACTTTTGATGAAGATGATGAAGTTAACAGACTGTATGTTTACATAGATACTGAAATGAGGATTGTATTTTAGATTTTGTGTAGTTGCTAGCGTTGAACTGTGTGTTGGATGCACATGAATTGAAGGAATGGGCAAACATAGCTGATGCAGATCCACAGAGCCAGCATATTAAGATGTTTATAATTAGAGGCAATTTGTTTAAATAACTAGGTATGGATACTGATGTGCAAGAGAGGTGGAAAGGCTGTTTCCTTAAGCCAGCACTATAAGATATTTTATTCTCAGTGAGATGCTGCCATTTCATAGTGGGTTTCTAACACTGTGTATAGTTCCATCCACACAGTGCCTTTACTTCCATCCATTTCTAATCTCTTTATCCAGTACAGAGGATTTGGAGCCTATCCCAGTAAGCGACGGACACAAGGCAGAATACACCCTGGACATAGCGCCAGGCCATCACAGGACAGGCAGACACAAACACACACACACCAGGGCCAGTTTTCCCATAAACCAATTGACTTACCAGTATGTTTTGGAGTGCAAGAGGGAGTCATATCACACATATGGAGAAAAACCATGTAACCCAGAGAGAACATGCAAACCCCACACACACAGGATGGCAGGAACTGAACCTAGGACCCCAGTGCTGCAAGATAGCAATGCTAACCACTTTGCCACCATTATAAATGGATGGATATCTTAGTTATCTTTCTAATTCACAGGTTTGCATGCATAATTTAATTTTGAAAGCCACTGAGACATGAGGTACTACTGTTGTATTTATGAAAAAGAAACAAAAAAAAGCATACTAACAATTGTGCCATCCTACTCTTTAGTTAATACAATTTATTATTTATAAACAGTTAACATTGTTAGCAAAATATTTTGAATTATATTTAACCCTATTTTTTCTTTAGTTTTGTATTTAACTTATTATATGATAGTCAGACTAAATGTATATTTGAACAATGAAAATATATTTTTACAAGATTTTACATTAAGCACTTAAAATTAATATGGTTAATAATAGTAAACTGTAACCTGCTGTAACAAGATCGGTTAAACTGCGAAGAAAATGCTTTCAGAGAAAATGTTTCAGGTGTGAAGAACATAGATCTCCAATGCAATTTCAACCAAACCTGTTCCCACACACCCTGCCCCCACTACCATTAGAATATACACAAAGCACTCAAATCTTTCGAGCTAATGATCAGGTGACCCGAGAGAGAGCGAGAGAAACACCAAGGGGTGCGGAACTATTTACATAGAAAACTGGCGATCTCCCCAGACTGTCCGCCCGTTTCACTGTTACCTGGATACCTCTTTATTTAGAACTCACTAACACTGATTTTTAGTTTAGAAGGATTCAAGTAGGGTTTTAGATGAAAGGCAGTGACCTTAATCAAGCCCAAATCATAATTGAACCCATTCAGAGCCTACATTACATTTTAGCGTTTCATTCTGAGCAGAAGACCCTCACACCTGAAGAAGGGGAGGTGTTTTTCGCTAGAAATCTCGCCTGCTTCTACTTTACAACCGGAGTGCTGGCTGTGACGAATTAAACCAGTTTTACAGGTTTCAATCACAGACCATGTGACATGGGAGTCAGGAAACTAACACACAGCGCTTCCGGATTCGATAACGCTATAAAAACGCTATAAAATAATGTGACTTGGCACAGAACAAGTTTACAGCACAGTACAATAATAAATGCTGACCATGACTTTAGAAGCATAAATTGCCTTACACTCAATTTAAACACAAGCTGTCTTTAGCCCTCTAAGCTGGTTCATACAGAAATGTAGAGATCCAGGCTCAGAACACACAGCTTCATTAGCGAATACATATGCAGGACAACTAGAGAAGACGTTTTACAGAGGATGGATTTTTAGAAACATCCCATCAGTGACATCACTGAAGTCAACTCCTAGGTACTGTAACTGTCGTGTGGATAGTTTCACAAGAATCAGACAAAGGTTTAAGCATCGCTTGTTCTAGATAAAACTGCAAAAAAAAACCAACAACCTATAATGTACTTCTTTGCGGCTCTGTTTGCCCAAATCATATATTCACAACGTGAAATCTAGAAAATAATATTACGTAACCAAAATCCGCAATATGGAAACAGAACCTGTGTAATTGTTGATAGATGATGTACTCGTAACATTTTTTCAAGACGAACTACAACATTTAAAAAATGACTTGTATGTACCTGATATCTCTAATCAATCCACGGGCCCCAGCACAAAACGAAACTAAAACGCATACCGTTTCGCGCTTCTTATTAGTTGCTCAAAAGTAATTTGACCGTCTGAAATGCATAATATAAACCTAGAAACATATACGTGAGCAGTACTTAAGCACTGTAGTATCGGTGTTAAGACATACCTCTCAAATACTGTAAATCAAGTTAAAAATATCTCAAGACCGATTCTGGTCATAATGAAACCATGTTTCGTGTATGTTTTCTTTAAAGTACTGAGACCAGCCATATGCTGTATGTTTATGTTCCAAAATTAATATCGTTTATGGCCTTCACACGCGTTGCAGTATGCTCCTATTCTTTTTATGCTCAGCTACTAAGATTTCCCTTCAGTGGTAAAATTAGATATGAATATTCAATACTTAAACGGGCACAGTTAAGACATTAAATATACATATACATACTGTATACAGTACAGTTTGCATACGGTAATATGTTTATGTTCCTAAATCAATCTCTTTTATGAGCATGTGAAAGGCATGGTGAATCACTGTACTTTGCATGATTGGAAACAAATGCGTGATTGCGAAATGCTGTGGTGTTACTTTTACAAAGACGGTCAATGAAAAAAAGAATGTTGACCAGGGCAATACTTTGAGTTTACACTTACAGCTTGTCCAAGGTCATTCATTATTAATACTATTAGTAATATCTTTGTTAAAAACTTTGATGGCGACAGCTCAAAACATGAGAGTGAGCTTTATTAGCTCCACCTTGCGGAAATTCTGGATACTATTATTTTGCTTGCTGTATTATAGGAGAATTTACGGTAACTCGCGGTATTTACGGGTAACTCGCGGTAGACTGCGTACAGCGTACCGCAAAATAATGCGGTATCGCCCGCGCATTTTGAATGGCTGCATCTGTATGTACTATGAAGAGCGCTTAGCAGGTAGTGTCTTTATCTTAGTCAGTAAAACATCAGATTTCCAATATGGGGGTCCAGGTTTTAAGTACCTTTTTGGGTAGCCCAAAACAGTTGATGTATTGTCCTTAAATTTTTCAAATTGTGCCATGGATATTTTAAATGTTCAATCTTTTCAGGCTCTTTAGCATTTTCTTTCAAATGCGAAACAAGTTCAAGGTGTTATTGTCACTGGGCTGCAGATACAGTAGATAGTCTACATGAGAGCGCATGTAACAGCACAGGACACCCAGTTAGGAGCTCACACAGCTTTCAGCTCAGTGCGCAGCGCTCTCTTGCCTTTCTGAAGATTACGTTAAATTAGTTAAAATCATGTGATAGTTAACAAAGCTTAATAGTGAAACAGCCAGCACAAATGGTTGCGTTTGTGATTATGTCACTTCTCTAATACAGCAGTGTCAATAAAAGAAACTCTGAAACAGCTAAAGCACTGCACAACTGAATTCGGGAGAATACTATTAGGGATTCTGAGCGATATCTACATACAAGCAATCCAATACAGATGCTGAAGTCTTTAAATATTGACTATCCCTGTTGTGCTGCCTTTTCCTTGAAGGAAAACTATTCAACTGGAAGAATGTTTATCGCAGGTTTAAAACTTGCCGTTGCTATTTGGAGAAATCCACAAACTCGTATTTTTCATGTGTTTTAAAAGACAGCCATACCCACTGACAAAATAACGACACTGCTGCTGATTTTTTCCGGACCTGAATGACAGTTGACCTTTGTGAGCCAATTGATGAAGCCGACCCAGTGAATACTATAGCAGAAGGTGGAAGAGCGTTCAACTTTATAACTACCGCAAGCACAGGAACAACAGCAAGAAGCAGAATCAATTTCCCATTGAATGGTGTTGTTGTTTGAGGTATGTGTTTTAACGCATGCAGAGAATCACACAATTTCTTCTAAACTTGGACAAAGTATTTTTGATGGAGCGCTGTGTGCAAAGATTTCATAAACTGTACTCTTGCTGACAATTCGGTGTGAAAAAGCAGAGCATTCGAGTTTCACTGACAAAAGCTGAATGCAAGCCAAAAGCAATATTAAATGGAATAGACAGCACACTACGATTCGCAATGACTGAAAAGTTATCTCGGCAGCTGTTGTTACCCGCATGAAGCTGAAAGGGTCAATGAGCATTTCTGTTGAGATGACAAATTAAAGCTTTTTTCTGCCTGTTGAGCTGACAAAAACTATCTTGAAAGATATCGCAATCTCTCGACAGACTGTCGAATAAATTCTTAACTGATTAAATTCTCATCGGAAGCAAGGTCTTAACATAGAAGAACCTGGCAGCAGCGGAATTTGAACCCATGCCTCCAAAAAGACTGGAGCCTAAAATCCAGCACCTTAGACAACGCAGCCACACTACCTTCTGCAGCACATTCCTTCCTCACATTACTTGATCAAAGAACACTGGACTTTAGCTCTTGCCCGACATGGAAACGACTGTACCTTCGTTTTATGAGATATTTCCTGTCACTTGGTGAAATCTCAACTTCTTTGGCAGCTCTGAATATAGTTCTTCTTTGGAGCAGACTTTGGACCTTTTATTTAATTTATAAAGTAGGACGCATTCCGAAATGTGTAATTCCTGTTTTAGAAATGCTCTGGGCGGTGTGTCTTCTTTTAACGCACAAACAGTGTTCTAACTGTATACTGTAGATCAGTGCAGCTATCGTACTGGATTTAGCTGGGATTCTCACATTTTTCTTGAGAAGGTATTCAGGGTTGCTTGAAACTTGAATAAAAACGTGATCTGAAACTACCTACTGTACCTTCCAATCTCTGATGTTGCTGTAACTAAACTGGGATGTGATCTTTTGCAGATGTGCAGTGTGCCTTTACTCTTGTCGTATTAAACACTATCTCTGTTGTTGGGCAGAGTTGAAGGGGAACAAACTGCACAGAAAATTACGGAACGAGAAAATGTTTCTACACTTCAAAATGTCCCTTTAAAACCCTCCTCACCCACGTCGGTGTGGGGAGTTTGCAGGTAGAGAGGTTTTACAGATGCTCATGATATTTCTCATGGGGTGTTACCTGTTGTAGTATCTCTCTCTGCGCCTTTGGAAATAAAAGAGCAGCTGGAGTGTGAGGTAACGTTTTGAACAGCCTCTTTGTCTTACGAAACAAGAAATGAAAATCAACTGGTAAATTGAACAGTGCAGTAATCAGCGCAGTATACAGTAGGAAGCAATTGAACAAAATGATTAGCAAAAATTGAAGTTGAGTAGATTGGAGTAAGAAATTAATTCTATTTGTAAGCAAACGAGAGCCTGTGCTGCGCATGAGACACACCAATCTTTCAGCATTTCTGAAACGTTTGATTGAATTGACAAAGAAACCCTCTCCCGATCTTCATCTTTGAAAAGGATAACCTTTTGAGCCAGTAGGTGTAACACTGCAAAGCTGCCTGTTTCTCACAGATGTTTGAAGCTGTAGATAACATTTTGCATGTTTGGTGCCATGGCTTAGCTAGTTAGTGTGCCTGACTAAGAAACAAGAGATACTGGGTGTGAATCCCAGTAGTATCTATTCATAAACACCAGGCCAATCACTGCCAATATTTATGGAGCTCAATTTAAGGATGAAAGGATATGCATGTATTACAGCTTTCTGCAGGTGTTTTATGTTTTAGCACAAGTGTTGGCTCTGTGGTGCAATGGAGGGCGTGTTGGACTTCTAGATGTTAATAGAATGAAGTCATTTAAAGGTTGTGGGTTGGGTCTATCCCCAAGGATATCAGAGAGTCACCTTGTCTAAATTCCTTCAAATCCAGACTCAGAGCCTCCTTCTTTAGAAGAGCCTTTAATTAACTATTCTTTACCCCTTTGCTCCAACTGTATTTAGTACCACCATCTACCTCTAACTGTGTATTCTCATCCTGCTTATCTTGTGTATTTTTTCATTGTATTGTTGTCATTCTGCAAAGTGCTTTGAGAAGCCGCCTTTAAAGGCGCTATATAAAGTAAAGTTTATTATTATTATTATTAATAATGAACAGTGCATTTAACACTGAGCACACTTGGTCCTTCTTTGAGAAGGATTGCAGGGATAGGGAACAAGCTTTCAACGTGTGTTGTTGAAGACCATATCATGGCTTTGTTGCAGGAAATGTCTGAATGCCATCATCGGAGTAAGGAGAGGATCAGGGTTTTGGCGAAGTCTTTTTGATGCCTGAAACTGTCTGGTTCCTGGTTGTAACGGCTGGCACTCTACACCTAAACAACAGAGAACACCGTTGACATCGCTGAACTACCTAGTGGATATTTTGTCGCCTTCTTCTGACTTGTATTAAATGCGATTCTCTGAAAACGTGGCACATTATATCTGTGGTACCTTTATGGAGGGTGAGCACACTCATAAGGATCATAGATTCGATCACAAGCATCTAAAAATGAGCATGAGAAAATGACATCACGCTATAAGGTTGAATGGCATGAGTTCTCCTTTTCCCTCCGTAGAAAATGTGTGTTTGAAAGGAGGTGTCATGTTATTTTTTTGCCAGACAAAGCCATGCCGTAAGATCAGTGTGGTTATTTAAATGTATTGGTCTGAAATTGGTTTAAATCACAGGGATGTAACAACAAAAAATTAAGTGCTTCTTAACACAGATAGTTGGAGATATTTGGCAGCAGTGGGATTCCAACTTACATCCCCAAAGAGTCTGGAGCTTTAATCCAGTTCTTTAGAGTGCTCGGCTGTGTTAGCCTTGACTGCCTCATACCTCACACTGGCTCAGAGAAAACTGGGTGGCTTGCAAAGACTGGTAGGAGAGGAAAGGAATAAATACTTCTTTTTTATCTGCTAAAAGAAGGAAAGAAATATTTGATAATTGCTTGTTTAGCAGTTGTTTTGATCAAATTATTGTAATGCAGTGGCAGGTACAATTAAGGTATAATATGTACATGAACTGAGTCTGAAATCTGAGTCGATGATGGCAGCTGACTATCGCTGGAGGACAGTTCATCATGAGTGGGTAAGCCTGCATAATGAGGGAGAAGAGATCGGCCTCTGTGACGCAGTGTCCAGTGACACTCACTATCTGTCCTACTGTTCTGTGCTAACGTAGAGGGTGAATGTTGTTTAAGGTGAATGTAAGGTTTCTTTCTTGTAAAATATTTTCGAGCGCATTTTTGTTGCTGAAACTTTATCTTGTGCATTTGAATTAATTCCGATATTGTCACCTAATTCTATACATTGTTTCATCAGACTAGAACATTTAGAGGAGCTCAATTGCATTAATGAATTACATAGTGATAGTATTTCTTATCGTTTAAATATTTCAGTCAAAAATGTAGAGAAGGTGCTCCTGTTTTCACCATTATAAAAACTGTGTTTCACTAGTAATATTTACTCTCATAAAAGTATTGTAATTGTATTGTTCTGTTCTGTGACAGTCTTGAGTGACACAAACCTTCTCTCTTACTGCACTACACTTCTCCAGAGGCCAGTTCAGCACACAAGGATCCTCAGTCAAACAAACACTGCAATAGCTTGATAAAAGACACTTCTCATCCTTTCTCTTAGTGTTGGTGCTACTATTCTATGCAAAGGAGGCACCTTGACAATTAAAGGTGTAATCATCTTAAAGAGAGTCTTCATGAAGGTGTGCATGGCAAGCTCTCCACTGGCAATTGAGCGGGCTTTTGAAGAAACCAATCTCATTCAACAACCATACAAATTGCACAGCTTAAGGCACATGAAGCGAAATTCGTGAGCAGATAGACACAAAACAATGTCGCTTCACATTATTTGCAAAGCTGTTTTGCTTGTCTAACCACCTCTTCCTACTTTGCAGTGAGCACATATTTCATTTTCTTCTCTTATATTTTCCTTGATATTTTACTGTCCCTTTCCCCCATGTGGAGATGTATCCACATCCAAAACCCCATGTTTCACCCTGCATTTGTGCCAGTTTTACAATCTGTGTAAACGCCTGCCTTGCACAGGTCTAATGGTACAATCAGTCAGCCTGTGTTACTTATATAGCTGTGCACAGTGGAGGCATGCTGAGGTTAGTTCAAGCCTCCCCTGGAGCCATTAAGTCTTCTGAATGTTTTCCACTCATAAAAAGTTCATTCGCCGTAGCAGTTTCACTGTGACTTTGCTGGTAAAATATTCTTAATGAGAATAATATTTTGTATGCGATAAATAACCGCACCAGAAAATATTGGAGAGAATTGGCTTGTCGCACTATTTTCAGCAGACACTCAGACACAGAAATGTCCTGTCATTAAAGAAAATTTATGAAGAAGAGGTGTGACATCATTGCAAAGGCGATATTTTCTGATGTCTGTCTTGGTTAATAATCATTTGCGTGGGAATTACTTCTGTCATTATTACTAATACTGATAAAAACAGAGAACTCACAGCTCTCTGGATGTTGGCCTGGACTCTAGAAAGTGTTTTTATTTGCAAGCGGCTCAGGAACTCAACACCTGTTGATGGGTCACTTCTGTCAAACACATCAGTGGAACCCAAGCCCACCTACACACACATTCACACACACTGATAGATATACTGTACACCTACACTCTCACACACATTTACACTCACAGACACATCACACATTTATACACACAATCAGACACTTACACACTCACATATATACACTCACACATGCTATCATCATTAATACTCACATAGACGCAGGCACTACACACACTAACAGACATACCATCACATACACTTACAAATATAAAACTACACACTGACAGACACCACACACTCACAGACACACACCATACACACACATTCACAGGCATGCATTCACAGAAACAGACACTACGCATACTCACAGACACACACTTATAGACACCAAACACTCAGAGACCTCACAAGCTCACACACTAACAGCCCACACACGCACAGACACCACACACTTCCAGACATGCACCGACACACGCACAGATACCACAAACACACTTATCCACAGATACACAATAACTAACACAAATATAAATGCTACTAATGCTACAACAGTAACACTATCACTAACACTGACACAAACTACTAATAATAACAGTAATGCTGTTACTAAAACTAACATTACTACTAGTGTTAATACTCTAAGAGTAACACTATAATTATAATTAATATTAACATGAATATGAACATTAAAACTAAAACAATCAGTAGTGCCACTGTCATTAATACTCACATGAACACTAGCATTAAAACTACCAGTTGTACTCTCACTAATATTAACATGAAGACACTGATATTAGTATTAGTTGCTGCCCGTGACGTCACACCTCTCTGTGACAAATGCGAGACACTTAGACGCGTGCAGTGACGGGGCGCCTGTCGCCGTGGTTACCATTCTTATGATTTATAAACAATGGAAAAATGCATTTAAACTGTTACTTACATACATTAATGAACTTGAAATATCATTTTCTAGCTCTAGGATACAGTTACCTAAATAATAATATGAATAATCATTGTTTAATTTCAGATTGAACATTATTAACCCTATCTATCAATGAATTGGCTTCAATACTCTGCTCTCCTCCCCACAGATAGCTGATGTGTGTTGAGCGCCCTGGCACACTATGGCTGCCATCGCATCATCCAGGTGGATGCTGCACATTGGTGGTGGTGGAGGGGAGTCCCCATTACTGTAAAGCGCTTTGAGTGGAGTATCCAGAAAAGTGCTATATAAGTGTAAGCAATTATTATTATTATTAACCCTAAACACACTATGGTAATTGGTCTATACAGTCATTATCGTCCTGGCCAAATTTCCCATTGGCCCTTACCAATCATGGCCTCTTAATAATCCCCCCTCTTTGAACAGGCTACATTACTCTGCTTTCCTCCCCGCTGATAGCTGATGTGTGGTGAGTGTTCTGGCGCACTATGGCTGCCGTCGTTTCATCCAGGTGGATGCTGCACATTGGTGGTGGTGGAGGGGAGTCCCCATTACCTGTAAAGCGCTTTGAGTGGAGTGTCCAGAAAAGCGCTATATAAGTGTAAGCAATTATTATTATTATTATTAATTAACTGTTTTTTAGATATTTAAACAGGATCAAGAAAATAATCAGTACTCACCAATTGGTGAAGTTAATCGATTTTTTCTACGGTTCTTCAGTTGAAATAATTGGTTGTTGATAGATAAGTGATCAATAACTCTTCTCCGTGCACTCCGTGCTCCTCCCGCGCTCTTTCTCTCTTTGATCCCGGCACTCTGGCTGGTGTCTGTGACATCACAGCGCTTATTCTGACAGAGCAGAGCGCGTCTCTGCTGCTTTTGTGTGTCTTTTTCAGAAATGCCAGAGGTACTCGAAATGTTGCAAAAAGAAAAGTGTTTTTTTTGTTTTGTAAAAAAGTGAGTGCTGATTTTTATTTTATACAGGAAACGCATGTATGTTGAAACACTAAATTCTATAAATAATTCAGAAATAATAAAGCCAGGAAAACATATATGTAAAAATACAATTTGATCACATAATTTACTTCATTGACTCTGGTGGTTAAATTTTTTTTTTCTGTTGTGTTTTTTTCTCTTGTACCTGTTTCTGATCCTCTGGTTGTAGTTATATTTGTAAATTCTATACGTTTAATAAAAAAAAAAGAGCTGGATAAGACTCCTGTCCGGAGCCCGGAGGGCTTTTCATACAAATATAACATCTCCCCCCCAAAAAAACGAGCTGTGAAGAGAGGCGATTTCTAACAGTTGGAGGAGGAGAGCGACAAACCGAGGAATGAAATTCATTAAACAGAAAAAAAAAGTTTACTTCACAGATTAATGCGTTACAAAGCGTACCCATGTGGAGCAGTAGAGAACGAACACGAGTCCCTGAAATAAGCGCTTTTAAGGGTTTTACACGAATCATCAGAGTATTGAAGCCAGGAGGATCAGACTCATGTTCCTGGAGGTTAAAATGTGTATCCTGGTTTTATTTCCACCCAGCTCTCAGCTCTATAGATAGTCTGATGATTTAAATTAACTGTATAACTGTTACAAGACTTCATCTAATTGTACATTTATAAGACTGTCTGTGAGACACTTGTGAGAGCAGCTGAATCCCAGGGCTGGTGTAGAATCACCAGAGCACTGCTCAGAGATACAGACTGGTCAACTGGTCACTATTGTAGTCACGACCATCGGCCCATTGGCTACTAATAATCAATATACTGATCAGAGTGTCAATACTGGTGTTTATTACATACATACTAATATAATTCCACACTCACTTGTGTTATAAAACACTTAAAAAACATATTTGGAGGCTGATATACAGTAAAGAAAGTAACACTGAAGGGCTGGAAGTCCTGGAAAGGGTTTATAGAAGCTTCTTGCTTCTGCCCTGGAACAGAGCCCACAGCTGCCAGATCAGTGACCCCTGAGCCCAGTTCACAGAGAGGAGAACCAGGAGCTCTTTTATGTCTCTAAGAGGACTGGGAGAAAGGAGAAAAGGGGGAGTGTGACTTGAGTCCAGGCTGTTCTGTCTGATATTGTCCATGTAGCAGCACTGATTGTCTGAATATCTTCTGGTTCTGGATTGTGAGGATAGAGAGCAGTACGGAGTTGAGCTTCTGTCTGAGTGTGAGTCTAAGCTGTGAATCTGACTGAGAAGAGAATAATGTTTTTTTTTTATTATTCTGCCTCAGAATTTTTCTTCTTTGTCAAGTGGTGTTACATCCCCTTCAGATACTCTGCACAGACTGCCAGAGAGAAGAGGAGAGAGAGATGGACAGATAAGAGCACACGCAGCGAGAGAGACATACGTCTTGATTTACTTTGAAGCAAGTGTTCATTTCCCTTCTGGAACAAGTTGTTTCTGAACTTCAAGAAATTCAAACAACTTATGAAAGATAAAATAGTCTTGCTTATCAGGACAGAAGAAATACCGCAGGAAAATGCCAGTAATTTCTCCTTTTAACGAAAAGTGGAGAAAAACAACGGCAGTGCATTTCTGTCGGCTTGATTTCGCTTAATACAAGTATTCACTTCCTTTTCTGTAGATTACAGCCTGCGAAAGATGAAATAAAGTTATTGGTTATTCATGGTCAGTGCAGGAGAAATACTGCTGGCTGGCAGGAAAATGTCAGTATCTTATTTTAATTACCAACGTGCGAATGGCAAAAAGCAACGGGAGTGTGTTTCTGTGCAGTTGTTAAACAAAGGGCGGGTGATTCAAACCCACTCAGGGACGTGCTTCAGATAGTTCCGCTGTAACCAGCTTAAACTTGATGGGATTTCTTTGCAAACCCTCTTGAAATTTGCATTTTACTCACGTGGAACTACAAGTAAACAATTAAGTACCTCAGTAAATGTCCAAGAGAACCATTTTCACGTGTGGAATTTTATCTTCAACTGGCTGTCAGGAGAATTATACACCCGTTGTATCCTTAGCAAAAATATTTTAAAATTAGAACACAGATTTGTTGGAGAACTTGACAATCATTATTAAATGAGTATTATATAAATGTGCGTTGATATTTTGTAGATGTACCTTAATTGTAATAAATATAAACATAATTTCTTTGATATGGATGTTCATTTGAAGGATTTGAGAAAACTATCAAGGATCTCAGAACAACCAAAGATACATTTGGGCATCTGCTATTGGTAAAGATTAACGAATACAGTCAGTGTGAAGCTTGCACACACACGAGAGAAAAAAAACAGTTCTAGTTTACTTCATTAAACTGACGGTGTGTATAGCAGAGGATGGTTTCGATCCATCGACCTCTGGGTTATGGGCCCAGCACGCTTCCGCTGCGCCACTCTGCTGACAGATATCACAGCGTGATTCAACACAACTGCTCTATCTTTGCTTTCTAAAAGTGCGCCCGAGTTGAAAAGTCTAAACGGTAAACGCAGACGTCACTTTGAGCACTTGGTCTTTTATAGTACAAATATCACACGCTGCACTACATGGGCGTGTCTTCAAGATCGTTGTGAACCAAAGCTTCTGCTTTCAGTGGCAACTGATTCTTTCGTCGTTAATTCCCAAATCTTCAATGAGAATCAGTGAAACGAAAACCAAACACATGTACACACTCGCGTCATAGCGTGAAAGAAAAATTATGGAAGCATTTGAAAAATAACAAGAGTAGTCTGAACAGCTCCAACCTATCAACTGTTCTACAGTGATCGCTCCCTCTACACCCACTTTATAACACTGAAAATGATGCAGGAAGCACAGCAAAGTTCCAAAACCAGCGGTTGAAATGCGTCTAGATACATAAAATGACAATTTCTCAAAAGTAAAATCTTAATCTTTTAAATATTGTCATCCATATATTTTCGTTTTTCTCTTTTTTACATAACACGCTTTCGAGAAATAGACTGTCTTGTAATGAAAGCTGCATTAGAAAATGTGTATCTAAATTAAAATCGGAAATATGTATTTTGCGTTATTCAGCTTTCTTAGCGCTTGGGTCTCGATTCAGATATTGCAATGAAAGCAACAGGGGAGTACGTTTTCCTTTTCTAAATCAAAGGTGATCTGCTCACAAGGAAGTATAAAAACTTCAGCGTTTACTTTTTGAAGACCGCAAATTGTCGAAACACTGTTGCTTCATAAGCTAATAAGTAACGTTTCTGAGCACGCATTGTATAACTAATGCTATTATTAATAAAAAAAAAAGCTTAAATTCACATAATGGAATTTGGATGGCTCAAAGTAGTCTATTCCTTGTACAACTTTACTTGCCCGATGAGTAGAGTTTAAAGCAACGGCAGTAGATGTAGCAGTAATAGCAACAGCAGAGTGTCACAATACACTCTATGAAAGAATTGCGGCTTCAGATCGTTTTGTTCTGTTGAAGCTACCTACAGGCTCTAAATTGTTGACATTGGCTGTGATCTTCTTTTTTCAGGTTTCATGAAATTCTTCACATATTTGAAATATTTCATTCGGGTTCGCCCAATACACGGTGCAAATCGTACCTGCAGCAGAATGCTGTGGCACATGAAGCCGTTTTGTTTATCGGTTGTAAGGATTGAGGAGCGTACTACAAATCGAGCAAGCGAAAAGAAAATTAAACAGGAGTCACTTTTTGGATTGCTAATCCATTGTGCTCTGCTCGTCTAGGTTCAAATCCCATCCTTGTCATGGTTAAGGCCCGAGACGTGTGTGTTTTTTCTAAACGGTGTTTGCATTTGTTTCCTCTTTTACTACTGTACTAGAGCAGTAATATTTCTAGCGGTGGAAGAACATGGTATCACATGCTGACAGCAGGAACACGTGGCCACAAGCTGCAGTACATTGGTTTCGGAACAGCAATAACTTTCCTGTGGAGAGAGGTGCGCCGGTATTAATACAGCGCTTTCGAGCGGTAAGAGTTACAAGAACTGACTTAAACTTACCAGTTATGTTCAATTGCTAAAAACACAAAACCAACCTCTTCAGTGGTTGAATCTAAATAACAGAAGCCAACGCTGCCATCAAGGAAAAAAAAATCCTGAGTTATGTAATTTTTAACTAAATATCTGACTTTCAGTTTGAAGCGGTACAATGGATTCTAGGTCACATTCGTTATTGATTCAGGATATATATGAGTGTGCTAATGGTTAAATCTGTGTGTACATGAGCTACAAACGGTAACATTTTCATTGCGAGAAGAAAGTCAGTCCGTGCACATTGTCAGGAAAACTAAACCCACAGTGCCAGCAAACCTTTCGATAGCCTGTAGGTACTGCCATTGCAAATGTAACATGTTGTTCATGCACACATATGACATCGTTGCTATCTCGTAATTAGGAGATAATTTGGTATTTATAAATTAAGATTTTTTTCCTGGGTGGCAACAATGCGCTTCCGCAATAAATCATAGACTCAGCTTTCAAAATAGCTGCACCAGGCACTTGGACACAGATAAACACAGGGATTTAAAATTCAGGAATATGAATGGTCAATTGCTTACAGTTGGGGTTTTACGTTTTCTTATTTAGCGATTTGTGTATCGATCTTTTTAACAATTCATTAAAATGCTAACAATATGTAAAATAAAAACAGCAGCACCGTTAAATGAAGGGGAGACAGGTAGTTTTTTTTTTAACAATCAGATTCCAATCTCTAATGCTGTGTGTGAGAGCTTAGGTAACTTTCCTTTTCTCACATTTTCTGACGACTATTCCAAAGGGGCACCCTGTCAACTCCTAATACTTTGTATGTTTGATTATTGTCGTTTTATTTAGAAAAAGTTCAATATTGATCATAACTTAAGAAAATTACGATCACGAATAAAAAAAGGGGCTAAAGATGTGAGCTGCTCTTGAATCAGAGCCGGATGAGACGGGCTTCTGTTCTGATATGATTGTACGAGAAGCAGGAGGAATCGCTTCACTCCTATGGAGCATGAGCTGAATCAGGAGTGAGACATTTCGTATGCTCATGCATATGTTAACGCATGACCTACATCGTAAAACTAAATTAAAAACTAACATTAAGTTGTCAAAGACATTCATTTATATACAAACAAGAGAGAGACATAGCAATGGTTCTACATTAACTTGTCCTACACTGATAAGACTAATTGAAATGTATGAAAGCCCGTTTCTGCCAGGGAGTTAAAAAAAAATGCGCTATGGTATCGCAGAATTCCGACTAAGTAACTCAAAATTGCGACTTGGTAACTCAGAACTCCAACTTTATATCTCACATTTGCAACTTCGAAATAGCCCATATTTAATTGTCTGTCATTTCGTTATTGTGACGGATTCGGGTTCTAGGGCTTGTGCCCTCACCGCTCCCACCCTAGCTCGTTCCTCACTGCAGTGGCTCGAACCCAGGTCTTGCCAGCTGAGCTAAAGAACACTTTCTTTAACACCGGCAGCCAGCATCCCTGTTATGCTCCGACGGAACCCTCTATCCTGAAGGAAGTGTTTGCTGACCCAGCCAGCTGCTGCACCACCAACAGACAGGTGGTGCTTGGCGGGGACTTCAACGTCGACCGGGAGAAGGGGAGCGACGCTAGCTCGGCAGAGCTGGAGTCGTTACTCAAGCAGTTCTCCCTAGTAGACGGCTTCAGACGGTGCCGCCCGCCTGGACTACATCTTCCTGCACACGACCTGCTCCCTGGAGCGGGCGACGGTGTCCCCGGCGTGGTATTCCGACCACGAGCGCTTGACGGTGGTGGCTAACACCAGCCTGCCGGCATTCGGTCGTGGGTACTAGAAGCTGAACCGGGAGATACTGGAGGAAGACGACTTCAGGGCACTGTTCCAGAAAGACTACGTGAGCTGGGGAGACCTGAGAGACGGCTACAGCTCCGTGGTGGAATGGTGGGAGTCGGTGAAGGACAGGACCCGAACCCTGGCGCAGACGTACTGCAGACGGAAGTGTTACGATCCGTGCCTCTCGGCGACGGAAGTGTTACGATCCGTGCCTCTCGGCAACGGAAGAGGCAGAAGTAGGTGTAGCCCCTATCCATCAGTTCACCTATCAGTTTTCCCATTCACCACCACACCCCCGTCTCATCCTACTTAAACACCTGTCCTTCCCTACCTCGTTGCTCAGTATTGGTTTTCCCTATCGAGCTTCCTGGTTGCGCTTCTTCTACTCTGTGTTTGTCTTGGATTTCGGCTTACGGTTTTTCCCTTTGGACTTCGGCTTTTCGGATCTCGGCTTGGATTGGTACTTTCGCTCTGTCTTGGATAACTGGCTACCTCTGGATTCTCGGATTGCTCTACGGACTACGACTTCGGATCACACTTCGGCTTCAGTACACGTTCCCTTTCGGATATCTTGCTCCCCCTGGACTCTCGGCTCGTTCCTACGATTACGGTTTACTTTCGGTTTACGACTTGGCTTTGTTCGCTCCTGCAAGTGGGTTCACTCACTAGTTCGGTCCCTATTACCGAACTCGTAACAGGAAGGCGGCCAGGGAGAGGAAGGAAGCTGCACGACTCCAGAGACAACTCGAGGAGGAGTACAGCTCGGCTAACGGGGGAGGAGCCTTCAATTCAGCCCGGCCACGGGACCTGAAGGAGAGGCTCCGCAGACCGAGGAGCCCAGAAAAAGAGGGGAGATGGAGAGGAAGTGCTGGACGAGAGCGACAAAGTAGAGGCGGCCACCTTTCTACACGGAGCTCTTTTCAGAAAAGCAGACAGAGGTGGAGGCAGGCGATGCTTTTCTGGAGGGGCTGACGGCACGAGTACCGGAGGAGGTGAGGGAGGACTTGGAGGGTCCGATCACGGCCAAGGAGCTGAAGGCGGCGCTCTTTTCCATGGAGAATGGCAAGGTGCCGGGGCCGGACGGACTCCCCAAGGAATTCTACACCTGCTTCTGGGACACCCTGGCGGCAGATCTGGTGGAAGTGGCGCAGGAGATCTTCCGCCGGGGGAAACTCGGAGACACCATGAGGGAGGGCGTCATCTCCCTGCTCTTCAAGGGAGGAGACGCCGCCGACCTCAAAAACTGGAGGCCGATCAGGATGCTCTGCTTGGACGTAAAGATCCTGTCCAAGCTCCTGACCGGCAGACTGAGATCCGCCCTCCCCCACATCATCCACAGCGACCAGACGTGTGGGGTGGAGGGGCGATCCGTCAGCTGGAACCTCCAGCTGACCAGAGACGGCATCGCCTGGGCCGAGGACCGGAACGTGCCCATGATGGTGGTCAGCCTGGACCAGGAGAAAGCCTTCGACAGAGTGAACCACGGCTATCTGTTCAGGGTGCTGGAACGCTTCGGTTTCGGAGAGAGTTTCAGCCGCTGGATTCAGATTCTGTACTCTCACATGGGCAGCAGAGTGAACGTGAACGGAAACCTGGGGGATTTCATTCCCCAGGAAACCGGAGTACGACAGGGCTGCCCCCTTTCACCCCTTCTCTATGTTCTCTTCACAGAGCCCTTAGCAGAGGCGGTGAGACGGGACCCCATCATCGACGGCCTGGAGATACCGGGAAGCACGGGGGAAACCCTGAAGATCTCCCAGTACGCCGACGACACGACGCTGTTCCTGAGGTCGGACAGGGGGTTGAGGAGGGCCCTGCAGGTCATGGAGCAATACTCCAGAGCCTCGGGGTCGAAGCTCAACTGCCGAAAGAGCAAACTGAAGTTCTTCGGGCCCTGGAAGCACAGGACGACGGCGCTGGAGGGTCTCGAGCTCTGCACGGAGCCCCTCAGAATACTGGGGATTTCCTTCCAGAGCCAGGACAACGAGACCAACAACTGGACTGAGAGGATCGCCAGGGTGAACGCCAAGCTGGGTCTGTGGAAAAAGCGGTCGCTGTCCTACACGGGGAAAGTGATGGTATTGAAAGCAGACGTCCTGCCGGCTTTGGTTTACCTGGCGGTGGACGAGCGCTGCAAGGGATGATCTTCGGCTTCGTCTGGGGCGGCAGGTACGAGTACATCACGAGAAACCGGATGTGTCAGCCGGTCGAGGAAGGGGGTCGAGATGTCCCACATTTCCCCCTGAAACTCGACTGCATTTTTTACTGCAACCTCTGTCGGGCGCTGCGGGAGCCCATCGGCCACAAGTACCAGTACTTTGTCAGGCTGTGGCTCTCCATCCCGATGAGGCACTTGGTCCAGTGGTCAAACACTGGGCCCAAGGCAGAGAGGCGACCAAAGTTCTACACCCACGCTGTCAAGTGGAGCAGGAGGTACGAGGCCACGAGACAGCCAGAGCTCTGCACCAACCACAGAGCTCTGTACAAAGAGGTGAGGGGGCATCTGGTCGCCGAGGAAATGCTGCGAGTTCCCAGACAAGTCTGGGAAAGGACGCAGCCGAAAGAACTGGACAACGAACTGAAGAACCTCAACTGGATGGCCGTACACAAGAGACTGGCTACCAGAGAGGTCCTCTACAGACACTCGCTTACCAGGAACCCGCATTGCCCCCGGGACACGTGTTTCGTCGAGGAGACTCAGGAGCTTGTGTTCTGGAGCTGCCCCTTCGCCAAGGCGGTGTGGGGCAGAATGTTCAACACCATGCAACTCCTGGGGACGGGTGCGGTGCTCAGTTACCAGTACATTCTGCTGGGGCTGGCACCTACCGGACTGGACAGGGGGACGCAGTTCCTGATGTGGCTGCTGCTGTCCCTCACAAAGAAAGGCCTGTTGGACGCGAGGAACAATCTCATCCGGCACAACATCGAGTGGGGAGCGAGGGAGCTGGAGGAGAGGATCCTGGCGGACCTCAGGAGGAGGATGAAGCGCGACGTTGCTAAATGGGGTTTCCCCACGGCAAAGGAGCCTATGGAAAGGCCTATGGACCCTGTACAGGGATTAATGGGTTACAGCAAGTGGTAGGGTTTGGAGGGACTCTCATAATAGCGCAAATCCGCCCACCTTTGCATGGACTGATAACGGACAATCACCGCCGTTCCGCCGTTGTTTGAATTTGTGGAGTGTTATCGCGTGAGATGTTTTCTTTTTGAGATGTGTTTTTTTTTTCGGAATAAAGTATATTTTATAAGAAAAAAAAATGCGCAGGGGAGGGCGGTGCCGTCATCACTGCAAGCAGATCGTACAAATTGTATGTCGCAAAGGAACAATAGGTTTATTCCATGCTGAAAACGTGTTTTCTTTCTTCTTTTTTTTCAGCATGGAATAAACCTATTACTTGTTCATTTGCAGCCTACGCATGCTGATGCAGCTACCCACCTGAACTACAAATTGTATGTCGGCCGTTCCGTTACACTATATTGATGAATCGTACAAGATCATAGGATCTATAGGCCTGATGACTTGGCTTGTACAGTGCCCTGATAAAAATCAAATTAATTACACTAATGTTTTATGGAATCCCATTTCCGCCAGTGAGGCTTCCATAGTACCCGGATGGAATAGTGGCTGGTGGACTTTAAAAAAAAAAAATATTGAAACACCAGAAATACAAAAACGGAGACAGAATACGAAATAAGATACAGAAATGGACACTTTACGTCCAGAGGAATTCACAATTATAAAATCTGAAACTTATACTTTTTACATATTTCCATTGTATGTCCTCTTTTACTTAAAAAATAA
The DNA here is from genome assembly GCF_040954835.1 of Lepisosteus oculatus. Lineage (NCBI taxonomy): Eukaryota > Metazoa > Chordata > Actinopteri > Semionotiformes > Lepisosteidae > Lepisosteus > Lepisosteus oculatus. The sequence goes on from NC_090709.1 coordinate 4,809,661, forward strand.
ACTCTTCTTTAGCTCAGCTAGCAAGGCCTGGGTTCGAGCCAATACAGAGAGGCATGAAGCAGGGTGGGAGCGGCGAGGGCACAAGAATCCGTTACAATAACAAAAGGACAATGAAATATGGGCTATTTCGAAGTCGCAAATGTGACATATAAAGTCAAAATTCTGAGTTTTTAGGTCGGAATTCTGAGATTCTAAGTCACAATTCTGAGATACCATAGTGCGTTTTTTTTTACTCCCTGGCGGAAACGGGCTTCCATTGGTTCTCAGTGCTGCGAAGCAAAAGCAATCTCTGGAAAATCAGACAAATTATTATCAGATCATGTCAAAAGCTGATCAGTATTTCTTTACTGGGAAGCAAAGAAATGCTTGTATTACACATTTTAATATGACATGCAATTACACGTGAAAATTAGTAAAATTATTTTCATTGCGGTACGTGTTGATAGAACAGCCCCCTCGATAAAAGAAAGCGTGTACGGATGTGTCGCATGTTCAGTACTCTGTCTGACAGAGAGTTTAACACACTGTCCTCGTAAATTAGAAACTAATTGAACAACAAATTAACCTAAGCAAATTTTACACGTGTGGGTGATTTAATGCTGTCTAAATTGCGTGGAACTCCTCTGCTGAGGTCACATACACATGGGAAAGTGTTCAGGCGGCTTCACGGAGTCCCGCCTCAGACTGGAACTGGTTCTAATTAGACGCTGAGAACAATCCGGGCCTCTGTGTGTAATTGATTGTGTTGATTGAGCGGTAGTGTGACCAGGTGTGTGGTAGCAGGTCCTGCCAGTATAAAAACCTAGTCACCGAGTTCACTCTCTCTCTCTTGCTTCCACACAGTTTGGTGGTTTACTTGTCTTACTCCTGTAGTAGTTTAGCGGGACGTCAATTTGGCAATGCGCTCGTTTCTCTTTGTGCTGTGCCTATGCGCAGGGGCCGGGCTCCCTGCACTGATCTCTGCCGGGCCGGCTGGCTGGGACTCTCGGGGAATTAGCGCTCCAGGCCGACCTCCCGCCTCTCGAAGACACAGCCCAGTCGGAGGACTTGAGCCTGGCAGATGCGCCCTCCGAAGACCTGTCTGCAAGCGAGAATGACTCGCAGTCCTTGGCTCCCGACTTTCGCCGCCTCCCCGTGTCCAGAGACGCGCACTCGCCCTACTTCGACAAGGAGAAGATGAAGCCAGAAGCAGGTAGCCGCCCCTTACCCGCCTACATCAAGAGCGTCCTGTTTCCTCCCCAGCGAGGTCGGCAACCGCCTCGCCCGGCCGTCGGGGGCACCCGAGGAGTGGCTGTGTGGTGCGACTCCAGCAGGATGTATGTGAGGGTCAGTCGGCTCCTGTTCGGCTTCAGCTGTCGGCCATCGGAGGTGACCTTGGGCAACTGCAGCGTCAGCCGAACCACACGCAGTTACTTCTACTTCATCTACGGGCTTCACGAGTGTGGCACTGAGCGATCGGTAAGCGGGTCTTCATCTACAGGCAGTGTATCGATGTGAGCTGTAGAGCTAGTGTCGGGGTTGCCATTCCTAGGAATATCCCTTCCTCTGTGACCCTGCAGGTTGTCCTGGGCCGCCTGTTGTACTCAACACTCTCTGCTATTCCCCGCCCTCCTCCAGTGCACCTGTGGATCGCTTCATTCCCTTCTCTGTGCCGGTCAAGTGCTCCTACAACAGGTAGGCAGGGCTCTGCTGCTGCTGCTGAGAAGCCTCTGGGAAAGTGTCCAGAAGCCCTTCATCCCTTCTGTCATGCAGGTTCCACTACTCCTACAAGGTTGGCTATGTCCCCACGTGGGCCAGGAGAAGGACCTTCTTCAAGGACCTGACGAACAAGCACAGCTTTGTGCTGCTCACCACCAACTGTAAGCTCCTTGAGCGAGTGGTTCCTCCTGCCTGCAGCGGGTGCTGTGTGCAGGTATAATGCTCTCTCTCTCTCGCTCTCTCCTAAGGATGAGTACTTCCTGGGTCAGCCCATGTACTTCCAGGCCACTGCCTACTTTGCCACAGTGGAGCAGAGGCTGTACATCCACTCGTGTTACGTAACGGAGAAACTGGACCAGCACTCCAAGCCCCGTTTCCCTGTGATCGACAACTTGGGGTACGGCCCCTTCTGGGAGGGGAGGTGGGCAGGAGCCCTGAGAGCCTGCAGAGGTTCATCCTTGTCCTTGTCCCCAAGTGCATGGTGGACAGCAAGGCAGATGGCTGCCTGTCCAGGTTTGTCCCCTCCAAGCAGAAGGATGTGCTCCGCTTCACGATTGATGCCTTCCTCTTCCAAAAGAAGCTGTCCAGGAAGGTGCTGCTCTCAAAGGCCGCTCAGCCTTCCTGCTCTACTGATCCATGGTCTGCTTTCACATCCATGATCTAGATGTAAACCAGACTGTGGCAGCTGTAGTGCCTAGAGCTGCCAGCTTGCCTTCACTGATGGCAGAAGGTCCTTCTCTGTCCCTCTATTGGCCTTGATCCCTTAATGCTGTGACTTTCCCTCTTGCAGCATGAAGTGACTGAGCTGTACATGCACTGTGTCATGGCTGTGGCTCCTGCTAAAGCAACACCAGGGACCAAGTCCTGCACCTACAACAGGGAGGCCAAGAGGTACTTCTGCAAGGAACCTGCTGAGGGTGCTCTGGGACATGCCAGGTGGAGGCCTCACCTGTCCTCCTCTCCTCCAGGTGGGAGGAGCTGTATGGTGACCATGAGGTCTGTGCCTGCTGTGAGTCCAGGTGTGCTGGCAGCCGGAATGAAGGTGGGTCTGGTTCTCTATCCCTTGTGGATGCATCTCTGCCCAAGAGACAACCATGCTTGGACAACTGAGGAATGATCCCATGCTGGACAAAGGGACTGTTTAGATGAGTAGCATCACTGTGGGACTCTGGGTATAGCGGATCCCTCACTCCTGGGTGCTGCTTGTCCACAGGTACCAGGAGCCTGGTGACCAGCAGTCGGGTGGCTGTGGCACCAGTAGAAGCTCCTCTGGATGTGGGAGCTGACTGGACTGAGGATGAGGAGGGAGACCCTCAGAGCTCCAGTGAAGATGCTGAGAGCACCAGTGAGGATGTGGAGGGAGCAGAGGACTTTGGAGATGTTGGCCAGTGGACAGGTAGGGTCTGGCAGGAGCTCCTGTAGGGGTGGGTGTCCTGCAGTGTAGCTGCATTGTTCTCCTTCTTCCTCCCCAGGTGCCTGAATGAAGGCTCCAGCCTGGCCCTTGTGACTCTCCTGCCTCCACTTGCCTTGTAATGGCAACATCTCAATAAAGCTGTGAAAGACCCTTCTGCTTGCCCTTGTTTCTTTATGGTTTATAGGTTTGAATGGGGTGGAGAGATTCAAGGGAAGTGAGACCCATTAATCAATGGAAGTATTTGTGGGGGGGGGTTCCCCTTTCAAGAATGCTTCTTGTATTGCTGCCAATGAGGACTGAAAATGTCTGGAGTAATAAAGCATTGTACTGGGCAAAGATGGCTGCATTATTCCTTGGGCAGGGCAGTGTGACTTTTTTTTTTTACTGTGGGAGAGACAGAGGTGTTCAACATACTGGAATTCCTCCCATTTCCGAGAGGGGTAGTGCTTATGGAGTGTGAGTTGCTACTGTAGTGCCCAGTAAGAGTGAGATCTGGTGTCCTATTCTAGGCTGCACAAACTGTCTAAAATAAACACAAGGAAGGAATTGTCAACAGGGGCTTGGTGTAAAGTAGGCCTTCCCTTCCTTAGCAGAGGAACGATACTGGTGCACAAACATCAGTGAATAATGGTGCAGTTAGAATCTTGGAGGTCTTGTCTTATGGGTGTTGGTTTCACAGCAGTGGTATTGGACAGTCATGAGAAGTATTAGGATTGAGACTGGAGATCCCAGTACTTGACTGGGAAGACAGGTGTTCACAACCACCCCTACCAGCAGCACAGACTGTGTAGATTGAGCCTGAACGCTTACTACACAAAGCCTCTCCCCTGTTTCAGTGTCCCATGTCATGAATTTCAAGTGAATCCTAGTCTCCCTTTGTGACTACCTATAATTTGCACAAATCCTGCTGGCCCACTAACACTGTTAATTTTTAGCCCTACTGCACTGCCCTATTAAAGCTTCAAGGATTTAGGATAAACTATTTTATATAATGGTTCCAAAGGTGGCTTCTCAAAGTACTTGACATAATTACAATTAGAATACACAGGATAAAACAGTTCCAATAGACAGAGGAGACCATGGATAGTGGTACTAAGGAAAGTAGAAGCAGAGGGGTAAAGAATGGAACCAGTTCAGTAAACGCTCTTCTACAGAAGAAGGTGTTGAGTCTGAATTTGAAGGAGTTTAGGGAAGGTGACTCTGGTATCCTTGGGGAGAGAGTTCCAGAGCTTGGGTGCATAACAGGAGAAGGCCTTGTCACTCATACAGTGTAGACGGGCTTGGGGGACAGTTAGGAGACCAGAATAAGAAGAGCGAAGGTTATGAGGTGGGGAGTAGGGTGATAATAGATCAAACTGCTACTGAGGTGCAACTGAAATGTGACGGCATGCTCTACAATTTATGCAAGAAAGGGTAATGTTAGGCTTTTATGGACCGTTGGTACAACAGCAGTGCTCAAGGATTCATTTCTAATATTGAGGACAATGGGTTATATACCCATCGTTCTTATCAAAGGATCAGAGACCTTTTGCTATATAAAAAGACTACTTTCCACCACTAACTTATACAGGTTTGGTTCATTTGGGTTTTGTCAGTTAAACATTTAAGTGAAGTCATTGTCCTGCTCGCAGCCGAGCCTGACACACGGTACCGTCTGGTTTCTGTCGCTGGGCGCTCACCCTGCGGTCCATATGGGTCCTAATGCTCCAGTATACGGTAGTGGCAATTTCCCTAAGGAAACAAATACTCCACATTAGTCTGAATGCCACATTCTTCATTGGTCCCATAACATCACAGAAATATAAAAACAAAACTACTCACTCTTTAATCTCGTCTAATCCAAGACGCACCAAATATCACAGTCTTCTTTTAACACGCGTGCTGTGATTCCTCTATGTAGCAGAAATGACAACCGAGGAGCCGAGAGATCATTTCAGCATTTCGCGTCTGAACGGAAAACACAAACGACCAACTTGGAATGACTTGCTTTTGACGCTTTTCAAAGCGTTCTTTGTGCACTACAACTGCGCCACCAAGCAAACTACATAAATATGAGAAAACACGCAAGAGAGTTGTCACTCAGAGTGTCGAAGGGTCGATGTATACTGGGGCTCAGTTGAAATACAACGTCAGGACTTTTCCGAATTATGTCACACAAAGAGAGCACAGCCTTTTCCGCCCTGCCACATGTAACTTGGTAACTCGCAGTGATCGTATAGTGGTCAGTACTTTGTGTTGTGGCCGCAACAATCTGGGTCACGGCAGAATAGGGGCGTCTGCTTTTACTACTTGCACGAATGAAGGCAAAAAAAAGCCAATCGATGTGAACGAACGGCGCTTTGCAGAGGAGTACTGCCTGACTGGATCGTTGATGAACGACAGAGGCCACTCCGACCTCTTCTCGGTTTTCTTCAATGACTTATGAAGGATCTTCTTCACATTCGCCCATGCAGGGGAAGCCAGTTACACCAAAGCAAATGCAGGAAAGTGCATTTCAAGCAGAGACCAGGAGGGACTTGTTTACTTCGAGAGTGGTCGGAGAATGGAACAATGCGCCCAGCCCTGTTGCTGGAGCCGATTATTGATGAGATCTTGGGCTCACTAAGAGGCCCCCGCTGGATGCTAATCTTTCTGTTGTTCTTGCAGGTCCTGCGCTGCTTTTGAGCCGACAGAGCTCATCCTGGTCTGTCGGCACAGCCCAATTGCAAATGATCGGCTCCGCGTACAGAAGGAACGTGCGTTTGGTACAAGAGTGCATGAAGGCACTGGAAATACATTGGGAACAAATGACCGGTCGCTCAAGACCTCTGTGAAGTACAGGAGCATGCAAAACGAGGCTGTTTCCGCCCGGTCTCGATCCAGGGACCTTTCGCGTGTTAGGCGAACGTGATAGCCGCTACACTACAGAAACCTGCAGGGACTGCTGCTGGTGTCTCGCTTGCGTTCCGGGCTGAGAAAGGGACGCGTCACTTTAGGCAGGGGGCGCTGGAGAGAGGAACAAAGGGCGCGATTAAACAAAATGCCGAAACCCGGGATCAAACCAGGGACCTTTAGATCTTCAGTCTAACGCTCTCCCAACTGAGCTATTTTGGTGGTGCGCAGAGCCCACAGCCACCTGCTCCAGCTTTCCTGTGTTGCGGCATGAGCGCACCAAGAGTAGCGGGAGAGTGTTGCAGGAACGTCACTCAGAAGGAAAGCCACCCAGGTGCGCCCTCTGAGCTCTGTCCAGCGCATCTTCCTCACATGAACTCCTGCCTGCGACGGGCAGGAAACAATTATCAAGAACAGAACGACACCCCATGGGTGTCTCATGACCACACCTTAGGTTGTGACATGTGCAGGTGTGAGGGGTTGCCGGGCTACTTTGGAGCAGAGCTTGGGCGGAGGGGGGGCGGGATAGCAGAGAAAGAGGTGACACCTCAAGGTCTGCACGATCACAGCTCTCCGCTGCCCCAGGCTTCCGCTCGATAAGCTACTGGACACACCCGCCCCTCCTCACACAGACCGTGGAAAAGCCCCCGAGAGGGAGGGCTCTCTCTTCCTCCCAGGAGCTCTTGGACATGACGCACAGACAGGGCGCGGGGACCTGCCGCCTGCAAACACGGCTCCAGGCAGGACTCCACTCCGCAGGAGACGCAGAGCAGAGGAGATGGGGGCAGCTTAGCTCCTGTGCAGAGACCTGAGCTGTTGTTGCTGCGGACGCTGTCTTTTCTGCACTCGGGGTAGGAGTGAATGTTGAGTTGCCCTTAGAAATGAAGCAGAGCACTTCAACGGCACGGGTGTGTGTGTGTGCGTGCGCCCTGGTGATTCTGGGAGACGGATCGAACCTGGGCTAAAAGAGAGGGGGCTTAGCCCTCTTCCATTTGCTAGTTCAAAGTTGTACAACCCATTTGTATCTGCTAGGCGGCGCAGTCGTCGTCCACAAAGAAGGCTTTGAAGAGCGTCAAAGGCAAGTCATTCCGAGTTGGTCGTTTGTGTTTTCCGTTCAGACGCGAAATGCTGAAATGATCTCTCGTCTCCTCGGTTGTCATTTCTGCTCGTAAAGGAATCACAGCACGCGTCGCCTTCCAGCACGCTGGGTCGGGACACGATGCCTGGGGTCGGAGCGTGCGATGTCTTCCTCGTTAGTATAGTGGCAAGTCTGTCACGCGGGATACCGGGGTTTGATTCCCCGATGGGGAGTAGCTTTTCTTTCACCTCCTTAGAGAAAGGACTGCCTTTCACTTCTCTGTTTTCTTTCACAGCGTCGTTCACCTTTTCATTGCTCTCGCTTTCAGAGCCTCCGCACGACACACGACTCGACATCAGGAAGCACATTGAAGTGAAAGCAGGAAGCGCTGCAACATGCACTGTGCAGATCCCGCCACACTAAGAGGTGAGTGGGTCTGTTCGATGCACAAAGAACGTTTTGATAAGCGTCAAAGGCAAGTCATTCCGAGTTGGTCGTTTGTGTTTTCCGTTCAGACGCGTGTAAGAAAAAAACGGCTCAGGGACGCCAAATATGTAACTATAGTGGCTCTCTGAAGGCACCAGTTCTGTAGGGTTTGGGCATTTACTGAGACAATTATTAATTGTAGCAGTAAATCACAAAGTTGATTCTTTTGATGGCTTTAGAATCCAACCATGCGACATAACTCAAACAACGCACACACACAGGTACTAATACACGAGGATACATTTATTAATACATAGAATATGCATATAAAACTAACAGATCTTATCGAGAGGGTTATCAGAATACAAAAGGTATATATTCAGTCAGTTACAAAGAGTTACACATATCAAGAGGACATACGTTCAGTATATCATTCATTAAGATCGTTTCATAAATGAACTTGGTTATAACTTCTACATTAGATACTTAAAACAAGTACATAACTCTTAGGAATTCAATTGATATCAACTGGTTGGGATAACAATTGAATTCTCGAGCTGTAATGCATTGAAGTTGAATACTCATCCAATTTCTGGGGATTCAGATCTCCTGCAGACACAAGGAAACAGTTGCAGGCTGTTGCTGTCCAATCTGCGCTGTTTGGCTCGGTGCCAGGCTGTGCTGTGCGGCTTGCGACGGTGCGCTGCTGATGCTCACTGTTGGCTTTAACTAGCAAAGTTTGTGAACAGGAGAAAAGATGACTGTGGGTCCCAGCAAGTCAGGAAGAGGACCGGTTCATTCCTGATGAAGAGCTAGTTCTGAATAGTGATTCAGCTGTCCACAGTTCCGACCTGTTCACGAGGCCTGCTGCTGGTGCTAACCTCGGGTGGATCCTCTGGTTACTCTCTGGCAACCTCCGCTCTAGACTCTTAGAACAAAGGAAAGTTCTGGCACTCGGACACACTGGCCGTTCCGTGGTTGTCCGGGCTGAGTCTCAGGATGGTCAAGAGGCGCTCTGCGAGAATGTCCTGCCCTTGGGAGCCTTCTGCTCCTGGTCTGTCTTGCCCTGGAATTCTCCTTTGAATTCCCTTTAGAACAGTCCACAGAATCCTCTCCAGAATCTTCCTGAATCTTACTGAATCTCTGTGTTGCCTGTTTTTACCTGGAGGAATTTCGGCTCGTTGATTGGCTGAAAGTTCCATGGGCATCAGAGTCCCACGTGGGTTACTCGGCCCTACCAGTCCCTGATTGGTTGATCAAGGTGAGATATGAGTCACTTACTCCTGACACTTAGGAATGCAGTCCAGATGTCCAACTCGCACTCCCTAGACAGATAGGCACCAATGGATTACCATTGATCATGATAGCCAGGCTTAGCTAAGTGCATCCCCCTTTGGGAGCTGTCCTTATCAAAAGAAAACATCTTAAATCAGCCTGCATGAATAGTTTCTCTGCGGCTGCACCACAGAGATGAACAGAGAGATGAGGCCTAATTTGGGAAAGCTCAGAACACTTAATTCTTTCTTATTAATAAGCCTCGCCGCTACATATCCCCCCTTTTTGAAGGTCACGAGGTCCAGAGGCATTGTTGCCTTCAAAACAAAACAGAGTTAAGTGATGTCCCTTGCAATTAGAACTTTAACCTTAAATGTCCACATTACTCCTCGAGAATTCATACCGGAACCAGCATTGGATACAAACAGGATGAATAACATCTGGATATGTATAAACACGGTAGGAGACATTATCTCAGTCTAGGAATTAAACATCAGGAAGCTCACTGTCAATATCTGATACTTCTGTAGTAGATATTTGGGGAGAAGTCACTTCCTTTCTTTTGACATGCTACCTTTGACTCATTTGTGCTACCCGGAGTACATCTTGATGTGAGAGTACATCATTCAGAGTACACTGTCAGTCATGATCCAGCTACCTGGCAGTAGTGTTACAATAACAACTGTTCCTGTTCCCAGCCCCCGATAAACCACAACACCTGTGTTGGGTATCTGCTAGGGTGGTTTGGAGGTTTGTTCCATTAAAGCAAACTAACTACCTGTACCTCTTCAGGGGTTACTGTTTCTTGGATTTCTATCCAATTCAATAGTGTGGCACCTGAAGGCATCCATGACCTCAAGTTTGGTCTTATGTTAGTGTTAAGTTACCATGCTGTACTATGATCTCCTCGGGAACTTACAGGAAAACTATTGGTTAGGTAGCTGCATTGTGGTAGCTGTATCATACCTGTCACAAGTCATAGTGTCAGTTAAATGTGGTGTGCTGACCAGCCATTTACGTCCCACCTGCTCTTCATGGGGTTCATTAACCTCCCTCTGCTCGTTAGTAGCTTTACACCCTTCATTGGTGAATCGTTTAGACACAGCCAATGGATAGCTTTGGTAGCCATACCCATCTCAAGATTTGGAACCGAATTCAATCTTGGATTGCCTTCTGAGTGAGCTATGAACGATGGGGTTAACTGGGGTTAAAAGAGTGGAATCAAGTGGGTTTGGGAATTGTGCCATGGTTAGACTGGCTACAGTGGCACTAAACTCCCTTAACAGGTCTTGTGTCAACATTCTGGGCTGTTGCACACAAGCATAAACCCACTGTATAACACCAACAATCATGTCCACTGGTTGGGGAATAAGGTTTAACCCTGTTGCATAGGAAGTTGCCTGTAGGGTTTTCCCTAAGCTTTCCAACTTTTGCTGCTGTTGATACAGTCTGTCACTACCCTCATGGCATCTCTGACACCTGCCTTCTTGGGGCAGTCAGGGTGAGAGTGCCAGTAGCAAACAAACCTACCAGAAATAGCAAATGCACAACAGTGGAGGCATCAGTCCTCCCAAAAGTCTTCTCGGGTGGCTAATCTCATTCATCTCCTTCTGAGTGACTGTCGCCTTTCTAAGCTGGCGCAGCATGTACATGGTGTCTTTCTCAGTATGCCCTGTGGCATCTTGGGCACCAACATCCTGGAAATCTGGGGAGATCTAACGCAGCTGCTGATGCTGCTCCTCCTTTTCCAGGGCATCTGCTTTTTCGATTTCTTCATGCCTGTGCTCTAGGAACCCTGCAGGGGGCGGTGCAGCGGTGGAGCATGCCTGACCCTCGGCTGAGAGGTCATCTGGAGCACCTGAGTGATCTGGGATTGTTATCCCATTCTCACTGTTCAGGTCCACCCTGCACACCTCCTGATTGAGGAATCCCTCTATCGGGATGTTTACAACCGTTTGCTGGGGGTAGGTGTAGGACACCTGCTCACTCCCCCCTTCCCTCGCTAGGGGTTCAGGGAGCTGCCCCAGCACTGGGATAGCTAGTTCACAGTCTTTGAACTCACTATCACTCACCAGGCCCATGTCAGTGCAGGCAGGGATTCTGACATCCCTCTTTGCGATGTCCTGCACTGGCAGGCGGGTGACTTGACCATCCAGCTCCAGTCTGGGTGAACCACTGTTGGTCAGACTCAGACTGACAGACTGAGCTGGTGGCTTTAAGAAAACCAGCTCGGCTTTCATTCCCTGTCCCTTCTGGGGGACTGGGTGTGTTGGCAACCCTGCCGTTGAGGCAGGAACAATCAGGTCAGTCTCACTCACTACCTGGTAGTTGTGAGAAATAATGTTACCTGACTGCAGGTTCCCTGGGTCACAGCAGAGCGAATCGGCATCTGGGATCAGGTGTGTACACAGCGCAGTAGTCTCAGCGTCCAGCTGGACCTCCTGTCTAACCTGTGAATGTTGCACCAGGGGCACCTGGTGGTGGCCCCGTGACAGCTGCTCAAGCAGATCCTCACTAATAGAGGACCTCTCAGGGCTAAGGGTGAGGGCCACATCACCAACCTGCTCTCCTGCCATCTGGATCCCTTCCACCACTGCAGGGTGGTGGTCCTGACCCCTCTTGGGTGCCAGGGTGCACAGGGAAAGCTCCTTTTTATCGCCAGGTGGGGAGATCTGCTCCTCTTTAGGGATGTAAAAGGTGTGTGCTTTACCTGGTGGATCAGGCGGCCGCTTGGAGCACCGCTCCTGTGGCATGGAGGCTGTTGGGACCTTGGCCGGGACACGACTTCCCTGTATATCCAGGGAACAAGGAAATATTTTTATTTCTTGTCCAGAGGGAACAGAAGGAATCTCCACCTGGGCTTCTGTGTTCGATGGGCACTGTGTGAGCACAGTCTGCCTCTTGGCCCCCCCTTTCCTTCTGTACAGAAGGCTTAGGAGCCTTGACCTGTTTCCACACCTTGCCTTTCTGGTGATCCACCAAAGGTTCCTCTCTGAGTCGCATGCCCTTTTCTTTTTCTACCCGTTTGAGCTTGCCATGTGACATCAAACACCTCTCAACCTCAGTGTCAATCAGTGTCTCACTGTGTAAGACATCTCCCATGGCAGCCTCGAGGTAAAAGCTTCCTGCTTTTCCTCTGTGTTTTACTGCCTGCTCTGTGACTTCAGGGGTGGAGTCAGCACTCACTTGGGAGTGGCTGACCTCACCAGGCAGGAACCCTTCCGCTCAATCAGATAGACTGAGGGAGGGAGAGGGGGCGGGTCTCCGCCTCCTCCAGTGGAGAGTATCAGCTCATTCACGCTTCCGGCAGCCTTGGGGAGCGGTTGTCCCTGTCCTAATAAAGCTTGTTCAAGCCTGGCCAGGCGGGCGGCTACTGAATCCTTTTGTTCAGCTTTATCTAGCCCTTTCCCTCCCCCGTTGTTCTCATGGCAATTAGGACGCTGGGTGCGGTCCTGTGTGCCTGCTTTGGAACGGGGCTTAGCCAGCTCAGGTGCCTGTGCTCCTTCAAGCAGGGGGGAATTAACCATGCTGGCTCTGACGGAAAACACAGTCACTTTAACAGCTTTTTGCTCAGAGCGACTTTGGACATCATACTCCCAGGGTTTCTGCACGAATCTCTTAATATCAGTCATTTTCATGGTCTGTGCATCTGTATGCATTAAGATCATCTTTCTGACTGACGGGTGGAGATTTGCAATGAATAAACCCTTGAAATGTGTGTTCGCCCTGCAAAATAAGTTCGTCTAAGTCTCTCGTAATATTCGCGAGGGGACTCTGCTCTCTCGTGCTTAATGTTAAGTGTGGCGTCTATTGCGGCAGTCGGGTCAATAAACGCACTGTTTTCTTAGATAAGTGCTTGACATAGCTGCTCAAAGTCATTACAGACTTCTTTCATCTGCCTAGCCATCCACTCATGTACAGCTCTGCTGGTAGTTTTCCTGACCTGAAACACTTTCTCCTGTTCTGTGGCGTTTGGCAGGTACTGCAGGGTATACCTGAGGTCTTGAATATAACTCTCGATATTATTCTCTGACACTGCGGACCGGGGTAAAGTAAGCTTGAAGTTGGAAAACGATTTTGGCACGCCTGTAGCGCTTTCACGAAATCTCTTAGAGTTACAAAAACACTTGCTTTGTGTATAAAATACATTGTGGATGATTTCTCAGCCTTTACTTTTTCGTTTTTATGACATTTTTTTGACCAAGCACGAATATGCTTTTGTCCATATCTCCGTAATGGAAGCACAGAACACCTTCAAACCAAAAGCATTTTAAAGACCACGACTTGTGGATATTTCCACAGCCATCAATTTATCGGTGAGCTAATTATCTTTTTTTAAACCTCCGGTTTTTCATCGATGCGTAATTACGCACGAACTGGAACCCGGGGGACCGCTGTGTGCACACGTTCACAAAGCAAGAAATACTGTTCAATACGGCTTCATGCGAAAAACCCGTATATGACCATAGGAAGCAGAACAGCGCGGTCTCCAATTACCCAGACTGTAAGCACGGGAATAAAGCTTTGTTTGATTTCTGAAACCCTTCCTTTACGTCCTGTTTTCATTCAGGTAAGGGTCAACTATATTGAAAATACTACTGACAGCAGGAAGATTAAAATATTCTTTACTCAGCAGCTTATTAAAAACAGCTCCCATGATGTTCAAACCGATTTTTTACACAGAACACTGACACAGCTTTGTGTTCTGAATCTCTTTTTCTCTTGCTTTTATTTAATGTGGCACAATGCACTGGGATAGGGGTATTCTGTTCACAAACCAATAGCATTTAAACCACAGCACCCACAATGCTGCAGGTAAGTGTTTTGCTCACTAAGCAGGTCATCTGACTATTCCCAGCTTTGTTTTGGGTTATGGAACCTTTATTTTTTTATGATTTTCTGAAGATAACACTACAGGTGGGATGGGTGGGTTGTCTTCATGGCTCAATAGCATTTCAAATACAGTACCCACACTGCTGAAACCAAGTGTTTTACACACCAGACAGGCCCCCGAACCTCATACAACCTTACTGTGGCTGTGGCCCCTTTCTATATTTTGTAATGAGTTTCTGAAGATAACACTACAGGTAATACACTGGGACAGGTGGGTCGTCTTCATGGCTCAATAGCATTTCAAATACAGCACCCACTCTGCTGAAACCAAGTGTTTTACACACCAGACAGGCCCCCAAACCTCATACAACCTTACTGTGGCTGTGGCCCCTTTCTTTATTTTGTAATGATTTTCTGAAGATAACACTACAGGTAATACACTGGGACAGGTGGGTCGTCTTTATGGCTCAATAGCATTTCAAATACAGCACCCACTCTGCTGAAACCAAGTGTTTTACACACCAGACAGGCCCCCGGACCTCGTACAACCTTGCTGTGGCTGTGGCCCCTTTCTTTAATTTTTTATGATTTTCTGAAGATTACACTACAGGTAATACACTGGGACAGATGGGTCATCTTCATGGCTCAATAGCATTTCAAATACAGCACCCACACTGCTGAAACCAAGTGTTTTACACACCAGACAGGCCTCCGAACCTCATACAACCTTACTGTGGCTGTGGCCCCTTTCTTTATTTTGTAATGAGTTTCTGAAGATAACACTACAGGTAATACACTGGGACGGGTGGGTCGTCTTCATGGCTCAATAGCATTTCAAATACAGCACCCACTCTGCTGAAACCAAGTGTTTTACACACCAGACAGGCCCCCGAACCTCGTACAACCTTGCTGTGGCTGTGGCCCCTTTCTTTATTTTTTAATGAGTTTCTGAAGATAACACTACAGGTAATACACTGGGACAGGTGGGTCGTCTTCATGGCTCAATAGCATTTCAAATACAGCACCCACACTGCTGAAACCAAGTGTTTTACACACCAGACAGGCCCCCGAACCTCATACAACCTTACTGTGGCTGTGGCCCCTTTCTTTATTTTGTAATGAGTTTCTGAAGATAACACTACAGGTAATACACTGGGACGGGTGGGTCGTCTTCATGGCTCAATAGCATTTCAAATACAGCACCCACTCTGCTGAAACCAAGTGTTTTACACACCAGACAGGCTCCCGGACCTCGTACAACCTTGCTGTGGCTGTGGCCCCTTTCTTTAATTTTTTATGATTTTCTGAAGATTACACTACAGGTAATACACTGGGACAGATGGGTCGTCTTCATGGCTCAATAGCATTTCAAATACAGCACCCACTCTGCTGAAACCAAGTGTTTTACACACCAGACAGGCCCCCGAACCTCGTACAACCTTGCTGTGGCTGTGGCCCCTTTCTTTATTTTTTAATGAGTTTCTGAAGATAACACTACAGGTAATACACTGGGACAGGTGGGTCGTCTTCATGGCTCAATAGCATTTCAAATACAGCACCCACACTGCTGAAACCAAGTGTTTTACACACCAGACAGGCCCCCTAACTATATATAACCTTGCTGTGGCTGTGGCCCCTTTCTTTATTTTTTTATGATTTTCTGAAGATAACACTACATGTAATACACTGGGACAGGTGGGTCATCTTCATGGCTCAATAGCATTTCAAATACAACAGCCACACTGCTGAAACCAAGTGTTTTACACACCAGACAGCCCCCAGAACCTTATACAACCTTGCTGTGGTTGTGGCCCCTTTCTTTATTTTTTTATGAGTTTTTCAATATGGCACCATTAGACAGGCGGTACATGGGGATAGTACATCGTGCTCTTCACGAGTCAATAGCTCTTCAAGCACAACAGCCACAGTGCTGCAACCAGGTGTTTTACACACCAGACAGCTCCCCTAACCTTATACAACCTCGCTTTGAGTTGTTTAACATTTCTTTCAAATCACTTGGGTTCATCAATCATTTGATCATTTTTCAGCGTGGAATAAACCTATTACTTGTTCCACACGTAGTGTGGTGCAGGTTCTTGTCCCATCCTGCTCTTGGTCCAGGTTGGAGGGTTGCACCGATTCTGAATCTTGTAAGCTGGTATGGATGGGTTTGGGGGTGTTGATACCAGAGTGGTCCAGGAGGGGGATTCAGGTGTCTCGGGGGCATTCTTGTTTTTCTATGAGTTCAGGTTGATTCTGTTGGTTCTGTCATGAATCTCCCTCACGCAGGCAAGCGCTCCCGCATTCCCTCGAGCTCTCCCCATACCAAACGTGCACATGTTAATCAGTCCTCTACTTAAACCCTCATCTGTCCCCCGGTTATTGCTCACGATTGAGATTCTCTCCCGGAGCTTACCTACTAACTACGCCTTTGCCTTACTATGACTTCTCCCCTGGACCTCGACCCCGCTTTTCCGACAACTGCTTTAGCCACTCGATTTTTTACGCTTTCTCGGATGCTGACCCCAGCCTGTCTCTTCATTTACGCCTCTGCCTACCGACGCAACTTCTACGCCTTCCCGGACTCCGACCCCTGCCAGTCCCTTGACTACGCCTTCGCCTGTCGATTCTGTGCCTACGCCTGTACTACGCCTTCCCGGACTCGGGCCCCTGCCTGTTTACTCCGACTACGCCTGCGTCTCGCGCCAACCCTACCAAGGGCACCGCATTGGATCCCTATCCTCAGCAGTCAGCCCCTGCGTGACAGGTTCTGAGTGTCTTGGTTACATCCGTTTGTGTGTATAGATGAAAAAGCTATTGAAGAGCACCCCCACACCCCCCACCCGTCTCGGTGGAAGTTGCCATGTTCAAAAAATCCTAAAAAGATAATTAAAGTTGCACACAACAAAGCATGACTGTGAAAGGTCAGGAGGCCTGCCTAGTGAGCACAACACTTGATTACAGTCAAAAAAACAATTAAAAAAATAAATAAATGTTCCACAACTCAAAGCGAGGTTGTATAAGGTTAGGGGAAATGTCTGGTGTAAAACACCTGGTTGCAGCACTGTGGCTGTTGTGCTTGAAGAGCTATTGACTCATAAATAGCACCCCCCAATCCCCATGTACCGCCTGTCTAATGGTGCCATATTGAAAAACTAAAATTCTTATTAAAAAAATAAAGAAAGGGGCCACAACCACAGAAAGGTTATATAACGTTAGGGGGCCTGTCTGGTGTGTAAAACACTTGGTTTCAGCAGTGTGGGTGCTGTATTTGAAATGCTATTGAGCCATGAAGATGACCCACCTGTCCCAGTGTATTACCTGTAGTGTTATCTTCAAAAAATCATAAAAAATTAAAGAAAAGGGCCACAGCCACAGCAAGGTTGTACCAGGTTCGGGGGCCTGTCTGGTGTGTAAAACACTTGGGTACAGCAGTGTGGGTGCTGTATTTGAAATGCTATTGAGCCATGAAGACGACCCACCTATCCCAGTGTATTACCTGTAGTGTTATCTTCAAAAACTCATAAAAAATTAAAGAAAGGGGCCACAGCCACAGCAAGGTTATATAAAGTTAGGGGGCCTGTCTGGTGTGTAAAACACTTGGTTTCAGCAGTGTGGGTGCTGTATTTGAAATGCTATTGAGCCATGAAGACGACCCACCTATTCCAGTGTATTACCTGTAGTGTTATCTTCAAAAAATCATAAAAAAATTAAAGAAAGGGGCCACAGCCACAGCAAGGTTGTACGAGGTTCGGGGGCCTGTCTGGTGTGTAAAACACTTGGGTACAGCAGTGTGGGTGCTGTATTTGAAATGCTATTGAGCCATGAAGATGACCCACCTATCCCAGTGTATTACCTGTAGTGTTATCTTCAGAAAATCCTAAAAAATATAAAGAAAGGTTCCACAACCCAAAACAAAGCTGGGAAAAGTCAGAGGACCTGCTTAGTGTGCAAAACACTTGCAGCATTGTGGGTGCTGTGGTTTAAATGCTATTGGTTTGTGAACAGAATACCCCTATCCCAGTGCATTGTGCCATATTAAATAAAAGCATGAGAAAAAGAGATTCAGAATGCAAAGCTGTGTCAGTGTTCTGTGTAAAAAATCAGTTTGAACATCATGGGAGCTGTTTTTAATAAGCTGCTGAGTAAAGAATATTTTAATCTTCCTGCTGTCAGTAGTATTTTCAATATAGTTGACCCTTACCTGAATGAAAACAGGGCGTAAAGGAAGGGTTTCAGAAATCAAACAAAGCTTTATTCCCGTGCTTACAGTCTGGGTAATGGGAGACTGCGCTGTTCTGCTTCCTATGGTCATATACGGGTTTTTCGCACAAAGCCGTATTGAACAGTATTTCTCGCGTTGTGAACGTGTGCACACAGCGGTCCCCCGGGTTCCAGTTCGTGCGTAATTACGCATCGATGAAAAACCGGAGGTTTAAAAAAAGATAATTAGCTCACTGATAGTTTGATGTAAAGAGTGTGGAAATATCCACAAGTCGTGGTCTTTAAAATGCATTTGGTTTGACGGCGTTCTGTGCTTCCATTGCGAAGATATGGACAAAAGAATATTCGTGCTTGGTCAAAAAAATGTCATAAAAACGAAAAAGTAAAGGCTGAGAAAGCATCCACAATGTATTTTATACACAAAACAAGCATTCTCGCAACTCTAAGAGGTTTCGTGAAAGTGCTACAGGCGTGCCAAAATCGTTTTCGAACTTCGAGCTAATCTGACCGGGGTAAAGTTAGCTTGAAGTTCGAAAACGATTTTGGCACGCCTGTAGAGCTTTCACGAAATCTCTTAGAGTTACAAAAACACTTGCTTTGTGTATAAAATACATTGTGGATAATTACTCAGCCTTTACTTTTTCGTTTTTATGACATTTCTTTGACCAAGCACGAATATTCTTTTGTCCATATCTCCGCAATGGAAGCACAGAACGCCTTCAAACCAAAAGCATTTTAAAGACCAAGACTTCCGGATATTTCCACAGCCTTTACATCAAACTATCAGTGAGCTAATTATCTTTTTTTAAACCTCCGGTTTTTCATCGATGCGTAATTATGCATGAACTGGAACCCGTGGGCCCGCTGGTTTTATAACTTTGCTGTGCTTCCTGCATCATTTTCAGTGTTATAAAGTGGATGTAGAGGGAGCGATCACTGTAGAACAGTTGATAGGTTGGAGCTGTTCAGACTACTCTTGTTATTTCTCAAATGCTTCCATAATTTTTCTTTCACGGTACGACGCGAGTGTGTATGTGTTTGGTTTTTCGTTTCACTGATTCTCATTTAATATTTCAGAATTAACGACGAAAGAATCAGTTGCCTCAGAAAGCAGAAGCTTTGGTTCACAACGATCTTGAAGACACGCCCATGTAGTGCAGCGTGTGATATTTGAACTATAAAAGACCAAGTGCTCAAAGTGACATCTGCGTTTACTGTTTAGACTTTTCATCTCGGGCGCACTTTTAGAAAGCAAAGATAGAGCAGTTGTGTTGAATCACGCTGTGATATCTGTCAGCAGAGTGGCGCAGCGGAAGCGTGCTGGGCCCATAACCCAGAGGTCGATGGATCGAAACCATCCTCTACTATACACACCGTCAGTTTAATGAAGTAAACTAGAACTGTTTTTTTTCTCTCGTGTGTGTGCAAGCTTCACACTGACTGTATTTGTTAATCTTTACCAATAGCAGATGCCCAAATGTATCTTTGGTTGTTCTGAGATCCTTGATAGTTTCCTCAAATCTTTCAAATGAACATCCACATCAAACCAATTATGTTTATATTTATTACAATTAAGGTACATATAGAAAATATCAACGCACATTTGTATAATGCTCATTTAATAATGATGGTCAAGTTCTCCAACAAATCTGTGTTTTAATTTTAAAATATTTTTGCTAAGGATACAACAGGTGTATAATTCTCCTGACAGCCAGTTGAAGATAAAATTCCACACGTGAAAATGGTTCTCTTGGACATTTACTGAGGTACTTAATTGTTTACTTGTAGTTCCACGTGAGTAAAATGCAAATTTCAAGAGGGTTTGCAAAGAAATCCCATCAAGTTTAAGCAGAGATTATGGTTACAGCAGAACTATCTGAAGCACATCCCTGAGTGGGTTTGAACCACCCACCCTTTGTTTAACAACTGCACAGAAACACACTCCCGTTGCTTTTTGCCATTCGCACGTTTGTAGTTAAAATAAAATACTGACATTTTCCTGCCAGCCAGCAGTATTTCTCCTGCACTGACCATGAATAACCAATAATTTTATTTCATCTTTCGCAGGCTGTAATCTACAGAAAAGGAAGTGAATACTTGTATTAAGCTAAATCAAGCCGACAGAAATGCACTGCCGTTGTTTTTCTCCACTTTTCGTTAAAAGGAGAAAAATCACTGGCATTTTCCTGCGGTATTTCTTCTGTCCTGATAAGCAAGACTTGTATTTTATCTTTCATAAGTTGTTTGAATTTCTTGAAGTTCAGAAACAACTTGTTCCAGAAGGGAAATGAACACTTGCTTCAAAGTAAATCAAGACATACTGTATGTCTCTCTAGCTGCGTGTGCTCTTATCTGTCCATCTCTCTCTCCTCTTCTCTCTGGCAGTCTGTGCAGAGTATCTGAAGGGGATGTAACACCACTTGGCAAAGAAGAAAAATTCTGAGGCAGAATAAAAAAAAACATTATTCTCTTCTCAGTCAGATTCACAGCTTAGACTCACACTCAGACAGAAGCTCAACTCTGTACTGCTCTCTATCCTCACAATCCAGAACCAGAAGATATTCAGACAATCAGTGCTGCTACATGAACAATATCAGACAGAACAGCCTGGACTCAAGTCACATCTCCCCCTTTTCTCCTTTCTCCCAGTCCTCTTAGAGACATAAAAGAGCTCCTGGTTCTCCTCTCTGTGAACTGGGCTCAGGGGTCACTGATCTGGCAGCTGTAGGCTCTGTTCCAGGGCAGAAGCAAGAAGCTTCTATTAACCTTTTCCAGGACTTCCAGCCCTTCAGTATAACTTTCTTTACTGTATATCAGCCTCCAAACATGTTTTTTAAGTGTTTTATAACACAAGCGAGTGTGGAATTATATTAGTATTTATGTAATAAACACCAGTATTGACACTCTGATCAGTATATTGATTATTAGTAGCCAATGGGCAGATGGCCGTGACTACAATAGTGACCAGTTGACCAGTCTGTATCTCTGAGCAGTGCTCTGGTGATCCTACACCAGCCCTGGGATTCAGCTGCTCTCACAAGTGTCTCACAGACAGTCTTATAAATGTACAATTAGATGAAGTCTTGTAACAGTTATACAGTTAATTTAAATCATCAGACTACCTATAGAGCTGAGAGCTGGGTGGAAATAAAACCAGGATACACATTTTAACCTCCAGGAACATGAGTTTGATCCTCCTGGCTTCTATACTCTGAAGATTCATGTAAAACCCTTAAAAGCGCTTATTTCAGGGACTCATGCTCGTTCTCTACTGCTCCACATGGATACGCTTTGTAACGCAATTAATCTGTGAAGTAAACTTTTTTTTTCTGTTTAATGAATTTCATTCCTCGGTTTATCGCTCTCCTCCTCCAACTGTTATAAATCACAGCCCGTTTTTTTTTTTTTGTGGGAGATGTTATATTTGTATGAAAAGCCCTCCGGACTCCGGACAGGAGTCTCCTCCAGCAGAGACGTGCTCTTTTTTTTATTAAACATATAGAATTTACAAATATAACTACAACCAGAGGATCAGAAACAGGTACAAGAGAAAAAAACACAACAGAAAAAAAACATTTAACCACCAGAGGTAATGAAGTAAATTATGTGATCAAATTGTATTTTTACATATATGTTTTCCTGGCTTTATTATTTCTCAATTATTTATAGAATTTAGTGTTTCAACATGCATGCGTTTCCTGTATAAAATAAAAATCAGCACTCACTTTTTTACAAAACGAAAAAGACGCTTTTCTTTTTGCAACATTTCGAGTACCTCTGGCATTCCTGAAAAAGACACACAAAAGCAGCAGAGACGCGCTATGTTCTGTCAGAATAAGCGCTGTGATGTCACAGACTCCAGCCAGAGAGCTGGGATCAGAGAGAGAAAGAGCGCGGAGGCGCACGGAGCGCACAGAGAAGAGTTATTGATCACTTATCTATCGACAACCAATTATTTCAATTTTAGAACCGTAGAAAAATCGATTAACTTCACTGATTGGTGAGTACTGATTCTTTTCTTGATCCTGTTTAAATATATAAAAAACAGTTAATAATAATAATAATAATAATAATAATAATAATAACAATAATTGCTTACACTTATATAGCACTTTCTGGACAGTCCACTCAAAGCGCTTTACAGGTAATGGGGACTCCCCTCCACCACCACCAATGTGCAGCATCCACCTGGATGATGCAATGGCAGCCATAGTGCGTTAGAACACTCACCACACATCAGCTATCAGTGGGGAGGAGAGCAGAGTAATGTAGCCAGTTCATAGAGGGGGGATTATTAGGAGGCCATGATTGGTAAGGGCCAATGGGAAATTTGGCCAGGACGATAATGACTGTATTGACCAATTACCATAGTGCGTTTAGGGTTAATAATAATAATAATTGCTTACACTTATATAGTGCTTTTCTGGATACTCCACTCAAAGCGCTTTACAGTAATGGGGACTCCCCTCCACCACCACCAATGTGCAGCCCCTCCTGGATGATGCGATGGCAGCCATAGTGTGCCAGAGCGCTCACCACACATCAGCTATCAGTGGGGAGGAGAGCAGAGTACTGAAGCCAATTCATAGATAGATAGGGTTAATAATGTTCAATCCGAAATTAAACAATGATTATTCATATTATTATTTAGTTAACTGTATCCTAGAGCTAGAAAATGATATTTCAAGTTCATAAATGTACGTAAGTAACAGTTTAAATGCATTTTTCCAGTGTTCATAAATCATAAGAATGGTAACCAAGGCGACAGGCGCTCCGTCACTGCACGCGTTTAAGTGTCTCGCATTTGTCACAGAGAGCGGTGTGACGTCACGGGCAGCAACTAATACTAATATCAGTGTCTTCATGTTAATATTAGTGAGATTACAACTGGTAGTTTTAATGCTAGTGTTCATGTGAGTATTAAACACAGTGGCACTACTGATTGTTTTAGTTTTAATGTTCATATTCATGTTAATATTAATAATAATTCTAGTGTTACTGTTAGAGTATTAACACTAGTAGTAATGTTAGTTTTAGTAACAGCATTACTGTTATTATTAGTAGTTTGTGTCAGTTTTAGTGATAGTGTTACTGTTGTAGTATTAGTAGTATTTATATTTGTTTTAGTTATTGTGTATCTGTGGATAAGTGTGTTTGTGGTATCTGTGCGTGTGTGGGTGCATGTCTGGAAGTGTGTGGTGTCTGTGCGTGTGTGGGCTGTTAGTGTGTGAGCGTGTGAGGTCTCTGAGTGTTTGGTGTCTATAAGTGTGTGTCTGTGAGTATGCGTAGTGTCTGTTTCTGTGAATGCATGCCTGTGAATGTGTGTGTATGGTGTGTGTCTGTGAGTGTGTGGTGTCTGTCAGTGGGTAGTTTTATATTTGTAAGTGTATGTGTTGGTATGTCTGTTAGTGTGTGTAGTGCCTGCATCTACGTGAGTATTAATGATGATAGCATGTGTGAGTGTATATATGTGAGTGTGTAAGTGTCTGATTGTGTGTATAAATGTGTGATGTGTCTGTGAGTGTAAATGTGTGTGAGAGTGTAGGTGTACAGTATATCTATCAGTGTGTGTGAATGTGTGTGTAGGTGGGCTTGGGTTCCACTGATGTGTTTGACAGAAGTGACCCATCAACAGGTGTTGAGTTCCAGAGCCGCTTGCAAATAAAAACATTTTCTAGAGTCCAGGCCAACATCCAGAGAGCTGTGAGTTCTCTGTTTTTATCAGTATTAGTAATAATGACAGAAGTAATTCCCACGCAAATGATTATTAACCAAGACAGACATCAGAAAATATCGCCTTTGCAATGATGTCACACCTCTTCTTCATAAATTTTCTTTAATGACAGGACATTTCTGTGTCTGAGTGTCTGCTGCAAATAGTGCGACAAGCCATTTCTCTCCAATATTTTCTGGTGCGGTTATTTATCGCATACAAAATATTATTCTTATTAAGAATATAATACCTGCTAAGTCACAGTGAAACTGCTATGGCGAATGAACTTTTTATGAGTGGAAAACATTCAGAAGACTTAATGGCTCCAGGGGAGGATTGAACTTATAACCTCAGCATGCCTCCACTGTGCACAGCTATATAAGTAACACAGACTGACTGATTGTACCATTAGACCTGTGCAAGGCAGGCTTTTACACAGGTTGTAAAACTGGCACAAATGCAGGGTGAAACATGGGGTTTTGGATGTGGATACATCTCCACATGGGGGAAAGGGATAGTAAAATATCAAGGAAAATATAAGAGAAGAAAATGAAATATATGTGCTCACTGCAAAGTAGGAAGAGGTGGTTAGACAAGCAAAACAGCTTTGCAAATAATGTGAAGCGACATTGTTTTGTGTCTATCTGCTCACGGATTTCGCTTCATGTGCCTTAAGCTGTGCAATTTGTATGGTTGTTGAATGAGATTGGTTTCTTCAAAAGCCCGCTCAATTGCCAGTGGAGAGCTTGCCATGCACACCTTCATGAAGACTCTTTTAATTGTCAATGTGCCTCCTTTGCATAGAATAGTAGCACCAACACTAACAGAAAGGGTGAGGTGTCTTTTATTAAGCTATTGCAGTGTTTGTTTGACTGAGGATCCTTGTGTGCTGAACTGGCCTCTGAAGAAGTGTAGTGCAGTAAAGGAGAAGGTTTGTGTCACTCAAGACTGTCACAGAACAGAACAATACAATTATAATACTTTTATGAGAGTAAATATTACTGGTGAAACACAGTTTTTATAATGGTGAAAACAGGAGCACCTTCTCTATATTTTTGACTGAAATATTTAAACGACAAGAAATACTATCACTATGCAATTCATTAATGCAATTTAGCTCCTCTAAATGTTCTAGTCTGATGAAACAATGCATAGAATTAGGTGACAATATAGGAATTAATATCGGAAAGATAAAGTTTCAGCAACAAAAATGCGCTCGAAAATATTTTACAAATATTTTACAAGAAAGAAACCTTACATTCACCTTAAACCTTAGCAGAGAACAGTAGGACAGATAGTTAGTGTCACTGGACACTGCGTCAGAGAGGCTGATCTCTTCTCCCTCATTATGCAGGCTTACCCACTCATGATGAACTGTCCTCCAGTGATAGTCAGCTGCCATCACAGACTCAGACTTCAGACTCAGTTCATGTACATATTATACCTTAATTGTACCTGCCACTGCATTACAATAATTTGATTAAAACAACTGCTAAACAAACAATTATCAAATATATCTTTCCTTCTTTTAGCAGATAAAAAAAGAAGTATTTATTCCTTTCCTCTCCTACCAGTCTTTGCAAGCCACCCAGTTTTCTCTGAGCCAGTGTGAGGTATGAGGCAGTCAAGGCTAACACAGCCGAGCACTCTAAAGAACTGGATTAAAGCTCCAGACTCTTTGGGGATGTAAGTTGGAATCCCACTGCTGCCAAATATCTCCAACTATCTCTCTGTTAAGAAGCACTTAATTTTTTGTTGTTACATCCCTTTGATTTAAACCAATTTCAGACCAATACATTTAAATAACCACACTGTTCTTACGGCATGGCATTGTCTGGCAAAAAAAATAACATGACACACACATTTTCTGCGGAGGGAAAAGGAGAACTTATGCCATTCAACCTTATAGCGTGATGTCATTTTCTCACGCTCATTTTAAGATGCTTGTGATCGAATCTATGATCCTTATGAGTGCGCTCACCCTCTATAAAGGTACCACAGATATAATGTGCCTCGTTATCAGAGAATCGCTTTAAATACAGGTCAGAAGAAGGCGACAAAATGTCCGCTAGGCAGTTCAGCGATGTCAACGGTGTTCTCTGTTGTTTAGGTGTAGAGTGCCAGCCATTACAACCAGGAACCACAGAGTTTCAGGCATCAAAAAGACTTCCCCAAAACCCTGATCCTCTCCTTACTCCGATGATGGCATTCAGACATTTCCTGCAACAAAGCCATGATATGGTCTTCAACAACACACATGAAAAGGTTGTTCCCTACCCCTGCAGTCCTTCTCAAAGAAGGACCAAGTGTGCTCAGTGTTAAATGCACTGTTCATTATTAATAATAATAATAAACTTTACTTTATATAACGCCTTTAATGGTGGCTTCTCAAAGCACTTTGCAGAATGACAACAATACAATGAAAAAATACACAAGATAAGCAGGATGAGAATACACAGTTAAAGGAGACAGTAGATGGTGGTACTAAATACAGTAGGAGCAAAGGGGTAAAGCATAGTTAATTAAAGGCTCTTCTAAAGAAGGAGGCTCTGAGTCTGGATTTGAAGGAATTTAGACAAGGTGACTCTCTGATATCCTTGGGGATAGAGATCCAGAGGTTGGGGGAATAACCGGAGGCCCTGTCACCCGTAGAGTGTAGACGGGCTTGGGGGACAGATAGGAGACCAGAATTAGAAGAGCCAAGGTTGCGATTAGGGGAGTAGGGCAATAAGAGCTCAGACAGGTACTGAGGTGCCAAGCCATGGAGAGGCTCATAGGTGAGCATGAGGATTTTGAAGTCGACATGAAACTTGACAGGAAACCAGTGCAAGGACTACAGGATAAGAATAATGTGATCACCGACCAGGTCCAGTGCTAATTTCTCCCTTGTGGCCGCTGGTTTATTTTCGACTGTCGACTCATAAGAAGTCCTCTATTTGACTTGATCAACACCAACCCCTAGAGGATTTCGAAAAGCTGAATCAAAATAACATGTGACTCTGGGGGGACTCCAACCCACAACCTTTGAATGACTTCATTTTATTAACATCTAGAAGTCCAACACGCCCTCCATTGCACCACAGAGCCAACACTTGTGCTAAAACATAAAACACCTGCAGAAAGCTGTAACACATGCATATCCTTTCATCCTTAATTTTACTATCAGTGACATATTTATCCAATGTCCGCCTGGAATTTCCTCCCCCTTAAACATTTGTTATATCTCTGCAGCAGAACATAGCAGGAGCCTGGTTCAGGTCTTAAATTGAAGCTAACCCCCTTGGCTTTGAGTGTGAATTGTCAAATTTCTTATATTTCTTAATGTGTCCACTCATGTGTCCACTCAGCAGAAAAAAAAATGAAAAAAAACAGCTGGCGAACATTTTTTTTTTGGTCTTCAGAGGTCAGATTTTTCAACTATATGCATGTCAAGGGCTTGGTAATGATTTTAAAACCTTCTTCAAGGTGGCTACTAGCTTGGATAAAAATATGGGACAAATTGATCAATTGATCAAAATTATACATCATGTTTTGTGAAGACTGGACATGGAATGAAATTTCACGCCTATATTAAAAAATCATAAAAATATTGAAAATAATAAGAATAAAAACCATTGCATTTGCTATAAAAAACATAAGACACTGCTAGAGAGCCTTTATCTGCTGTTATGCAATGAAAAAAAACCTCAGAGTTGCCTTCTGGTGTGAAAAAAAGGACCACTGATAAGAAACTGATAAAAAACTGATTACCCCTTCTGAGTCAATGATTGACAGCTAAAAATGCAGCCTGAAGCTTCTAGAGGAAGTCTCACCCCTTAAGGGCTCTGAATGGCTGAAAATACAATGAATGACTTTACCAATTTTACCAATCAAATCGCCTTATTTCTGGCACTCGTTCTTCAAACATTTACTACGTAATCAGTAACGTTTACTAGTCTCTAGCTCTTGAGATAAACTAGTCTGGGTTATTTTGGATATATATCATGCTCCAGAATAAGGTAAAAACAAGGGATATATATATATATTTGCTCGTTTTTGCTTTTGCGGTTTTGTTGGTAAAAATGTATGATATTGACATGCTGTGCTTGCCGGGTTGCTGTGTGTTTTTATTGGGATTCTGCTAGTTCATTAATTTATTGGTTTATTGCATAATAGTGTCATGTCTGTGGAAACAAACTTTATGGTTTTGTTGTGGTGATATTTGAGAATACGTGCATGTGAGAAAATTTGTGGAGCGGTTTCAAACAAACGCTGTTTATCTCGCGTTTATCTTAAAAATAAAAAGTGTCATCTGGGGAGACAGGAGTGGTCCTCGGTGACCGCGATCCGGACTAAGTGAGCTCCATAAATATTGGCAGTGATTGGCCTGGTGTTTATGAATAGATACCACTGGGATTCACACCCAGGATCTCTTGTTTTTTAGTCATGGCACCAAACATGCAAAATGTTATCTACAGCTTCAAACATCTGTGAGAAACAGGCAGCTTTGCAGTGTTACACCTGCTGGCTCAAAAGGTTAACCTTTTCAAAGATGAAGATCGGGAGAGGATTTCTTTGTCAATTCAATCAAACGTTTCAGAAATGCTGAAAGATTGGTGTGTCTCATGCGCAGCACAGGCTCTTGTTTGCTTACAAATAGAATTAATTTCTTACTCCAATCTACTCAACTTCAATTTTTGCTAATCATTTTGTTTAATTGCTTCCTACTGTATACTGC
The DNA here is from genome assembly GCF_040954835.1 of Lepisosteus oculatus. Classification (NCBI taxonomy): domain Eukaryota; kingdom Metazoa; phylum Chordata; class Actinopteri; order Semionotiformes; family Lepisosteidae; genus Lepisosteus; species Lepisosteus oculatus. Next base: position 4,837,910 of record NC_090709.1, read on the forward strand.
GCTGATTACTGCACTGTTCAATTTACCAGTTGATTTTCATTTCTTGTTTTGTAAGACAAAGAGGCTGTTCAAAAAGTTACCTCACACTTCAGCCGCTCTTTTATTTCCAAAGGCGCAGAGAGAGATACTACAACAGGTAACACCCCGTGAGAAATATCATGAGCATCTGTAAAACCTCTCTACCTGCAAACTCCCCACACTGACATGTGTGAGGAGGGTTTTAAAGGGACATTTTGAAGTGTAGAAACATTTTATCATTCCCTAATTTTCTGTGCAGTTTGTTCCCCTTCAACTATGCCCAACAACAGAGCTAGTGTTTAATACGACAAGAGTAAAGGCACACTGCACATCTGCAAAAGATCACATCCGAGTTTAGTTACAGCAACATCAGAGATTGGAAGGTACAGTTGCTAGTTTCAGATCACTTTTTTATTCAAGTTTCAAGCAACCCTGAATACCTTCTCAAGAAAAATGTGAGAATCCCAGCTAAATCCAGTACGATAGCTGCACTGATCTACAGTATACAGTTAGAACACTGTTTGTGCGTTAAAAGAAGACAACGCCCAGAGCATTTCTAAAACAGGAATTACACATTTCGGAATGCGCCCTCCTTTATAAAATAAATAAAAGGTCCGAAGTCTGCTCCAAAGAAGAACTATATTCAGAGCTGCCATAGAAGTTGAGATTTCACCAAGTGACAGGAAATATCTCATAAAACGAAGGTACAGTCGTTTCCATGTCGGACAAGAGCTAAAGCCCAGTGTTCTTTGATCGAGTAATGTAAGGAAGGAATGTGCTGCAGAAGGTAGTGTGGCTGCGTCGTCTAAGGTGCTGGATTTTAGGCTCCAGTCTTTTTGGAGGCATGGGTTCAAATTCCGCTGCTGCCAGGTTCTTCTATGTTAAGACCTTGCTTCCGATGAGAATTTAATCAGTTAAGAATTTATTCGACAGTCTGTCGAGAGATTGCGTTATCTTTCAAGATAGTTTTTGTCAGCTCAACATCAAGGCAGAAAAAAGCGTTAATTTGTCATCTCAACAGAAATGCTCATTGACCCTTTCAGCTTCATGCGGGTAACAACAGCTGCCGAGATAACTTTTCAGTCAGCGCGAATCGTAGTGTGCTGTCTATTCTATTTAATATTGCTTTTGGCTTGCATTCAGCTTTTGTCAGTGAAACTCGAATGCTCTGCTTTTTCACACCGAATTGTCAGCAGGAGTACAGTTTATGAAATCTTTGCACACAGCGCTCCATCAGAAATACTTTGTCCAAGTTTAAAAGAAATAGTGGGATTCTCTGCATGCGTTCACAACGCATACCTCAAACAACAACACCATTCAATGGGAAATTGGTTCTGCTTCTTGCTGTTGTTCCTGTGCTTGCGGTAGTTATAAAGTTGAACGCTCTTCCACCTTCTGCTATAGTATTCACTGGGTCGGCTTCATCAATTGCTTCACAAAGGTCAACTGTCATTCGGGTCCGGAAAAAATCAGCAGCAGTGTCGTTATTTTGTCAGTGGGTATGGCTGTCTTTTAAAACATATGAAAAATACGAGTTTGTGGATTTCTCCAAATAGCAACGGCAAGTTTTAAACCTGCGATAAACATTCTTCCAGTTGAATAGTTTTCCTTCAAGGAAAAGGCAGCACAACAGGGAGAGTCAATATTTAAAGACTTCAGCATCTGTATCGGATTGCTTGTATGTAGATATCGTTCAGAATCCCTAATATTATTCTCCCGAATTCAGTTGTGCAGTACTTTAGCTGTTTCAGAGTTTCTTTTATCGACACTGCTGTAGTAGAGAAATAACATAATCACAAATGCAACCATTTGTGCTGGCTGTTTCACTATTAAGCTTTGTTAACTATCACATGATTTTAACTAATTTAACGTAATCTTCAGGAAGGCAAGAGAGCGCTGCGCACTGAGCTGAAAGCTGTGTGAGCTCCTAACTGGGTGTCCTGTGCTGTTACATGCGCTCTCATGTAGACTATCTACTGTACCTGCAGCCCAGTGACAATAACACCTTGAACTTATTTCGCATTAGAAAGAAAATCCTAAAGAGCCTGAAAAGATTGAACATTTAAAATATCCATGGCACAATTTGAAAAATTGAAGGACAATACATCAACTGTTTTGGGCGTTCACAAAAGCTTCAGAAACACAGCTACCCAAACAGGTACTTAAAACCTGGACCCCCATATTGGAAATCTAATGCTTTACTGACTAAGATAAAGACACGACCTGCTAAGCGCTCTTCATAGTTCATAGTTTCTAAAATATTTTTCTTACTTTCTTACTATTGATAGACGATGTATTTAATTTGATAAAAATAACGATTACAAACATTTTGAGATAAGCTGTTTATATGCATGCTCTAATGAAGAAAAAGTTAAGTGTCTTGTGATGTGTGTGCACATTTCTCAAAAATTAAAAGACATCATCTGAACTGTTTTTTTCTACTTTAAATGCTTTCCTACTCTTGAAATATTTCAGTTAAAACTTTTATTTTGAAGTACTTTCCATTGATATTAACACTAGTCCTGATGAATGATCGCTGGGATTTGGAACCAGGACCTCCCATTAACTAGACAGGTGCTTTAACTTACTAAGCCACGGCGCCAGCAGAATGCTCCTCTTTTACAGCCATTTGGACACACCACTCTGAGACATCTGCGTTCAGTAAGTGCTGAGTCTGCTGGCTTAGCAAGTTGCCTCCTTTACACACAATAGCAGCCCCAACACTAAGAGAAACAAAGAGAAATGGCTTTTATTGGGCACTTTTCATGTCCAATGCGCTTGACATATCCTTAGGGCGACAGAGTTCTTTTACGACACTACTTTTTCTTTTTTTCTTCTTTCTATTCTGTTTGATAAAAAAAGAGAAATCATGTAAGGGAAAAACGTCTTTTTTTTCATGGTGAAAACGTGCACCAGTGTTTAGAAGAAGTGATTAAACTTGATACGTGACCCAATACAACTACAAGAGAGAAGTAGATTGAAAGATTTGATCATTTCACGGCGTTGTGGAAGAAAACAGTCTTTTCGTTTAATTCTTAATCAATCAGAATTTCAGAGCGACACATAAACCCTTTGTCTGTTTTAAAGAGATGATATTTTAAAACTGATAAGAATTTAGAAAACACATGTTTCTCACTTAGAATTTCATTTTAGATGGGGTGATGTATTAAGCCTGTCAAAAAAAGTGGTGTGAAACTTCTTAACTTCCATTCTCGGATGAAACTCTCTTTAAAGTCAGATGTGATGTTTCCCAGATATGCAGAGTGACTTTATCGTTTTCAAGAGTATTCGCTGCATGAGCTCCTCACCGCATGTCCTGCACTGCTCTGTTATTTCATTAAGATTATCTATGTGGTGTACAGATAGAACTCAACTGCATGGTGAGAATTCCAGATTCAGCACCAGCAGAACCTGAAAGATTATTGCCTGACCTCGACATGATTTGAACACAAATCCTTCTGATTGGGAGTCAGACGTGGTACCATTGCACCACAAGGTCACAAACTGCACTCCTTTTAATTCCCCAAAGAAGAAATCAGCATCCTGAAAAATATTTTTTTAATGTATATTCTCTCCTGTGAATAGTGCCGCTCTTCCAAAGAGAGTTCCTTCTTCCCAGACCACAGACTGTACTTCCTGCACAGCACTCACACAGAGAGTAGATACACCATCTCCACTATTGTCCTTCTGAAATTCACATCTTTACCTCTTCCAGGAGGAGCACAATTAACAGAGAATCATCTCTCCATTAAGCTAATAACACAAAACACTGTTTTAGTTCAGGTGGGTAGCTGCGTCAGCATGCGTAGGCTGCAAAGGAACAAGTAATAGGTTTATTCCATGCTGAAAAAAAGAAGAAAGAGAACACAACGTTTCGGCCGTGGAGCCTTCTTCAGGTGTGAGAGAGACAGGGCAGTAGGCAAAGGTAAAGTAGCGGGAGAACAAAGGTTGGGAGGGAGGAGGAGTGAGAGGCGGGAGCAGGGGACAGAAAGAGAGGCCAATCAAGAGGTGTGAAGTCAGAATGGGTACAGAGAGGTGTGAAATGAAACTTCCAATGAATGGAGAAAATTTAAAAGAACAGTAATCTGTCGTTAAGGGAAGGGAGAATGTGTGATCCTAACTGCAGAATAATTTTAGTTTCGGTGGTCTTTCTGATGTATGAGTTCGGAAACCCGTCCTTGAGAACACAGACGGAGAGATTAGTGTGGTCGTGGCCGTCAGAGGTGAAATGAGAAACAATGGGCTTGGAGAGATCTTTAATCTTCACAGCCCCGACGTGTTCTCTGAAGCGGTCTCCGAGTCTCCTTCCTGTTTCTCCAATGTAGATGGCTGGGCATTTACTGCAAGAGAAACAGTAAATAAGTTTGCTGGAGGTACAAGATGCTGTCTGGGTGATCCGGAATTGTCCTGAGGGGCCTTGAATGAGTGTGGTGGTGGCTGTGTACTTGCAGGTGATACAGCGAGCTCTGTTGCAAGGGAAAGTGCCTGGTGTGAATGGTTGTTGAGGGCGGTCAAGGGAGCTGTGAACAAGGAGGTTACGCAGATTAGGTGGTCGGCGATATGAGATGATAGGGCGATCAGAAAAGAGGGCCCCAATGGAGGGATCATCCTGTAGGATGGAAAAGTTCTGGTTAATGGTCCTGGGGATAGGAAGTGTGTTAGTGTGGTAAGGAAGCACCAAGGGAATGCGGTTGTTACGGCGGGAGTTCCTGATCGGGTTGATGGTCCGAGGGGTGTCAAGACATAAAACCAAGCTGCTCCAGGTGAGGCTTAAACTCACAACCTCCGCATGACTCCATTGATTATGTCAGTTTACATGACATGAACCAAGAAGTTAAGGTGGTGTTTTTGAAAAAAGATCCAGGGACACTGTTTATTTTTCTTTTCAACTTGATGAAAATAAGTGGAAATTCACCAAGTTTGTAATTTTCAATGTTTGGTGCATGGATGTATGGAGGACATCGGAGGTAAGTGATACTGATCAGGTTCTGCTGCTGCTGCTGTCGAACCCCCAACCTGCAGCCCTCACCATACTGTCCAAGCCTGGGGACCTTACATGTCCATCCCTTCTCGTCAAAACTTGTGTTTTCACAGCGTTCCCTTCAGAAATCACAGAATGGAATGAAATAAACCTGCAAATCTCAGCCACTCTTGGTTCTTTTCCTTGAATCTCCAGAAATTCATCGAGTGTATCAATTTCACTGAGACCAAGAAGTGTAAAGCTCTACTTGAGTCTTTGTGGCTCAGCTGTTAACTGAAGGGGTGGTGGTTTGAATCCTCCCAGGGACTCTGTGAGCCTTTTAATGAACACACCCTCCTCACTTAATTTCTCCAAGACTGGTCCTGTACCACAATCAAATACAGAGTCCACGGGGGGCAATGGGTTTGCAAATATTGCTCACTGTGTATATAATGAAGAAACAGAGGTAAACTTCTCATCTTAATGTTGCAGAGTGTAACGCAGCTCATAACAACAGCTAGGGTTTGATCCCTGCACAGGCTATTAGTTGAAAGGACATTATAAATGATGTGTAAGAGATTTATCCATCTGGCTTGTATGTTTCACACTAAATTGAGATCTTGAAACCAAAATCATTAGAAATATGGAAAACAGCCATGGTACTGTCACGACCACCAGCCAGAAGAGATCAACGCGTAAGCGAGCTAATCAGTACCAGCAGCGGATTACTATTGACAAGCGCCGCCGCACGAGTTAACACACCTGCAATTGCTCTACCGTGCGGCACGCCAGGTTATTTATACCATTCTTATCTACTTCCCGTTGCTCGGTATTGAGTTCACTTCTTGTTGCTCTGCGTTTCTTACCCTTTTGCCTTCCTGGAATTCTGTCTACCCTTTTGCCTTCGGACTTCGGATCTCGTCTCGCCCCTTGGATTGTTTGTTATCTGTGCCTATTTCGGATTTGACCCTGCAGCTCTCTTTTCGACCACGATTCTGTCTCACATTTTGGATTGTTCGCCACCAGTGCCTTTAACGGATCTTGACCTACCTTCGCCTTCGGACTACGACTCAGCTCCTGGTTTTGCTCTGTACGCTTACTTACCCCCTACGACTCCTGCATCTGCATTGGATCCTTTTCACCTCTACAGTGCAGCGTTACAGATGCATCGAGAAGGAAAGCAGTTTAATACTGACGTTACTCCTTTCACTTTAATCCACATTGTGAAGACAACTGTGCCCTATCAAAGGAAAATGTTGCACAAAAGTTGGAAAGCACACTCCGAATCCATCCATATATTTGATTTCTGCGATCCGTTCAAGGCAGCTTGGCGCTTCACAAGCAAAGCAGTTCAGGGAAGAAACGTAGTTTCGTGAACTACTGGTGCATTCAGCACACCATTTGTTTTCACTTGTCAGGATGTCTGAGTGGTCCTGACCAGGTCTAGCCGGAAAAGCCGCACTGCACACGTGAACAGGGGAATGAGCGAGCGAGTGGGGATAAGGCGCCTCCTGCGCTTAAAGGATTACAGCACCTGGTATTCCCAGCCAGTCTCCCATCCAAGCACTAACCAGGCCCGTACCTGCTTAGCTACCAAGATCAGACGAGATCAGGCGTGCTCGAGGGGGTGTGGCCGTAAGCGAGAGCTGGGCTCACTGGCACCCTTCTTATAGAGAGGACAGCTGCATCACTTCTTTTGCGACGCTGCTTTTTTTGATTGTTTTGTGACCTTTTGCGATCTAGCGGGTTGATTGCATACTTGATCTTGTGGTTTTCTGTAGTAGAACTGTGATTTCATACTTAAAAGTAATACTCTTTAAGTTTAACGATGGTTGCTAAAAGGTCTGAATTCGAGTCGCTATTAAGCCCTCTCTCTAGCAGCGACAAGTCAGACCACGATCTCCTCCATATCTCCATATCTCTGTCAGCGGAAAAGCTAGAAGTATAAACCTCCATTCTCTGCGAGAGCTAACGAAGGACATAGAGAGATTTGACCCTGCAGTGTCAGAGAATAATATCGAGAGTTATATTCAGGACCTCAGGTATACCCTGCAGTACCTGCCAAATGCCACAGAACAGGAGAAAGTGTTTCTGGTCAGGAAAACTACCAGCAGAGCTGTACATGAGTGGATGGCTAGGCAGATGAAAGAAGTCTGTAATGATTTTGAGGAGCTGTGTCAAGAACTTATCGAAGAATACAGTGCGTTTATTGACCCGACTGCCGCGATAGCCGCCGCCCTTAACATTAAGCACGAGAGAGCAGAGTCCCCTCGCGAATATTACAAGAGACTTAGACTAACTTATTTTGCAGTGCGAAATGATGAGGGTTGCAAAGAGAACACACATTTCAAGGGTTTATTCATTGCAAATCTCCACCCATCAGTCAGAAAGATGATCTTAATGCATACAGATGCACAGACCATGAAAATGACTGATATTAAGAGATTAGTGCAGAAAGCCTGGGAGTATGATGTCCAAAGTCTCTCTGAGCAAAAAGCTGCTAAAGCGACTGTTTTCGCCGTCAGAGCCAGCAGGGTTAACTCCCTCCTGCTCGAAGGAGCACAGGCTCCTGAGCTGGCTAAGCCCCGTTCCAAAGCATGCACACAGAACCGCACCCAGTGTCCTAAGTGCCATGAGAACACCCGGGGAGCGAAAGGGCTAGAAAAGGCTGAACAAAAGGATTCAGTAGCCGCTCGCCTGGCCAGGCTTGAACAAGCTTTATTAGGACAGGGACAACCGCTCCCCAAGGCTGCCGGAAGCGTGAATGAGCTGATACTCTCCACTGGAGGAGGCGGAGACCCGCCCCTTCTCCCTCCCTCAGTCTATCTGATTGAGCGGAAGGGTTCCTGCCTAAATGAGGTCAGCCACTCCCCAGCGAGTGCTGACTCCACCCCTGAAGTCACAGAGCAAGCAGTAAAACACAGAGGGAAAGCAGGAAGCTTTTACCTCGAGGCTGCCATGGGAGATGTCTTACACAGTGAGACACTGATTGACACTGAGGTTGAAAGGTGTTTGATGTCACACGGCAAGCTCAAACGGGTAGAAAAAGAAAAGGGCATGCGACTCAGAGAGGAACCTTTGGTGGATCACCAGAAAGGCAAGGTGTGGAAACAGGTCAAGGCTCCTAAGCCTTCTGTACAGAAGGAAAGGGGGGCCAAGAGGCAGACACAGCGGGGCACCGGAGGGCTGGCAAAAATGACCGACAGGGGCACTCGTGGTGCATTGGTTGGTAGTGCAAAGATTTAATCATTTAATGTCTTTACTGTGCACATTTTAATCCGCTTAGTTTTGAATATTTATATGGATTTTACCACTAAAGGGAAATTTTAGTAGCTGAGCATAAAAAGAAGAGGAGCACAACGCATCTGAAGGTCATAAACTATATTAATTTAGGAACATAAACATTACTGTATGTATGTAAACGACTGTGTATGGCTGGTCTTGGTAGTTTAAAGAAAAAATACACACCAGTCTTCCATTTCTCCCTAAACATTTTAAGCATGAAAGTTTTATGAAACGGTACCCAAATATGCGATTGCTGTATAGAATGAATTTTAATTTAAAAAAATTATTTAACACGAACATTAAGCTGTTTACATCTTCCGCCTGAGAACAGTCACCCGTTGCTACCCAACGCAGAAACACAGCCACTAACTAGCAAAGAGAGGACATTAGCTACCCAATATGATAAAGAAATAAATTATTATTTTGTTTATTTCTTTTGCACATTTATTTGAACATTTCCATCGATTGTACAAGCACTTGGAAACTGTCCAATCCCTAGTTCATCAGGCATTTTACCGGTCTGGTGCCGGTCTGTGTCTTCCAGGATATAATGCCAGCGAACTCTTGTTTTTATGTCCACTATAACAGACAATCTCCTTTGCTTTTAACCGAGCGTTTAATAATTTCCTAAAATGAAAATGATTTACTTTATTTCCCTCACGGGATCAATAAAAGTATCTATCATCTGTCTAAACTATGGGACAGAATTCTGGGGTCTCCCCATACCAGAGATTATGGTAGGGCTTCAGAATGGTGATTGGCTGACACCATCTGACACCCCTCTGATTGGAGAAAAAAGACTTGATGGTTTGCTATACATACTGTACCAGGAAGAGGATTTCTTTCTATTCAAAACGTGTATTTTAAAAGTTTAAGAAGTAAAAACCTTACAGCGTACACAGATTTCTAAACTGATCAGGATCGTTATCTTTGTCTTATGCATAATAATGTTCACCGCTCTGTCCAGCAAATTAATAATAAACTTTATTTTATATAGCGTTTTAAACGAATAAGTAATTAGATTGCTCATAAACCTAATCACTTGCTTTTTCTTTTTATTTAGGCTCAGATTTCAACTATAGATCGTATTATTAATTACCATAACAACAACCAACCAACAAAAACAACCATATAAACATAATACCAACCAAAAACATAGATAACAACCACAATACAAAATCAAATATATCAAACCATTTTACTCTCGCAAAGTCCTCCAATTATCATAATCCCGCCCCTTATGCAAAACCAAACCTTCCTCCCATCCCAGTTTATCCTGTTTATCATAAACAAAATCCACCTCAATTTTCAACATAAAGCACTACACAAAATCAATACCTCAACACTCCATACTCAACAACGATAATTCACAAACAGCCAGAACATGTAACTACACATTCCCAAACAGACCTAATTTCCATAACCCCGCCCCTTATGCAAAACCAACATCCCTCCACTGTTCTCTCTCTTCCCTGGCGGTTGTAATTGTTTTTATTTTCAAATAAATTTTAGCAAAATCATGTATTTTAAAAATCTTAAGATGTTTATATTTATGTCTTTATTTAGTGGTTTCATTAGTGACAAAGGCTAAACTTTCTTGGAAAAATGTCTTTTATGTAAACCATGTTTGCTATTAATTCATTCAGGGCTAAAATATGTTCATTGTCTTCTAATGAAAGAAGGGTTCCTTTCGCCATAGTCGGGAGCCTAGCCTTTAACTAGTAAGTACTGTACTTACTGGGTTTTTGAGGGGGGGGGAGGTGTCTTTCGCTGGAAATCTCGCCTCCTACTTTGAAAATACCCGTGAAACCGGTTCAATTCGTCACAGCCAGCACTCCTGCAGAGAGGGGGGTTGTACTTGCAGTGTATACAGTACACGCGTTATGCTCTTCGTTAATGTCTGTGAAGTTTTATTTAATCTCTGTGCCATACTGATTCTTCTGGAAGCCAGTTTCCGCCAGGGAGTAAAAAAAAAAAAAACACACGTGCCATGCCACCAGCTGCGTCAAACCACACAGCTGCCAGCGCAACTCACTGTGCCCGGCCACCACTGCATCACACAGCTGCCAGCGCACCTCACCGTGCCAGGCCACCACAGCGTCACACCACACAGCTTCCAGCGCACCTCACCGTACCAGGCCACCACTGCGTCACACCACACAGCTGCCAGCGCACCTCACCGTGCCAGGCCACCACTGCATCACACAGCTGCCAGCGCACCTCACCGTGCCAGGCCACCACAGCGTCACACCACACAGCTGCTAGTGCACCTCTACATACCCGACCACCACTGCATCACACAGCTGCCAGCGCACCTCACCGTGCCAGGCCACCACTGCGTCACATAGCTGCAAGCGCACCTCACCGTGCCAGGCCACCACTGCATCATACAGCTGCCAGGGCACCTCACCGTGTCAGGCCACCACTGCGTCACACATATTTCAGCGCCATATATTTCATGGATATTATGGAATATAATGGATGGATATCTTAGTTATCTTTCTAGTTCACAGGTTTGCATGCATAATTTAATTTTGAAAGCCACTGAGACATCAGGTACTACTGTTGTATTTATGAAAAAGAAACAAAACAAAAAACATACTAACAACTGTGCCATCCTACTCCTTAGTTAATACATTTTATTATTCATAAACAGTTAACATTGTTAGCAAAATATTTTGAATTATATTTAACCCTATTTTTTCTTTAGTTTTGTATTTAACTTATTATATGTTAGTCAGACTTAATGTATATTTGAACAATGAAAATATATTTTTACAAGATTTTACATTAAGCACTTAAAATTAATATGGTTAATAATAGTAAACTGTAACATGCTGTAACAAGATCGGTTAAACTGCGAAGAAAATGCTTTCAGAGAAAATGTTTCAGGTGTGAAGAACATAGATCTCCAATGCAATTTCAACCAAACCTGTTCCCACACACCCTGCCCCCACTACCATTAGAATATACACAAACATTTTAGCGTTTCATTCTGAGCAGAAGACCCTCACACCTGAAGAGTGCTGGCTGTGACGAATTAAACTGGTTTTACAGGTTTCAATCACAGACCATGTGACATGGGACTCAGTAAACTACAGTAACACCGTATTTGATAACGCTATAAAAACGCTATAAATTAATGTGACTTGGCACAGAACAAGTTTACAGCGCAGTACAAAAATAAATGCTGACCATGACTTTAGAAGCATAAATTGCCTTACACTCAATTTAAACATAAGCTGTCTTTAGCCCTCTAAGCTGGTTCATACAGAAATGTAGAGATCCAGGCTCAGAACACACAGCTTCATTAGCGAATACATATGCAGGACAACTAGAGAAGACGTTTTACAGAGGATGGATTTTTAGAAACATCCCATCAGACATCCCATCATATTCACAACGTGAAATCTAGAAAATAATATTATGTAACCAAAATCCGCAATATGGAAAACAGAACCTGTGTAATTGTTGATAGATGATGTACTCGTAACATTTTTTCAAGACGAACTACAACATTTAAAAAATGACGTGTATGTACTTGATATCTCTAATCAATCCACGGGCCCCAGCACAAAACAAAACTAAAACGCATACCGTTTCGCGCTTCTTATTAGTTGCTCAAAAGTAATTTGACCGTATGAAATGCATAATATAAACCTAGAAACATATACGTGAGCAGTACTTAAGCACTGTAGTATCGGTGTTAAGACATACCTCTCAAATACTGTAAATCAAGTTAAAAATATCTCAAGACCGATTCTGGTCATAATGAAACCATGTTTCGTGTATGTTTTCTTTAAAGTACCGAGACCAGCCATATACTGTATGTTTATGTTCCAAAATTAATATCGTTTATGGCCTTCACACGCGTTACAGTATGCTGCTATTTTTTTATGCTCAGCTACTAAGATTTCCCTTCAGTGGTAAAATTAGATATGAATATTCAATACTTAAACGGGCACAGTTAACACTATAAATATACATATACATACTGTATACAGTACAGTTTGCATACGGTAATATGTTTATGTTACGCGATTAAAAAATAAATAAATAAAAATGAAAAGGCCAGCACCAGCTGGATTCAAACACACAACCTGCCAGTTGGTAGTCACACACCTAGACCAGTAGGGTACAAGACAGCTCACATGAACAGGCAGGCGAAACAGCCCTACACAGCCCTGCCGCAGTACACGGATATAATCATACCGTTATTAAATTCTTGAGATAAGCGATTCCATATTATATTCCCTTTTAATCAAATTCTAAAAGTATGCTTGTTGACTCCGCTATCACGTTAGTTAAAGACTTCGAAGCTTACAATGTTTAGGGAGAAATGGAATACTGGTGTGTATTTTTTTCTTTAAAATGCCGATTCCTGGAACACCCCTCTGAAGTGGTTCCATAAGAAAAGAAAGCGTTGATAAATACAAGTGTCTTTTAATACACTCTTTGCTGTGCTCTTGAGGATCCTTGTGATATTTTAAGCTCTAGTTGAATGATAGGTGTCGCATTTTAAATCATTTTCGTCGTTAGAAATTATGAAACGCCCTGTTAAAAGCAAGGAAGTTTTTATGCCCGTTGAAGTAAAACAAAATGCCTGACAAAGTATGGCTTGGACAGATTCCAAGTGCTTGTACAAATGTGCTAAAGAAATTATACTTTGAGTATACAGCTTGTCCAAAGTCATCCATTATTAATACTATTAGTAATATCTTCAGTAAAGGCTTTGATGCATAAATATTTCTGATAAAGGTAGGTTGTGTACTTTTGTCCAACTGAGCAATTTTGCTTTCATAAAATATACCAACATTTTAATGAGTGATGATTAACATGCTGTAATACACAGTTCAAAATTAAAGGCTCAAATGCTGTACATGAGAGGTTAAGCTCCCCCTGGCGGTTTTACAAGGCGACGCCGGATAGTTAGTCACGTGACACACGTGAACCGCGTGATACCCCGGTGGGGGTGTCGCGGTATGCCGCGAAATACCTCACCCATTTTGAATGGCTGCATCGGTATGTGGAGATTCCTTCTGCTCCCTCTGGACAAGAAGTAAAAATATTTCCTTGTTCCCCGGATATACAGGGAAGTCGTGTCCCGGCCAAGGTCCCAACAGCCTCCATGCCACAGGAGCGGTGCTCCAAGCGGCCGCCTGATCCACCAGGTAAAGCACACACCTTTTACATCCCTAAAGAGGAGCAGATCTCCCCACCTGGCGATGAAAAGGAGCTTTCCCTGTGCACCCTGGCACCCAAGAGGGGTCAGGAACACCACCCTGCAGTGGTGTAAGGGATCCAGATGGCAGGAGAGCGGGTTGGTGATGTAGCCCTCATCCTTAGCCCTGAGAGGTCCTCTATTAGTGAGGATCTGCTTGAGCAGCTGTCACGGGGCCACCACCAGGTGCCCCTGGTGCAACATTCACAGGTTAGACAGGAGGTTCAGCTGGACACTGAGACTTCTGCGCTGTGGACACACCTGATCCCAGATGCCGATTCCCTCTGCTGTGACCCAGGGAACCTGCAGCCAGGTAACATTATTTCTCACAACTACCAGGTAGTGAGTGAGACTGACTTGATTGTTCCTGCCTCAACGGCAGGGTTGCCAACACACCCAGTCCCCCAGGAAGGGACAGGGAATGAAAGCCGAGCCGGTTTTCTTACAGCCACCAGCTCAGTCTGTCAGTCTGAGTCTGACCAACAGTGGTTCAGCCAGACTGGAGCTGGATGGTCAAGTCACCCGCCTGCCAGTGCAGGACATAGCAAAGAGGGGTGTCAGAATCCCCGCCTGCACTGACATGGGCCTGGTGGGTGATAGTAAGTTCAAAGACAGTGAACTAGCTATCCCAGTGCTGGGGCAGCTCCCTGAACCCCTAGCGAGGGAAGGGGGGAGCGAGCAGGTGTCCTACACCCAAGCCCAGCGAACGATTGTAAACATGCCGATAGAGGGATTCCTCAATCAGGAAGTGTGCAGGGTGGACCTGAACAGTGAGAATGGGGTAACAATCCCAGATCACTCAGGTGCTCCAGATGACCACTCAGCCGAGGGTCAGGCATGCTTCACTGCTGCACCGCCCCCTGCAGGGTTCCTAGAGCACAGGCATGAACAAATAGAAATAAACCTTATCCCCCAACCAGTGGACATGATTGCCAGTATTATACAGTGGGTTTATGCTTGTGTGCAACAGGCCAGAATGTTGACACAAGACCTGTTAAGGGAGTTTAGTGCCACTGTAGCCAGTCTAACCATGGCACAATTCCCAAACCCACTTGATTCCACTCTTTTAACCCCAGTTAACCCCATCGTTCATAGCTCACCCAGAAGGCAATCCAAGATTGAATTTGGTTCCAAATCTTGAGATGGGTATGGCTACCAAAGCTATCCATTGGCTGTGTCTAAACGATTCACCAATGAAGGGTGTAAAGCTACTAATGGGCAGAGGGAGGTTAATGAACCCCATGAAGAGCAGGTGGGAAGTAAATGGCTGGTCAGCACACCACATTTAACTGACACTATGACTTGTGACAGGCATGATACAGCTACCGCAATGCAGCTACCTAACCAAATAGTTTTCCTGCAAGTTCCCGAGGAGGCCATAGTACAGCTTGGTGACTTAACACTGTCTAGAACCAGACAACATAAGACCAAACTTGAGGTCGTGGATGCCTTCAGGTGCCACACTATTGAATTGGATAGAAATCCAAGAAACAGTAAGCCCTGAAGAGGTACAGGTAGTTGAGTTTGCTTTAATGGAACAAACCTCCAAACCACCCTAGCAGATACCCAACACAGGTGTCGTGGTTCATCAGGGGGGTTGGGAACAGGAACCGTTGTTGTTGTAATACTGCTGCTGGGTAGCTGGATCATGACTGACAGTGTACTCTGAATGCTGTACTCTCACATCAAGATGTACTCTGGGTAGCATGAATGAGTCAAAGGTAGCATGTCAAAATAAAGAAAGTGACTTCCCCTCCAAATATCTACTACAGAGGTATCAGATATTGACAGTGAACTTCCTGATGTGTAATGCCTAGACTGAGACGATGTCTCCTACCGTGTTTATACATACAGTACTCCAGATGTTCTTCATCTTGTTTGTTCCCAATGCTGGTTCCGGTATGAATTCTCGAGGAGTATTGTGGACATTTAAGGTTAATGTTCTAATGACAAGGGACATCACTTAACTCTGTTTTGTTTTGAAGGCAACAACACCTCAGGACCTCGTGACCTTCAAAAAGGGGGGATATGTAGCGGCAATGCTTGTTAATAAGACAGAATTAAGTGTTTCTGAGCTTCCCAAATGAGGCCTCATCTCTCTGTTCATCTCTGTGGTGCAGCCACAGAGAAACTATTCATGCAGGCTGATTTAAAGATGTTTTCTTTTGATAAGGGACAGCTCCCAAAGGGGGATGCACTTAGCTAAGCCTGGCTATCATGATCAATGGTCATCCATTGGCGCCTATCTGTCTAGGGAGTGCCAGATGGACATCTGGACTGCATTCCTAAGTGTCAGGAGTAAGTGACTCATATCTCACCTTGATCAACCAATCAGGGACTGGTAGGGCCGAGTAACCCACGTGGGACTCTGATGCCCCTGGAACTTTCAGCCAATGAACGAGCTGAAGTTCCTCCAGGTAAAAACAGGCAACACAGAGGGCCTGAGAGAGGATTCTGTGGACTTTTCTAAAGGGAATTCAAAGGAGAGTTCCAGGGCCCAGGAGCAGAAGGCTCCCAAGGGCAGGACATTCTCGCAGAGCGCCTCCTGACCATCCTGAGACACAGCCCGGACAACCACGGAACGGCCAGTGTGTCCGAGTGCCAGAACTTTCCGTCGTTCTAAGAGTCTAGAGCAGAGGTTGCCAGAGAGTAACCAGAGGATCCACCCGAGGTTAGCACCAGCAGCAAGCCTCGTGAACAGGTCGGAACTGTGGACAGCTGAATCACTATTCAGAACTAGCTCTTCACCAGGAACGAACCAGTCCTCTTCCTGACTTGCTGGGACCCACAGTCATCTTTTCTCCTGTGCACAAACTTTGCTAGTTAAAGCCAACATTAACTAGCCGGTCAGTGAGCACCAGCAGCGCACCGTCGCAAACCGCACAGCACAGCCTGGCACCGAGCCAGAGAGCGCGGATTGGACAGCAACAAGCCTGCAACTGTTTCTTTGTGCCCGCAGGAGATCTGAATCCCCAAAGATTGGATGAGTATTCAACTTCACTGCATTACTGCTCGAGAATTCAATTGTTATCCCAACCAGTTGATATCAGTTTAATTCCTAAGAGTTATGTACTTGTTTTGAGTATCTAATGTAGAAGTTATAACCAAGGTCATTTACGAAACGGTCTAAATGAATGATATACTGAACGTATGTCCTCTTGATATATGTAACTCTTTGTAACTGACTGAATATATACCTTTTGTTTTCTGATAACCCTCTCGATAAGATCTGTTAGGTTTACATGCATATTCTATGTATTAATAAATGTATCCTCGTGTATTAGTACCTTTGTGTGTGCGTTGTTTGAGTGATGTCGCAGGTTGGATTCTAAAGCCATCAAAATAATCAATTTTGTGATTTACTGCTACAATTAATAATTCTCCCAGTAAATGCCCAAACCCTACAGAACTGGTGCCTTCAGAGAGCACAATACAGGGCCATACGACAGTGCTTTACACAGAGAGTGGCGGGGGTGGGATGTCAAGGCCTGATAAGACTGCTTTATGCAGAGAGTGGAGGGGTGGGTGTCAGGGCCATGCGACACTTCTTTATGGAGAGAGTGGCAGGGGTGGGATGTCAGGGCTTGACGAAACTGCTTTATGCAGAGAGTGGCGGGGGTGGCATGTCAGTGCTTGACGACACTGCTTTATGCAGAGAGTTTCGGGGATGGGATGTCGGGGCCATACGACACTTCTTTACGCAGATAGTGGCAGGGGTGGGATGTCAGGGCCTGACAACACTGCTTAACGCAGAGAGTGGAGTGGTGGGTGTCAGGGCCATACGACACTTCTTTACGCAGAGAGTGACAGAGGTGGGATGTCAGGGCCTAACGATACTGCTTTACGCAAAGAGTGGAGGGGGTGGGATGTCAGGGCTTGACGACACTGCTTTATGCAGAGAGTGGAGGGGTGGATGTCAGGGCCATACAACACTTATTTACGTAGTGAGTGACAGGGGTGGGATGTCAGGGCCTGACGATACTGCTTTACGCAGAGAGTGGAGGGGTGGGTGTCAGGGCCTTACGACAATTCTTTATGCAGAGAGTGGAGGGGTGGGTGTCAGGGCCATACGACACTTCTTTAGGCAGAGAGTGGCGGGGGTGGGATGTCATGGCCTGACCATACTGTTTTATGCAGAGAGTGGCGGGGGTGGGATGTCAGGGCCATACGACAGTGCTTTATGCAGAGAGTGAAGGGGGTGGGATGTCAGGGCCTAACAACACTGCTTAACGCAGAGAGTGGAGGGGTTGGTGTCAGGGCCATACGACACTTCTTTACGCACAGAGTGGAGGGGGAGGGATGTCAGGGCCTGATGAGACTGCTTTATGCAGAGAGTGGAGGGGTGTTATGGCCATAAGACACTGCTTTATGCAGAGAGTGGAGGGGTTGGTGTCAGAGCCATAAAACACTGGTTAACGCAGAGAGTGGCAGGGGTGGGATGTCAGGGTTTGACGACACTGCTTTACACAGAGAGTGGAGGGGTGGGTGTCAGGGCTTGACGAAACTGCTTTATGCAGAGAGTGGAGGGGTGGGTGTCAGGGCCAGACCTTACTTCTTTACGCAGAGAATGGCGGGGGTGGGATGTCAGGGCTTTACAACACTGCTTTATGCAGAGAGTGGCAGGGGTGGGATGTCAGAGCCTGAGAACACTGCTTAACGCAGAGAGTGGAGGGGTGGTTGTCAGGGCTATACGACACTTCTTTAGGCAGGGAGTGGCAGAGGTGGGATGTCAGAGCCTGACGATAGTGCTTTATGCAGAGATTGGAGGGGTGGGTGTCAGGGCCATACGACACTTCTTTACATAGACAGTGGTGGGGGTGGGATGTCAGGGCCTGATGAGACTGCTTTATGCAGAAATTGGAGGGGTGGGTGTCAGGGCCATACGACACTTCTTTACATAGACAGTGGTTGGGGTGGGATGTCAGAGCCTAAGAACACTGCTTAACGCAGAGAGTGGAAGGGTGGGTGTCAGGGCCATACGACAGTGCTTTACGCAGAAAGTGGAGGGGTGAGTGTCAGGGCCATATGACAGTGCTTTAGGCAGAGAGTGGCGTGGGTGGGATGTCAGGGCCTGACCATACTGCTTTACGCAGAGAGTGGCGGGGATGGGATGTCAGGGCTGACGAGACTGCTTAATGCAGAGATTGGAGGGTTGGGTGTCAGGGCCATACGACAGGGGTTAACGCAGAGAGTGGCAGGGGTGGGATGTCAGGGGTTGACGACACTGCTTAATGCAGAGAGTAGCGGTGGTTGGATGTCAGGGCCATACGACAGTGATTTAATCAGAGAGTGGCGGGGTTGGGATGTCAGGGCATGAAGACACTGCTTTATGCAGAGAGTGGAGGGGTGGGTGTCAGGGCCATACGACACTTCTTTATGCAGAGTGTGGAGGGATAGGTGTCAGGGCCATACGACAGTGCTTTACGCAGAAAGTGGAGGGGTGAGTGTCAGGGCCATATGACAGTGCTTTAGGCAGAGAGTGGCGTGGGTGGGATGTCAGGGCCTGACCATACTGCTTTACGCAGAGAGTGGCGGGGATGGGATGTCAGGGCTGACGAGACTGCTTAATGCAGAGATTGGAGGGTTGGGTGTCAGGGCCATACGACAGGGGTTAACGCAGAGAGTGGCAGGGGTGGGATGTCAGGGGTTGACGACACTGCTTAATGCAGAGAGTAGCGGTGGTTGGATGTCAGGGCCATACGACAGTGATTTAATCAGAGAGTGGCGGGGTTGGGATGTCAGGGCATGAAGACACTGCTTTATGCAGAGAGTGGAGGGGTGGGTGTCAGGGCCATACGACACTTCTTTATGCAGAGTGTGGAGGGATAGGTGTCAGGGCCATACGACACTTCTTTAAGCAGAGAGTGGCAGGGGTGGGAAGTCAGGACCATACGACACTGCTTTACGCAGATAGTGGAGGGGGTGGGATGTCAGGGCTTGACGACACTTCTTTAAGCAGAGAGTGACAGGGGTGGGATTTCAGGGCATGAAGACACTGCTTTATGCAGAGAGTGGAGGGGTGGGTGTCAGGGCCATACGACACTTCTTTATGCAGAGTGTGGAGGGATGGGTGTCAGGGCCATACGACACTTCTTTGAGCAGAGAGTGGCAGGGGTGGGAAGTCAGGACCATACGACACTGCTTTACGCAGATAGTGGAGGGGGTGGGATGTCAGGGCTTGACGACACTTCTTTAAGCAGAGAGTGACAGGGGTGGGATGTCAGGGCCCAACAACACTGCTTAACGGAGACAGTGGAGGGGTGGGTGTCAGGGCCATATGACAGTGCTTTAGGCAGAGAGTGGCGGGGTGGGATGTCATGATCTGACCATACTGCTTTACGCAGAGAGTGGCGGGGGTGGAATGTCAGGTCTTGGCGACACTGTTTTATACAGAGAGTGGAAGGTTGGGTGTCAGGGTCATACGACACTTCTTTACGTAGACAGTGGCGGGGGTGGGATGTCAGAGCCTGAGAACACTGCCTAACCCGGATAGTGGAGGGGTGGGTGTCAGGGCCATACGACACTGCTTAACGCTGAGAGTGGAGGGGTGGGTGTCAGGGCCATATGACAGTGCTTTAGGCAGTGAGTGGCGGTAGTGGGATGTCAGGGCCTGATCATACTGCTTTAAGCAGAGAGTGGCGGGGGTTGGATGTCAGGGCTTGACGACACTGGTTTATGCAAAGAGTGGAGGGGTGGGTGTCAGGGCCATACGACACTTCCTTACGCAGAGAGTGGCGGGGGTGGGATGTCAGGGCTTCACAACATTGCATTATGCAGAGAGTGAAAGTTTGGGTGTCAGGGCCATACGACAGGGGTTAACGCAGAGAGTGGCGAGGCTGGGATGTCAGGGCCATACGACAGTGCTTTACGAAGAGAGTTGCGGGGGTGGGATGTCAGGGCTTGACGACACTGCTGTATGCAGAGAGTGGAGGGGTGGGTGTCAGGGCCATTCGACACTTCTTTACGCAGAGAGTGGCAGGAGTTGGATGTCAGTGCTTGAAAATACTGCTTAACGCAGAGAGTGGAGGGGTGGTCATCAGGGCTATACGAAACTTCTTTAGGCAGGGAGTGGCAGAAGTGGGATGTCAGAGCCTGACGATAGTGCTTTACACAGAGAGTGGCGGGGATGGGATGTCAGGGCCTGATGAGACTGTTTTATGCAGAGATTGGAGGGGTGGGTGTCAGGGCCATACTACACTTCTTTACATAGACAGTGGTGGGGGTGGGATGTTAGAGCCTGAGAGCACTGCTTAACGCACAGAGTGGAGGGGTCGGTGTCAGGGCCATATGACAGTTCTTTACGCAGAGATTGGCAGGGGTGGGATGTCAGGGCCTGAAGTTACTGCTTTATGCACAGAGTTGAGGGGTGGGTGTCAGGGCCTTACGACAATTCTTTATGCAGAAAGTGGAGGGATTGGTTTCAGGGCCATACGAAAGTGCTTAACGCAGTGATTGGCGAGGCTGGGATGTCAGGGCCATACGACGGTGCTTTACGCAGACAGTGGCGGGGTTGGGATGTCAGGGCTTGGCAACATTGCTTTATGCAGAGTGTGGAAGGTTGGGTTTCAGGGCCATACGACAGGGGTTAATGCAGAGAGTGGCGAGGGTGGTATCTCAAGGCCATACGACAATTCTTTACGCAGAGAGTGGAGGGATTGGTGTCAGGCCCATATGACATTGCTTAACGCAGTGATTGGGGATGCTGGGATGTCAGGGCCATACGACAGGGGTTAACGCAGAGAGTGGCGGGGGTGGGATGTCGGAGCCTGACAGCACTGCTTAACGCAGAGAGTGGAGGGGTTGGTATCAGGGCCATAAGACACTTCTACGCAGAGAGTGGCAGGGGTGGGATGTCAAGGCCTGACGATACTGCTTTACGCAGATAGTGGCTGGGGTGGGATGTCAGGGCTTGATGACACTGCTTTATGCAGAGAGTGGAGGGTTGGGTGTCAGGGTTATACTACAGAGGTTAACGCAGAGAGTGGCAGGGGTGGGATGTCAGGGCATGAAGACACTGCTTTATGCAGAGAGTAGCGGTGGTTGGATGTCAGGGCCATACGACAATTCTTTACGGAGAGAGTGGCGGGTGTCAGAGCCTGAAAGCACTGCTTAACGCAGATAGTGGAGGGGTGGGTATCAGGGCCATACGACACTTCTTTTCGCAGAGAGTGGCAGGGGTGGGATGTCAGGGCCTGACGATACTGCTTCATGCAGAGAGTGGAGGGGTGGGTGTCAGGGTCTGACAACACTGCTTAACGCAGAGAGTGGAGGGGTGAGTGTCAGGGCCATATGACAGTGCTTTAGGCAGAGAGTAGCGTGGGTCGGATGTCAGGGCCTGACCATACTGCTTTACGCAGAGAGTGGCGGGGGTGGGATGTCAGGGCCTGACGAGACTGCTTAATGCAGAGAATGAAGGGGTGGGTGTCAGGGCCATACGACACTTATTTACGCAGAGAGTGATAGGGCTAGGATGTCAGGGCCTGACGATACTGCTGTACGCAGAGAATGGCGGGGGTTGGATGTCAGGGCCACATGACAGTGCTTTATGCAGAAAGTGGTGGGGGTGGGATTTCAGGGTCTGACAACACTGCTTAACGCAGAGAGTGGAGGGGTGGGTGTCAGGGCCATATGACAATTCTTTACGGAGAGAGTGGCAGGGGTGGGTGTCAGGGCATAAATACACTGCTTCATGCAGAGAGTGGCGGGGGTGGGAAGTCAGAGCCTGACCATACTACTTTACGCAGAGAGTGGCAGGGGTGGGATGTCAGGGCATGAAGACACTGCTTCATGCAGAGAGTGGCGGGGGTGGGATGTCATGGCCATGAGACACTGCATTATGCAGAGAGTGGAGGGGTTGGTGTCAGGGCCATACGACAGGGGTTAACGAAGAGAGTGGCGCGGGTTAGATGTCAGGGCCCGATGAGACTGTTTTACGCAGAGAGTGGCAGGGTGGGATGTCAGGGCATGAAGACACTGCTTCATGCAGAGAGGGGCGGGGGTGGGATGTCAGGGCCATACGACACTGCTTTACACAGAGTGTGGCGGGGTTGGGATGTCAGGGCCTCACGATACTGCATTATGCAGAGAGTTGAGGGGTGTGTGTCAGGGCCATACGACACTTCTTTACGCAGAGAGTGGCAGGGGTGGGATGTCAGGGCCTGATGAGACTGCTTTATGCAGAGAATGGAAGGGTGGGTGTCAGGGCCATACAACAATTCTTTACGCAGAGAGTGGCGGGGTTGGACTGTCAGGGCCTGACAACACTGCTTAACACAGAGAGTGGAGGGGTGGGTTTCAGGGCCACACGACACTTCTTTTCGCAGAGAGTGGCACTTGTTGGATGTCAGGGCCATACGACAGTGATTTACAAAGAGAGTGGCGGTGGTGGGATGTCAGGGACTGATGAGACTGCTTTATGCAGAGAGTGGAGGGGTGGGTATCAGGGCCATAAGACACATCTTTTCGCAGAGAGTGGCGGGGGTGGGATGTCAGGGCTTGACGACACTGCTTTATGCAGAGTGTGGAGGGGTGGGTGTCAGGGCCAGAAGACACTGCTTTATGCAGAGAGTGGAGGGGTTGGTGTCAGAGCCATAAAACACTGCTTAACGCAGAGAGTGGCAGGGGTGGGATGTCAGGGTTTGATGACACTGCTTTATGCAGAGAGTGGAGGGGTGGGTGTCAGGGCCATACGACACTTTTTTATGCAGAGAGTGGAAGGGATGGGATGTCAGGGCCTGACGGTACTGCTTTACACAGATAGTGGCGGGGGTGGGATGTCAGGACTTGACAACATTGCTTTTTGCAGAGATTGGAAGGTTTGGTGTGTAGCGGCAATGCTTGTTAATAAGACAGAATTAAGTGTTGCTGGGCTTTCCCAAATGAGGCCCCATGTCTCTGTTCATCTCTGTGGTTGCACTATTAATTAACTAGTTTCTTTTGATAAGGGAGAGCTCCCAAATGGGGATGCACTTAGCTAAGCCTGGCTATCATGATCAATGGTCATCCATTGGCGCCTATCTGTCTAGGGAGTGCCAGATGGACATCTGGACTGCATTCCTAGGTGTCAGGAGTAAATGACTCATATCTCACCTTGATCGACCAATCAGGGACTGGTAGGGCCGAGTAACCCATGTGGGACTCTGATGCCCATGGAACTTTCAGCCAATGAACGAGCTGAAGTTCCTCCAGGTGAAAACAGGCAACACGGAGGGCCTGAGGGAATTCTGTGGACTTTTCTAAAGGGAATTCAAAGGGCAGGTTAGCCCAGGAGCAGAAGGCTCCCAAGGGCAGGACATTCTCGCAGCGCGCCTCCTGACCATCCTGAGACTCATCCTGGACAACTAGGGAACGGCCAGTGTGTCTGAGTGCCAGAACTTTCCTCTGTTCTAAGAGTCTAGAGCGAAGGTTGCCAGAGAGTAACCAGAGGATCCACCCGAGGTTAGCATCAGCAGGAAGCCTCTTGAACAGGTTGGAACTGTGGACAGCTGAATCACTATTCAGAACTAGCTCTTCATCTGGATCGAACCGGTCCTCTTCCTGACCTGCTGGGATCCACAGTCATCTTTTCTCCTGTGCACAAACTGTGCTCGTTAAAGCCAACACTAACTAGCCGGTCAGTGAGCATCAGCAGCGCACCGTCGCAAGCCGCACAGCACAGCCTGGCACCGAGCCAGAAAGCGCAGATTGGACAGCAACAGCCTGCAATTGTTTCTTTGTGCTCGCAAGAGATCTGAATTCCCAGAGATTGGATGAGTATTCAACTTCAATGCATTCCAGCTCGAGAATTTAATTGTTATCCCAACCAGTTGATATCAATTTAATTCCTAAGTTATGTACTTGTTTTGAGTATCTAATGTAGAAGTTATAGCCAAGTTCATTTATGAAACGGTCTAAATGCATGATATACTGAACGTATGTCCTCTTGATATCTGTAACTCTTTGTAACTGACTGAATATATACCTTTTGTATTCTGATAACCCTCTCGATAAGATCTGTTAGGTTTATGTGCATATTTTATGTATTAATAAATGTATCCTCGTGTATTAGTACCCGTGTGTGTGTGCGTTGTTTGAGTTATATCGCATGGTTGGATTCTAAAGCCATCAAAAGAATCAATTTTGTGATTTACTGCTACAATTAATAATTGTCCCAGTAAATGCCCAAACCCTACAGAACTGGTGCCTTCAGAGAGCACCCTAGAGGTGTCAGGGCCATACGACAGGGGTTAACGCAGAGAGTGGTGAGGCTGGGATATCAGGGCCATACGACAGAGCTTTACGCAGGTCAGGATTGGTGTCAGGCCCATACGACAGTGCTTAATGCAGTGAGTGGCGAGGCTGGGATGTCAGGGCCATACAACAGTGCTTTACGCAGAGAGTGGAGGGGGAGGGGTGTTAGGAACTGACAACACTGCTTTACACAGAGAGTGGCAGGGGTAGGATGTAAGGGCCAGACCATACTGCTTTACGCAGAGAATGTCGGGGGTGGGATGTCAGGGGCATACGACACTTCTTTACGTAGAGGGTGGCAGGGGTGCGATGTCAGGGCCTGACAACACTGCTTAACGCAGAGAGTGGCGGGGTTGGGATGTCAGGGCCATACGACAATTCTTTACGCAGAGAGTGGAGGGATTGGTGTCAGGCCCATACGACAGTGCTTAATGCAGAGAGAGGAGGGGTGGGTGTCACGGCCATTTGACAGTGCTTTAGGCAGAGAGTGTCGGGGGTGGGATGTCAGGGCTTGACAACACTGTTTTATGCAGAGAGTGGTGGCGGTGGGATGTCAGGGCCATACGACAGTGCTTTATGCAGAGAGTGGCGGGGGTGGGATGTCAGGGCCATACGACAGTGCTTAACGGAGACAGTGGAGGGGTGTGTGTCAGGGCCATATGACAGTGCTTTAGGCAGAGAGTGGCGGGGTGGGATTTCATGATCTGACCATACTGCTTTACGCAGAGAGTGGCGGGGTTGGAATGTCAGGTCTTGGCGACACTGTTTCATACAGAGAGTGGAGGGATTGGTGTCAGTGCTTTACGCTGAGAGTGGAGGGGGAGCGATGTCAGGGCCTGATGAGACTGCTTTATGCAGAGAGTGGAGGGGTAGGTGTCAGGGCCATACGACACTTCTTTACGTAGACAGTGGCGGGGGTGGAATGTCAGAGCTTGACAACATTGCTTTATGCAGAGAGTGAAAGGTTGGGTGTCAGGGCCATAAGACAATGCTTTACGACGAGAGTGGAGGGGTGGGTGTCAGGGCCATACGACACTTCCTTACGCAGAGAGTGGCGGGGGTGGCATGTCAGGGCTTGACAACATTGCTTTATGCAGAGAGTGGAGGGTTGGTGTCCGGGCCATAAGACAATGCTTTACGACGAGAGTGGAGGGGTGGGTGTCAGGGCCATATGACAGTGCTTTATTCTGATAGTGGCAGGGCTGCGATGACAGGGCCTGACAACACTGCTTAACGCAGAGAGTGGAGGGGTGGGTCTCAGGGCCATACGATACTTCTTTAGGCAGAGAGTGGCGGGGTTGGGATGTCAGGGCCTGATCATACTGCTTTACGCAGAGAGTGGCGGGGGTGGGATGTCAGGGCTTGACGACACTGCTGTATGCAGAGAGTGGAGGGGTGGGTGTCAGGGCCTGACCATACTGCTTTACGTAGACAGTGGTTTGGGTGGGATGTCAGAGCCTGAGAACACTGCTTAACGCAGAGAGTGGAGGGGTGGTCGTCAGGGCTATACGACACTTCTTTAGGCAGGGAGTGGCAGCGGTGGGATGTCAGAGCCTGACGATAGTGCTTTACGGAGAGAGTGGTGGGGGTTGGATGTCAGGGCCTGATGAGACTGCTTTATGCAGAGATTGGAGGGGTGGGTGTCAGGGCCATACGACACTTCTTTACATAGACAGTGGTGGGGGTGGGATGTCAGAGCCTAAGAACACTGCTTAACGCAGAGAGTGGAGGGGTGAGTATCAGGGCCATATGACGGTGCTTTAGGCAGAGAGTGGCAGTGGTTGGATGTCAGGGCCTGACCATACTGCTTTACGTAGACAGTGGCATGGGTGGGATGTCAGGACCTGACCATACTGCTTTACGCAGAGAGTTGCGGGGGTGGGATGTCAGGGCCTGACGAGACTGCTTTACGCAGAGATTATCGGGGGTTGGATGTCAGGGCCATACGAAAGTGCTTTAAGCAGAGAGTGGTGGGGGTGGGTGTCAGGGCCATACGACAGGGATTAACGCAGAGAGTGGCGGGGGTGGGATGTCAGGGCCTGACGATACTGCTTTACGCAGAGAATGGCGGGGGTGGGATTTCAGGGCATGAAGACACCGGTTTATGCAGAGAATGGAGGGGTGGGTGTCAGGGCCATACGACAATTCTTTACGGAGAGAGTGGCAGGGTTGGGATGTCAGAGCCTGACAGCACTGCTTAACGCAGAGAGTGGAGGGGTGGGTATCAGGGCCATACGAAACTTCTTTTCGCAGAGAGTGGCAGGGGTGGGATGTCAGGGCATAAAGACAATGCTTCATGCAGAGAGTGGAGGGGTGGGTGTCAAGGCCATATTAAAGTGCTTTAGGCAGAGAGTGGCGTGGGTGGGATGTCAGAGCCTGACCATACTACTTTACGCAGAGAGTGGCGGGGGTGGGATGTCAGGGCCTGAAGATACTGCTTATCTTAGAGAGTGGCGTGGGATAGATATTAGGGCCATACGACATTTCTTTACGCAGAGAGTGGTGAGAGTGGGATTACAGGACCTGACGATAGTGCTTCACGCAGAGAGTGGCGGGGTTGGGATGTCAGGGCCTCACGATACTGCATTATGCAGAGAGTTGAGGGGTGGGTGTCAGGGCCATACGACACTTCTTTACGCAGAGAGTGGCAGGGGTGGGATGTCAGGGCCTGATGAGACTGCTTTATGCAGAGAGTGGCGGGGGTTAGATGTTAGGGCCATACGACATTTCTTTACGCAGAGAGTGGTGAGTGTGGGATGTCAGGGCCTGACGATACTGCTTTACGCAGAGAGTGACGGGGTTGGGATGTCAGGGCCTGACAGCACTGCTTAACACAGAAAGTGGAGGGGTTGGTATCAGGGCCATACGACACTTCTTTACACAGAGAGTGGCGGGGGTGGGATGTCAGGGCCTGACGATACTGCTTTATGCAGATAGTGGAGGGGTGGGTGTCAGGGCCAAGCGACGCTTCTTTTCGCAGAGAGTGGCGGTGGTTGGATGTCAGGGCCATACGACAGTGATTTACGCAGAGAGTGGCGGGGGTGGGATGTCAGGGCCTGATGAGACTGCTTTATGCAGAGAGTGGAGGGGTGGGTATCAGGGCCATACTACACTTATTTTCGCAGAGAGTGGCAGGGGTGGGATGTCAGGGCCTGACGAAACTGCTTTACGCAGATAGTGGCGGGTTTGGGATGTCAGGGCTTGATGACACTGCTTTATGCATAGAGTGGAGAGGTGGGTGTCAGGGCCATATGACAGTGCTTTAGGCAGAGAGTGGCGTGGGTGGGATGTCAGGGCCTGACCATTCTGCTTTACGCAGAGAGTGGCGGGGGTGGGATGTCAGGGCCTGATGAGACTGCTTTATGCAGAGAGTGGAGGGGTGGGTGTCAGGGCCATACGAAAGTGCTTAACGCAGTGAGTGGCGAGGATGGGATGTCAGGGCCATACGACAGTGCTTCACGCAGAGAGTGGCGGGGGCGGGATGTCAGGGCCTGACGAGACTGCTTAATGCAGAGAGTGGAGGGTTGGGTGTCAGGGCTATACGATACTTATTTATTCAGAGAGTGGAGGGGGTTGGATGTCAGGGCCATACGACAGTGCTTTACGCAGATAGTGGAGGGTGTGGGATGTCAGTGTTTGACAACACTGCTTTATGCAGAGAGTGGAGGGGTGGGTGTCAGGGCCATACGACACTTATTTACGCAGAGAGAGTGAGAGGGCTTGGATGTCAGGGCCTGACAATACTGCTTTACGCAGAGAATGGCGGGGGTTGGATGTCAGGGCTACACGACAGTGCTTTATGAAGAAAGTGGTGGGGGTGGGATTTCAGGGCCTGATGAGACTGCTTTATGCAGAGTGTGCAGGGGTGGGTGTCAGTGCCATACGACAGGGGTTAACGCAGAGAGTGGCGGGGGTGGATGTCAGGGCCTAACGATACTGCTTTAGGCAGAGAGTGGCGTGGGTGGGATGTCAGAGCCTGACCATACTACTTTACGCTGATAGTGGCGGCGTTGGGATATCAGGGATTGACGACACTGCTTTATGCAGAGAGTGGAGGGGTGGGTGTCAGGCCAATACGACAGGGGTTAACGCAGAGAGTGGCGGGGGTGGGATGTCAGGGCCTGACGATACTGCTTTACGCTGATAGTGGCGGCGTTGGGATATCAGGGATTGACGACACTGCTTTATGCAGAGAGTGGAGGGGTGGGTGTCAGGCCAATACGACAGGGGTTTACGCAGAGAGTGGCGGGGGTGGGATGTCAGGGCATGAAGATACTGCTTCATGTAGAGAGTGGCAGGGGTGGGATGTCAGGGCCATACGACAGTGCTTTACACTGAGAGTGGCGGGGTTGGGATGTCAGGGCTTCACGATACTGCATTATGCAGAGAGTTGGGGGTGGGTGTCAGGGCCATACGACACTTCTTTACGCAGAGAGTGGCAGGGGTGGGATGTCAGGGCCTGATGAGACTGCTTTATGCAGAGAGTGGCGGGGGTTAGATGTTAGGGCCATTCGACATTTCTTTACGCAGAGAGTGGTGAGTGTGGGATGTCAGGGCCTGACGATACTGCTTTACGCAGCGAGTGGCGGGGGTGGGATATTAGGGCATGAAGACACTGCTTTATCTAGAGAATGGAGGGGTGGGTGTCAGGGCCATACGACAATTCTTTACGCAGAGAGTGGCGGGGTTGGGATGTCAGGGCCTGACAACACTGCTTAACACAGAGAGTGGAGGGGTTGGTACTAGGGCCATATGACACTTCTTTACGCAGAGAGTGGCAGGGGTGGGATGTCAGGGCCTGACGATACTGCTTTATGCAGAGAGTGGAGGGGTGGGTGTCAGGGCCACACGACACTTCTTTTCGCAGAGAGTGGCGGTGGTTGGATGTCAGGGCCATACGACAGTGATTTACGCAGAGAGTGGCGGGTGTGGGATGTCACGGCTTGATGAGACTGCTTCATGCAGAGAGTGGAGGGGTGGGTATCAGGGCCATACGACACTTCTTTTCGCAGAGAGTGGCAGGGGTAGGATGTCAGGGCCTGACGATACTGCTTTATGCAGATAGTGGCGGGGGTGGGATGTCAGGGCTTGACGACACTCTTTATGCAGATTGTGGAGAGGTGGGTGTCAGGGCCATACGACAGTGCTTAACGCAGTGAGCGGTGAGGCTGGGATGTCAGGGCCATACGACAGTGCTTTACGGAGAGAGTGGAGGGGGTGGGATGTCAGGGCCTGACAACACTGCTTAACGCAGAGAGTGGAGGGGTAAGTGTCAGGGCCATATGACAGTGCTTTAGGCAGAGAGTGGCGGGGGTGGGATGTCAGGGCCTGACGATACTGCTTTACGCAGATTGTGGCGGGGGTGGGATGTCAGGGCATAAAGACACTGCTTCATGCAGAGAGTGGATGGGTGGGTGTCAGGTCATACGACACTTCTTTTCGCAGAGAGTGGCAGGGGTGGTATGTCAGGGCATAAAGACACTGCTTCATGCATAGAGTGGAGGGGTGGGTGTCAGGGCCTGACAACACTGCTTAACGCAGAGAGTGGTGAGAGTGGGATGTTAGGACCTGACGATACTGCTTCACGCAGAGAGTGGCGGGGGTGGGATGTCAGGGCCATACGACAGTTCTTTACACAGAGAGTGGCGGGGTTGGGATGTCAGGGCCTCACGATACTGCATTATGCAGAGAGTTGAGGGGTGGGTGTCAGGGCCATACGACACTACTTTACGCAGAGAGTGGCAGGGGTGGGATGTCAGGGCCTGATGAGACTGCTTTATGCAGAGAGTGGCGGGGGTTAGATGTTAGGGCCATACGACATTTCTTTACACAGAGAGTGGTGAGTGTGAGATGTCAGGGCCTGACGATACTGCTTTACGCAGAGAGTGGCGGGGTTGGGACGTCAGGGCCTGACGATACTGCTTTACACAGAGAGTGGCGGGGTTGGGATGTCAGGGCCTGACAGCACTGCTTAAGACAGAGAGTGGAGGGGTTGGTATCAGGGCCATACGACACTTCTTTACGCAGAGAGTGGCGGGGGTGGGATTTCAGGGCCTGACGATACTGCTTTATGCAGATAGTGGAGGGGTGGGTGTCAGGGCCACACGACGCTTCTTTTCGCAGAGAGTGGCGGTGGTTGGATGTCAGGGCCATACGACAGTGATTTACGCAGAGAGTGGCGGGGGTGGGATGTCAGGGCTTGACCACACTGCTTTATGCAGAGAGTGGAGAGGTGGGTGTCAGGGCCATACGACAGTGCTTTAGGCAGAGAGTGGCTTGGGTGGGATGTCAGGGCCTGACCATACTGCTTTACGCAGAGAGTGGCGGGGGTGGGATGTCAGGGCCATACGAAAGTGCTTAACGCAGTGAGCGGCGAGGATGGGATGTCAGGGCCATACGACAGTGCTTCACGCAGAGAGTTAAGGGGGTGGGATGTCAGGGTCTGACAACACTGCTTAACGCAGACAGTGGAGGGGTGAGTGTCAGGGCTATACGACAGTGGTTCACACAGAGAGTGGCGGGGTTGGGATGTCAGGGCCTTACGATACTGCTTATCTTAGAGAGTCGCGGGGGTTAGATGTTAGGGCCATACGACATTTCTTTACGCAGTGAGTGGTAAGTGTGGGATGTCAGGACCTGACGATACTGCTTCACGCAGAGAGTGGCGGGGGTGGGATGTCAGGGCCATACGACAGTGCTTTACACAGAGAGTGGCGGGGTTGGGATGTCAGGGCCTGACAACACTGCTTAACACAGAGAGTGGAGGGGTTTGTATCAGGGCCATACTACACTTCTTTTCGCAGAGAGTGGCAGGGGTGGGATGTCAGGGCCTGACGATACTGCTTTACGCAGATAGTGGCGGGGGTGGGATGTCAGGGCTTGACGACACTGCTTTATGCAGAGAGTGGAGGGGTGGGTGTCAGGGCCATACGATATTTATTCAGAGAGTGGCGGGGGTTGGATGTCAGGGCCATACGACAGTGCTTTACGCAGATAGTGGAGGGTGTGGGATGTCATTGTTTGACAACACTGCTTTATGCAGAGAGTGGAGGGGTGGGTGTCTGGGCCATACGACACTTATTTACGCAGAGAGTGAGAGGGCTTGGATGTCAGGGCCTGACAATACTGCTTTACGCAGAGAATGGCGGGGGTTGGATGTCAGGGCCACACAACAGTGCTTTATGAAGAAAGTGGTGGGGGTGGGATTTCAGGGCCTGATGAGACTGCTTTATGCAGAGTGTGCTTGGGTGGGTGTCAGTGCCATACGACAGGGGTTAACGCAGAGAGTGGCGGGGGTGGGATGTCAGGGCCTAACGATACTGCTTTAGGCAGAGAGTGGTGTGTGTGGGATGTCAGAGCCTGACCATACTACTTTACGCAGAGAGTGGCGGGGGTGGGATGTCAGGGCCTGACGATACTGCTTTACGCTGATAGTGGCGGCGTTGGGATATCAGGGATTGACGACACTGCTTTATGCAGAGAGTGGAGGGGTGGGTGTCAGGCCCATACGAAAGGGGTTTACGCAGAGAGTGGCGGGGGTGGGATGTCAGGGCATGAAGACACTGCTTCATGCAGAGAGTGGCAGGGGTGGGATGTCAGGGCCATACGACAGTGCTTTACACTGAGAGTGGCGGGGTTGGGATGTCAGGGCCTCACGATACTGCATTATGCAGAGAGTTGGGGGGTGGGTGTCAGGGCCATACGACACATCTTTACGCAGAGAGTGGCAGGCGTGGGATGTCAGGGCCTGATGAGACTGCCTTATGCAGAGAGTGGCGGGGGTTAGATGTTAGGGCCATACGACATTTCTTTACGCAGAGAGTGGTGAGTGTGGGATGTCAGGGCCTGACGATACTGCTTTACGCAGCGAGTGGCGGGGGTGGGATATTAGGGCATGAAGACACTGCTTTATCTAGAGAATGGAGGGCTGGGTGTCAGGGCCATACGACAATTCTTTACGCAGAGAGTGGCGGGGTTGGGATGTCAGGGCCTGACAACACTGCTTAACACAGAGAGTGGAGGGGTTGGTACTAGGGCCATACGACACTTCTTTAAGCAGAGAGTGGCAGGGGTGGGATGTCAGGGCCTGTCGATACTGCTTTATGCAGAGATTGGAGGGTTGGGTGTCAGGGCTATACGATACTTATTTATTCAGAGAGTGGCGGTGGTTGGATGTCAGGGCCATACGACAGTGATTTACGCAGAGAGTGGCGGGTGTGGGATGTCAGGGCCTGATGAGACTGCTTCATGCAGAGAGTGGAGGGGTGGGTATCAGGGCCATACGACACTCCTTTTCGCAGAGAGTGGCAGGGGTGGGATGTCAGGGCCTGACGGTACTGCTTTATGCAGATAGTGGCGGGGGTGGGATGTCAGGGCTTGACGACACTGCTTTATGCAGAGAGTGGAGAGGTGGGTGTCAGGGCCATACGACAGTGCTTAACGCAGTGAGCGGTGAGGCTGGGATGTCAGGGCCATATGACAGTGCTTTACGGAGAGAGTGGAGGGGGTGGGATGTCTGGGCCTGACGATACTGCTTTACGCAGATAGTGGCGGGGGTGGGATGTCAGGGCATAAAGACACTGCTTCATGCAGAGAGTGGATGGGTGGGTGTCAGGTCATACGACACTTCTTTTCGCAGAGAGTGGCAGGGGTGGTATGTCAGGGCATAAAGACACTGCTTCATGCATAGAGTGGAGGGGTGGGTGTCAGGGCCATACGACAATTCCTTACGCAGAGAGTGGCGGGTTTGGGATGTCAGAGCCTGACAGCACTGCTTAACGCAGAGAGTGGAGGGGTTGGTATCAGGGCCATACGACACTTCTTTACGCAGAGAGTGGCGGGGGTTTGATGTCAGGGCAATACGACAGTGATTTACAAAGAGAGTGGCGGGGGTGGGATGTCAGGGCCTGATGATAATGCTTTATGCAGGGAGTGGAGGGGTGGGTGTCAGGGCGATACGACACTTTTTTACGCAGAGAGTGGCGGTGGTTGGATGTCAGGGCAATACGACAGTGATTTACGCAGAGAGTGGCGGGGGTGGGATGTCAGGGCCTGATGAGACTGCTTTATGCAGAGAGTGGAGGGTTGGGTATCAGGGCCATACGACACTTCTTTTCGCAGAGAGTGGCAGGGGTGGGATGTCAGGGCCTGATGATACTGCTTTACGCAGATAGTGGCGGGGGTGGGATGTCAGGGCTTGACGACACTGCTTTATGCAGAGAGTGGAGAGGTGGGTGTCAGGGCCATACGACAGTGCTTAACGCAGTGAGCGGCGAGGCTGGGATGTCAGGGCCATACGACAGTGCTTTACGGAGAGAGTGGAGGGGGTGGGATGTCAGGGCCTGACAACACTGCTTAATGCAGAGAGTGGAGGGTTGAGTGGAGGGGCCATATGACAGTGCTTTAGGCAGAGAGTGGCATGGGTGGGATGTCAGGGCCTGACGATACTGCTTTTCACAGAGAGTGGAGGGGGTGCGATGTCAGGGTCGTAATTCACTGCTTTATGCTGAGAGTGGCGGGGGTGGGATGTCAGGGCCAAACGACATTGCTTTACACAGCGAGTAGCGGGGGTGGGATGTCAGGGCCTGAAGGTACTGCTTTACTCAGAGAGTGGCGGGTTTGGGATGTCAGGGCTTGACGACACTTTTTACGCAGAGAGTGGCGGGGGTTTGATGTCAGGGCTTGACGACTACTTTATGCAGAGAGTGGAGGGGTGGGTGTCAGGGCCATATGAAACTTTTTTACGTAGAGAGTGGCGGGGGTGGGATGTAAGGGCCTGACAATATTTCTTTATGCAGAGAGTGGCGGGGGTGGGATGTCAGGGCCTGAAGATACTGCTTTTCGCAGAGAGCGGTGGAGGTGGGATGTCATGGTTATACGACAGTGCTTTCCAGTGAGAGTGGTGGGGGTGGGATGTTATGGCCATAAGACACTGCTTTATGCAGAGAGTTGAGGGATTGATGTCAGGGCCATACGACAGTGCTCCACTCAGGCCTCTGCTTGAATTTGTACTTCTCCTCTCTCTCCCTATCTCTACCTCTCCCTCTCTCTACCTCTCTCCCTACCTCTCCCTTTTCCCTTCCCTACCTCTCTCCCTACCTCTACCTCTCCCTCTCTGTTAGGCCAGCAGTTGGTGCTTTACCCTGCAGTCTGTGTGGGTCCTATTGCCCCAGTATAGTGACGGGGGACACGATCTGGCCGACCAGCGACGAGCAGGTTACCAGATCTAGATAAAGGGGGCAACTCTTAGTTGTTTGAGCTTAGTCACACAGAGCAGCGATTAAAAAAACAAAACAAACATATTATGTCTGTTACTAATGTAGATTAAGCCGGCCCAGGGATGCCAAATAATGTAGGGAAAACCGGTTCAGGGACGCCAAATATGTAATCATAGTGGCTCTCTGAAGGCACCAGTTCTGTAGGGTTTGGGCATTTACTGAGACAATTATTAATTGTAGCAGTAAATCACAAAGTTGATTCTTTTGATGGCTTTAGAATCCAACCATGCGACATAACTCAAACAACGTGCACACACAGGTACTAATACACGAGGATACATTTATTAATACATAGAATATGCATATAAACCTAACAGATCTTATCGAGAGGGTTATCAGAATACAAAAGATATATATTCGGTCAGTTACAAAGAGTTACACATATCAAGAGGACATAATGTACGTTCAGTATATCATTCATTTAGACCGTTTCGTAAAGTGAACTTGGTTACAACTTCTACATTAGATACTCAAACAAGTACATAACTCTTAGGAATTAAATTGATATCAACTGGTTTGATAACAATTGAATTCTCGAGCTGTAATGCATTGAAGTTGAATACTCATCCAATTTTTGGGGTTCAGATCTCCTGCGGACTCAAAGAAACAGTTGCAGGCTGTTGATGTCCAGGCTGTGCTGTGCGGCTTGCGACGGTGCGCTGCTGATGCCCACTGTTGGCTTTAACTAGCAAAGTTTGTCCACAGGAGAAAAGATGACTGTGGGTCCCAGCAAGTCAGGAAGAGGACCGGTTCGTTCCTGATGAAGAGCTAGTTCTGAATAGTAATTCAGCTGCCCACAGTTCCGACCTGTTCACGAGGCCTGCTGCTGGTTACTCTCTGGCAACCTCAACTCTAGACTCTTAGAACAAAGGAAAGTTCTGGCACTCGGACACACTGGCCGTTCCGTGGTTGTCCGGGCTGAGTCTCAGGATGGTCAGGAGGCGCGCTGCGAGAATGTCCTGCCCTTGGGATTCTCCTTTGAATTCCCTTTAGAATTGTTGAATCTGAATCTGAATCTGAATCTGAATCTCAATCTCTCAGGCTCTCTGTGTTGCCTGTTTTTACCTGGAGGAACTTCAGCTCATTGATTGGCTGAAAGTTCCATGGACATCAGAGTCCCACGTGGGTTACCCGGCCCTACCAGTCCCTGATTGGTTGATCAAGGTGAGATATGAGTCACTTACTCCTGACACTTAGTAATGCAGTCCAGATGTCCAACTGGCACTCCCTAAACAGATAGGAGCCAATGGATGACCATTGATCATGATAGCCAGGCTTAGCTAAGTGCATCCCCCTGTGGGAGCCGTCCTTATCAAAAGAAAACATCTTGCATGAATGGTTTCTCTGTGGCTGCACCACAAAGATGAACAGAGAAATGGGGCCTCATTTGGGAAGCTCAGAAACACTTAATTCTGCCTTATCATTAAGCCTCGCCGCTACATATCCCCCCTTTTTGAAGGCCACGAGGTCCCGAGGCATTGTTGCCTTCAAAACAAAACAGAGTTAAGTGATGTCCCTTGCCATTAGAACATTAACCTTAAATGTCCACATTACTCCTCGAGAATTCATACCGGAACCAGCATTGGGTACAAACAGGATGAATAACATCTGGAGTATATATAAACACGGTAGGAGACATTATCTCAGTCTAGGAATTACACATGAGGAAGTTCACTGTCAATATCTGATACCTCTGTAGTAGATATTTGGAGAGAAGTCACTTCCTTTCTTTTGACATGCTACCTTTGACTCATTCATGCTACCCAGAGTACATCTTGATGTGAGACTACATCATTCAGAGTACACTGTCAGTCATGATCCAGCTACCTGGCAGTAGTGTTACAATAACAACAATTCCTGTTCCCAGCCCCCGATAAACCACAACACCTGTGTTGGGTATCTGCTAGGGTGGTTTGGAGGTTTGTTCCATTAAAGCAAACTCAACTACCTGCACCTCTTCAGGGCTTACTGTTTCTTGGATTTCTATCCAATTCATTAGTGTGGCACCTGAAGGCATCCAAGACCTCAAGTTTGGTCTTATATCGTCTGGTTCCAGACCGTACAGTGTTAAGTTACCATGCTGTACTATGGCCTCCTCGGGAACTTACAGGAAAACTGTTTGATTAGGTAGCTGCATTGCAGTAGCTGTATCATGCCCGTCACAAGTCATAGTGTCAGTTAAATGTGGTGTGCTGACCAGCAATTTACTTCCCACCTGCTCTTCATGGGGTCCATTAACCTCCCTCTGCTCGTTAGTAGCTTTACACCCTTCATTGGTGAATCGTTTAGACACAGCCAATGGATAGCTTTGGTAGCCATACCCATCTCAAGCCTTGGAACCGAATTCAATCTTGGATTGCCTTCTGGGTGAGCTATGAGCGATGGGGTTAATGTCACATACTCCTCTACTGAGAAGAGTGGAATCAAGTGGGTTGGGAATTGTGCCATGGCTAGACTGGCCACAGTGGCACTAAACTCCCTTAACAGGTCTTGTGTCAACATTCTGGCCTGTTGCACACAAGCATAAACCCACTGTATAACACCAACAATCATGTCCACTGTTTGGGGAATAAGGTTTAACCCTGTTGCATAGGAAGTTGCCTGTAGGGTTTTCCCTAAGCTTTCCAACTTTTGCTGCTGTCGATACAGTCTGTCACTACCCTCTGGCCTCTCTGACACCTGCCTTCTTGGGGCAGTCAGGGTGAGAGTGCCAGTAGCACACAAACCTACCAGAAAAAGCAAACGTGCAACAGTGGCGGCAGCAATCAGTCCTCCCAAAAGTCTTTTCGGGTGGCTGATCCCAGTCATCTCCTTCTGAGTGACTGTTGCCTTTCTAAGCAGGTGCAGCGTGTACATGGTGTCTTTCTCAGTATGCCATGTGGCATCTTGGGCACCAACATCCTGGAAATCTGGGGAGATCTGACGCAGCTGCTGATGCTGCTCCTCCTTTTCCAGGGCATTTGCTTTTTCGATTTGTTCATGCCTGTGCTCTCGGAACCCTGCAGGGGGTGGTGCAGTGGTGGAGCATGCCTGACCCTCAGCTGAGTGGTCATCTGGAGCACCTGAGTGATCTGGGATTGTTATCCTATTCTCACTGTTCAGGTCCACCCTGCACACTTCCTGATTGAGGAATCCCTCTATCGGCATGTTTCCAATCGTTTGCTGGGGGTAGGTGTAGGACACCTGCTCGCTCCCCCCTTCCCTCGCTAGCGGTTCAGGGAGCTGCCCCAGCACTGGGATAGCTAGTTCACTGTCTTTGAACTTACTATCACTCACCAGGCCTATGTCAGTGCAGGCGGGGATTCTGACACCTCTCTTTGCGATGTCCTGCACTGGCAGGCGGGTGACTTGACCATCCAGCTCCAGTCTGGCTGAACCACTGTTGGTCAGACTCAGACTGACAGACTGAGCTGGTGGCTGTAAGAAAACCTGCTCGGCTTTCATTCCCTGTCCCTTCTGGGGGACTGGGTGTGTTGGAAACCCTGCTGTTGAGGCAGGAACAATCAGGTCAGTCTCACTCACTACCTGGTAGTCGTGAGAAATAATGTTACCTGACTGCAGGTTCCCTGGGTCAAAGCAGAGGGAATCAGCATCTGGGATCAGGTGTGTACACAGCGCAGTAGTCTCAGCGTCCAGCTGGACCTCCTGTCTAACCTGTGAATGTTGCACCAGGGGCACCTGGCGGTGGCCCTGTGACAGCTGCTCAAGCAGATCCTCACTAATAGAGGACCTCTCAGGGCTAAGGGTGAGGGCTACATCACCAACCTGCTCTCCTGCCATCTGGATCCCTTCCACCACTGCGGGGTGGTGGTCCTGACCCCTCTTGGGTGCCAGGGTGCACAGGGAAAGCTCCTTTTCATCGCCAGGTCGGGAGATCTGCTCCTCTTTAGGGATGTAAAAGGTGTGTGCTTTACCTGGTGGATCAGGCGGCTGCTTGGAGCACCGCTCCTGTGGCATGGAGGCTGTTGGGACCTCAGCTGGGACACGACTTCCCTGTATATCCGGGGAACAAGGAAATATTTTTATTTCTTGTCCAGGGGGAACAGAAGGAATCTCCGCATAGGCTTCTGTGTTCGGTGGGCACTGTGTGAGCACAGTCTGCCTCTTGGCCCCCCTTTCCTTCTGTACAGAAGGCTAAGGAGCCTTGACCTGGTTCCACACCTTGCCTTTCTGGTGATCCACCAAAGGTTCCTCTCTGAGTCGCATGCCCTTTTCTTTTTCTACCCGTTTGAGCTTGCCGTGTGACATCAAACACCTTTCAACCTCAGTGTCAATCAGTGTCTCACTGGGTAAGACATCTCCCATGGCAGCCTTGAGGTAAAAGCTTCTTGCTTTTCCTCTGCGTTTTACTGCCTGCTCTGTGACTTCAGGGGTGGAGTCAGCACTCACTTGGGAGTGGCTGAATTCATCCAGGCAGGAACCCTTCCGCTCAATCAGATAGACTGAGGGAGGGAGAGGGGGCGGGTCTCCGCCTCCTCCAGTGGAGAGTATCAGCTCATTCACGCTTCTGGCAGCCTTGGGGAGCGGTTGTCCCTGTCCTAATAAAGCTTGTTCAAGCCTGGCCAGGCGGGCGGCTACTGAATCCTTTTGTTCAGCTTTTTCTAGCCCTTTCCCTCCCCCGGTGTTCTCATGGCACTTAGGACGCTGGGTGCGGTCCTGTGTGAGTGCTTTGGAACGGGGCTTAGCCAGCTCAGGAGCCTGTGCTCCTTCGAGCAGGGGGGAATTAACCCTGCTGGCTCTGACGGCGAACACAGTCGCTTTAGCAGCTTTTTGCTCAGAGCGACTTTGGACATCATACTCCCAGGCTTTCTGCACGAATCTCTTAATATCAGTCATTTTCATGGTCTGTGCATCTGTATGCATTAAGATCATCTTTCTGACTGACGGGTGGAGATTCGCAATGAATAAACCCTTGAAATGTGTGTTCTCTTCGTAACCCTCATCATTTCGCCCTGCAAAATAAGTTCGTCTAAGTCTCTCGTAATATTCGCGAGGGGACTCTGCTCTCTCGTGCTTAATGTTAAGAGCGGCGGCTATCGCGGCAGTCGGGTCAATAAACGCACTGTATTCTTCGATAAGTGCTTGACATAGCTGCTCAAAGTCATTACAGACTTCTTTCATCTGCCTAGCCATCCACTCATGTACAGCTCTGCTGGTAGTTTTTCTAACCAGAAACACTTTCTCCTGTTCTGTGGCGTTTGGCAGGTACTGCAGGTTATACCTGAGGTCCTGAATATAACTCTCGATATTATTCTCTGACACTGCGGGGTCAAATCTCTCTATGTCCTTCGCTAGCTCTCTCAGAGAATGGAGATTTATTCTACTAGCTTCTCCGCTGACGGAGATATGGAAGAGATCGTGGTCAGACCTGTCGCTGCTAGAGAGAGTGCGTAATAGCGACTCGAATTCAGATCTTTTAGCAACCATCGTTAAACTTAAAGAGTATTACTTTTAAGTACGAAATCACAGTTTTACCACAGAAAACCACAAGATCAAGTATGCAATCAACCCGGTAGATTGCAAAAGATCACAAAACAATCAAACACTGCTTAAAGAGCAAGGGGAACTTTTTTCCTTTCGGCTTTCAGCACACTGTATTGTCGTGTATGAAACCCGCGGCGTTTTATATTGAATTATTCCGCTTGGTTGACTCATTTCAGTCTTGCCACGCCCACCCAGGGACGCCAAATAATGTAGATTAAGCCGGCCCAGGGACGCCAAATAATGTAGGGAAAACCGGTTCAGGGACGCCAAATATTTAATCATAGTGGCTCTCTGAAGGCACCAGTTCTGTAGGGTTTGGGCATTTACTGAGACAATTATAATTGTAGCAGTAAATCACAAAGTTGATTCTTTTGATGGCTTTAGAATCCAACCATGCGACATAACTCAAACAACGCGCACACACAGGTACTAATACACGAGGATACATTTATTAATACATAGAATATGCATATAAACCTAACAGATCTTATCGAGAGGGTTATCAGAATACAAAAGATATATATTCGGTCAGTTACAAAGAGTTACACATATCAAGAGGACATACTGTACGTTCAGTATATCATTCATTTAGACCGTTTCGTAAAGTGAACTTGGTTACAACTTCTACATTAGATACTCAAACAAGTACATAACTCTTAGGAATTAAATTGATATCAACTGGTTTGATAACAATTGAATTCTCGAGCTGTAATGCATTGAAGTTGAATACTCATCCAATTTTGGGGGATTCAGATCTCCTGCGGACTCAAAGAAACAGTTGCAGGCTGTTGCTGTCCAATCCGCGCTCTCTGGCTCCGTGCCAGGCTGTGCTGTGCGGCTTGCGACAGTGCGCTGCTGATGCTCATTGTTGGCTTTAACTAGCAAAGTTTGTCCACAGGAGAAAAGATGACTGTGGGTCCCAGCAAGTCAGGAAGAGGACCGGTTCGTTCCTGATGAAGAGCTAGTTCTGAATAGTAATTCAGCTGCCCACAGTTCCGACCTGTTCACGAGGCCTGCTGCTGGTTACTCTCTGGCAACCTCAACTCTAGACTCTTAGAACAAAGGAAAGTTCTGGCACTCGGACACACTGGCCGTTCCGTGGTTGTCCGGGCTGAGTCTCAGGATGGTCAGGAGGCGCGCTGCGAGAATGTCCTGCCCTTGGGATTCTCCTTTGAATTCCCTTTAGAATTGTTGAATCTGAATCTGAATCTGAATCTGAATCTCAATCTCTCAGGCTCTCTGTGTTGCCTGTTTTTACCTGGAGGAACTTCAGCTCATTGATTGGCTGAAAGTTCCATGGACATCAGAGTCCCACGTGGGTTACTCGGCCCTACCAGTCCCTGATTGGTTGATCAAGGTGAGATATGAGTCACTTGCTCCTGACACTTAGTAATGCAGTCCAGATGTCCAACTGGCACTCCCTAAACAGATAGGCGCCAATGGATGACCATTGATCATGATAGCCAGGCTTAGCTAAGTGCATCCCCCTGTGGGAGCTGTCCTTATCAAAAGAAAACATCTTGCATGAATGGTTTCTCTGTGGCTGCACCACAGAGATGAACAGAGAAATGAGGCCTCATTTGGGAAGCTCAGAAACACTTAATTCTGCCTTATTATTAAGCCTCGCCGCTACACTAACAACTTTGTTTTCCTACATTGAAAGTCTCTTTCCCGGGTGATTTTCTAGCGTGACTGGGGCTCTTCATTTCTCCTCGGTGTCTCATCGTGAGCGGATTTGAAACAGACCACAGAACCTGCCGCTGCAGTGCTCTCGGTTAGGGGCTCTCATCCTGCATCACCAATCTTCCACAGGAGGGACGGAGCTGGATTTCTGTCTGGAAAATAAACTCCAGATTGAGAGAGAGAGACAGAGAGGGGTAGGGAGAGGTAAAGAGAGGTAGAGCGGTAGAGAGGTAGAGAGAGGGAGAGAGGTGGAGGGCGAGGGAGAGGGAGAGTGGTGGAGAGAGAGGGGGTTAGGGAGAGAGGTAGGGAGGGGAAAAGGGAGAGGTAGGGAGAGAGGTAGAGAGAGGGAGAGGTAGAGGTAGGAAGAGAGAGGGAGGAGGAGTACAAATTCAAGAAGGAGAAAATCCACAACACAACACAGGCGTCGGCATGCGTGGGCTACAAAAGGAACAAGTAAAATGTTTCCTCAGGGCTGAAAAGAGAAGGAAGGAAAACACACCGTTGCGGCGCTACGACACGAAGACGCCGAGCCAGTTGAGCACAGCAAACCCAACCTGTTCTCACAAGTTGCTTGCGCTTCAGGCGAAATAAAAGCTGCTGAGCTAAATCAGGAAAGAGGTAACTATTAGGACTGCTCACTGTTCCTCAGGCTGGGACAGGAGATCACACACTGTATTATTATTATTGAGAGACAGGCTCACTGTCTGTTCCTCAAGCTGGGACAGTGGATCACACACTATATTATTATTACTGAGAGACAGGCACACTTTCTGTTTCCCAGACTGGAACAGGAGATCACACACTGTATTATTATTATTGAGAGACAGGCTCACTGTGTCTTCGTTTGGGCTGGGACAGTAGATCACACACTGTATTATTATTATTGAGAGACAGGCTCACTGTCTGTTCCCCAGGCTGGGACAAGAGATCACACACTGTATTATTATTGAGAGACAAACTCACTGTCTGTTCCTCAGGCTGGGACAGCAGATCACACTGTATTATTATTATTACTGA
Source organism: Lepisosteus oculatus (assembly GCF_040954835.1). Taxonomy (NCBI): domain Eukaryota; kingdom Metazoa; phylum Chordata; class Actinopteri; order Semionotiformes; family Lepisosteidae; genus Lepisosteus; species Lepisosteus oculatus. Next base: position 4,881,084 of record NC_090709.1, read on the forward strand.
AAGTCTGGCTCACTGTTCCCGAGGTTGGGACAGGAGATCCCACACTGTATTATTATTATTTAGAGATAGACTCAGTCTTTTCCTCAGTCTGGGACAGGAGGTCACACACTGTATTATAATTGTTGAGAGACAGACTCACTGTCTTTTTCTCAGTCTGGGACAGGTGGTCACACACTATATTATTATTGAGAGACAGGCTCACTGTCTGTACCTCAGGCTGGGACAGTAGATCACACTGTATTATTATTATTAATATTATTGAGAGTCTGGCTCACTGTTCCCCAGGCTAGGACAGGAGATCCCACACTGTATTATTATTATTTCGAGACAGGCTCACTGTTTGTTCCTCAGGCTGGGACACAAGATCCCACACTGAATTATTATTATTGAGAGACAGGCTTACTCTCTGTTCCTCAAGCTGAGACAGGACATCAAATACTGCATTATTATTGATTGACAGGCACACTGTTCCTCAGGCTCGGACAGGAGATCACACACTGTATTATTATTATTGAGAGACAGGCTCACTGTCTGTTCCTCAGGCTGGGACAGAGGATCACACACTGTATTATTATTATTTAGAGACAGGCTCACTGTCTGTTCCTCAGAGTTGGACAGGAGATCCCACACTGAATTATTATTATAGAGAGACAGGCTCACTGTATGTTCCCCAGGCTGGGAGAGGAGATAACACTGTATTATTATTATTGAGAGACAAACTCACTGTCTGTTCCTCAGGCTGGGACAGTAGATCACACTGTATTATTATTATTATTGAGAGTCTGGCTCACTGTTCCCCAGGCTGAGACAGGAGATCCCACACTGTATTATTATTATTTCGAGACAGGCTCACTGTTTGTTCCTCAGGCTGGGACAGGAGATCCCACACTGAATTAGTATTATTGAGAGACAGGCTTACTCTCTGTTCCTCAAGCTGAGACAGGACATCACATACTGCATTATTATTGATTGACAGGAACACTGTTCTTCGGGCTGGGACAGGAGATCACACACTGTATTATTATTATTTAGAGACAGGCTCACTGTCTGTTCCTCAGAGGTGGACAGGAGATCCCACACTGAATTATTATTATAGAGAGACAGGCTCACTGTATGTTCCCCAGGCTGGGTCCGGAGCTCACACAGTATTATTATTGAGAGACAGTCTCACTGTCTGTTCCTCAGGCTGGGACAGGAGATCACACACTGTATTATTATTATTGAGAGACAGGCTCACTGTCTGTTCCTCAGGCTGGGACAGTAGATCACACTGTATTATTATTATTATTATTATTATTATTATTATTATTATTATTATTATTATTATTATTATTATTATTATTGAGAGTCTGGCTCACTGTTCCCCAGGCTGGGACAGGAGATCCCACACTCTATTATTATTATTTAGAAACGGACTCACTGTCTTTTCATCAGTCTGGGACAGGTGGTCACACACTGTATTATTATTTAGACAGGCTCACTGTCTGTTCCTCAGGCTGGGACAGTAGATCACACTGTATTATTTTATTATTATTATTAATATTATTGAGAGTCTGGCACACTGTTCCCCAGACTGGGACAGGTGATCCCACACTGTATTATTATTATTTTGAGACAGGCTCACTGTTTGTTCCTCAGGTTGGGACAGGAGATCACACACTGTATTATTATTATTGAGAGAGAGGCTCACTGTCTGTTCATCAGACTGGGACAGGAGATCCCACACTGAATTATTATTATTGAGAGACAGGCTTACTCTCTGTTCCTCAGGCTGAGACAGGACATCACATACTGTATTATTATTGATTGACAGGCTCATTGTTCCTCAGACTGGGACAGGAGATCACACACTGTATTATTATAGTGAGACAGGCTCACTGTCTGTTCCTCAGGCTGGGACAGGAGATCACACATTGTATTATGATTATAGTGAGACAGGCTCACTGTATGTTCCCCTGGCTGGGACAGGAGGTCATACATTATATTATTATTATAGAGAGACAGGCTCACTGTATGTTCCACAGGCTGGGACAGGAAATCACACTGCATTATTATTATTGAGAGACAGACTCACTGTTTTATCCTCAGTCTGGGACAGTTGGTCACATACTGAATTATTATTATTGAGAGACAGGCTCACTGTTCCTCATGCTGGGACAGTAGATCACACTGTATTATTATTATTACTGAGAGTCTGGCTCACTGTTCCCCAGGCTGGGACAGGAGATCACACACTGTATTATTATTATTGAGAGACAGGCTCAGTGTTCCTCAGGCTGAGACAGGAGATACCACACTGTATTATTATTATTTAGAGACGGGCTCACTGTCTGTTCCTCTTGCTGGGACAGGGGATCACACACTGTATTATTTTTATTGAGAGACAGGCTCACTGTCTGTTCCTCAAGCTGGGACAGTGGATCACACACTATATTATTATTATTGTGAGTCTGGCTCACTGTTCCCCAGGCTGGGACAGGAGATCAAACACTGTAGTATTATTATTGAGAGACAGGCTCGCTGTTCCTCACGCTGGGACAGGAGATCACACTGTATTATTATTATTGAGATACAGGCTCACTGTCTCTTCCTCAGGCTGGGACAGGAGATCATACTGTATTATTATTATTGAGAGACAAGCTCACTGTTCCTCATGCTGAGACAGGAGATCACACTGTATTATTATTATTGAGATACAGGCTCACTGTCTGTTCCTCTGGCTGGGGCAGGGAATCACACACTGTATTATTAGTATTATTGAGAGACAGGCTCGCTGTCTGCTCCTCAGGCTGGGACAGGAGATCACACACTGTTGTAGTGTGCTCTCACGAGGCACCAGTTCTGTAGGGGTTTGGGCATTTACTGGGACAATTATTTTTGTGGCAGTAAATCACAAAATTGATTCTTTTAATGGTCTTAGAATCCAACCATGCGATATAACTCAAACAACGCAAACACAGGTACTAATACACGAGGATACATTTATTAATATATAGAATATGCATGTAAACCTAACAGATCTTATCGTAAGGGTTATCAGAATACAAAAGATATAAATTCATTCAGTTACAAAAAGTTACACATATCAAAAGGACATAAGTTCGGAGACATAAGATCATTCATTTAGGAAGATGCGCTGGACAGAGCTCAGAGGGCGCACCTGGGTGGCTTTCCTTCTGAGTGACGTTCCTGCAACACTCTCCCGCTACTCTTGGTGCGCTCATGCCGCAACACAGGAAGGCTGGAGCAGGTGGGTGTGGGCTCCGCGCACCGCCGAAATAGCTCAGTTGGGAGAGCGTTAGACTGAAGATCTAAAGATCCCGGGTTTCGGCATTTTGTTTCATCACGCCCTTTGTTCCTCTCTCCAGTGCCCCCTGCCTAAAGTGACGCGTCCCTTTCTCAGCCCGAAACGCAAGCGAGACACCAGCAGCGGTCTCTGCAGGTTTCCGTAGTGTAGCGGCTATCACGTTTGCCTAACACGCGAAAGGTCCCCGGTTTGAGACCGGACGGAAACAGCCTCGTTTTGCACGCTCCTGTACTTCACAGAGGTCTTGAGCGACCGGTCATTTGTTCCCAATGTATTACCGGTGCCTTCGTGCACTCTTGTACCAAACGCACGTTCCTTCTGTACGCGGAGCCGATCATTTGCAATTGGGCTGTGCCGACGGACCAGGACGAGCTCTGTCGGCTCAAAAGCAGCGCAGGACCTGCAAGAACAACAGAAAGATTAGCATCCAGCGGGGGCCTCTTAGTGAGCCCAAGATCTCATCAAGAATCGGCTCCAGCAACAGGGCTGGGCGCATTGTTCCATTCTCCGACCACTCTCGGTGTAAACAAGTCCCTCCTGGTCTCTGCTTGAAATGCACTTTCCTGCGTTTGCTTTGGTGTAACTGGCTTCCCCTGCATGGGTGAATGTGAAGAAGATCCTTAGTAAGTCATTGAAGAAAACCGAGAAGAGGTCGGAGTGGCCTCTGTCGTTCATCAACGATCCAGTCAGGCAGTACTCCTCTGCAAAGCGTCGTTTGTTCACATCGATTGGCTTTTTTTGCCTTCATTCGTGCAAGTAGTAAAAGCGGACACCCCTATTCTGCCGTGACCCGGATTCGAACCGGGGTTGTTGCGGCCACAACTCAAAGTACTGACCACTATACGATCACGGCGAGTTACCGATACACACATGGCAGGGCGGAAAAGGCTGTGCTCTCTTCGTGTGACATAATTCGGAAAAGTCCTGACGTTGCATTTCAACTGAGCCCCAGTATACATCGACCCTTCGACACTCTGAGTGACAACTAGGGGTTAGGATTCCTGGTTTTCACCCAGGCGGCCCGGGTTCGATTCCTGGTATGAGAACGTGTTGGTTTTGCCTCCTGCTTTGCAAAAGATCAGCACCGTGTATGAAGGAGCCGCATTAAAACCACTCGAACGTGCAAAACGTGCGAGAAGAGGGGGCGCTTGTTTCCAACCGAAACTTCTCGCGTGTGAGACGAGCTGATCATCGCTGTGGGAGGGTTACTCTGGTAGACAGGGCTGACCTTCGGCAATAGGATTTATACTCTCCAAGATGATATTTGCACTTTCTGGAGAAGCGATTTTCTCCACTTCAGTAGCCCGATTTCGTCGATTGCGTGGAGAGGGCTGTAGAATGTGGCGCCGCCTTTCCTGCTCCGTCTATGACAGGCGTGCTGGTCTCTGGAGAGAGAGCACGGTCCATCAGCGCACTCCAATAAAGGCACTGGAAGCAGCTGAATCGCATTGGCGAAGCTCAGCGCTGGGCCGCTGGGCACGTCTTACCACCGTTTCCATAGTGTTGTGGTTATCACGTTCGCCTCACACGCGAAAGGTCCCCGGGTGGAAACAGACATCTTTTGTCGCCAGGCACAAAAGGGGATTGGGGATTCGCCTAGCGCTGTGATCGAACAGACCCACTCACCTCTTAGTGTGGCGGGATCTGCACAGTGCATGTCACAGCACATCCTGCTTTCACTTCAATGCGCGTCCTGATGTACCCCAGTCTCCCGCGTGACAGGTGGGGACAGGTGACAGGTCCTATACTAACGAGGAAGACATCGCTCTCGCCGACCCCCGGCATCGTGTCCCGACCCACCGTGCTGGAAGCCGACGCGTGCTGTGATTCCTTTACGGAGCAGAAATGACAACCAAGGAGCCGAGAGATCATTTCAGCATTTCGCGTCTGAACGGAAAACACAAACGACCAACTCGGAATGACTTGCCTTTGACGCTTCTCAAAGCATTCTTTGTGCATCGAACAGACCCACTCACCTCTTATTGTGGCGGGATCTGCACAGTGCATGTCGCAGCGCTTCCTGCTTTCACTTCAATGTGCTTCCTGATGTCGAGTCGTGTGCCGTGCGGAGGCTCTGAAAGCGAGAGCAATGAAAAGGTGCACGACGCTGTGAAAGAAAACAGAGAAGTGAAAGGCAGTCATTTCTCTAAGGAGGTGAAAGAAAAGCTACTTCCCGTCGGGGAATTGAACCCCGGTCTCCCGCGTGACAGGCGGGGATACTTGCCACTATACTAACGAGGAAGACATCACTCTTTCTACAACCCCTGGCATCGTGTCCCGACCCAGTATGCTGGAAGCCGACGCGTGCTGTGATCCCTTTACGGAGCAGAAATGACAACCGAGGAGCCGAGAGATCATTTCAGCATTTCGCGTCTGAACGGAAAACACAAACGACCAACTCGGAATGACTTACCTTTGACGCTTTTCAAAGCGTTCTTTGTGCACGACGACTGCGCCGCCTAGCAGATACAAATGGGTTGTACAACTTTGAACTAGCAAATGGAAGAGGGCTAAGCCCCCTCTCTCTTAGCCCAGGTTCGATCTGTCTCCCAGAATCACCAGGGCGCACACACACACACACACCCGTGCCGTTGAAGTGCTCTGCTTCATTTCTAAGGGCAACTCAACATTCACTCCTACCCCGAGTGCAGAAAAGACAGCATCCACAGCAACAACAGCTCAGGTCTCTGCACAGGAGCTAAGCTGCCCTCATCTCCTCTGCTCTGCGGCTCCTGCGGAGTGGAGTCCTGCCTGGAGCCGTGTTTGCAGGCGGCAGCTCCCCGCGCCCTGTCTGTGCGTCGTGTCCAAGAGCTCCTGGGAGGAAGAGAGAGCCCTCCCACTCGGGGGCTTTTCCACGGTCTGTGTGAGGAGGGGCGGGTGTGTCCAGTAGCTTATCGAGTGGAAGCCTGGGGCGGCGGAGAGCTGTGATCGTGCAGACCTTGAGGTGTCACCTCTTTGTCTGCTTTCCTGCCCCCCCTCCGCCCAAGCTCTGCTCCAAAGTAGCCCGGCAACCCCTCACACCTGCACGTGTCACAACCTAAGGTGCGGTCATGAGACACCCATGGGGTGTCGTTCTGTTCTTGCTAATTGTTTCCTGCCCGTCGCAGGCAGGAGTCCATGCGAGGAAGATGCGCTGGACAGAGCTCAGAGGGCGCAGCTGGGTGGCTTTCCTTCTGAGTGACGTTCCTGCAACACTCTCCCGCTACTCTTGGTGCGCTCATGCCACAACACAGGAAGGCTGGAGCAGGTGGCTGTGGGCTTTGCACACCGCCGAAATAGCTCAGTTGGGAGAGTGTTAGACTGAAGATCTAAAGGTCCCTGGTTCGATCCCGGGTTTCGGCATTTTGTTTCATCGCGCCCTTTGTTCCTCTCTCCAGCGCCCCCTGCCTAAAGTGACGTGTCCCTTTCTCAGCCCGAAACGCAAGCGAGACACCAGCAGCAGTCCCTGCAGGTTTCCGTAGTGTAGCGGCTATCACGTTCGCCTAACACGCGAAAGGTCCCCGGTTCGAGACCGGGCGGAAACAGCCTCGTTTTGCACGCTCCTGTACTTCACAGAGGTCTTGAGCGACCGGTCATTTGTTCCCAATGTATTTCCGGTGCCTTTGTGCACTCTTGTACCAAACGCACGTTCCTTCTGTACGCGGAGCCGATCATTTGCAATTGGGCTGTGCCGACAGACCAGGACGAGAATCGCCTGAGATGACGGAGTAAACGTGAGTTCCTGAATTCCTCTGGCCCGGGTAAGACACCGGTGTATGTAATGGGTGGTTTGCTGTAAGCCCAGAATTTGGTCTGGCAGGCGGTCCGCGGTATTGTGTACAGGCGTTCGAAGCTGGTGTAGGCGTCCCACACTGACAGATTGAAGAAACTGAGTCTATTTAGTCTGAAGGGAGTGTCTCACACTGACAGGCTGGAGGAACTGAGTCTCTTTAGTCTGAAGGGAGTGAACCCAGGTGCCCTGTGCTGAGCCAGGATCAGGGTGGAGTGGCGATTGCCATGATCTGGCGAGCACAAAGCTTCATCAGCTGCCCTTTGCCACAGGAGGTAAGAGGATGTCCAGTGATGACGTGCTTCCCTGTCCGTCGTGGCAGTGAACAGGTCCTGGTTACAGGATCTCTAAAAAAGGAAATAAAGACTGAAATCAGATCCGACCCACCATGCTGCCACGGCGACGGTGCACTGCCCAGTGAAAGTGGCAGCCTGTCCCTGGACTGTGGGTGGAAACTGGAGCACCTGGAGGAAACCCCTACAGACAAGGGAGAGAACATGCAAACTCCACACCACACAGACAGCACCCAGACCCCAGGTCCAGAACTGTGAAGCATGCCCGACGATGCGGAAGGGCTTTTACAAATGAGTGTGTAACTCACACTGGTGCCCAGGATGGCCTGCTACCGGAACGCAACCTAATTTTCTTAATGCAGTTTGTTCGAAGCGGTTCGCAGGAGCTGGAGGTGAGGACTGAGCTGGGGTCCAGTGTGCGAGAGTGACTGCTGATGTCACGTGTGTGTGTGTGTGTGTGTGTCTGGATCATTGTGAGCGCCGTTAGGTTTGTGTATTTGTTTAAACAAGAGGACGTGTCTGTGCGGGTCTGACTCTGTGTGAGGGTGCAGCTCTAACTGTGCGCGCGGGCGTGTCTATCTCTCTACACTGCATGAGGGGCTAAATCTGCCTCCGAGAACCCGACTTTTCAGAAGAAAAATCTATGAAAAGGCACGGCCTGGCCCTCTTCTCTTGCTCCCGACGTATAACACACTGGGGGATGAAGCTGGTGTCTTCAGCTGTAACCCTAGCTATTTATGCAAACAGCTCTTTTACGAAAAGCAGCTCTAGGCCTAGACAAGAGGAACAGATAAAACAAATCTTGGATTTATGGCTTATTCAAAGCAGACTGAGCGCTGCTTTACTGTATGTAGGAGCCAGAGATGAAGAACGAGCTATTTAAGGAAATCAGGAGTGTGAGAGAGGGACTGTGTGCTTTTCCTCCCAAAAGAGAAGGCTTGTGGTTCTTTATGCTTTTCTGCACAGGCTGCCAACGTTTGGGTTCTTGGTTTGAATGCTCGAGTTGTCAGGCTGGCGTTTTTTGTTCCTGTTGGAGCCCATAATTGTGAACAAGGCGCTTGAGGACGTCTCTGTGCGGGTGTGCGTTTGTAATGACGTGTGTGTGCCTCTCTGTTTCAGTATAAAAAATGCATTTAAGACATTCAGCCTTTTCACGTTCCTAATATTCTTTCCTTCTCGACAATAAGAACTAAGGTGGCTGCTGGAAGAGGTGTTAATGGGGCCAGCAGGGGGTGCTCACCCTGCGGTCTGTGTGGGTCCTAATGCCCCAGTCTCGTGATGGGGACACTGGACTGTAAACTGGCGCCGTCCTTCGGATGAGACGTAAAACCGAGGTCCTGACTCTCTGTGGTCATTAAAAATCCCAGGGTGTTTCTCGAAAAGAGTAGGGGTTTTACCCCAGTGTCCTGGCCAAATTTCCCATTGACCCTTACCAATCATGGCCTCCTAATAACCCCCATTTATGAATTGGCTTCATTACTCTGCTCTCCTCCCCACTGATAGCTGGTGTGTGGGGAGCGTTCTGATGCACTATGGCTGCCGTCGCATCATCCAGGTGGATGCTGCACATTGGTGGTGGTGGTGGAGGGGAGTCCCCATTTCCTGCAAAGCGCTTTGAGTGGAGTGTCCAGAAAAGCACTATATAAGTGTAAGCAATTATTATTCATTATAATGTAATAAGTCCATTATTTCTCACCCCTCCATTGCAAGGCATACACAACACAAACACCAGGAACAATTATCTCAGAAGCCAGTTAACCTCCCAGAAGAAATAAAAGGTGTTAAAAGTAAGTATCTCCTTTAGGTGAGGACAGACTGGATCAAACAAAAACAACATTTGAAGTGAATTGCAAATGTATTGAGTTGTGATGCAACTGTATCTTGAACCTAACATGACTGGGGCGTGCATTTTTGAAATTGCATTTTCACAGCTGAAATACAAAATGAAGCTGATCGCAGTCCAAACTCAAGGTATTGTTGTAAAACTAAATATTCAACATGTTTCTACCTGTCCCTTTTTAGCTCACTCAGAAGTCCATAGCCTGCATCCTGGTGCCTCTCTGTCTCTCTCCCTCCACACTGCTGGTCCAGTGGAGGTGCTGTTTGATCCTGCAGGATCTGTCCAGTCTCGTATAGTCTTACTGAGCAGCGCAGGGCTCCCTGGCCCCAGGTACGAACAGTGAGTGTCAGTGCAGAACAGCTCTCTGACACTCCGCTCCCTCACTCCAGCTGATCAGGGCAACTACACAGTGAGGGACCTTAAGGGAAGCAGTATCAGCACTGTGATCGTCACTGTGGGTGGTAAGCAGGTCTACAGTAGGGTCACTAGAGGGCTCTATATTCTTGACAGAGTGTGTTCTTATATCATCCTCTGTCCTGATTGTCTTTTAGCTCACAGAGACACTGTCACCCTGCAGCCTGAAGCCTCTCTGTCTGTCCCTCTGTTCACTGGAGAGCCAGTGGAGGTGCTGTTTGATCCTGCAGGAGGTGGAAACTGGACCTCAGTGTGTTCTGTCCAGAACAGCACAGCCAGCTGTGTCCCCCAGTACAGTTTTTTTTTTTTTTTGATGATTAGCCATATGTTGATTACAATATTGTACATAATGTATAATTTGAACTCGATATTTTTCAGGAGTGAATGATTGTATATTTTCAGAATAAATTTCGAAACCAAATTATTGTCCCTCGATCTCTGTCTCTCTCTCACCCTGCTGTCTGTCTGTCCCTGCCTCTCTGTCTCTCTCTTTCAGCCCCGTCTGTCTGTCCCTCGATCACTGTCTCTCTCTCTCTCCTTCCTCTCTCTCTCTCGGTTTGTTTGTCCCTCAATCTCAATCTTTCTCTTTGCCCGCTGTCTTTCTGTGCCTTCATCTTTGTCTCTCTCTCCTTCCTTTCTGTCTGTCACTCTGTCTGTCCTGCGTTGTCCCAGCTGGGCCTGTCTCCCCGGCTCTCTGCCTTCAGCTCTGTTCGCCGATGTCCCACCAGCCCGTCTCTCTCTCAGCCTGTCTCTTGACTTGCAGGAGGAAGAGGAGGTGGAGACAGCTCCTCCGGCAGGAGAGAGGAAGGAGGTCAGTGCTGGTCCCACCCTGCCTCCTGTCCTGTCTGTGGTGGAGTTTCGCCGTCTTGTCTGTCCCTGGGTCTCAGTGTCTCTCTCTCTTTCAGCCCTGTCTGTCAGTGTCTCTCTCTTCCTCCTCTCTGTCCTCAGTGTGTCTCTCTCCTCCTCCTCTCTGTCCTGTGGTGTCCAGTCAGTGTGTCTCTCTCCTCCTCCTCTCTGTCCTGTGGTGTCCAGTCAGTATGTCTCTCTCCTCCTCCTCTCTATCCTGTGGTGTCCAGGCAGTGTGTCTCTCTCCTCCTCCTCTCTGTCCTGTGGTGTCCAGGCAGTGTGTATCTCTACTCCTCCTCCTCTCTGTCCTGTGGTGTCCAGTGGGTCAGTATTAGTGGGCTACACCCAGGCTCACTCACCGCGAGTTTGATCTCAGCAGAGTCTCTGTGCTCTTGGGACACTTGACTCACCTGTCTCCCTCTTCCTCTCCCTGTGCTGTCCCTCTCCTGCCCCCTCTCTCCCTCCTCGGACTCCAGCTGGAGGAGGTCCAATCACCCCCTCCTGTGAGACAGAAGAAAAAGAAGGTGGGTAATGCTCTGATCCTCTCTTTACTCTTGTCCAGTGTCCAGTCAGTGTCCAGTCAGTGTGTCTGTATGAACCCCTCTCTCTCTCAGTGCAGTGTTCATGTACTGGAGTGTCCAGTCAGTGTATCTGTATGAACCCCTCTCTCTCAGTGCAGTGTTCATGTACTGGAGTGTCCAGTCAGTGTGTCTGTATGAACCCCTCTCTCTCTCAGTGCAGTGTTCATGTACTGGAGTGTCCAGTTGTGTGTCTGTATGAACCCCTCTCTCTCTCTCTCAGTGCAGTGTTCATGTCCTGGAGTGTCCAGTCCGACTCTTAACGTGACTCTCCTGTCTCTGCTTCAGAAGCGCTGGTGCGTCTTTTTAAACTCCCTGAGCTGCGTGTCGGTGGAGACAGATGATCAGGACGAGCCGATGGAGGCGGTGGAGACTGTAGGTCAGGAGAGGAAGAGCGAGGGAGAGGAGGAGCAGGCTGCCGGGAATGACAAGAAGAAGAAGAGGAGGTGCAGGTGAGCAGACAGGGGGGCACCGCCCGGTCGTGTCTGTGATTCAAGGAAGAGTCTCCTCTTGCTGTTTGATGTCATGGTGACGTCTGTGTCTGTGTCCCTCACACCTGCAATAACAATATTCTTTCCAGGTTCCTTTCCTGGTTCTGTGCCTGCTAAGATCTGGACTGGACTGGACTGTACTGGACCGGAGCTGAGAGACACCAGACTGTGCTGGACCGAAGCTGAGAGACCCCAGACTGCACTGGACCGGAGCTGAGGGACACCAGACTGGACTGGAGCTGAGGGACACCAGTCTGGACTGAAACTGAGGGACCCCAGACTGTGCTGGACCGAAGCTGAGGGACCCCAGTCTGTGCTGGACCGAAACTGAGGGACCCCAGACTGTGCTGGACCGAAGCTGAGGGACCCCATTCTGTGCTGGACTGAAGCTGAGGGACCCCAGACTGGACTGGACCGGAGCTGAGGGGCCCCAGACTGGACTGGACCGAAGCTGAGGGACCCCAGTCTGTGCTGGACCGAAGCTGAGGGACCCCAGTCTGGACTGCACTGGAGCTGAGGGACACCAGACTGGACTGGAGCTGAGGGGCCCCAGACTGGACTGGACTGGAGCTGAGGGGCCCCAGACTGGACTGGACTGGAGCTGAGGGACACCAGACTGGACTGGACTGAAGCTGAGGGGCCCCATACTGGACTGGAGCTGAGGGGCCCCAGACTGGACTGGACTGGAGCTGAGGGGCCCCAGACTGGACTGGACTGGAGCTGAGGGACATTAAGTATTATTTGAAGGTCCTGTGATGATCGTAAGATGGGGGGGGGGGGTCACTAAATAAACCCTTGACATTAATCTGTATTGTAATTTTTGTTCTTTTGTTAAGCATCAATAAATTTTTTTTTAAAAAAATCTGTTTAGCTTTTGTTTTTTTCCCTCCCCTCCCCCCCACCGAAACGAACGAACAGAGTCTGTCCTTCTCTTTCATCCCGGAGAGTTTGTGGTTGACGGATTGAGGCCGAGAGCCCTCGTCGTCGGCGTGCCACCAGTTGGCGGGGATATAGCAGGGGGAGCATTGTGTCCAATACTCCTTGAAACGAGACAGATTTCAAGCCACCTCCGTCTGAAGAGAAGGAAGTCGACCACGAAGTCCAGGGTGTCCTAGGAAGCTCTTTAGCCCTCGTTTGCCCAGCAGCCATCTCACCCTGCAGCTCCCAGCTGGCAGCCCCCCCCCCCCACTGCAGCCCAGCAGGTGGGAGCCTAGTCAGTACCTGGAGGGGAGACTCCTGGGAAAAACTGAGGTTGCTGCTGGGAGAGGTGTTAGTAGGGCCTGCAGGGGGCGCTCACCCTGCGGTCTGTGTGGGTCCTGATGCCCCAGTATAGTGACGGGGACACTGGACTGTAAACAGGCGCTGTCCTTCGGATGAGACGTCAAACCGAGGTCCTGACTCTCTGTGCTCATTTACAATCCCGGGGTGTCTCTGGAGAAGAGTAGGGGTGTTACCCCAGTGTCCTGGCCTGATTCCCCCCCTGGTCTTGACCCATCATGGCCTCCTTATCACCCCCCCTCTCTGAACTGGCTCCATCCCTCTGCTCTCCTCCCCAATGAGAGCTGCTGTGTGCTGAGCGGACTGGAGCATCATCCAGGTGGGGGCTGCACACTGGGGGGGCTGGAGGGGATCCCCCTGACCTGGGAAGAGCTCTGAGTGGAGAGTCCAGACTTATTAATTATTATTATTATTCGTGCTGCACTGGGCTCCTGTCCTGGCAGTGAGAGGGGGACTCTGTGATCAGTATGGATACTTATGACTGTATAATAATACATGATAGAAATGGAACACAGGGTAGCGCTGTAGTCCCTTCGAAACATTTTGAACTGCCAGAAGAAGTTTTCACAACCCGGACTCGTGAAGGTACAGGTCTTCTCCCATCGTCCGGAGCAAGGTGTATCGTGTCCTGGTGATTTCTCCCGTTTCGAACGGAGTTTAATGTCGCGTTTCTACTTTATTAGAGAGAGGCACTGAACTTTGGGGAATGTGACATCCAACCAGTATTACTAGTAGGTTGATAAATATAAATGTTTTTTTTCCCCCCGTATTATACCTCGCGAAATATAATATGTGTGTGTGTCCTGTGATGGACTGGTGTCCTGTCCAGGGTGTGTGAGTGTGTGTGTCTGTGTGTCCTGTGATGGACAGATGGTACCCAGCCTGGACACCCGTGAGACACTGGCTGTGATGGACTGGTATCCTGTGAAGGACTGGTGTCCTGTCCAGGGTGTGTGTGTGTCCTGTGATGGACTGGTGTCCTGTCCAGGGTGTGTGTGTGTACTGTGATGGACTGGTGTCCTGTCTAGGGTGTGTGTGTGTCCTGTGATGGACTGGTGGATCACAATATTGATTCTCCTCCTTGATTCTCTCCTTCATCGCCAGAGTGAAAGCGGGACACGGCAGTAAAAGCTCAGCCCTGCGGGTGGTGGTCCTCTCGGCCACACGGGGGGGGGGGGTTATGTTCACGTCCCGCTGGGAATCGCACCGACGCGGCGGGGTTTGTGAACGTCCCAGACACCAAGAAAACGAGAGAGAGATAAAAGGTCGTTTTCGGGGTTCAAGAAGCAACCCCGAGATTCAGGGAGATTCACCCCGCTGAGCTTACTCTGCCAAAAACACGCAGGTTTTATTTTTTTCCCGTGCCCCCCTCACACAGGCCGTTTCTGTAGCGTAAAGTTGTGTTTTTCTGCGCGGCGGTCGATGAGAGGCGAAATTTTATTTTATTTTTTTCCCACGGTTTGAAACAGAAACAGCCGGGTGGTGTTGTAGAGAGGTCGACGTGCCTGGTTTTCCTCGTCTGCGAAGCCCGTTTTTTTTTTTTTTTGGGGGGGGGGGTCGTGAGGTCCCACGCAGCACTCGGAAAAGAAAATGGTTTTTCTTTTCCCCGCAGGACGGGGGGGAACCCGTGTTTTTTGGACGTGGCGTGGCCCGAAATTTACGCCCTTGGGCGCTAGAGGGGGGTGGATGTTGGTCTTTCTTTGATTTTGGGGTCGGGGGGGGGGGGTGCTAATTTCACTGAACCAAACCCCACGGAAACCCGTGTTGGACGTGGGGGTGCTAAATGCGCCCTCGACGTGATTTTGTCTTTAAATTCAAGTGCAGCTTTTGTAACCCTTGGGCCGGAAACACCTGGACCCGTTTCCTCTGCCTGTCCGAGGTGGCGACTACCGGGGTCGTACAGGGACACCCGGCTGGCCGCTGAGAGTTGGAAAAATAAAATGTCCACCCAAAAAAAAAACAACAACCGTGAAAAATGTCGGCCATTTTTGTTTCGCGGCCGAGCCGTGAGCGCGTCGGGGGCGACGTCACGGAGGCTTCACAATGAGCCGCCTGTCGTCACAGAGCGGCGGATTCTAGCGGGGGGCGGCGCCAGAGCCCAATGAGCTCAGAGGAGTGAAGAGAGAAGAGGAGGAAAGCGCTATATAGTCCTTTCTAAACACGTGTTTCTTCCAATAAAGTTACTTCGACTTCAATCGTTAGTTTCAGCTTCAGAATCGCTCTTCAGTATCCCCGTGAAATCGGTAAGTCAGTCAAAAGTGCCGCTGGCGAGAAATAACAAAATCAGTGGAGAAATAAGTTGTTTTTTTACCGTTACTCAACTCTTATGGGTGTGATCGTGCTGTAAAAAGATATTGAGAGGAGGTGCACCTCTACATAGAGAGTGGCGGGGGTGTGGAACAAAGCTGATACCCTGGCTTCTCTCAGGACACAGCTGGGTGAGGTCCTCCAGTCAGGACAGGAGGCTCTTCTGTACACAGAGGGGGGCGGGGGTGGGGAACAAGCCGGCTAGCTGTGTGGCTCCGCCCCCTCCCCTCCCCTCTGTGACTCTGCTTGTCTCGGCAGGACGATGGACCGACAGAGATGCCGCACGGCCGTGCACGGTCGCAGCAGGACCCGGGCCCGGCGAGGCGTCGTAAGTCCACCCCGCCGTCCAGCGTCCAGTGTCCAGCGTCCAGCCCTCCTTCAACTGGCCTCTCCGCCCCCAGCAGCGCTCGCTGTATTATAATAATAATAATAATAATAAACTTCACTGATAGAGCACCTTTCACACACATAGCAGCGCAAAGTGCTTGACAGACCAGGTCTCACGGTAACACCTCCAGACGAGGAGAGACACTTCCAGTGGTGATCTTGACTGAGGACACGCCTCGGCTCAAGAGACAGGGTCGCGGGTCTATTATGGCCTTCTGAGAGCACAGATTGCCTCTGGACGTCCCAGACTCTTACTGGACACACTGTAGAGACTCACCTGTCCAGACTCTCACTGGACACACTGTACACACTCACCTGTCCACACTCTCACTGGACACACTGTAGAGACTGCCCAAGGCCCCTAGTCTCGACACCACTGGGCTGAGCTATTTGGTCATAGCTGTCTCGGAGATGAGCAGTTTGGCGTCTTCACAGGTCACACCGGTCAGGCCGAACCCGGACTGGCAGCGGGAGAGGTCCCGGCCCAAGTCCCGGTGCTTTTCCATAAGTCTGACATGGTCGCCTTCCGCGAGACTGGACCGCCCTGTGTTGGGCCCGGTGCCCCACATCTACCCTACAGCTCCCCCCACTGACCCCTAAACTCCCAATACCCTACAGCTCCCCCCACTGACCCCTAAACTCCCGATACCCTACAGCTCCCCACACTGACCCCTAAACTTCCGATACCCTACAGCTCCACACTCTGACCCCTAAACTCCCGATACCCTACAGCTCCCCACACTGACCCCTAAACTCCCGATACCCTACAGCTCCCCACTCTGACCCCTAAACTCCCGATACCCTACAGCTCCCCACACTGACCCCTAAACTCCCGATACCCTACAGCTCCCCATTCTGACCCCCACAGTCCTGATGGCCGAGAGGTCTCTGCTTGCTGTAGTAATTGAGTGAGCTCTGTGGACCTGACCTCTGTCTTGTGTCCTCATTTCCAGCGTCTCCTAGTGGTCCGGCATTTCACACGACCTGAAGGTGAGATCTGGGGAGGAGACAGAGCACCCCCTAACACCCCTGAGCTGGGTTACAGGGTAAGACAGCTTCTTACTGTTGGACACACCTGTCCACACTCTTACTGGACACACTCGCCTGTCCGGACTATTACTGGACACACTGTACACACTCACCTGTCCAGACTCTTACTGGACACTGTAGTGGAAATCTAATGAGTTAATTGATTCTTAAAAATGTAGAGAGCTTTACAAAAAAATATATTGGTGCTTTTAGATAATATTTCAAGGATATAACTGCTATGCTACAGTACGTGCAGAATTTTAGAAAACAATTCGTCAACAAAGTACACTGTTTAGGTTAGTTTAGAAGACAATGTACCAAAATAATATATGCTGTCTGGGTTATTAGAATTAGCTGAAAGTAACTGATAAGCTTTGAATAACAAATCTAGTTTTTCTTCTCTCGCTCTATGATGTAATCTGTTTTCTCTTAGAGAAAGGGGAAGTTTTAGAAGGGACCAAGTGCTGAACTGTTTTACAGCGCAACGTCTTATAAAAACCCTGTACTGCTTGTAACAAATTGAGTCTCTGGTTGCACTTGGCGAAGTGGCAGCAGGGCTCCCAATATTGCAATATTGAAATAAAGACCTTACTCAGGTGAGAACTCTCTCTTGTGGCTTCCTTGATAGTTATATTTCCATGACAGTTTGGGGGCTCGTCCGGGATCACAAACCTGAACGCGAACGGCTGCTGAAACTCCATCCGGACCCGGACAATTTTAGCAAATTAGACGAACCTCGGAGGATAAACTGTTTATCCTTCCAGAGACGCGTCTGGAGAATTGGCAGCTGTCTGACGTCAGTAAGTGATCCTTAAAAATTAATAGTTTGAGAAGCGAGCCACAGGGGTGTTCTCACGCGGGTTTGATGAGTCTGGGACTTATATAAAGAACTTATCTTAACATAGACGTGTGGTTTTTGCTCTGTGGAGTAGTTAATGTGATAAGGTTCTAAGTAAGGCACCGATCGGTAAAAATGGGAAATTAAAATTCAAAGATGAAAATGGGACCGAGCAGTCCAGCAAAAGTACATGTACGACAAATTCGGAGAAACAATTATAGCCTGAGTTAGAGTAAAAAAAAAAATATGTTCATGAACTGTAAAGCTAGGGTAATAGGTGTAAGGGAACTTGCACATAATTTATATATGATAATTAGGGGCCCATAACTATGAAGGATCTTTGTAAGTGAATCAGAATGGACAGAGGAAAGTTGAATTAGGAAAAAGAAGTTTCCTGAAGAAGGGGAAACTTAGAAGAGAAGGAGAAGAAATGAAAGAAAATGAATTGGAAAACTTATTTAATGGAAAGAGGAATCACAGAAAAAATGGGAAGCTTAAAAAAAGACTAGTCTTGAAACTAAAGAACAGCAAGCTGCAGCTAAAGTCATGGCCATGCGTACTAAAAAGAAAAGATCTCCACCGAAATTAGAAAGCGGTCCGGAGCCACTTGTTTGTGAAATACCAATGTGCACTTTTCCAGGTCCAGAAGGAACTCCAGCATATGTACAGTACATTGACATTGGTCTCCTAGTGAATTATTTGCATTAGTTAAGTCTTTTCCTTAATTGCCTGATGATCGTAAAGAATTTAGAAGAAAGGCAAGCGCCTTGTTCTTGATTGTCTTAAGCCTAATTACAGTGACATAACCTTGTTGCTAGATCATATTGTTCCTAAAGGTTTACAACGTCCTCTAAAAAGGAGGAGGCAGATTGGCGGATATGTGACCCAAATGATGAAGAAGTATCCATTTAAATTAAACCACAAGGACATGGAGAGGAAAAGTTAGGCGGCCGCTTCTAAAAAGAGGTAAGGACTCCTCTTTTCTAAAAAGTCCCTTGTCCTCTCCATGTTGCTGTGGTGGGTTCAGGGTTTTCCTGAAGCTGAAGCGAGTACAACAGAAAAATGAGTTAATGGTGTATGTGTTTTAGATGCCTGTTTTGTGAAGGTGGGGTAGAAAAGGAGGGATTGCT
This sequence comes from Lepisosteus oculatus, assembly GCF_040954835.1. Classification (NCBI taxonomy): domain Eukaryota; kingdom Metazoa; phylum Chordata; class Actinopteri; order Semionotiformes; family Lepisosteidae; genus Lepisosteus; species Lepisosteus oculatus. Next base: position 4,899,591 of record NC_090709.1, read on the forward strand.
GAAGGAATAGCATCTCGCCCTGCCCGTGCGAAAAAATCCAGGTGTTGCATCCTGGTACACGACTGCAGTATGGCTGAAGGTAGTAACTAGAACTGTACTCGCAGAAGAGCCAAAAATGGTAACTCGATTCAACTGTGTGTTTAAAGCCAGGATTTGGAACCTGGTCCGTGTTCCTGTATTGTGATAGTTTGTCAGTTTGTCTCGACTGGGGGATTCCGCGGGGCGCGTGGGAGACGTGAAAATGGTTTGGGGTGAAGGAAAAAAAGTTTGATTAATCCAAAGTGAAACTTAAAAGAAATATTGACTGTCAGACGGAATTTAGGCTGAACAGGAATGTAGAAAAGTGTATGAACCTTTGGATAAAAATATTTAGAGGAATATTTGAGAATTCAACAGAATATCATAGATGAGACGGAAAAATCCCTGATGGAAAAGCTAAGAGCAATGGCTGAACGAAACGAAGTTGTATATGTAGAAAAAGAAAAAGCAAAAGAAGAAATAGAACGCCTTAAGAGAGAATCTGGGAGAAGGGTGGGAATTAGTGTGGAGATTTTTGAAAGAGCATTACCCACCGAAAACTGATTAGAGAAAAGTAACAGCATGTCAGCAGAAGGAAGTGAGGATGTTTTCAGATTTTACAGAAAGGTTTATAGCTTTATGAATAGTATACTCGGGGTTAGCCGATGAAAAGGAAGTGAATGAAGATACTTCCACAGTAATAAAACAAATTTACTTGAGTGGGTTAAAACCTGATGTTGCCAAGAATGTGCAACTATGCTTTCCTGATATTACGAACAGAGACAGATGTGATTTAATAACTCGCGAAGCATGCATGCAGAAGTGCGAGCTCTGCAAATGGGAGGTAAAAAGACTCCCAAGGAGGAGAAAAGGGAGCCGCCAGTTTGTCGAAATTATTGTGCGACTTTAATGTTATACCGAGATATAAAACCTCAAAGACAAAACTACTAATAAGCTGGTGTGCAGTTACTAAAAAAAAAGGTGTTTTTTGGAGAAATTGTAAGAAAGAGGCTTGATTTCACAATTAAAGAACATATCAGAAGCTGAAACGAGAGCCGTGTGTGAACTAACAGTTTTAATCTAGTAAACCCCTCTGTAGCCTTCCTAAATTTATCTCAGGATTTAAATAAAAGTGAAATAATCTTACAGTGTGCAGTAACTGTGGGGCACAGGAGCACAGCTGTCCTGTTTTTAGACTAAAACAGCATAAAGATATGATATAACGTTTTCTAACAGGTAACAGGAGGCTACAGGAGAAGGGGTGTAAGGGTTGTGTTTAAAGCAAATAAGCTGTCACAGTCTGCTTGGGTAAAGATGTACAGTTTCAACTACTGATGTGGGTTGGGGACACCCCAGACCTATTTTAGGCCCAGACTGCAGCATTTTCTGTATGAAATAGCATTTATGTGAACTACCTCGAAAGAGTTATGTGATATTGTGATTGTTTACCTAATGAGGGAATCCATAAGGCCAGACTACTCCAAGTATTGGATCTTGAGAGGAAAAAAAAAGGAGTATAAACCAACTACATGATAAAGCCAGGGTGAATGCCTTCTCAGAACGAGCTTGTCTAGTGACGTATTGGTTTAAGGGGGGTAGTGCAGTCTAAAGACAAAATTGCCTTGACCCCTGCAGCAGAAACCGTTTTTGATGTTTTGAAACAAGCTTTCTTGCAGGCACTGGCCCTGGACAGGATTCCCTCAGACGGATCATCTGTATGTAATCTGTATGTAAGTGAAAGAAATGGGTCGTGAGCTGTTGTGCTGGTGCAGGAGGCATGGAGATAGGCATCGTCTGGTGGGTTATTATTATTCAGGACCCCTTGATGCGGTGGCCAAGGGGCCGTGTTTATGTGTTGTGCAGGCTACCTGCCTGGCTGTATAAACTGTGAATAATCTGGTGTAGAACTAGCAGACTGAATGAAAAGATTTAATTGAAACTTGTAAATATGCTAAATGGAAAATTGTAGCAATTTATATAGACTGTATATATACATTTGGTGTATGCCACAATTTTGGATGGCAGTGAAGGAATAGGGATTTCCCCAACATGGCAGGGACTCCAGTTAAGAATGCTGGGTTTGTCTCTGAACTGTTAGAAGCTTTGCAGCTGCTGACTGAAGTAGCTGTGGTAAAGTGTAAATCACATAATAAAGAAATGTTTCCAGTAACTCGAGGGAACAACTTTGCAGATGTAGCTGTCAGGTGAGCAGTACTTGTAGAACAGGAGTCTGAGACCCCTGTGAGACCTCTGTTGGGGAAAAGGGGACAGCTGCAGGATATTCAGGCTGAGGCCTCTAAAGCAGAGAAAAGGACATGGTTAGAAAAGAGTGTGGTGCTGCCAGCACACTGGACAGTCTGCAGGCCCTCACAGCCTAATGCCCTTTGTAGCTCGACAAATGCACTCTGTCGGACACCTGGGTGGGGACCGTGTTTGAAGCAGTAGCCACTTATGTGGTATCTCAATGTGATGCTTATCAAAGGAACTCAACTACAGTTCAGGTGCAGGTGCTACAGCTCAAAAGGCCTGCTCCTGAGAAACCTTTCATGCAGTAGCAAATGTTTACAATTTACATTTGTAAAGGGAAACCTTGGCTCTTATAATCTGTTTTCCCAGTGGGTTGCTGTCACTGCCTCTGTGTCTACCAAACACTTGATGATGGAGATGAGCCCTCGGTGGGCACTGACCTACCGCTTGTATTATGATCAAGGGACAGGCTGTGGCTGGATTATTCGGGGTGAGATGGACTGAGATCACCCTCAGTCTGCTGGAACAGTGGAATGAAGGAACAGAACTCTAAAAGATCGACTAGACATCAGACTGAAGGAACGCCATGGAATGCTGTGTAATTACTGTGTAATAGAGCCTGTTTGATATCATCACAGGCCAATCAACAAAACTTCCTGGAGGGATGAATTTGGCTAATGGATTGTTGAATTTGCTAATTCTCTATTGTAGTATTGTAGGTTGTTAATTGAAGTGGTGCATGGGGCTGGTGAATAGGTGCTGGACGCTTGGTGACCTCCAGTAGAGGGAAGACACGACCTGATACCTGGCGAGTGGGTGTGGTGAGGAAGATATACCCTGCCAGATGTTGCAACCCTGCTGGGAAGGACCATATCAAGTGCAACTGACTACCGACTCTGCCATCTGAGTGACAGGACGAGATCGCTGGATCTACGCATTGCGCCGACACCGAACCACTGCACCAGAGACTGAGTGAACATTAATTATTATATTGTCACTGTTTCTGTGTTTGTTGAGCTTCCTGAGGGGGGGCGACAGTGTACCTGTTAAGTGTAATGAGTTTTACTTTGATAAAATGGGGATATGGAATCAATACTTTATCAGTCAGCCACAAATAATAATCAGAGCTCATGTTGGGATTGTATTGCTATATAAGATGCTCATGGGAGTAATCCCCTTTGATAGAGGTAATTATTTAGGTTTATTGGCATGGGTAAATAGCCCTGCTTTTAGTCTGAGTGTAACTCAGATATATTAAAATGGAAATAACTGTATGCTCCTCGCTATAATCACAGTTTTAGGCCATTCTCTATTAGGGTGATAGACAGCTGTTTAGGTGAGCAAAGACTAAACAGTACTTGTATTCTAGACAATTATTAGCAAATAAATGACTTAGCAAAGCACATCTATGATGAAGAAAAATATATATCACAATTATAATCCAGATAATTGGGGCATTGGTGCATGGCTACAGTCTGTGCTAGGAACCTGGAGAGGGTCTCTGGTTCAATACATATTTGTGTGTCTGGTATTATTCGTTATGATCATACTGTTAATATCCTGCTTGAAAAACATGTGGACTAAAGCTGCTGCTTCTGTGCTAATTGTACGCCCTGAAGGGATCATGAAGGTAAAAAAAATGTAGAGAAAGGTTCTCTTATCTTGTGGCAGAACCTGATGGGTAGAACAATATAGTTTTAAGGGGGGTTACCCTTGGGAGTGATTCCCATAGATGCACATTATTATTATGGTTTGTTTGTTCATAATAAGATGTTTTGCAGGAACGGACCAAAGAGAAATTTTACAACTTCAGCTAGAATTGTTCTGCAAAACGGCACAGCTGAGGCAGTGGAAGAGTGTGTAGATTTTTCTAAGAGTTATTACCCAGCTGTTGACCAATCTTGTAAAAAAAAACCCTAAGAAAAATGCTGGGCTCCAGCCCACAGGGATTTACCTGTGCTGTAAGAACTAATGCGTGAATAAGGAGACTGGATTCTGGTGAAAGACAGGAAAAAGAGGTGGTGTTCGCTCAGGTGGAGGGGGCCGTGCCAGGTGCCCTGAATTCATGCTTCCCACTGTAAAAAGGTCACAAACGAACTGAGCAAAGACCAGGAGTGATTTCTCCACAGGGATAGATGGGGATCACATGCTTGGGACTGATGTGCACAGCCTTTTTCCTTTTTATGTGGAGGCCTGTCACCACCCAGAAAGAGGAAGAATCTAAACGCGAAGCCTCTTTGTATACAAACTGGCTGAATGAAACTGATAATGAGGGGGATATGAGTAATTTGTGGTACAAATTTATAAATCATACTGTAAAGTTAAAGAAATTTAATGCATCTTGTTATGTATGTGCTTTAATGCCTCATTCTACAGCCTCACCCATTTCTCTCCTGGTTAGAATCACTGTTTGGGCCAGGGGGAATGTTTTTCTTTAAGTTACTAACACCGATTATAGTAGCTGTGATACTTGTCTTTCTGTTTTTGTGTTGCTGTACAAAATATATTATTCCAATGCTTTGAAATATGGTAATGAATATGTTTGCGCATCAGTATGTTCTGGTAAGAACGCAAGAATCCGAAGTATGGGAGCCTCCTGGGAGTCCATATGAAGAATCTAACTTTTAATCATTTTCAAGAATAAAAAGGAGGGAATTGTAGTGGAAATCTAATGAGTTAATTGATTCTTAAAAATGTAGAGAGCTTTACAAAAAAATATATTGGTGCTTTTAGATAATATTTCAAGGATATAACTGCTATGCTACAGTACGTGCAGAATTTTAGAAAACAGTTCGTCAACAAAGTACACTGTTTAGGTTAGTTTAGAAGACAATGTACCAAAATAATATATGCTGTCTGGGTCATTAGAATTAGCTGAAAGTAACTGATAAGCTTTGAATAACAAATCTAGTTTTTCTTCTCCCGCTCTATGATGTAATCTGTTTTCTCTTAGAGAAAGGGGAAGTTTTAGAAGGGACCAAGTGCTGAACTGTTTTACAGCGCAACGTCTTATAAAAACCCTGTACTGCTTGTAACAAATTGAGTCTCTGGTTGCACTTGGCGAAGTGGCAGCAGGGCTCCCAATATTGCAATATTGAAATAAAGACCTTACTCAGGTGAGAACTCTCTCTTGTGGCTTCCTTGATAGTTATATTTCCATGACAACACACTGGACACACTCACCTGTCCACACTCTTACTGGACACACTGTACACACTCGCCTATCCAGACTCTCACTGGACACACTGGACACACTCACCTGTCCAGACTCTTACTGGACACCCTGGACACACTCACCTGTCCTCACTCTCACTGAACACACTGGACACACTCACCTGTCCAGACTCTTACTGGACACGCTGGACACACTCACCTGTCCACACTCACCTGTCCAGACTCTTACTGGACACACTCTCTCTGGACACACTGTCCACACTCACCTGTCCAGACTCTCACTGGACAAACTGTACACACTCACCTGTCCAGACTCTCACTGGACACACTGGACACACTCACCTATCCAGACTCTCACTGGACACACTGGACACACTCACCTGTCCAGACTCTTACTGGACACCCTGGACACACTCACCTGTCCTCACTCTCACTGGACACACTGGACACACTCACCTGTCCAGACTCTTACTGGACACGCTGGATACACTCACCTGTCCACACTCACCTGTCCAGACTCTTACTGGACACACTCTCACTGGACACACTGTCCACACTCACCTGTCCAGACTCTCACTGGACAAACTGTACACACTCACCTGTCCACACTCTCACTGGACACACTGGACACACTCACCTGTCCAGACTCTTACTGGACACACTGGACACACTCACCTGTCCACACTCTCACTGGACACACTGGACACACTCACCTGTACAGACTCTTACTGGACACACTGGACACACTCACCTGTCCACACTCTCACTGGACACACTTTACACACTCACCTGTCCAGGTGTAGTCTCTGCTCCTCATCCCCCCTGCGTTGTGTCTCCCCCCCTCCCCGCTGGACAGAATCCTGTGGTGTCTTCTTGTCTCCCCGAGCTCGTCCAGAAGCTGGAGAGCGCGGCAGAGCTGCAGCTGGAGCTCCCGGGGTCGCCCGGCTCGTCCAGCTCGGGCTCGCCCAGCTCGTTCCGCTCGGTGTCCCCCCCGTCCTCGCCCGAGAGCCCCCTCTGCTCCCCGCCCCCGGCCCCCCCCTCCGGCCCCCTCAGGCCCCTGTCCGCCCCGCCCCGCCGCCCCCCCTTCCTCCCCGCCATGCCCCTTGAGCCCCCCCTGCTGCCCAGGGCGGTGCCCCTGCCCCTGCCCCCGCCCGTCCTGCCCCCCATCGCCTGCCCGGCCCCGCCAGGCCCCGCCTGGGGCTCACCGGTGCGGAGGGCAAGGAGAGAGGCTGAGATGTCTGACGAGGCAAGTGGGACAGAGTCTGTCCGTCTGTCTGTCTGTCCGTCTGTCCGTCTGTCCTTCTGTCCTTTTCTCTGTCCATCTTTCCTTCTGTCCATCTGTCCTTTTCACTGTCCTTCTGTCTTTCTGTTCGTTTCTCTGTCCATCTGTCCTTCTGTCCTTCTGACTTTCTGTTCTTTTCTCTGTCCATCTGTCCTTCTGTCCATCTGTCTTTCTGTCCTTTTCTCTCTTTCTGTTCATCAGTCCATCTGTCCTTTTCTCTGTCTTTTTGTCCGTCTGTACTTCTCTCTTTCTGTCCTTCTGTCTGAGTCTCTCTTTTTCTCTGTGTCTGTCCCTCTCTCCCTGTCTCTCTCCCTGTGTCTTTCCATGTCTCCCTGCTCTCTGTCTGTCCTCCGTTGTCCCAGCTGGGTCTCTCTCCCTGTGTCTCTCCGTGTGTCTACCTGTCTGTCTCTCTGTCTGTCCTGGGTTGTCCCAGCTGGGCCTGTCTCCTCTGCTCTGTGCCTTCAGCTCTGTTCGCCGATGCCCCGCCAGCCCGTCTCTCTCTCAGCCTGTCTCTTGACTTGCAGGAGGAAGAGGAGGTGGAGACAGCTCCTCCGGCAGGAGAGAGGAAGGAGGTCAGTGCTGGTCTTACCCTGCCTCCTGTCCTGTCTGTCCCTGGGTCTCAGTGTCTCTCTTTCTTTCAGCCCTGTCTGTCAGTGTCTCTCTCGGCCTGCTGTCTGTCTGTCCCTGCCTCTCTGTCTCTCTCTCTTTCAGCCCTGTCTGTCAGTCTGTCTGTCCCTCGATCTCAGTGTCTCTCTCTCAGCCTGCTGTCTGCCTGTCCCTGCCTCTCTGTCTCTCTCTCTTTCAGCCCTGTCTGTCAGTCTGTCTGTCCCTTTGATCTCAGTGTCTCTCTCTTGGCCTGCTGTCTGTCTGTCCCTGCCTCTCTGTCTCTCTTTCAGCCCTGTCTGTCAGTCTGTCTGTCCCTTTGATCTCAGTGTCTCTCTCTCGGCCTGCTGTCTGTCTGTCCCTGCCTCTCTGTCTCTCTCTTTCAGCCCTGTCTGTCAGTCTGTCTGTCCCTCGATCTCAGTGTCTCTCTCTCGGCCTGCTGTTTGTCTGTCCCTCGATCTCTGTCTCTCTCTCTCTCTTTCCTCTCTCTCTCTCTCTCTCTCTCGGTTTGTTTGTCCCTCAATCTCAATCTTTCTCTTTGCCTGCTGTCTTTCTGTGCCTTCATCTTTGTCTCTCTCTCTACTTCCTTTCTGTCTCTCTCTGTCCTGTGGTGTCCAGTCAGTGTGTCTCTCTCTTCCTCCTCTCTGCCGTGTGGTGTCCAGTCAGTGTCTCTCTCCTCCTCCTCTCTGTCCTGTGGTGTCCAGTCAGTGTGTCTCTCTCCTCCTCCTCCTCCTCTCTGTCCTGTGGTGTCCAGTGGGTCAGTATTAGTGGGCTACACCCAGGTCACTCACTGCGAGTGTGATCCCAGCAGAGTCTCTGTGCTCTTGGGACACTTTACTCACCTGTCTCTCTCTTTCTCTCCCTGTACTGTCCCTCTCCTGCCCCCTCTCTCCCTCCTCGGACTCCAGCTGGAGGAGGTCCAATCACCACCTCCTGTGAGACAGAAGAAAAAGAAGGTGGGTAATGCTCTGATCCTCTCTTTACTCCTGTCCAGTGTCCAGTCAGTGTGTCTGTATGTACCCCTCTCTCTCAGTGCAGTGTTCATGTACTGGAGTGTCCAGTCAGTGTGTCTGTATGAACCCCCCTCTCTCTCTCTCAGTGCAGTGTTCATGTACTGGAGTGTCCAGTCAGTGTGTCTGTATGAACCCCCCTCTCTCTCTCAGTGCAGTGTTCATGTACTGGAGTGTCCAGTCAGTGTGTCTGTATGAACCCCCCTCTCTCTCTCAGTCCAGTGTTCATGTCCTGGAGTGTCCAGTCCGACTCTTAACGTGACTCTCCTGTCTCTGCTTCAGAAGCGCTGGTCCTGTCTGTGGTGGAGTTTCGCCGTCTTGTCTGTCCCTGCCTCTCTGTCTCTCTCTCTTTCAGCCCTGTCTGTCAGTCTGTCTGTCCCTCGATCTCAGTGTCTCTCTCTCGGCCTGCTGTTTGTCTGTCCCTGCCTCTCTGTCTCTCTCTCTTTCAGCCCTGTCTGTCAGTCTGTCTGTCCCTCGATCTCAGTGTCTCTCTCTCTCGGCCTGCTGTTTGTCTGTCCCTGCCTCTCTGTCTCTCTCTTTCAGCCCTGTCTGTCAGTCTGTCTGTCCCTCGATCTCAGTGTCTCTCTCTCGGCCTGCTGTCTGCCTGTCCCTGCCTCTCTGTCTCTCTCTCTTTCAGCCCTGTCTGTCAGTGTCTCTCTCCTCCTCCTCTCTGTCCTCAGTGTGTCTCTCTCCTCCTCCTCTCTGTCCTGTGGTGTCCAGGCAGTGTGTCTCTCTCCTCCTCCTCCTCTCTGTCCTGTGGTGTCCAGTGGGTCAGTATTAGTGGGCTACACCCAGGCTCACTCACTGCGAGTGTGATCTCAGCAGAGTCTCTGTGCTCTTGGGACACTTGACTCACCTGTCTCTCTCTTTCTCTCCCTGTGCTGTCCCTCTCCTGCCCCCTCTCTCCCTCCTCGGACTCCAGCTGGAGGAGGTCCAATCAGCATCTCCTGTGAGACAGAAGAAAAAGAAGGTGGGTAATGCTCTGATCCTCTCTTTACTCCTGTCCAGTGTCCAGTCAGTGTCCAGTCAGTGTGTCTGCATGAACCCCTCTCTCTCTCAGTGCAGTGTTCATGTCCTGGAGTGTCTAGTCAGTGTGTCTGTATGAACCCCTCTCTCTCTCAGTGCAGTGTTCATGTCCTGGAGTGTCCAGTCCGACTCTTAAAGTGACTCTCCTGTCTCTGCTTCAGAAGCGCTGTTGCGTCTTTTTGAAGTCCCTGAGCTGCGTGTCAGTGGAGACAGAAGATCAGGATGAGCCGATGGAGGCGGCGGAGACCGTAGCTCAGGAGAGGAAGAGCGAGGGAGAGGAGGAGCAGGCTGCCGGGAAGGACAAGAAGAAGAAGAGGAGGTGCAGGTGAGCAGACAGGGGGGCGCCACCCGGTCATGTCTGTGATTCAAGGAGGAGTCTCCTCTTGCTGTTTGATGTCATGGTGACGTCTGTGTCTGTGTCCTTCACACCTGCAATAACAATATTCTTTCCAGGTTCCTTTCCTGGTTCTGTGCCTGCTAAGATCTGGACTGGACTGGACTGGACTGCACTGGACTGGACCGGAGCTGAGGGACACCAGACGACGGGACTGGAGCTTAGGGACAATAGGCTGGACTGCACCGGAGCTGAGAGACACCAGACTGGACTGGACAGGAGCTGAGGGACCCCAGACTGTGCTGGACCGAAGCTGAGGGACCCCAGTCTGGACTGAAGCTGAGGGACCCCAGACTGTGCTGGACCAAAGCTGAGGGACCCCAGTCTGTGCTGGACCGAAGCTGAGGGACTTCAGTCTGTGCTGGACCGAAGCTGAGGGACAACAGACTGTGCTGGACCAAAGCTGAGGGACACCAGATTGTGCTGGACCGAAGCTGAGGGACCCCAGTCTGTGCTGGACCGAAGCTGAGGGACCCCAGACTGGACTGGACCGAAGCTGAGGGACACCAGACTGGACTGGACTGGAGCTGAGGTGCCCCAAACTGGACTGGACTGGAGCTGAGGGGCCCCAGTCTGGACTGGACTGAAGCTGAGGGACCCCAGACTGTGCTGGACCGAAGCTGAGGGACCCCAGTCTGTGCTGGACCGAACCTGAGGGACCCGAGACTGTGGTGGACCGAAGCTGAGGGACCCCAGTGTGGACTGCACTGGAGCTAATCAATAAAAATTTTAAAAAAAAATCTGTTTAGCTTTTGGTTTTTTCCCTCCCCCCCCCCCCCAAGGTTGCTGCTGGGAGAGGTGTGAGTGGGGCCAGCAGGGGGCGCTCTCACCCTGCGGTCTGTGTGGGTCCTGATGCCCCAGTATAGTGAAGGGGGACACTGGACTATAAACAGGCGCTGTCCTTCAGATGAGACGTCAAACCGAGGTCCTGATTCTCTGTGCTCATTAACAATCCCGGGGTGTCTCTGGAGAAGAGTAGGGGTGTTACCCCAGTGTCCTGGCCTGATTCCCCCCCTGGTCTTGACCCATCATGGCCTCCTTATCACCCCCCCTCTCTGAACTGGCTCCATCCCTCTGCTCTCCTCCCCAATGAGAGCTGCTGTGTGCTGAGCGGACTGGAGCATCATCCAGGTGGGGGCTGCACACTGGGGGGGCTGGAGGGGATCCCCCTGACCTGGGAAGAGCTCTGAGTGGAGAGTCCAGACTTATTAATTATTATTATTATTCGTGCTGCACTGGGCTCCTGTCCTGGCAGTGAGAGGGGGACTCTGTGATCAGTACAGATACTTATGACTGTACAATAATACACGATAGAAATGGAAAACAGGGTAGCGCTGTAGTCTCTTCGAACGTTTTGAACTGCCAGAAGAAGTTTTCACAACCCGGACTCGTGAAGGTACAGGTCTTCTCCCTTAGTCCGGAGTAAGGTGAGAGGTCACCCCCTCGGGGCGCAGTATCCCCGATGCATCCCCCCCACCACCACCCAAAACGACACACACTTCTGTGACGATTGGGAGACCCCGGTTTGACCAGCCCCTGCGGTGGAGGAAACGACCCGCTGGAGAGAACACGCAAACTCCACACAGAAGGGTCACCTCGGCATTTATTCCAACAGCAAAACAACACCAGAGAGAAACGGTCTCTGAAAGAGAAGCGTACACTGGGAAAAACACGACGGGGTCATTACAAATGGGAATAGGAGTTCTTTTTTTCTTTTCCGGACGTCAGTTGGATCGTGTCCTGGTGATTTCTCCCGTTTCGAACTGAGTTTAATGTCGCGTTTCTACTTTTTTAGAGAGAGGCACTGAACTTTGGGGAACATGACATCCACCCAGTATTACTAATAGGTTGATAAATAGAAATGTTCTTTCCCCCCCCCGTATTATACCTCGCGAATGTTGCGGCCAACTCCTTAAGTCGAAATTTAAACCCTTCTCACGCTACAAGACACTCCGTCAACATCGCCGCGGCACGAAGCGCGACCTTCGGTATGACGTTGGCGGAAAAGGGGGTAGGGTAAGTACGTCACAGCCGGGGGAAGCCCCTATCACGTGAGAGGGGTGCGGCGGGCGACGAGCCCCCGGGGGCGAAGAGAAGTTGATTTGCGTGGGGTGTGGAAACACTACACGACCGGGCAAGCGAGCCGTTTTTTTTTGTTTTGTTTTTTCCAGAACATCAGAACAACCGCAGAGATGACCATCGATCCACCTCCGGACGTTTCCTTTTTTGTACTCTTTGGCCTCCAAAATAAAAAAAAAAACTGGGATCCACCGTGGCGTTGCCAAATTAAAACGTCAACCACTTTTCGGGCTTTCGTGCTGTCCATGATGAAACCGTCATGGTTGTGTAAGCATACGTTACGTCACAGACCGGCGGCGCTCGGACGTGAGGAGTGTCGTTACGTTTTTGAAACGGGCACGTCAGACAAGATCTCTGACAAGATCTCAGAAAAACCCAAACCTGTAAGATTCAATTTCAATTCAGTTTTTTTATATAGCGCCTTTCACAACAAGAATGCCCCAAGGCCCCGAACAAAGGAGTTGTTCCACACCCCCGCCACCCTCTGTGTACAGTAGAGCCCCCTGTCCTGACTGGAGGAGCTCACCCAGCTGTGTCTGGAGAGAAGCCGGGGTATCGGCTTCAACCACAGGGCTGGGCGGCTTGTTCCCCACCTCCACCACCCTCTGTGTACAGTAGAGCCTCCTGTCCTGACTGGAGGAGCTCACCCAGCTGTGTCTGGAGAGAAGCCGGGGTATCGGCTTCAACCACAGGTCTGGGCGGCTTATTCCCCACCTCCACCACCCTCTGTGTACAGTAGAGCCTCCTGTCCTGACTGGAGTGACAGTAGAGACGGGGTTCATGGGTTATCTGGAGGGTGACTTCGCTCCAACAAAACGCCCAGCCCTGCTGCTCCTGCCTCGTACGGAAGACACTTTCCCCAGCTGCTTCATCGTCTTCTCCCTGCAGGAGACCGGCCGCCTGCCGGATCGGGGGGCGCTGTCGCCGGGGTGGGCCGCGGCCCCCAACGTCGAGGGGGTGTGTGAGTGTGTGTGTGTCCTGTGAAGGATTGGTGTCCTGTCCAGGGTGTGTGAATGCATGTTTGTGTGTCCTGTGATGGACTGGTGTCCTGTCCAGGGTGTGTGAGTGTGTGTGTGTGTCCTGTGATGGACTGGTGTCCTGTCCAGGATGTGTGAGTGTGTGTGTCCTGTGACGGACTGGTGTCCTGTCCAGGGTGTGTGAGTCTGTGTGTGTGTCCTGTGATGGACTGTTCAGGCCAAAGGAATAGTTTCAGGAACCCTCAAGAAATTCCATCCGCCTCCAAAACTCATTGCATTAAGAAGACTCATTTTAAAACGTTACCTGCATGCCCCAAAACACTTAAAGTCGCCAATCAGCAATAAAATGTTGATTCCTGATACTCACATTTTGACAGACAATTAATAATGTCTCAGCTCCTCCCCCTGTCTCACATGACTTGATTTCACCCCTATTAAAGGGAGCGAGCGCCTACACCGAACGGAATGTCGTTCTCGGACGTGTGGCCCGATTCGCCCAAAACCCGGAATTCGGATGTTGATGGGGGAGCAGCATACCTATCATACCCCTGTCATACCTGTCCAGCAGGGCCGAGGGGGCACGTTCCTCTTTCGGCAAGAGCGAAAGCAACAGCAGGAGGCCTTCCCTGGAACCGCTGGGGGACGGCCTCCTCCCACCTGGACCTGTTTCATCAGCGCCAGTCCGAGGGAGAGGGAGGCGGGCAGGAGAGGAGGACCATGGCCACGGGCGACAGTCCCTCCCGCCCCGGAGGTGAGGATCATGTCCGCTTCCCCTCCCGTCCCGCCGGAGGAGAGATGGCTCTGCCCGGCCTGCAGCCCCGCGGGACCGAAGGACAGGGCCGGGCAGCTTGTTCCACACCCCTGCCACCCTCTGTGTACAGTAGAGCCTCCTGTCCTGACTGGAGGAGCTCATCCAGCTGTGTCTGGAGAGAAGCCGGGGTATCGGCTTCAACCACAGGGCTGGGCAGCTTGTTCCCCACCCCCACCCCCCTCTGTGTACAGTAGAGCCTCCTGTCCTGACTGGAGGAGCTCACCCAGCTGTGTCTGGAGAGGAGCCAGGGTATCGGCTTCAACCACACAGACTGGGCGGCTTGTTCCCCACCCCCACCCCCCTCTGCGTAAAGTATTGTTTGCAATGCAGTTTCCTTTGCGGACTCCCGGCGCTCCCTGCGTCCTACCACAGGGATGGCCGTCCAGAGTCACCAGTGGAACTGATGGAGGGCCTGCGGCCTTGCAGCGGGTTCGAAGTCCTCTCTTCAGCTCTGAGGCCTTATCATCACTCAGGCTGCTACGACAGCGGTGACTGCGGTTTCCTGAGTTTATCTCTGAGTCTCACTGGGAGAGAACTGTTTGTCCCTCTGCACACACACACTGACCGCTACGTGCTTCTTTCTGCACCGCTTTCATCTCAAGTCTGAATTGCTTCGAGGGGACAGCGACAACAACACTGGCCTCACTGGCCCAACGCTGACGACGGCTCCCTGTATGTACAGCCGGCAGCCATCTCACCCTGCAGCTCCCAGCTGGCAGCCCCCCCACTGGAGCTCAGCAGGAGTGAGCCTGGTCAGTACCTGGAGGGGAGACTCCTGGGAAAAACTAAGGCTGCTGCTGGAAGAGGTGTTAGTGGGGCCAGCAGGGGGCGCTCTCACCCTGCAGTCTGTGTGGGTCCTGATGCCCCAGTATAGTGACGGGGGACACTGGACTGTAAAGAGGCACCGTCCTTCGGATGAGACGTAAAACCGAGGTCCTGACTCTCTGTGGTCATTAACAATCCCGGGGTGTTTCTCGAAAAGAGTAGGGGTGTTACCCCGGCGTCCTAGCCAAATTTCCTATTGGCCCTTACCAATCATGGCCTCCTAATAAACCCCCTCTCTGAACTGGCTTCATCCCTCTGCTCTCCTCCCCACTGAGAGCTGGTGTGTGGGGAGTGTTCTGGCGCGCTATGGCTGCCGTCGCATCATCCAGGTGGGGGCTGCACACTGGTGGCGGTAGTGGGATTCCCCATTCCCTGTGCAGCGCTTTGAGAAAAGCGCTATATAAGTGTAAGCAATTATTATTATTTGCAAATCACTACTTATGTACTTTCTCTGTTTTTTTCTTAAGAAATGTGTTATGCACTTCAACAGGTCCTCAGGCGTGTTCTTTCCGTGTCGTGTTTCTCTGGAAATCAGAATCCGGCCTCTTCAGACCAGCTCATCCGCTTGAACAGGTCCTACAGTTGTGAAAATCTGCTCGGTGCTGCTCTGCTTTTTTTTTCTGTGGGTGTGGCTTCAGTGCAGCCGCTACAGGTGTAGACACAGACACACACTCACACACCCTGGACTGAACACCAGTCCATCACAGGACACACACACACCCTGGACAGGACACCAGTCCATCACAGGACACACACACACACACTCACACCATGGACAGGACACCAGACCATCACAGGACACAAACACACACACACACACCCTGGACAGGACACCAGTCCATCACAGGACACACACACACTCACACACCCTGGACAGGACACCAGTCCATCACAGGACACACACACACCCTGGACAGGACACCAGTCCATCACAGGACACACACATTGTGAGCAGTGTGACAGCTGATCCGCTGTGAGAGCGGACAGGAGTGTCTCCCTCTGGTGGCTGCAGGCGGTACTGCTGGCGCTGTGGAGTCTGCACCAGTAACCCCCCCTGGGAGACGCACAGAGATCATTCTGCACCAGCAGCCCCACCTGGGAGACGCACAGTGATCATTCTGCACCAGTAACCCCACCTGGGAGACACACAGTGATCATTCTGCACCAGTTACCCCACCTGGGAGACTCATAGTGATCGTTCTGCACCAGCAACACACCACAAATACCTGGATCACACTGTAGAATACACACAATGCACAAAAAACACATCAGGAGGTGTCACACTGTCCCCCCAGTCTGTGGAGGAAATGCAGAGGGCAAACAGAGGTTGTGACCTCTGACCTGAGTGACTCTCCCAGGGCGCTTGGTGCTGCTGCAGGATTCTGGGGGAGACAATGGGCTGCGTGTCAGTTCACAACACCGCAGAGCCATTAACCCTGCTGGAGAACAACCTGCAGCTGAACACACCCCAACGCTCACGTTTCCACAGATGCAAACTCGAGTGGAATGGCATCCAGACACTTCACTGCTGGACTTTTAACAAGCTTCAAGTCGGAAAACCACCCAGAACGTCCTCTCGCTCAGTGTGACAGGCGCTTTTATTAGAAAGAAGGGAACCTGACATCTTTTTAACTTGTCGTCTTTTTATAAGCGCAGTGAATTCTGCGCCGTACAGAAGTACAGAATGTGAGTCAGTTCAACAGCAGTTTTATCAGGATGTTGATGAAATAACATGTTCATGCTGCTGAACTTCTGTAGTTTCTCTTAATGCAGTATAATGAAAGCAAATGAGATCTAAAAGAGAGACCATGTTTGACAGGTGCAGTATCACTCGAAGCCCACAGAGTTGTGTGAAGAAGGCTAGAGTCTCCGAGCAGTCCCACACTGCCTGGACTGGACACTCTGCTGTCAGACTGGCTCCGAGTCTAAACTGGACACACACTGGTCTGTGGACAAAACACACGACAGCAGAGTTAGACACTCAGAGCAGAGATAGAGCTGGACATCACCCACACCCACACACACACACACTGGACTGACAGAGCTGGACACCACACACACACACACATACACTGTACTG
Organism: Lepisosteus oculatus; assembly: GCF_040954835.1. Lineage (NCBI taxonomy): Eukaryota > Metazoa > Chordata > Actinopteri > Semionotiformes > Lepisosteidae > Lepisosteus > Lepisosteus oculatus. The sequence continues at coordinate 4,916,117 of NC_090709.1, forward strand.
ACACCACACGCACACTGTACTGACAGAGCTGGACATCACACACACACACACGCACACTGTACTGACGGAGCTGGACACCACACACACTATATAGGCCACAGGGGTCTGTGCAGGAGCTAATGGCAGCGACAACAGGTCCTGTCAGAAGCAGCAGATCACGTCTCAGGCAGCGAGTCCTGTCTTGGGCAGGAGGGTCCTGTCTCGGGCAGCGGGTCCTGTCTCGGGCGGGAGGGTCCTGTCTCGGGCGGGAGGGTCTCAGACTCACCTCCTCCCACTTCTGCCGGGCAGAAAACCCGTCCGTCCGGCTGCTCCCTCCAGCGCAGGGTGTGGTTCCCCAGGAGACCCTGCTGGGCCAACAGGTCATCCATCTGCAGACACAGACGGACTGAGCTGTGTGCAGTGACTCAACACTCAGGCATGCGGCACTGTAGGACAGCTCACACAGCGGCAGCGTGCGCCTCAGACACAGCGCTTACACCCCTGGATTCGAGCAACACGGGTTTGAGCTGTGAAACATTGTGGAACATTCTGGCTCGTCGCGGACGCCCTCCTCGGAGTCTGAAACGCTCCCTTCCTGGGGGAACCCCAGTCACACACCAGACACACTCAGCTCCCAGAAGGGGCTCCCGCCTACCTGCTCCAGGAGTCTGTGTTTCGTCTTGGCGTCGTTCTGAATCTGCTGTCTGCTCCCGGCGATCTTCAGCCTCAGGATGGTCCTCTTCCCCGTCCTCCTCTGTGGATCTGGGGCGACAGGCGTTGCAGGACAGAGAGACACCCGAGAGAGAGGGAGACAGAGAATGAGCGCTGTTGCCCCAGTTTGAAAATTGAATCAACGTTTGCCACCACATTTGACTTGCAGTCCAGAGCGGTCCCTCAACACTGGTATTCACCAGCCGTGCCCACTGGTTCACCCCTGATGCAGGTGTGAGAGGGGGAGAGGAGGGGGGCCGGCCTGCAGTCGGGGGGTGTGGGGTCACTTTCAAGGCCGACAGTCTCCTGGTTCTACACTGGAGTGTGAGATCGAGCGCAGATCTCTCCTCGCTCAGCGGTCAAGCGAGAGGCCTGGTCTGAGAGCAGACGGCTCTGCTGTCGCCACCTGCTGGTCAAACACGTGCAGAACAGGGAGTCGCCCTCAGTACCTCTGGAGCAGAGGAAACTCAGCTGCTCCTCACAGCTGCGGTTAGTCCAGAGCCCCCTCTGTCTCTGTCCAGGGCTCCACAGGGGATGGAAGCAGGCCGGCCCGGGGCTCCCCCTGCGCCCCAATTCTGATAGACCAGGGGAGCCTCGTTCGCCCAGAACCAGGACCCCGAGACTCGGTTCTGCCTCAGGCCCAGCAAGACCAGAGTGGACTCAGCAGACTGGGCCTCTTCAGCAGCGTAGCTCTGCTCCTGGTGTAACTGGATATACGCCAGGCCAGTGTGGTGAGTCTGACAGTGATCCAGGGCCTCAGCCCAGGACTTCTCCTCTCTCACCAGGACGAGCTCTCTGCTGTCTGGAAGAGAGAAATACAAATTCTGAATCTGTGTCTCTGTAGGGTCCCCAGACGCCCCTTCCGGACACGAACCCAAGTGGAAAACGGAGCCGTCCTCACCCCAGTGACAGAAGAAGGGTCTGATCTCACTGCAGTCTGTCTCTGTCCATCTGCCTCTCGGGCTGCCCTGCAGGTCCACCTGCGCACATCTCTGTCCACCTGCTGACCCAGGCTGCCCTCCTGCCCAGTTCCTGAAGCTGGACGCCCCCTGGTCTGAACACTTCCAGGGCTCGTTGTACAGGCCGATCCACACCCTGTGACCCCGCGCTGACCTCCAAACCTCCTCATTCTCACTCTGGCTCCTCACACTGACCAGCTCTGTGTGCTTCTGTCTGCAGAGACTCTGGGTTTCAGTCCAGGTCTGGTTGAGTTCAATCAGGGTGACGTCACTGTGCTCTGAGCAGACAAGAAAATGTATCAGTGAGTCAAAATGTCAGTGAGATACTGGTGTGATGGACTGTCCTCTTACCTGTGTTGAGTGACACTGGTGAAGTGTGTCTCTGATTCAGAGCAGAGAGACGTCAGTGAGATACTGGTGTGATGGACTGTCCTCTTACCTGTGTCGAGTGACAGTGGTGAAGCTTGTCTCTGATTTAGAGCAGAGAGACGTCAGTGAGACACTGGAGTGATGGACTGTCCTCTTACCTGTGTTGTTGAGACACATGAAGTAGTTTCTCTCCTGACAGTCTCTCTCTTCCCATCCTCCCTCAGAGTCCATCAGCACACCGACGCGCCCCTGGGTTTGAGTGTAGGGGCTCCCTGCAGCTCCCCCAGACCCTGGGTCACTCTGTGTGCTGTTATACAGACCAACCCAGGCTCCGTCTGCTTCACCAGTGTTTGTGAGGCTGAGAAGTTGCCTCTGCTGCTCCTCAGTGAACACAGTGACCAGGTCTGTGTGATTGTACCGGCAGTATTCCTGAGCTCGAACCCATGTCAGTTTATAGCGTATGAAGTGGTACTGCTCAGAGGAGTCTGTAGCTGTAAATAAAATACATATAGAAATAAGATTTCTGTACATTCTGAAATTGTCGTTTACTTGATGTTCTGTCTCCAAATTCATTATTGGCTCCTGATGTAGTTCTATGCTGCTGCTGGGAGACCAAGGTCAGACGAGGGAGATACAGCTCTCTGCTGCTGTTCTCTCAAGCTGGATTCTCCTGAGACAAACTCAGCCCCCTGAGCTACTGCCTGGGGCTCTGGGACAGTCTGTCAGGGCTGGACTCACCAGTGTAGCAGAAGAAGGGGCTGGGATATGTTCCACCTGCATCGTTCCAGCCACCTCTTTTATTATTATTTGTATTTACGTTATCTTTTAAATAGATCTCCATGTACAAGGCTCCTCCTCCATTGTGCTGCCCAGGACTCCAGTTGCGAAACCCAGAGCGCCTCCCGTCAGACCACTCCCAGCCGTCCTGGAGCAGAGCGATCCAGACAGCGTGTCCCTGCGCCGTCGTCCTGATCTGTTCAGACTCTCCCACACTGTCCACCAGGGGCAGCTCGGAGCAGCTCTCTCTGCAGTGTCTCTGGGCTGCAGCGAAGGTCTTGTTTTCCCTGATCAGGCTGTACTGCTGGGCCCCACCTGCGAAGACAAAGATCAGGTGTAACGGTGTGTACAGCTGTGAGACTACAAATCCCATAGTGCTTTGCACACCACCATTTCCTGTTTCCTGTTCATTCCGGTGTATAGTTAAATAGGTAGAGGTTTATTCCTGAAAAGAGAAGACAAGAAACACGTTTCAGCTGTGATGCCTTCAGCTGTGTGTACCAGCAGAATTCCTGAGCTCGAACCCATGACAGTTGTATAATGTATAAAGTGATACCAGTCAGATGAATTTGTAGCTTGAATTTTGTTTTTATTTCAAACTACTCTTTATCGCATGCCTTTGTTTGTTTCAGGACAATAACATTCTCTGTGATTTGGAGAGATCTTTGTGGTGAGTTTATGTTTTCTGATGCTGTATGATGTTTGTGATCACTGCTCTATCACGCCAAGAGGCGTTAGTAGTGACAGCTTACTGTAATAAAGAAAATACAATTAATAGATACATTCCAAGAAAAGGGGCCTGGATAGGTCTTTTCCCATGACGTGATGATCCCAGGGAAAAGGTAGTGTTGAAGTCTGTGCATTTTGACTTTGGCGTGTATGTGAGTGCATATAATTTAGGACTACGTTTCCCAAGATACAATGCTCATCGCATAATGACTGCAAAGTGAGATGAGACTACAGATACCAGAATGCCCATGCAACCCAGCTCTTCCTGCTTCCTGTTCTTTTCTGTCTATACCTAAAGACAGATCTCAGATTGAGCCCTGCGTGCAGTGTCGTCTCACCTTGACTCTCACATATGAAGTAGACCTCCTCGCTGCAGTCTCTCTCCTCCCAGAATCCCACTGCATTGAGAACAGCACAGGGGAGCTGACTCCTCCAGTGGGTGAAGGTCACGACCTCTCCGCCAGACCACCGCCAGCTCTCTCTGCAGTCTCGGTACAGGCCTATCCAGGCTATGCCACTGGGCAGGTTAGTGGTGTTGAGGACTGTGTCCATGTCTGCTGTGCTGTTGACGGAGGCCAGGTCAGGGGTGAGTCCACAAAGTAGAACTTCCTGATGAGGCCGGATCCAGGAGGACAGAGCACTGGGAACACAGAATTATGGGTTGTGTAAGTTTCTCAAATCCATCTGTATTGCAGTTCAAAGGGTCTGTACGCTCCAGAGTCAGGTTGTTTAAATCTATTGTGAGACACAGTAGCACCACAGTCCTGCTGTCCTCCACCCGAAACTCACTCGTCACCCCGCCGGTGAGACAGGTGACCCCCCCTATCTGTAACGGACAAGTCTGTGGGTGACGGAGTCCTCTCTGTGGTGATGTGAACCAGCTCTGGCAGTGTTGTCAGCCCATCCATTATCTAATGTGCTTTGGCAACACTGATTCTACCCATCGGTCATGCTAATAAAGCACCTCGAATTGAATTGAATAAAACGTCGCTTTATCAACCCTTTACAATTTCTTGCATTAGGAATTTATCTTTTCATGAATAGTGAGCTGAATCTGCAGTCACTGGGGAAGAGTGCAGGTGAGAGAACACAGCCCTTTGGCAGTAGCAGCAGTAGAAGGAATAATGCTTCCTTACAGTTCTAGAGCTCTTTCCTGGACTCTCCCCTCAGAGCTCTTCCCAGGTCAGGGGGATCCCCTCCAGCCCCCCCCCCCTAGTGTGCAGCCCCCACCTGGATGATGCTCCAGTCCGCTCAGCACACGGCAGCTCTCAGTGGGGAGGAGAGCAGAGGGATGGAGCTAGTTCAGAGAGGGGGGTGATTAGGAGGCCATGATGGGTAAAGACCAGGGAGGGAATCAGGCCAGGACACTGGGGTAACACCCCTACTCTTCTCCAGAAACACCCTGGGATTGTTAATGAGCACAGAGAGTCAGGACCTCGGTTTTACGTCTCATCCGAAGGACGGCGCCTGTTTACAGTCTAGTGTCCCCGTCACTATACTGGGGCTTCAGGACCCACACAGACCTGCTGCAGGTTCTCTGACCTGGGAGCAGAGTCACAGGCCCACCTGTCAGGAAGAGAAGCACCAGCCCCTTCCTCTCCATCCCGGCAGATCCGCTCAGAGGCGAAGGCGCGGCGTGGCTCCTGGCTCTGGGTTCGAATCCTCCTGCGTGACACAGCACAGGCGCGTCTGACACAGCTCCTACAGGTCTCTGGCGGAGCTCGGGTCTCGCTCATGGGCTCCGTGAGATCTGAATTAACTCAGCCCTGCTGGGCTGCTACCGATCCCCCTGGCTGGTGTGGATCGGTCACCAGTGGAGACTGGGGGAGACGCAGGAATCTGGAGAGGGGCAGGACCCCCTCTCCCACTCAGAAACATGGGAGCCGGACTGCTGGGAGAGATTCCCGACTGGATCCATCAGTCTCCTCCTGCTGTCCTGCTCTCCCTGCTGATAGCATCAAGGAAACGCTGCTGCTGTCTGTGGCTCTTCCTCTCCTTCTCCCTTCTCTACATTCTCTCCACTCTCCTTTCTCCTCTCCTTCTCCCATTCACAGTTTCTCTCCTCTCTCTTGTGCCTCCTCTCTCTGCTAATAGCATCAAGGAAACACTCCTGCTGTCTGTGGCTCTTCCTCTCCTTCTCCTCTCTCTAGTCTCTCCACTCTCCTTTCTCCTCTCCTTCTCCCATTCACAGTTTCTCTCCTCTCTCTTGTGTCTCCTCTCTATGCTCTCTCCTCTCCACTCTCTCTACCCTCTCCCCTCTCTCTCTCCTCTCTCTGTGATCCACAGTATCTGTCCTGTCTCCTCTCTCCTCTCTCTGCTCTCTCTCCTCTCCACTCTCTCCCCTCTCTATGATCCACAGTTTCTCTCCTCTCTCTTGTGCCTCCTCTCTCTGCTGATAACATCACGGAAACACTCCTGTTGTCTGTGGCTGTGTCTGTCTGTGGGAGTGAATGGAGCCATTGATGCAGGAGTGGAGGGGTCAGGCCTGGGTCATGTAGGGGAAAATCAAACAGCCACCATCTGACGCCATGAGAGACAGAATATTTTTAATTTCCTGTTTGTCTCCATCTCGCTCAGTATCCCCCTCTCTGTCTCATACCACTGTCTCCCATCTCTATCTACCTGTCTCTCCCCTCTCCCGATCCCTCCCCTCTCTCCTTTCTCTGACTCTCCTGCCTTCTCTCTCCTCACTCTCCCCCATCTCTAACCTGCCTCTCTCTCCTCTCTCTCCCCCATCTCTAACCTGTCTCTCTCCTCTCTCACCCCCATCTCTAACCTGTCTCTCTCTCCTTTCACCCCCATTTCTAACCTGTCTCTCTCTCACCCCCATTTCTAACCTGTCTCTCTCTCTCCTCTCTCCCTAACTTTCTCTAACTGCAGAGGGATGCACCTTGAACTGAAACCGCAGTGAGGAATAACCAGCTTCCTAAGTAAACAACTTTCCTACGAGACTCAGACTTAGCAGAACTAAGGACAAGGAACACGGATCTTCTTCTGCGTTGCTGGGTAGATAAAAACACGCAGGTTGCTACAGAAATGAGAGCAGCCTGTGGACCTGCTCTCAAGACAGTATCTGTTGATCCCGTTAGAGACACCTGTACTCGTTTAAATCTCTTGCAGGGCAGCAGGCAGCTACTGTCTCAATAACAGGAGGTCCTACACTGAGGGGTCACTGTGCCCTGAGACTTACCTGCTCAGCGCTGTGTGTCGGTGGGTCAGGACGTCTCTCCAGGTGAGCTGTCTGTGCGATGTGTCTGTCTGTCTGTGTTCTTTATTCCTGACTCTCTCTCCTCCTCTCCTCTCGGACACAAACACAGACGCAGCCGGGATGCAAATCAGGGGGTTTCAGTGGGAACAGTGCAGGAAGCACAAACCAGGCTGGAGGACGGATAGACACACACACACTCACTCACATACTCTCACACTCTCACACTCTCACACACACTCACACTCACACACAGCGCTGTGTTCTTTTCTCTTTCAAACACCGGAAATCTTGATCAAGGAGCTCCCTTCAGACTAAAGAGACTCAGTTCCTCCCGCCTGTCAGTGCGGGACGCTCCCTACAGACTAAAGAGGCTCAGTTCCTCCGGCCTGTCAGTGCGAGACGCTCCCTTCAGACTGAAGAGACTCAGTTCCTCCAGCCTGTCAGTGCGGGACGCTCCCTTCAGACTGAAGAGACTCAGTTCCTCCAGCCTGTCAGTGCGGGACGCTCCCTTCAGACTGAAGAGACTCAGTTCCTCCAGCCTGTCAGTGTGGGACACCCCCCTTCAGACTAAAGAGACTCAGTTCCTGTCGGTCCTCAAGCCCTCTACACTCTAGGGGAGACGGGGTCTCCTGCTGCTGCTGCGCCCCAGAGCGCTGGAACCCTCTCCCCGTGGAACTTGGAGAGTCGCCCTCCCTGAGCTCGACGCCTGCGTCTTCAGAAACGCTCTCCGTTGGTTGTCTGCTCCCTTCCAACCCTCTACTACACTTCCAGTCCCTTGAATTTAATTGTACTACATCTGTTTTTTCCCATCCTTTGACATTGCTTTCCTCCTGAGGCTCACTTTGAGAAGCCACTTTCAGAGGTGTTCCAGTATTATTATCCAATTCAACTTGATTGTCATTATACTCACACAGGCACGTAGTTGAGTGAAAAGTGTTTCTCCTGAGTCACTCAGGTGCAGTAAGTAAATAGGACAGCAGATAAGACAATAGACAGTAACACAATAGCAATAACAGTAACATGTAATAACATAATAATATCATAATATAATTATATATTATTATTATATATAATAATTATTATTATAATTATTATTATTGGGATGAGACTGGGCAGTGGCTAACAGTGGCTCCACCCTGGCAGAAACACCCCCTGCTTTACAAGTTTACAATCCAACAGAACTTCAGCCGGAGCTCTTCCAGATCCTCTCTCTGGTTCCCTTCTCCTTGTGTCCCTTCGGAAGAGGGCAACAGAGGGGCTACAACTTCCTTTGCCTCGCCTGCAGACGACGGGAACGTGCCGCCACCACACAGCATGAGTGACAGTACGGGCACGGAGGGCCTGTTTCCCCACCCAGAGGGAGCGTCACACCCCCCCTTCTCTGGCTGCAGACGTGGGGGTGCACGGGGGTCTCCCCCAGAGCTCACAGCCGGTGCCCTCTGGCCACCCTCTGGTGTCTTTCAGGACACACTGCGGTCCGAACCTTTGAGCGCAGCTTGTCTGAAAGGTGTTCACACCCGGTCTGGCTCCCAGGAAAGACTCTGATCTGGGCTTGAGTGACCTTTTGTAGAAAGATCGATACTTTATTGATCCTGTGAGGGGAAATTGCAGTGCGACAGCAGCTTAACACAGACAACACAGCCACAGTGTGCCGAATGATACAATAATAATAATAATACAATACAATACAACCAGTTCAGTGAGGGGTGCACTAAAAGAGTTTCTCACAGTCCAGGACACACAAAGAACAAACTAGAACAGCACAGCACGCAGACAAATCGTATCACACACATGAATATAAATATAGATGTAAATATAGATATAGATATAAATATAAATGTAAATGTATTTTTGTGTTGACAGCACAAAGACTGTCGAAGAATGTTTTGACTGAGAATTTAGGAGATCGTTCCTTTTGTCTATTTGCGTATTTGCTCCACTGTTATCTTCCTGTTTTTTTTAATCATTTGCTATATTTGCTCCTGTGATTCCTCCTATCGTTACCTTATATTGGGTCATTAAGCTACGGTGTTTCTTACCCATTCAGCCCTGTTTGCTGGGTTGTTAGATGGTCTGATTCCCAGTTTCGTCTCCTTTGTGTTTGATCGCAGCTCATCTGGAAAGGGTCTTGACACCCTATATCGTTCACACCACGCCGTGTCGCAGACAGTGGCTGCCGTCACCCACTTCATCTGTCTCTGGAGCTGTCATCGAGAGCACACGGAATTTGACCGGAAGCCAGTGCGGGGACTCCAGGATAGGAGTAACGTGAACACTTGCACTAGACCTGGTCAAATGACTTTATGTCATTGTCCAAAAATCATACATTCTGCACAACAAGCTAGGAAAAATGCCACTGGTGGGATGCGGACCCAGGATCTCCTGTTAACTAAACAGGCACTTTAGCCAACTAAGCTATGGCACCGCTCAGAGACATCTGTGCTCAGTGCGTGCTGAACCTGCTCAAAGAGCAAGTTGCCTCCTTTACATGCAATGGCAGCTCCGACACTAAGTGAAACAAAGAGAAATGGCTTTTATCTGGCACTTTTCATGTCCAATGCGCTTGACATCTCCCAAGGGCAACACAGTTCTTTTGTGAATTTTGGACCTACTGCAGCTTTCATGCAACCTTATCCTTCAGGTTGATTCATATAAGTACTCATAGACCGTAAACCTGTGCTGGTCTACTCATGTTAAGACTGTTTGCTCCAAAGGTCAGCAGCGCTAATATTTCCTGCGAAGACTACGAGTGTCTGGGGTTCGACAGGAAGTGATGCTTCTCTTCTGCCGCGCTGTAATCGAGAGCATGATCAGATACGGGATTTCAGTGTGGTTCGGTCATCTAGCAGTTCATTTTACATGGCAAATGACCCGACTCATCCAGACAGCTCTGAAGGTCAAGGGAGTGAGACAGCAGCCCCTCCCTGCTGACAATCTTTGAAAAATCAGCCAGGAAAAATGATATCAGGTCCTTCCCACATCCTCAGCCCTGACTACCAACTTCCTCCTTCTGGCCAATGTTTCAGGGCTCCCAAACGTAAGTCAAACAGAACGTTCTCCTTTGTTGCACTATGCGTGACGGCTGTCGCTGCAAATGTCCGGGATAAACACACTTTTGCCTCTTACAGCCCAGTTGAGTGCGATATGTTTTGTCATGATGTGTTGAAAACGTCCCATGTTGTTATGTGTCCTACTGTACATGTGCAATAGAGTGATGTGCGATGTTTTTCTGATTTTTTTGCGACAGTAAAATGTGCATCAATGTTCTTTTTTGCATGCTATTGAAGTGTACAGGAGTGCTTGGTGTCCATACAGACATTCCCTCGATGGGGACAGTAAAAGTCTTCTCTCTTTGCTGGACATTTTTTTTTTCCCATCGGTTGAGAAAGTTGACATGTGAAAGAGTGTGGAGTGTTAAAGTAGTTTATTTTATTGCTGTTGCTTTGTGTGAATGTACTGTGATCTGTTGGGGGAATTTAAAGATGATCTCATCTGTGCCAGTGTGGGCATGACTCTGTAAATGGCTGGCTTAGCTTGTAACTCATAACTGCACACCAAGATAACGAGAAGCAGCAGACAAATGTCTCTTGTGATCTCTGTGATGGACTTGTCTCCTATCCAGGGTGTGTGAGTGTGTGTGTGTGTCCTGTGATGGACTGGTGTCCTGTCCAGGGTCTGTGAGTGTGTGTGTGTGTCCTGTGATGGACTGGTGTCCTGTCCAGGGTGTGTGAGTGTGTGTGTGTGTCCTGTGATGGACTGGTGTCCTGTCCAGTGTGTTCCCTGCCTTGTGCCTGTTGCTTGCTGGGACAGCTCTTCCACGGAGCAGGGCTGTGGGTTTGTCGGGGTTCCTCTACCACTCAGAAAAGTTCGGATCTGCGTCAGTGGTGGGTTTTTTTGTTTTAACGACTGATGCGTGATGCAATCAGGATAAAAAGAGACACGCACGTGGCTTTCTTGCGGGTTCCCCCGTCTCGCGTGAAGAGCACGAAAAAATGTCACTCGGTAAGAATTTGGACCTTCACTCCCACGATCCCCAGCAAACGCGGTAGAGGCAGCAGCTATAAGAGAAGATCACTTATGAGGAACTGGTCTTGTCGCAGAGCCCAGCTGGCTCTCCAGGAGACACACAGACAGGGAGAGAGAGAAGCTGGGGGTCAGAGCGCAGGGTCGGCCATTGTACAGCTCCACCTGGAGCAGCTGGGGTTCAGGGCCTCGCTCAGGGGCCCCAACGGACTAGGATTCCTCTGTGGGCCGCGGGATTTGACCCGGCAAACTCCTTCCAGCCCCAGGCGCTGATCCTGAGCCACAGAGCCACCACTCCTTTGTATATAAGGAATTAATTCAACACACCAGCAACCCCGGAGCTGCCCCTATAATGAAGGATGCTGGAAAAAGTTTCCTCTTACACAAAAGGCAGCTCATATTATTCAACCCCCCCCGCCCCCCCGTACACCTATATAGCGCCTCTTCCGGACTCTCCAGCTCTCTCCGGGTCACGGGGATCCCCTCCACCGCAGCCCGGCCTGGATGACGTTTAGGGTATTGTTTTAAAAAAACAACAACAACAACAACAACAACAACATTTTGACTCCCCCGTCTCTTTCTTTTCCAGAAGTAGAGAAGATCAGCGACCGAAAATGGTCGGAGAACACGGGTAGGTGTGTCGGGAACCCCGAGGTCGAGAGGGACGCGCACAATGCGGCTTAAAAGATCAGACGCTGTTAAACGAAGGGAACTTCTCATCCCGTTATATTAGAAGGACGGAAGTCTGAGAAAATCGAGGATATTCTTGAGCAGGAGCAGCGTTAAGTGAGATCTCATTTATAGACTTGAAACTTAATGCCCCCCCCCCAAACAGCCACGGGTGGGTATATTATCCTCGGGAATCTCTTCCCTCTGTCCAAATCGCTTCAACTGTGGGAACACGTAGACCTGACGGAAGTCTGATAGGACTTTGGGCGCCCTCTGGCGGAAAAGGGCCGCATTACCAGCCATGAGGCGTCCTCAAACAACTAGTCAAAAAAAAAGTGTGTCCTCGTTACTGCTGAAGTTACGGCTCAAAGACCCGCTTATTAGATGTCAACTACCACCGTGTCCTCATCGATGTTCTAGCGAATTCATTTTTATTTCGGGATTTAAGCGAAAATGGCGCTGGGGTTCTCCTCCCGGGAAACCACGCAAACTCCCGGCTCTCTCCTCCCTGTTGCCGGGACGAGCTTTTCCAGCAGCGGCCGAAGCAGCTGTATTTGAACACTCTCCCTCTCTCTCTCTCAATTCAATTCAAGGTGCTTTATTAGCATGACCGATGGGTACAATCAGTGTTGCCAAAGCAAATAAAAATAATAAAATTAACATGGAACAAAACAAAAAATAGAAGTAAAATAAAATCTACAGACATGTTACAGACATTTACAACAAATACATATTATAAAATATTGACATATACTGTAGGCGGCTGGAGCATTATTGGGAGACAGACTCACTGTTCCTCAGGCTGTGACAGGAGATCACATACTGGGCTGCCAGATCAACTGAGTTCCCTCCTCCCTCTCCCAGTAGGATTGGGACCCGTTGTGATTCTGGCAGGTGTGGGAACTCTGGGATTAGATTTCTGAATTTCGGGAAGAATGTTTCTCTAATCCCAGAGTATCTGTCACAGTGCAGTAGGAAGTGCACCTCTGTCTCTATTTCTCCCCCTGGCAGTGGGAGCACAGCCTGTCCCCTCTGGGCAGCCAGGTCTGCCTGTGTCGCCCAGTTTCTATGGCCAGGTTGTGGTCACTGAGCCTGTACTTCGTCAGGGTCTGTTTCTATTTGTTATTTTTTATTTTGGTCAAATAATCAGGTAGTGTGTATTGTCTGTTTAGGGTTCTGTAGCATTCCAGTTGATGTTGTGTTTGTGTGTGTGTGTCCCAGTGTGTGAGATATTGCTGTTTGATCTGTGCTGTGATGTGGTTGAGTCTGGGTTGTGGTGCTCTAGCAGTGCTGTCCTGAGGCTGGTTAGGGTTGGTGTGGCTCAGGTCGGTGAGCCTCAGGACCAGCTGGCTCAGGGGGCTCTGTTTTGGGTTTAGCTCTTGGCTCAGCAGGGCTTTGTGGTGGTAGGAATTGTGGTCGCTGTTTTTTAGGTGTAGCCAATACTTTAATATTCTTTTCTGTATGTTAATCAATAGTGGGTACTGGCCTAATTCGGCCCTGCACCCGTTGTTAGGTGTTTTTCTCTGCACACGGAGGATGTTTCTACAGATCTCCACGTGCAGAGTTTCTGTGGGGTGTTTGTCCCATTGAGTGTAATCCTGGTCTGTGAGGGGACCCCACACTTCACTGCCATATAGGGCAAGGGGTTGGATTACACTTTCAAATATTTGGAGCCAGATTCTTGTTGGTGGGTTGATGTTGAAGAGCCTCCTTCTTATTGCGTAGAAAGCCCTGAGTGCCTTCTCCCTCAGTGCCTTCACTGTCAGGTCAAAACTCCCAGAAGAGCTGATGGTGAGACCGAGATATGTGTAGCTGGATGTGTGCTCCAATGTGTTGTTGTTCAGTGTGAATTTGTACCTGTTTCCCTGAGGTCTGGCTTTCTTCTGGAAAACCATAACTCTGGTCTTGTCCAGATTGACTGTCAGCACCCAGGTCTGACAGTCCTGCTCCAGCAGTGCCAGGTTCTGCTGTTCTGGGTCCAGATGGGCTGTCAGTGCCCAGGTCTGACAGTCCAGCTGCAGCAGTGCCAGGTTCTGCTGTTCTGTGTCCAGATGGGCTGTCAGTGCCCAGGTCTGACAGTGCTGCTCCAGCAGTGCCAGGTTCTGCTGCTCTGGGTCCAGATTGACAGCCAGATTGACTGCAGCCCCTGTTCTGTGGGCGACAGCAGGACCAGGTCATCTGCGTAGAGCAGGAACTTGATTTCTGTGTGGTGTAGTGTGAGACCAGGAGGTGCAGACTGCTCCAACATTCCTGATAATTCGTTGATATAGATATTGAACAGTGTTGGGCCTCTCTCTCCCCTCTCCCCTTACTATCTCCTCTCTCTCCCCCTCATTCTCTCTCCTCTCTCTTTCTCCCCTCACTCTCTCCCCTCTCTCACCCCTCTCTCTCCCCTCTCTCCTTTCTCTAACAGGGACTGGAGGAGAGGCAGCAGCAGAGGGAGACAGAGCTGAGGCAGCAGCAGAGGGAGACAGAGCTGAGGCAGGAGCAGGAGGAGAGACAGAGACAGCAGCAGAGGGAGGCAGAGCTGAGGCAGGAGCTGGAGGAGAGGCAGAGGCAGCAGCAGAGGGAGGCAGAGCTGAGGCAGGAGCTGGAGGAGATACAGAGGCAGCAGCAGAGGGTGGCAGAGCTGAGGCAGGAGCTGGAGGAGAAGCAGCAGCAGAGGGAGGCAGAGCTGAGGCAGGAGCTGGAGGAGAAGCAGCAGCAGAGGGAGGCAGAGCTGAGGCAGGAGCTGGAGGAGAAGCAGCAGCAGAGGGAGGCAGAGCTGAGGCAGGAGTTGGAGGAGAGGCAGCAGCAGAGGGAGACAAAACTGAGGCAGGAGCTGGAGGAGAGACAGAGGCAGCAGCAGAGGGAGGCAGAGCTGAGGCAGGAGCTGGAGGAGAGGCAGCAGCAGAGGGAGGCAGAGCTGAGGCAGGAGCTGGAGGAGATACAGCAAAGGAGGCAGAAGAAATGGGCCCGGCCGAGGCAGAGGAGAGAGGAAGGCGCGCCGGACTCCGCCCAGCTCGGCCCGAAGCTGAGAATCCAGTACAAGCCTCCGCGCCGTGTTTCCCGCCGTAAGTACGCCTCCCGCTGGCACAGCCCTACCACGACCAGAGCCTCGCGCCCTCAGTGCCTTCCTTACACTTCTGTATAGCGCCTTGCTGGACCCTCCCCTCAGAGCTCTTCCCAGGTCACGGGGAATCCCACTACCACCACAAGTGTGCAGCCCCCACCTGGAGGATGCTCCAGTCCGCTCCGCCCACAGCTGCTCTCTGGGGGGGAGGAGAGCAGAGGGATGCTCGTCACCCGCTGTGCTGCTCCCGTATTCCAGCCCCGTTTTCCCTGTGTTTTCCAGGATCTGGGACCGAAGGGACCGGGCCGGACTCGGGACACGTCCCGCACGGAGCGCAGCAGCCGGACAGCAGAGAAGCATCGCGCTGCAGCCTGCAGTAGCGTCGACAGCCAGCGACACACCCCACACAGAGACCCTCATCCAGGCAACTTAATCCACACAGAGACCCTCATCCAGGCAATTTAATCCACACAGAGACCTCATCCAGGCAACTTAATCCACACAGAGACCTCATCCAGCCAATTTAATCCGGACAGAGACCCTCATCCACGCAACTTAATCCAGACAGAGACCTCAACCAGGCAATTTAATCGAGACAGAGACCCTCATCCAGGCAATTTAATCCACACAGACCCTCATCCAGGCAATTTAATCGAGACAGAGACCTCAACCAGGCAATTTAATCGAGACAGCACCCTGATCAAGACAGCAGTTAAATCCAGACAGCAATCTCATCCGTGTTATTTCATTTCTGCCAGTGTGACTTTTGCATCTCCTGCTCTTAAAAAAGATGTATTCGGATTCTGAAGATTCTGACTTTGTAATGACAATAATAACTGTGATCATAAGAATATGAAAAGCATAATAAAGACTGAAATGTTGGCTGTGCCCTCTTGAAATCTCTCTCCCAGAGCTTGTCAGGTGCGGAAGGAAGAACGGGCGGTAAGGTTTTGGGAGAGCAGATCCCATTTTCCGGTGGAATCTTCCGAGCCAAAACGTAACCTAGCATCTCTTTAAATAAAGAAATCAACAGACAGACGCACTTTAATTCTATAAACAACCTTTACTTCCTTTAAATTCAATACAATCATAAGAAACAAATCAGATCATCAAAACCAAATAAGCGTTTGGCGCCTACAGCCCTGAATTGGAAAAAATGCTTCGAAAACAGATGGATGAACTATAAAAGTTACAACTGAACAGTAATTCACACAACAGCATCAAATAGCAAACTGCAGGCATCAGATAGCATGGAAAATAACTCAGTCATCTATTATAAAGCTAGTCTTAAGGCTAAAGAATTTTTATACTAAAGTCTTGCTCTGAGTAAACATGCAGCAGTATATAAAATAGCATTGGATTATAGAGCCTTGTAACTAAGATATGCTATTAAAGAATTGTTAAGATCTGTTTTGAAAATGGAGAAATAAACTTCATGCAAAATGAGAGTTAATCTCTGATGTTGCTTAAATACCCAATTTCTATGGAATTGGTCCATTTTTCAGTACAATGTACCATCGATGTCCCCTGGCTGTAGTTTGGTGTCCCACTGTTTCCCTCCTCTTCTGTCTCTGGAGTGAAGCACTGCCGGGTTTATGAGGCCCACGTCATGTGATCCAAGTCCACCAATCGCAACCAGACACCGGGCCATGAGGCTTTAAGACAGGTGTGCTTCAGCACAGGAAGTGACATCGACACTGTGTGTTGTGCACCCACCCAATCTGACTGGAGACAGAATAACTGGAAAACAGACAAAATAATCTAACAACCCAGTGAATATGGCTAAATACCTAAGAAACATTCAGAAATGAAATGAGAAATTATATAACAAATAATCTTAGAGAAAATCTGATGAAGCAGTATAAAAAATGGACGAAAATAAACAAAACACAAGGTCACAATTGTCTTAAAATACCCAAGGTTTAAAACGGCAAAATATGGGATTGAAAGTTTGACCATGGGTTCTCCGACAATCTTACACAATAACTGTTATCTCTAGCATGTCACGTTTCTTATACCAATCTTTCACTTTTTTTGTAATTGCATTACAGAATCAATTTTTGACTTCCTCAGGCTTGTGTTGCACCCATGAATACCAGTGTTCACCAAAAGAGGACCAGCTCTGTGAAGCATTACTCTATTTGTTCTTAAACATGAACTTTTGCACCGGCCTGATTTGCTGCGTTTTTCGAGGTCTTGTGGATGGACATGCTTCTTTTCACTGTCCAGAGAGCTCCACAATTTCACCCGTGCATCTATCTCTGCGTGGTCATACTTGTTAAATGTCTTCAGTTCTTCTATTGCGGATTTCTTGTCAATAGTTTTCCAGTATTCTGGTATCTCTCCTTTACCTTGAAAGGTCTTGCTATAACGCTTCTCCAGCTTGTCTTTAAAGGCACAGATGAACCACTTCCAATACATCTGTGCAGAGTTATCTGGGGTGATGTGCCATCTATTGAAGGGTGGACCTGCTTCTCTGTATCTCCTCCACGGAGTTTCTCTTGATTCGTCCTTATTGGGCAGGAAAGTCCCATCACTGCAGACGGAGGTGGTACAGATCTCTATGGAGAAGTTCTGAGTGCCGTGGTGAAACCAGCCATTCACAGCCCTGGGGCGATGAAATTGGACACAGTGATCTGTAGAGTGGTCAGGGATACTGTTGGTACAAACAGCGCAACAGAGAGGGCACTGCTCCCAGCACCCACTGAACTGCTTCGACAGAATGTAATCAGGGCTTTCCCAGAACTTGTTGATGTCTACTCCACCTTTGGTTTCTTCTGATAAAGTGTGATGCATCGCTATGATGGATTCATATACCTTTTCTTTCAGACACTGCAGGTCAATGTCCTCTTTCTCAATAGTCCTAAAGTAATTCCGTGGAATGTCCATGTCACTCCCCAGTTCTGAACAAAATTCATCCAGCCACATGGAGACATTGCCCTGCTTATCTTCAACAAGCCCTGTTACTTTACAAACTGTGAATATAATGCGGTCTATCAGATATGTGAGATTATCGGTCAAGATCTCAGTAATTCTCTCCCTCCCACTGTGTTTACAGTATTTTTCAACACAGTCTGTTATATACCTGTCAAAACAATCCTTTGGTGCAACAAAGTATTCTTCATACAAATCAAATCTCTCCTTCTCAGCCAGGTATATCAGTAGGTGATTTTCCAGGTTGGATCTATTACTGTTGAAAGCTGGATGGGTCGACCTCATCTCGCCTGCAATTCTGATGCCAATTTTTTCATACACTGCCTGCTGGACAGCGGTTTTCAGTTTTCCATGAAGGAAATCAACAAGAATGTTGAGGGCTGTGCTTTGTTGGCAGAAACTCTTAAAGATTTGTAGATATTCCTCTCTCTTGCTTTTGAAGTACAGCATTGGGTCGTTTGCCTTCTTGAATGCTTCCTGCTTTACCTTGAACTGTTCTGCTGCAAATACACAAAGATGGGCAGATAATTCGATTCTGTAGTTATCTGTTAATGCAAAGTGTTTTGTATGTTCTTCAAAGTCTTTGATCCCTGATTGTATTAGATTTAGTATTGCATTGATGTAGCCCTCATCGAAGTCCAGTATCGCATCCTGCAGATCATCAATGTATTGTTTAATTGTTTTTGATATACTTGCTGAAAGATGGATTACACTTTCTTCATCTGTTGGAGTAAAAGAGTGTGTAAAAATTCCATATTTGGATTTTTTATGAATGTGTTTTTTCTCATCAAACTGAAAGGTTTGGGGACTCTCAGTAATAACTTGTCTGGAATTTGCTTTTGTTTTAAATGTTTCACAAAAGATTTTTTCCACTGCTGCATCGATGTTGACGTCTTTCTCTGCAGGGGTCTTTGAGGCAACTCTGGTCATCAGTTCCACCCAGAGTTTCTCAAACTCTTTATCCATTGTCTCATCACACTCGCTAATTAGATTAGAAGCCAGACATCTGCTTTTTGCGAGCAGCTCTGCCAGGTACTGGGATTTCTTTTGATCCAGTCCTGATCTAGACTTACGTTGTGCAATCCATTTTTTACATCTCCTCTGGGTGTCCTCGATGAGCTCCTCTTTCACTGTCTGTAATCTGAAATCAATGTTATTTTTCCACTGATTCAATATATGTGGATATTTCTCCTTTTTAAAGTACTCTTCAGTTTCTTCTGAAATGGCTTTTGCCTGCTGCTCAAACGACTTTTTAATGCTTGAGCTGTCTACTGCTTGCACTTGATCATTCATGATTTGGTGCCGCAGTGTCCTTTGCAGGTCAAGACCACATTTTCTCAGCTGCCATGTCCAATTTCCACAATTTACTTCTAACCTCTTGTAAACCATGACTTCCAAACTGTTTCTAAAGCTGAAAACAAAGTTTTCCCCTAGCAGTGCATTCCACATGGCCACTATCCGCAATTTCATTTCTGAGATAGAAGCAAATCTACAGTCCAACTTCCATTCTCTTAATCCAAGTATTGTGCTCTTCGGTTCTTGGACGTTTTCGCTGTAGCTTGGGTTGGGAGGTGCTGTTGATGGGTTTCCTTCAAAAAGATTTTTGAAAAAGTAAACATGCTTTCTTACGTCAAATTGAATGATGTCATTAAAACTTGTTGCATCAAACCCTTCTTCACTGGCTGCAATGTGAGCCATTTCATCCAGTGTCTCCTGTAGGCGCATCCTTCCTGTCATATTGTCTTCACTGGCAGATGGTTCTGCAACATTTTGATGCACAAAAAGGCAGCTTGGAGTGATACTGACTCTCTTCATCCTCATAAAAGCCTGGACACAAATCTGAAGAATATCTTGCATATCCAGTAAGCTCTCTCCCATGATGTTAATTAGGGTTGCATCAGCTATTCCAACGATAAATGTAGCGAGTTCATTGTCATGGGCCAGTGCAGTTGCATTATTAATCTCCGGTGATCGAAGGCCTTCTGTGTCCACTATTAGGACAAAGTCATACTGCAACTCATCTCTGATCTTTTGATCCACTGTCACTAACTGCATGAATGCTCCTCTTGTGCATCTTCCTGCACTCACTGGAAAGTGAAGACCAAACATAGTGTTCAGTAATGTGGACTTGCCAGAGCTTTGAACACCAAGAATGGACAGAACAAATATCTGTTTGTCACCAACTTTATGGATCAGTTTGTCCAGCACTGCTTCGATCCATCCAAGAGGGACATAGGAAGCATCCCCATCCATCAGTTCAAGAGGATATCCTGCGATCAACATTTCAGCCCCTATCCCTGGAAGAGCAGTAAGATATTCTTTTTCATCTGCCATATCTGGTGACATTTTCAAAGCTTCATAGATCTGACTGACTTCTCGCAACAAATGCTGAAGGCCAAAGTTTGAAGCATCGAGTTCCCGAGATATATTCTCCGCTGTCTTTTGCAATTGACTTTCATCGCCTCCGTTTGAGGTGCGCTGCGATTTCATGTCCACCCATGTTGAGTGGTAGAGCGCTTGAAGTTTAGTGAGTGAATCTGTGGTAAGATCATCCAGGAGTGTTCCTAACCACTGCAGCATGTACAGTTTAGTGTCCGGAGAAAGTGAAGAGGAGCCGAGACACTCCAGGAAGGATCTCATGAGGTTGTTGAGAGGGAAAGCTTTGCCCAGCTGTTCTTTGCGTAAGTCTTCTTTCTTAGCTTGGATTTTACTCTTTTGCTGCTCAATACTGGTAAAGGCACTAGACTGTAGTCGATAAGACTCTTTATCTTTCCTGCACCATTCATACCAGAGATCACCTTGTAATGGTAGAAATGTCCTTTTCACATTGGCCAGGTCTTCTTTCTTTATTAGATCCATAAGTCTCTGGGCAATTTCATGACCTTCTCTGCATTTCTCATTGACTTCATCTGTTACAATGCTATGTCGTCTGGCTACTTCTATGCAGGCTTTTAAAGAGCACTTTTTATCCTTAGTACCTAGAAAATGTTTGATGTGAGAAATGATTTCATCTGTTAACTGGGCTTCATTCTTATTGTGAACTGCAAGTTTCACCTTAGTTGGATTAGGTCTGTGAGCAACCTTTTCTTTTTCTGCAAAGAGACAGATGACCGGTGTGGAGCTCTTGAGGAGAGAAGAGAGGGTCTCTTTTCTGGTGTCATTCAAAGAGGATTCCGAAAGCAGAACCACGATAACAGCACTGACTTCCTGCAGAAACGCGATCTGCTCCTTGTGGTTGCTGGCGTCGCTGTGCAGATTAGTGAACGCCACGCAGCTGTTAAGAACGTCGTCTTCCATTCCACCTGGCCAGTACCACACAATCTCCACCAGCCCATCCGTGAGAAGGCATTCCCTCGTACTGCCTTTGCAGTGCCGGTGGAAGAAAACATTGTGCTTCTGTCTGTTGATTACGCTGTTCAGGATTTTTAATTTATTCCAAACCTAATGAAAGACACTATCGGTACAGATGCCTGGAACAAAAGTCCGCTTTTGACACTGTCTTTATTGGCACCTTTACTTTTCCAGCTCTTCTTAACCTGCTGAAATGCCCACATGGGAAATTCGGTCGTATCGTTTCGTGGGTCAGGTACTAGCAGAGGCAGGGCATATTGGCACTTGGTCAGTTTCATACACATCCACTGCCTCAGGAAATCGCTAGCACAAAGGAACACAGCCATCTGAATATCCATGGGATGGATCTGCAATTCTTCCTCTGTGTCATCATCACACACATTTGTATCACCCAGGAAATCATCGACATCACAGCTTACCTCTGCACTCTTGTGATGTGGCTGCCCTTTTTCCTTGACGCACAGCACACTCCTGGCTCGGTAGTCCAGCATCATGAGCTTGTACAGTCAATAAAAAGACAGCTCCTCTTCTGCGGTTGGCTGAGTGTTACTCAATGATAACTTGTTTACAGTTAGTACATCTGGCTTTGTCAGTTTTACAGAATAGAACTTCTGGAGTCCGAGTCTTTCCAGTAGTTTCATAAAAATATGTGATTTCTCCCCTGCTCCTGACGGCTGGGTTCCAATGCTCTCCTCTTTGTTTCTCGTGCCCAAGACGCTCGGCTTGTCCTCTTGTTCCCCCACCTGCAGCTGCCGCTTGCCTTCTTGTGAGGATTCAGAGAAGCGGATCTCTGTACACAGGAATACTTTGTCCAGCTGTTGTATCTCATTTTTCTCCGTCCCCAAGACGATGGAGTGTAGCTCTTTTTCAATTCTCTCCCAGTCTTGATGTGGACTGTCACAGTCCAGTATTGCAGAAAGGTCACTGGGAGGGGTCTCTCTGAAGTGTGCTTTAAAGAACTCCAGCCGTCTCCCCTTCTCTTCATAAGAAACTTTTCCTCCGTCAGAGGATATTGAAAGGGCTAAATGCCACAAGAAAGCCAGGGCTCTATCTGCACTCTTAGCACTCAGCTGGATGTACTGGGTATGTTTACTGAGCAGTGTTTCCTCAATGAAGTCAATTTCCGCCCACCCAAGAAGGTGAGAAAATATACCATCTTTTGCACTATATCCCAAAATGTTGACGATGGAAAGGATTAGCATCTCTTCCCTGTATTGATTGGTCTCCCTTTGCGTTCTCAGCAATGAGTTCAATGAGAGCAAGACTGTAAGTGTTGCTTTGATTTTTGCTTCCTGAACACTTTCCAGGTCACAGTGTGAAAATCTTTCACCTCTGGTCTCTTCTTTAGCTGTCTTGAGAATTTCTATGAAATGTGACAAATCAGCAACAACAACATCTTTGTGGATCTTCTCAGCGGACTGATGAGCCCATTTCAGTATTTGGGCCTTACTTGGGAAGCTTTTCACCTGAAACGAATAAGGCTCAATTAAATCACACATCAGTGCCCTGAGAGTTGTGGTTTCTGCAGGAGCAAGATGGTCGTTTTCTTGAGTCACTTGAAGTAAAAAATCTTGAAAGACTTTGTCAGAAAGACATGATTCTACCCAAATAGCATGGCTTCCCGTTTTTTCATACAACTTAATCTTGAATTCGAGTAATTCTTTCAGGTGCGCTTCACTGTCTGACCTCTGCCTGCCCCTCATGGAACTGAGAAGATTTTTAACGTCTGTGACTGCAGAGAGCACATTCTCACCCCATAGTGTCTCGGGGCTCAAGTTTGTGATCAACATGTACGCTTCCCTGAGAATGTTGCTCAGCATTGTGACGTCTTTAAAATCCTTTCTGTGAGCGGAGAGGATGATTTCCCAAACAGGCATGAGAGTTACTCCTCTGTCGATGACACACCAGGTTCTGTTACTGGATACAAGAGCAGATCTCCACTGTAGGTAGTTATCTGTTTCAGCTGGACCCCCAGTTTTACTCACAGAGAGCTGGATTTTGTTCAGAAGAGCTTCACTGTGCCCTCCAGAAAGGAATTCCTTCAGTTCAGATGAAAGGAACCCCGCATTGACCTCAGCGGTCAACGAGGAAGCTACACTGCACCGAAAGCCAATGTAGGCGGACAGGACCTGAGACATGACTCCCTCCACCTCTGTGAGCTCGTTGTTCATGATGCCCTCAGCAGCTGCCTTCCAGCAGAACCTCCCGCCAAAGTGAAAAGGACCCTGGTTCACATGGGACCCAAACCTTTCAAAATACTGGCGAACTTCGGCAGTGAATTCAGAAGTTTTCTGAGCTTTGTTAATATTCAGCAGAATGTTTTCCAGGTTCTGCAGCTCACGCAAAGCTGCAGTCAATAGTTTCACCTGTTCCTTAGCAATAAAGGCAGAAACCAGGGGTATGTACTTGTACACTGTAATGCACTTGTAGGAGACCTCACAAGAAGACGCGCGTTTCTCTCCGAATTCTTCTGAATTGCGTTTTTCTCTTGTGCCCGCTAGGCTGACACCGCGGACACCAGTAGATACCGCGCAGTTGCTGCTGAAGCCGAGCCTTTCCACAATCTTCTGGAAAAGCGTCTGAGATTCAAGGGTTGAAAAGTCTCTCTGTGCATAAAAGGAGCTCTGCTCCGGACCCTTCAGGCAGAACAGTTTCGGGACCTGAATGAGCTGCTGTCTTTTCTCCAGCATGTCCTCCAGTTTCCCAGTTTTAAATACCCCCTCCAGAGCCAGGCCACCAGACGCATGCAGCAACACCTCCTCGCTGGAGACACGTTCTGGAGGATTACGGGGAGTGATGTCTAGAACAGCGAGCTGCTGCAAGATGCTTTCTAGTTCCTTCCGAGGCTGTCGAGACTGCCCCCAGCTCTCTACAGGGAGCCCTAGAGATGAGCATAGCTCCTTCGCTCTTGCTTCAAGATCTGTGTGGCCGTGTTCTTTTTCCGTTCTGATCAGTTCAGTGAGAGCCCGTTTTGTTTTCTCTAGTTTCTCCTGCAGTCTCTCCATTTGCTCTTCCGCCAGGTCGCTAGATTTCACATTTGGATCAGGAGTTCTGACAAGTTTGTGAAGAGCACTTTTCTCCCACACTTCTCGCACGTGCAGTTCTAACTTTGCGTACTCCTCCTCCGTGACAAAGTGTAAAGAGTTTGTGTTTGTAAGATGGAGACTATGTAGCTTTGGTAGCCAGTACTCTGCTTCGAGGCCCACGCTTTCAAGCTCTTTGGAAAGTTCCGCCTGTTTTTGGTCCATCGATCTTTTCAAATCTTCACTTTCCATACTTATCTGAAAAAAACAGAGACATTTGTCCATCAACAAGGTGACCATATTCCCCAAAACGCGTCCCATTTCTCTTGTCTGCTCCTTTCCCCCATTTCAAATAGCCATCTTAGATCGCACAATTGTTTGGTCAAAATGTAAATGATTTTTTGTAGACTCACTGCATCAATACAGTAACAGACAATCGAATTACGGTGTCATAATGACACTGATAATGATAAATATTTAGTCAATGACAAATATTTAGTGAAAAGCAGTATCAGGTAAAATAAAGTAGAAATTCCCTATATTATGAAAATATACTTTTTTCCAGTATTCGCTCTAAACACTACTTAACTATCTATTGTCAAAATGATCATTAGAGATGTTTTTACTGTTTAAGAAGTATAACTACGTATAACACTAGGTGACCGCCAAATCTGCTGTACTGACAGGCCTCCTGGGTATGAACCGCAGAGAGTTATCTTTTGTCCACAAAAACACCTTGTCTACATATCTGGAAATAAATGGGTTTTTTTTCTCTCCAATTAGGAACATAATTCATCACTTGAAGACCCTTCGTAAGGTAAAACTGAATAAACCCAAAAACGAAAATCCCTTTACCTGTAAAATCTTCCTGTTCGTTCACAGAATTCATTCCCAGATCAATATTTATCCTGACAGAACACTGAATCATCCATGTAGGAGTGGCAATAGCTCATCTCCAATTTACCCTGCTATAGTAGCTATCTTGCCGTAAACGTTTAACTTTTGTGGGAGGCTGTAAAGTCACATTACCTCACTAGGTGTCTTAAAATCACTGTGTGGGTAAAGGACCTATCTCCGTTCAAATGCACCTACCCCCGTGTAACTGGAATTCACTGCCTGCTGAAAAAACACAGGGCTGTAAAACCTTCTACCAGCATGTCTTATATCCAGCAGCCATCTCACCCTGCAGCTCCCAGCTGGCAGCCCCCTCCTCACTGGAGCCCAGCAGGTGGGAGCCCGGCCAGTACCTGGAGGGGAGACTCCTGGGAAAAACTAAGGTTGCTGCTGGGAGAGGTGTTAGTGGGGCCAGCAGGGGGCGCTCTCACCCTGCGGTCTGTGTGGGTCCTGATGCCCCAGTATAGTGACGGGGGACACTGGGCTGTAAACAAGCGCCGTCCTTCGGATGAGACGTCAAACCGAGGTCCTGACTCTCTGTGGTCATTAACAATCCCGGGGTGTTTCTGGAGAAGAGTAGGGGTGTTACCCCAGTGTCCTGGCTTGATTCCCTCCCTGGTCTTGACCCATCATGGCCTCCTAATCACCCCCCTCTCTGAACTGGCTCCATCCCTCTGCTCTCCTCCCCACTGAGAGCTGGTGTGTGGGGAGCGTTCTGGCGCACTATGGCTGCCGTCGCATCATCCAGGTGGGGCTGCACACTGGTGGTGGTAGTGGGATTCCCCATGACCTGTCAAGCGCTTTGAGTGGAGTGTCCAGAAAAGCGCTATATAAGTGTAAGCAATTATTATTATTATGTCTTGTAAACCAGCTACTTATTGGACGAAGTGTATTACCAGTCAGCAGTGAATCAACTGATGCAGAAGTCGTGGTAGGTAATCTTTTGCTTAAAAATCACATGGTTTGCAAGAATGTGACAAGCTTTTGTTTTTTTAATTTTAAATTACTATGGAATACTTTCACGGGTATACAGTTTATCAGAATATGTAGCACCTCTTCAATATATGTCATGTCTAGGAGTTGATACCTCCTTGTGATTATTATTTTCTATACACCCGTCTCCCCACTGCTCTCTCCAGTCCAGGGTCACAGACTGGGGGAGCTGGAGTCTGTCCCAGCAAGCAACAGGCACAAGGCAGGGAACACACTGGACAGGACAGCAGTCCATCACAGGACACACACACACACACCCTGGACAGGACACCAGTCCATCACAGGACACATACTCACACACCCTGGAGAGGACAGCAGTCTATCACAGGACACACACACACTCACACACCCTGGACAGGACACCAGTCCATCACAGGACACACACACACTCACACACCCTGGACAGGACACCAGTCCATCACAGGACACACACACACTCACACACCCTGGACAGGACACCAGTCCATCACAGGACACACACACACACACACTCACACACCCTGGACAGGACACCAGTCCATCACAGGACACACACACACACACTCACACACCCTGGACAGGACACCAGTCCATCACAGGACACACACACACACACACACACACACACACACACAGCCTGGACAGGACACCAGTCCATCACAGGACACACACACTCACACACCCTGGACAGGACACCAGTCCATCACAGGACACACACACACTTACACACCCTGGGCAGGACACCAGTCCATCACAGGACACACACACACACCCTGGACGGGACACACACTCACACCAGGGCCAGTTTTCCCAGAAGCGAATTCACCCAACAGCCTGTCATTGGACTGTGGGAGGAACCAGAGTCCCCGGAGCAAACCCACATGAACATGCAAACTCAACACAGACAGCACCACAGGTTTAGAATCGATACCGTGCTGCCCCCACAGAGAGACCCCCCTTCCTAATATCCCCTCCCTGTGTAAAATATATATATCCCTGCCTTGACAGCATGTTCGCGATTAATTTCATTAACATCGTTTCCTGTCTTGAGGATAGCAGTTTGCGTCTGCGGTTCGAATATTTCGATCTTGATTGGCTTACATCTCAGGAATCTTCCGAATTCGAAAGCAAGAGCAGGGCGGATGTGTCTTTTTTTTGAAGAACAGAGAAAAAACGATGGTGAACATTATTTTGCTACTCAACAGAAGCAAAACACAAGCATTTCATGTGTTTCGTCATGAAATGCGTTCACACCAACATCAGCACTTAAGAACGAGTGCGAAAGTGTATTAATTTTAACCCAGAAGGTGTACTGTATAGCATCCAGAGCATGATACTGTTGTGAAACACCCCGTCCCCGCCTCCAAAATACAGCTTTTGTTCGAGAGCTTGATTTCAAGAGTTTATACACCGGAAGCTTTCGTTTTCATTCCTCATAGCTCGTCACGACGCCATTTCCCCCAACATTACCTGTACATGCGAAGCCGCTCGCCGGAGACTTGGATCTTGTGTTTGTGCTGGACACTGATCTCACGTGAACTGTACCTGACGGCAGTTTGAAATGGTGCAGGTCGCTGTTTCCGCATTTAACTCTGGACAAGGCTCTTAAAACGAAAGTATAAAGTAGAACTCGCAGTTCAGGAAGTGTGTGTGTTTCCTCAAGATGTGTGTGTGCGTGTGCGTGTGCGTGTGCGTGTGCGTGTGTGTCCTGTGATGGACAGTTGTCCTGTCCAGGGTGTGTGTGTGTGTGACTGTCCTGTGATGGACGGGTGTCCTGTCCAGGGTGTGTGAGTGTGTGTGTGTCCTGTGATGGACTGCTGTCCTGTCCAGTGTGTACCGTGCCTTGTGCCTGTTGCTTGCTGGGACAGACTCCAGCTCCCCCAGTCTGTGACCCTGGACTGGAGAGAGCAGTGGGGAGACGGGTGGATAGAAAATAATAATCACAAGGAGGTATCAACTCCTAGACATGACATATATTGAAGAGGTGCTACATATTCTTATAAAGTGGACGGACGAGGGGACAAACCAGAGGACAGACAAGTGGACGGATGAGTGGAAAGATGAGTGGATGGACGAGGGGACGAGGGGACAAGTGGACGGACAAGTGGACTAGGGGACAGATGAGTGGATGGACAAGTGGACGGATGAGTGGACAGACGAGGGGACGGATGAGGGGACAGACGAGGGGACAGACAAGTGTACAGTCGAGGGGACAGACGAGGGGATGGAAGAGGGGACGGATGAGAGGATAGACAAGTTGACGAGGGGACAGACAAGTGGGTGGACGAGGGGACAAGTGGACAGGTGAGGAGACAGACGAGGGGACAGGCGAGAGGATAGGCGAGGGGACAGGCGAGGGGATAGGCGAGGGGACGAGGGGACGAGGGGTCTGTCCCCTCGTCCACTTGTCTGTCCCCTCGTCCGTCCACTCATCCGTCCACTCGTCCCCTCGTCCGTCAACTTGTCTGTCCTCTCTTCTTTCCCCTCATCTGTCCCCTCGTCCGTCCATTTGTCCCCTCGTCCAGTTGTCTGTCCCATCGACCGTCCACTTGTCCCCTCGTCCATTTGTCTGTCCCCTCGTCTGTCCACTTGTCCACTCGTCCCCTCGTCTGTCCACTCGTCTGTCCACTTGTCCCCTCGTCTGTCTCTGCTCCAGAAGCGCTGGTACGTCTTTTTAAAGTCCCTGAGCTGCGTGTCGGTGGAGACAGATGATCAGGACGAGCCGATGGAGGTGGTGGAGACCGTGGGTCAGGAGAGGAAGAGCGAGGGAGAGGAGGAGCAGGCTGCCGGGAAGGACAAGAAGAAGAAGAGGAGGTGCAGGTGAGCAGACAGGGGGGCGCCGCCCGGTCGTGTCTGTGATTCAAGGAGGAGTCTCCTCTTGCTGTTTGATGTCATGGTGACGTCTGTGTCTGTGTCCCTCACACCTGCAATAACAATGTTCTTTCCAGGTTCCTTTCCTGGTTCTGTGCCAGCTAAGATCTGGACTGGATTGGACTGGACTGGACTGGACTGGAGCTGAGGGGCCCCAGACTGGACTGGACTGGAGCTGAGGGACCCCAGACCTCAGTCTGGACTGAAGCTGAGGGACCCCAGACTGGACTGGAGCTGAGGGACCCCAGACCCCAGTCTGGACTGAAGTTGAGGGACCCCAGACCCCAGTCTGGACTGAAGCTGAGGGACCCCAGTCTGGACTGAAGCTGAGGGACCCCAGACTGGACTGTGGAAAACTTTCACATTATCTCCACCTGAGTCCTCAGATCGTCTGCATGACCTTGTATTATTAAGTATTATTTTAAGGTCCTGTGATGATTGTAAGATGGGGGGGGGAGGGGGGGGTCACTAAATAAACCCTTGACATTAATCTGTATTGTAATTTTTGTTCTTTTGTTAAGCATCAATAAATTTTTTTTAAAAAAATCTGTTTAGCTTTTGGTTCCCCCCCCCACTGAAACGAACGAACAGAGTCTGTCCTTCTCTTTCATCAATGAGAGTTTGTGGTTGACGGATTGAGGTCGAGAGCCCTCGTCGTCGGCGTGCCACCAGTTGGCGGGGATATAGCAGGGGGGGCATCGTGTCCAATACTCCTTGAAACGAGACAGATTTCAAGCCACCTCCGTCTGAAGAGAAGGAAGTCGACCAAGAAGTCCAGGGTCCTAGGAAGCTCTTTAGCCATCGTTTGCCCAGCAGCCATCTCACCCTGCAGCTCCCAGCTGGCAGCCCCCTCCCCACTGGAGCCCAGCAGGTGGGAGCCCAGCCAGTACCTGGAGGGGAGACTCCTGGGAAAAACTAAGGTTGCTGCTGGGAGAGGTGTTAGTGGGGCCAGCAGGGGGCGCTCTCACCCTGCGGTCTGTGTGGGTCCTGATGCCCCAGTATAGTGACGGGGGACACAGGCGCTGTCCTTTGGATGAGACGTCAAACCGAGGTCCTGACTCTCTGTGCTCATTAACAATCCCTGGGTGTCTCTGGAGAAGAGTAGGGGTGTTACCCCAGTATCCTGGCCTGATTCCCCCCCTGGTCTTGACCCATCATGGCCTCCTAATCACCCCCCTCTCTGAACTGGCTCCATCCCTCTGCTCTCCTCCCCACTGAGAGCTGCTGTGTGCTGAGCGGACTGGAGCATCATCCAGGTGGGGCTGCACACTGGCGGGACTGGAGGGGATCCCCCTGACCTGGGAAGAGCTCTGAGGGGAGGGTCCAGACTTATTAATTATTATTATTATTCGTGCTGCACTGGGCTTCAGTCCTGGCAGTGAGAGGGGGACTCTGTGATCAGTACAGATACTTATGACTGTATAATAATACACGATAGGAATGGAAAACAGGGTAGCGCTGTAATCTCTTCGAAACGTTTTGAACTGCCAGAAGAAGTTTTCACAACCCGGACTCGTGAAGGTACAGGTCTTCTCCCATCGTCCGGAGCAAGGTGTACCGTGTCCTGGTGATTTCTCCCATTTCGAACGGAGTTTAATGTCGCGTTTCTACTTTATTAGAGAGAGGCACTGAACATCCTGTGATGGACAGGTGTCCTGTCCAGGTTGTGTGAGTGTGTGTGTGTCCTGTGATGGACTGGTGTCCTGTCCAGGGTGTGTGTGTGTCCTGTGATGGACTGGTGGATCACAATATTGATTCTCCTCCTTGATTCCCTCCTTCATCGCCAGCGTGAAAGCGGGACACGGCAGTAAAAGCTCAGCCCTGCGGGTGGTGGTCCTCTCGGCCCCACGGGGGGGGGGGTTATGTTCACGTCCCGCTGGGAATCGCACAGAAAAAAGGTCGTTTTCGGGGTTCAAGAAGCAACCCCGAGATTCAGGAAGTTTCCCCGCTGAGCTTACTCTACCGAAAACACGCAGGTTTTATTTTTTTCCTGTGCCCCCCCTCACACAGGCCGTTTCTGTAGCATGAAGTTGTGTTTTTTTGCGCGGCGGTCGGTGAGGGGCGAAATTTTAATTATTATTTTTTTTCCCACGGTCTGAAACAGAAACGGCCAGGTCGTGTTGTAGAGAGGTTGACATGCCTGGTTTTCCACGTCTGCGAAGCCCGTTTTTTTGGGGGGGGGGTTGTGAGGTCCCACGCAGCGCTCAGAAAAGAAAATGGCGTCTCTTTTCCCCGCAGGACAGGGGAACCCGTGGTTTTTGGACGTGGCGTGGCCCGAAATTTACGCCCTTGGCCGCTAGAGGGGGGTGGAGGTTGGTCTTTCTTTGACTTGGGGGTAGGGGGGGTGCTAATTTCACTGAACCAAACCCCACGGAAACCCGTGTTGGACGTGGGGGTGCTGAATGCGCCCTCGACGTGATTTTGTCTTTAAATTCAAGTGCAGCTTTTGTAACCCTTGGGCCGGAAACAGCTGGACCCATTTCCCCTGCCTGTCCGAGGTGGCGACTACTGGGGTCGTACAGGGACACCCGGCTGGCCGCTGAGAGTTGGAAAAATAAAATGTCCACCCCAAAAAAAAACAACCGCGAAAAATGTCGGCCATTTTTGTTTCGCGGCCGAGCCGTGAGCGCGTCGGGGGCGACGTCACGGGGGCGTCACAATGAGCCGCCTGACGTCACAGAGCGGCGGATTCTAGCGGGGGGCGGCGCCGGAGCCCCGTGAGCTCAGAGGAGTGAAGAGCGAGGAGGAGGAAAGGACTATATAGCGCTTTCTAAACACGTGTTTCTTCCAAGTAAGATTCGCGGGTTACTTCGACTTACCGGGTTACCGTGAAATCGGTAAGTCGCTCAAAAGCGCCGCTGGCGAGAAATAACAAAATAAGTTGAGAAATAAGTTGTTTTTTTTACCGTTACTCCACTCTTATGGGTGTGATCGTGCTGTAAAAAGATATTGAGAGGAGGTGCACCTCTACACAGAGGGTGGTGGGGGTGGGGAACAAGCTGCCCAGCCCTGTAGTTGAAGCCGATACCCTGGCTTCTCTCCAGACACAGCTGGGTGAGCTCCTCCAGTCAGGACAGGAGGCTCTACTATACACAGAGAGTGGCCCAGCTGTGTGGCTCCGCCCCCTCCCCTCCCCACTGTGACTCTGCTTGTCTCGGCAGGACGATGCACCGACAGAGATGCCGCATGGCCGTGCGCGGTCGCAGCAGGACCCGGGCCTGGCGAGGCGTCGTAAGTCCACCCCTCCCACCCGCCGTCCAGCGTCCAGCATCCAGCCCTCCTCCGACTGACCTCTCCGCCCCCAGTAGTGCTCGCTGTATTATAATAACAATAATAATAATAAACTTCACTGATAGAGCACCTTTCATACACATAGCAGCGCAAAGCGCTTGACAGACCAGGTCTCACGGTAACACCTCTAGACGAGGAGAGACACTTCCAGTGGTGATCTTGACTGAGGACACGCCTCGGCTCAAGAGACAGGGTCACGTGTCCAGTATGGCCTTCTGAGAGCACAGATTGCCTCTGGATGACCCAGACTCTTCCTGGACACACTGTACACACTCACCTGTCCAGACTCTCACTGGACACACTGTAGAGACTCACCTGTCCAGACTCTTACTGGACACACTGTACACACTCACCTGTCCAGACTCTCAGTGGACACACTGTAGAGACTCACCTGTCCAGACTCTTACTGGACACACTGTACACACTCACCTGTCCAGACTCTTACTGGACACACTGTACACACTCACCTGTCCACAGTCTTCCTGGACACACTGTACACACTCACCTGTCCACACTCTTCCTGGACACACTGTACACACTCACCTGTCCAGACTCTCACTGGACACACTGTAGAGACTCACCTGTCCAGACTCTTACTGGACACACTGTACACACTCACCTGTCCACACTCTTCCTGGACACACTGTACACACTCACCTGTCCAGACTCTCACTGGACACACTGTAGAGACTCACCTGTCCAGACTCTTACTGGACACACTGTACACACTCACCTGTCCAGACTCTTACTGGACACACTGTACACACTCACCTGTCCAGACTCTTACTGGACACACTGGTCAGACTCACCTGTCCAGACTCTTACTGGACACACTGTACACACTCACCTGTCCAGACTCTTACTGGACACACTGTACACACTCACCTGTCCACACTCTCACTGGACACACTGTAGAGACTGCCCAAGGCCCCTAGTCTCGACACGACTGGGCTGGGCTATTTGGTCAGAGCTGTCTCGGAGATGGGCTGTTTGGCGTCTTCACAGGTCACACCGGTCAGGCCGAACCCGGACTGGCAGCGGGAGAGGTCCCGGCCCAAGTCCCGGTGCTTTTCCGTAAGTCTGACCCGGTCGCCTTCCGCGAGACTGGACCGGCCGCCCTGTGGTGGGCCCGGTGCCCCACATCTACCCTACAGCTCCCCCACTGACCCCTAAACTCCCGATACCCTACAGCTCCCCACACTGACCCCTAAACTCCCGATACCCTACAGCTCCAAACTCTGACCCCTAAACTCCCGATACCCTACAGCTCCCCCCACTGACCCCTAAACTCCCGATACCCTACAGCTCCCCACACTGACCCCTAAACTCCCGATACCCTACAGCTCCCCACACTGACCCCTAAACTCCCGATACCCTACAGCTCCCCACACTGACCCCTAAACTCCCGATACCCTACAGCTCCCCACTCTGACCCCCACAGTCCTGATGGCCGAGAGGTCTCTGCTTGCTGTAGTGATTGAGTAAGCTCTGTGGACCTGACCTCTGTCTTGTGTCCTCGTTTTCAGCGTCTCCTAGTGGTCCGTCATTTCACCAGAGCTGAAGGTGAGATCTGGGGAGGAGACAGAGCACCCCCTAACACCCCTGAGCTAGGTTACAGGGTAAGACAGCTTCTTACTGTTGGACAAACCTGTCCACACTCTTTCTGGACACACTGGACACACTCGCCTGTCCGGACTCTTACTGGACACACTGGACACACTCGCCTGTCCGGACTCTTACTGGACACACTGTACACAACCACCTGTCCAGACTCTCACTGGACACACTGTCCACACTCACCTGTCTGGGCTCTTATTGGACACACTGTACACACCCACCTGTCCAGACTCTCACTGGACACACTGTCCACACTCACCTGTCTGGGCTCTTATTGGACACACTGTCCACACTCACCTGTCCAGACTCTTACTGGACACACTGTACACACTCACCTGTCCACACTCTCACTGGACACACTGGACACACTCACCTGTCCAGACTCTTACTGGACACACTGTACACACTCACCTGTCCAGACTCTTACTAGACACACTGTACACACTCACCTGTCCAGGCGTAGTCTCTGCTCCTCATCCCCCCTGCGTTGTGTCTCCCTCTCTCCCCGCTGGACAGAATCCCGTGGTGTCTTCGTGTTTCCCCGAGCTCGTCCAGAAGCTGGAGAGGGCGGCCGAGCTGTAGCTGGAGCTCCCGGGGTCGCCCGGCTCGTACCGCTCGGGCTCGCCCAGCTCGTTCCTCTCGGTGTCACCCCCTCCTCGCCCGAGAGCCCCCTCCGCTCCCCGCCCCAGGCCCCCCCCTCCGGCCCCCTCAGGCCCCTGCCCGCCCCGCCCCGCCGCCCCCCCTTCATCCCCGCCATGCCCCTCGAGCCCCCCCTGCTGCCCGGGGCGGTGCCCCTGCCCCTGCCCCCGCCCGTCCTGCCCCCTATCGCCCGCCCGACCCCGCCAGGCCCCGCCTGGGGCTCACCGGTGCGGAGGGCAAGGAGAGAGGCTGAGATGTCTGACGAGGCAAGTGGGGCAGAGTCTGTCCGTCTGTCTGTCCATCTGTCCTTCTGTCCGTCTATCCTTCAGTCCATCTGTCCCTCTGTCCATCTGTCCCTCTGTCCTTCTGTTCTTTTCTCTGTCCATCTGTCCATCTGTCTTTCTGTCCTTTTCTCTGCCTTTCTGTCCATCAGTCCATCTGTCCGTTTCTCTGTCTTTTTGTCCGTCTGTACTTCTCTCTTTCTGTCTTTCTGTCCTTCTGTCTGAGTCTCTCCATGTCTCCCTGCTCTCTGTCTGTCCTGCGTTGTCCCAGCTGGGCCTGTCTCCCTGTGTCTCTCCGTGTGTCTCCCTGCTCTCTGTCTGTCCTGCGTTGTCCCAGCTGGGTCTCTCTCCCTGTGTCTCTCCGTGTGTCTCCCTGCCTGTCTCTCTGTCTGTCCTGCGTTGTCCCAGCTGTGTCTCCCTCCCTCCTCTCTCTCTCCGTGTGTCTCCCTGCTCTCTGTCTGTCCTGCGTTATCCCAAATGGGTCTCTCTCCCTGTGTCTCTCCTTGTGTCTCCCTGCTCTCTGTCTGTCCTGCGTTGTCCCAGCTGGGCCTGTCTCCCTGTGTCTCTCCGTATGTCTCCCTGCTCTATGTCTGTCCTGCGTTGTCCCAGCTGGGTCTCTCTCCCTGTGTCTCTCCGTGTGTCTCCCTGTCTGTCTCTCTGTCTGTCTTGCGTTGTCCCAGCTGGGCCTGTCTCCTCTGCTCTTTGCCTTCAGCTTTGTTCGCCGATGTCCCGCCAGCCCGTCACTCTCTCAGCCTGTCTCTTGACTTGCAGGAGGAAGAGGATGTGGAGACAGGTCCTCCGGCAGGAGAGAGGAAGGAGGTCAGTGCTGGTCCCTCCCTGCCCCCTGTCCTGTCTGTGGTGGAGTTTTGCCGTCTTGTCTGTCCCTGGGTCTCAGTGTCTCTCTATCTTTCAGCCCTGTCTGTCAGTGTCTCTCTCGGCCTGCTGTCTGCCTGTCCCTGCCTCTCTGTCTCTCTCTCTTTCAGCCCTGTCTGTCAGTGTCTCTCTCCTCCTCCTCTCTGTCCTCAGTGTGTCTCTCTCCTCCTCTCTGTCCTGTGGTGTCCAGGCAGTGTGTCTCTCTCCTCCTCCTCTCTGTCATGTGGTGTCCAGTGGGTCAGTATTAGTGGGCTACACCCAGGCTTACTCACTGCGAGTGTGATCTCAGCAGAGTCTCTGTGCTCTTGGGACACTTGACTCACCTGTCTCTCTCTTTCTCTCCCTGTGCTGTCCCTCTCCTGCCCCCTCTCTCCCTCCTCGGACTCCAGCTGGAGGAGGTCCAATCACCACCTCCTGTGAGACAGAAGAAAAAGAAGGTGGGTAATGCTCTGATCCTCTCTTTACTCAGGAGACAGATGATCAGGACGAGCTGAAGCTGAGGGACCCCAGACTGGACCGAAGCTGAGGGACCCCAGTCTGTGCTTGACCGAAGCTGAGGGACCCCAGACTGCACTGGACTGAAGCTGAGGGGCCCCAGACTGGACTGAAGCTGAGGGGCCCCAGACTGGTCTGGACTGAAGCTGAGGGGCCCCAGACTGGACTGATGACCTTTTGTTAAGCATCAATAACATTTTTAAAAAAAAAATCTGTTTAGCTTTTGGATTTTTCCCTCTCCCCCCCCCTAAGGTTGCTGCTGGGAGAGGTGTGAGTGGGGCCAGCAGGGGGCGCTCTCACCCTGCAGTCTGTGTGGGTCCTTATGCCCCAGTATAGTGACGGGGGACACTGGACTGTAAACAGGGGCCGTCCTTCGGATGAGACGTAAAACCGAGGTCCTGACTCTCTGTGCTCGTTAACAATCCCGGGGTGTTTCTGGAGAAGAGTAGGGGTGTTACCCCAGTGTCCTGGCCTGATTCCCCCCCTGGTCTTGACCCATCATGGCCTCCTTATCACCCCCCTCTCTGAACTGGCTCCATCCCTCTGCTCTCCTCCCCACTGAGAGCTGCTGTGTGCTGAGCGGACTGGAGCATCATCCAGGTAGGGGCTGCACACTGGGGGGGCTGGAGGGGATCCCCCTGACCTGGGAGGAGCTCTGAGAGGAGAGTCCAGACTTATTAATTATTATTATTATTCGTGCTGCACTGGTCTTCAGTCCTGGCAGTGAGAGGGGGACTCTGTGATCAGTACAGATACTTATGACTGTCTAATAATACACGATACAAATGGAAAACAGGGTAGCACTGTAGTCCCTTCGAAACGTTTTGAACTGCCAGAAGAAGTTTTCACAACCCGGACTCGTGAAGGTACAGGTCTTCTCCCTTCGTCCGGAGTAAGGTGAGAGGTCACCCCCTCGGGGCGCAGTATCCCCGATGCACCCCCCCACCACCACCCAAAACGACACACACTTCTGTGACGATTGGGAGACCCCGGTTCGATCAGCCCCTGCGGTGTAGGAAACGACCCGCTGGAGAGAACACGCAGACTCCACACAGAAGGGTCACCTCGGCATTTATTCCATCAGCAAAACAACACCAGAGAGAAACGGTCTCCGAAAGATAAGCGCACACCGGGAAAAACATGACGGGGTCATTACAAATGGGAATAGGAGTTCTTTTTTTCTTTTCCGGTTGTATAGTGTTGTATAGTGTCCTGGTGATTTCTCCCGTTTCGAACGGAGTTTAATGTCGCGTTTCTACTTTATTAGAGAGAGGCACTGAACTTTGGGGAACGTGACATCCACCCAGTATTACTAGTAGGTTGATAAATATAAATGTTCTTTTTCCCCCCGTATGATACCTCGCGAAATATAACGATGGCCAACTCCTTAAGTTGAAATTTAAACCCTTCTCACGCTACAAGACAGTCCGTCAACATCGCCGCGGGGTCATTACAAATGGGAATAGGAGTTCTTTTTTTCTTTTCCGGTTGTATAGTGTTGTATAGTGTCCTGGTGATTTCTCCCGTTTCGAACGGAGTTTAATGTCGCGTTTCTACTTTATTAGAGAGAGGCACTGAACTTTGGGGAACGTGACATCCACCCAGTATTACTAGTAGGTTGATAAATATAAATGTTCTTTTTCCCCCCGTATGATACCTCGCGAAATATAACGATGGCCAACTCCTTAAGTTGAAATTTAAACCCTTCTCACGCTACAAGACAGTCCGTCAACATCGCCGCGGCCCGAAGCGCGACCTTCGGTATGACGTTGGCGGAAAAGGGGGTAGGGTAAGTACGTCACAGCCGGGGGAAGCCCCTATCACGTGAGAGGGGTGCGGCGGGCCACGAGCCCCCGGGGGCGAAGAGAAGTTGATTTGCGTGGGGTGTGGAAACACTACACGACCGGGCAAGCGAGCTGTTTTTTTTTTGTTTTGTTTTTTCCAGAACATCAGAACAACCGCAGAGATGACCATCGATCCCACTCCAGACGTTTCCTTTTTTGTCCTCTTTGGCCCCCAAAATAAAAAAAAAAACTGGGATCCATCGTGGCGTTGCCAAATTAAAACGTCAACCACTTTTCGGGCTTTCGTGCTGTCCATGATGAAACCGTCATGGTTTTGTAAGCATACGTTACGTCACAGACCGGCGGCGCTCGGACGTGAGGAGTGTCGTTACGTTTTTGAAATGGCACGTCAGACAAGATCTCTGACAAGATCTCCGAAAAACCCAAACCTGTAAGATTCAATTTCAATTCAGTTTTTTTATATAGCGCCTTTCACAACAAGAATGCCCCAAGGCCCCGAACAAAGGAGTTGTTCCACACCCCCGCCACCCTCTGTGTACAGTAGAGCCTCCTGTACTGACTGGAGGAGCTCACCCAGCTGTGTCTGGAGAGAAGCCGGGGTATCGGCTTCAACCACAGGGCTGGGCGGCTTGTTCCCCACCCCCACCCCCTTCTGTGTACAGTAGAGCCTCCAGTCCTGACTCCAGTAGGAAATGTCACCTGGAGGCAACACACCGGCTTCTTTTAACAGATCACCTCGGGAATCGGGAACAACGGAGCTGTGTGCGGCCGTCTGTACAGAGGGGTTCAGCGCGGGGGGGCTCCGGGCTCGGGTCTGGACCCGGGGGGGAGACTGTCTGTGTGGAGTCTGCATGTTCTCCCTGTGTTCTTCGGGTCCAAAGACAGGCTTTTGGGCTAATTGGCTTCTGGGAAAACTGGCCCTGGTGTGTGTGTGTCCTGTGATGGAGTGCTGTCCTGTCCAGGGTGTGTGAGTGAGTGTGTCTGAGTGTCCTGTGAGGGACTGGTGTCCTATACAGGTTGTGTGTGTGTGTCCTGTGAGGGACTGGTGTCCTGTTCAGCGTGTGTGAGTTTGTGTGTGTGTCCTGTGATGGACTGGTGTCCTGTCCAGGGTGTGTGTATGTCCTGTGATGGACTGGTGTCCTGTCCAGGGTGTGTGACTGAGTGTGTGTGTGTCCTGTGATGGACTGGTGTCCTGTCCAGGGTGTGTGAGTGAGTGTGTCTGTGTGTCCTGTGATGGACAGATGGTACCCAGCCTGGACACCCATGAGACACTGGCTTCCTCAGAAGACTCTCACGGAGGGCACACTGTCCCTAACCCGGGTCCAGAAGAAACTACAGTGATCTATAATTCCTGCGCCTCGAAAGGGTTTATGACGTCTATGTCCGGCGCCCGCGACCGTGGACCGGCGGTTTGGCGTCGCGCTCCGCAGCTCGAGCTTCGGTGCGAGGCAGGGCGGGAGGGAGTCGATGTGGCCTCGGCGCCATCTTTGCTGGTGAGTCAATTGTGACCGTTGCGGTACAATAAACCATCAATAAACCTTTTCCCACCCCGTCCAGTATTTCTGTCGCGGCCCACGTCCCTTACAATCGACAAACTATAAAAAAAAACAGTAGCCCTTCGCAACATTACACGCCATTTTTTTTATTTTAAACGTCCGCTAGATACGCAGGTGGCTCGATACCTGTCTTATCCTCGCCGGCGTCTTTATACCGGCAAGTGAATTTTATTTGGGGTCCCTCAGAATTGTGACAGAAATGTCAGTGAACCACAATAAAAAACGAAACTTTTTTTTTAAAGGCGGTGAATGGATTTTCTGAGTAACCGTGTAGCGACTAAGGAAAAAAAAGTTGTCTTTCCCTACGAAGACGTTTTGGTACAGGACTTTTTTTAAATATCAGTTGTGCATAGCGTTTTACAAAAAGTTGATGATGATCTTGGAGATAATTGCAAAGGAAAATTGAGATAACTACCAAAACATTACGTGTGAAACGACAGGATAGAACTTTGAACCCACAAAGAAACAAAGGTATGAAATATTGCCTCGTCATGGGGGGTTGATAATTGTAGTAAGTGTTCCTAATTTTCGTAAAGAAATGTATATTATGGGAGTCACACGTGAGATTTAGTGTATATACGTTTCATATTGTGCATATATACGGGGTTAAAAAGTGGAATGAGTATGATTATAAACTCGTGTGTCCTATAATCAGATAATTTTTGAACAAGCTTTGATTAGACAGGTGAAAACCAACATCAGATCCTTTTTTTTAATATATTCTCACGTCTGAATATCAGCTTCTCCCCTCTGGCCAACATTTCAGGGCTCCCAGGTGTAGATCCCAAATTGAAACAAATATTAATTTGTTACCCAGTTAAACAGTTAATAGAAGTGAGTGACCAGGGTAAATAAAGGTGGGTCAGTGTAAACTGTTTATTCTGGACCAGACTTCGTCATGTGTGATATGTCATGACTTCTTATATTAAGTTTTATCTTTATATTTAGTTCTACATGTGTAATAGATGCGATGTGTGTCCATAAAAAGGTTTCTCCAGGGGAAAATCAAGTTCGTTTTAAAACCGTGTTTCCTTTTTAGGGTACGTTTGCATTCCAAGTGTGGGGTTTTTGCCTTTTTATCATATTTTGGGTGTGAATCCGTGGTATTTTTGCTGAGACAAGTTGCCTTTCTTATACGCGGAGGGATCTGCTCGTGAGATGTCCGCTTGGTCCATTTCTGAGCTCAGTATAAGGTGTAGAAAGCATGACTTTCATCATAACCCGCCTCTCACCCAGGTGTGGAATAATGTTGTGACTATTGCTTCTGCAATAACATGCTGATTGCATGTTTCTAGATGGGTATAACAGAGATCTCATCTACTGAGGGGCCTTATTAATAAAGTCTCCACAGCCGAAGCGCTGTCTCTCTTTTCAGCTGGCGATAAACCTTTCCTCGATCCTTTGCGGACTTGTAAAACTGTTCATGATCAGAATAAAAAACGCTCACGCTAATACACAAGCACCCGTGTCTCGCCAAAGCTGACAAATAAACAGACGGACAAGCCGCACTGCACGTGTGAACAGGGGAATGAGCGAGCGAGCGAGCGGGGATAGGGCGCCTCCTGCGCTTAAAAGCTTACAGCACCTGGTATTCCCAGGCGGTCTCCCATCCAAGTACTAACCAGGCCCATCCTTGTTTAGCTTCCGAGATCAGACGAGATCAGGCGTGCTCAAGGGGGTGTGGCCGTAAGCGAGAGCCAGGCTCGCTGGCACCCTTCTTATTGAGAGGACAGCTCCGTCACCTCTTTTACGACGCTGCTTTTTTTCCCTTGCGTTTTTCTCTTCTTCCCACGTTCTCTCTCTTCACTGCCTTCGTCCCCGCTCTATTTCACTTCAGCCTTTCACTCTTGCTTCCTTCCAATGAGGACGGAGCTGCGGGTGAAAGGGCGCTATAGAGGATCGCTGTGGAGAGCTGCTGCTGTGCTTTGACTTCTGAGCTCTGTGGAAAACGATCTCAATACAATTCTGAAGAACGCGACTCCCCGAACGCCAGCCGAACAAGTTTTTAAGTGGAAATCTAGTAAGTAAATTGATTCTTAAAATGTAGAGAGCTTTGCAAAGGAATATATTGGGGCTTTTAGATAATATATTTCAAGGATGTAATTGCTGTGCTACAGTACGTGCAGAATTTTAGAAAACAGTGCGTCAACAAAGTACACTGTTTAGGTTACTTTAGAAGACAATGTACCAAAACAATATATGCTGTCTGGGTCGTTAGAATTAGCTGAAAGTAACTGATAAGCTTTGAATAACATATCTAGTGCTTCTTCTTTCGCTTTTTGATGTAATCTGTTTTCTCTTAGGGAAAGTGGAAGTTTTAGAAGGGACAAAGCGCTGAGCTTTTTTCCAGCGCAATGTCTTATGAAAACCCTGTACTGCTTGTAACAAATTGAGTCTCTGCTTGCTCCCAATATTGAAATAAAGACCTTACTCAGGTGAGAACTCTCTCTTGTGGCTTCCTTGATAGTTATATTTCCATGACACCGGTTTTAATGTCTGTAGATTGTATCTTATTTTTATTTTTTTGTTTTGTTTCATGTTCATATTATGTGTTTTCACCCAGTTGACTCCAGTTAGTAACAGTTCACCCAGTTAATAGCCACTTTTTATGCGCGAAAAACGGGTGATCTTTCTATCTCGTGATCAGCTTAGTATCTTTCTGTAAGTTTTTTTCTTCTTAATTAAACGTTTAAAATACATGAATTTCATAAAGACAACACACGTTTCGTACAGAAAAAATTAATATTCTGTTCTCTTCCTGGTATGTATAACAGATAAGCAGGTCTTATTTTCCCAATTGCTTTTTTCCACTGTATTTATCATATTGGCTAGCCGATGTCCTCTCTTAGCTAGGTAATGTTACTTGTGGATGTGCTTCTGCGTTGCGTAGAAGCACATGTATCCATAGAAAGTGTATTATACTACTATTTGAGCTACAGTACATAAAAATAATTATATCGTTATTAATTTCTTTAGGTACTTGATTCCATATTATATTCCATATTAATCAAATTCTAAAAGTATGCTTTTGTTTACTCCGATAACGAGCACATTCACAGAAAATGTTAATATCTTATGACTTTTCCCAAAGTATATAAAGTTAAGATGGTCAGAAGGAGCATGTAAAAACGTTTCCGAAACGTGGTAAAATCTTACTACATGTAAGACTTTGATGCTTAAAATGTTTAGGAAGAAAGTGGAATACTGGTGTGTATTTTTTCTTTAAAAATCACGAGGTTGTTCGTTGTGGCTTTTAGAAAATCAATCGTCAGAACAACTAACAACGCACACACACGGGTTCAATACACGAGATACATTTATTCATATAAATTGTGCACCAAACATATACTAGTCTGCCTGGATACGAGCGGTAGACCTTACTGTGAGGGTTATCAATATACAAGGTATATAATCTCGAAGAGATGCCAACACAAAGAGATACACAACAGAGAATATATGTCAATATATATCGTTCGGTTACCAAATCGCTAATCAGTGTTATTACCCACTGTTACTCTAAACTCGGAAGTAAATACATTACTCATGAATTAAATTGATAACAGCTTGTGTTGAGGTACAATTGAATTCTCGAGACACAATGTA
Organism: Lepisosteus oculatus; assembly: GCF_040954835.1. Lineage (NCBI taxonomy): Eukaryota > Metazoa > Chordata > Actinopteri > Semionotiformes > Lepisosteidae > Lepisosteus > Lepisosteus oculatus. Next base: position 4,958,798 of record NC_090709.1, read on the forward strand.
GAACATGGGGTTTACTTATCCACTGTGTATGGATTTGGAATCTCCCGGCACGAACACCAAACCAGCTGACAGGCTCTGTTGCAGCCTCTGTTCCAGCGGTTGTCCAATGGGCGTTGTCCCGGCGTCCTCTGGCTACCGGCCAACCAGTTGAGGTACAGCTCGGAGTAGGACGGGCGGAGGAATCTGACTGCGGCGCGCAGGGCAGTCATTGCTCCGAGGAGATCTACCAGCAGTCCAGCTGGCTAGTAGAAAGTCTCTATGCACAGAGTGTGACCGCGAGTCCTCACAAGTCACTCTTTTGCCTGGGAAGAAGCTGGTTCGTTCCTGGTCCAGCGCTGCTTCTGAATAAGCTATTCAGGTTGTCGATGAGGGTCCAACTGTAGGCTGCCGTTGATCAAGCGGATCATTCACGTTGGTAGAATTCTGAGTACGTATGGGATCCTCGGCCTCGCGCTTAGAACAAAGTCCAAGTCCCTTTGCAGACAACAGCAGTTGTCACGTGATTGTCTCTGAGGATGCGCGAAAAATGCCAAGGAGAACCCCGATCTGAGCTTGCGCTCCCTTTTTGACCAAGACATAGATGTGTGCTGATTGGTTGAGAGTTTGGCGGGCATTAGAGACCCACGTGGTATTACCACGCCCTGCCAGTCCCTGATTGGTTGGTCAAGGTGAGATATGAGTCACTTACTCTTGACACTTAGGAATGCAGTCCAGATGTCCATTCGGCACTCCCTAGACAGATAGGCACCAATGGATGACCATTGATCATGATAGCCAGGCTAAGCTAAGTGCATCCCCATCTGGGAGCTGTCCATTATCAAAAGAAAACATCTTAAATCAACCTGCATGAATACTTTCTCTGTGGCTGCACCACAAAGATGGAGGGTGAGATGGGGCCTCATTTAGGACAGAATACCACCGCCTAATTCTGTCTTATTAACAAGCATTGCCGCTACAACGGCATCTCTCCTGTCAAACTTCCTCCTGACGTGTTTGACAGGATCTGGGCCGTGGTGAACAGTGGGAAAGACGCCCTGTGGAGAGTGAGGAACATGGGGCTGTTCAAAGGCATCGAGGTCCCAGTCAAGGCAGCAGGTAGCCTGGCCCTGTTCATCACCCGAGAGAACTATTACCTCAGAGATCTGTGGAGAGAAGGGAGAGAGGAAGCAGAAAATCTGTGGGAAATTGAGAGCATAGGTCAATATCTCAAGAAACTGTGAAAAACATTATCATGTTTAAGTAAAGAATGTGATTTGCACCAGAAAAAAATAAATTGTTGCTATATAACTGGTACCGTGTCAAAATGTAATGAGATGTGATTATATATACTGTTTTAAGTATGTATATTAATGTAAAGCTTTCTAATTTGTGATGTCCTGTATTTTTTTGTGAAAAGAAAATAAAGTTCTTAAAAAATCGATTCACCCAGGGCGAGGCTCGGCCATTGCACTCCGGCTGTGCTGACCCCTGCGAATTCCCCAAATGTGGGAATCTCGACTGCATAATTTCTGGTAGTGGGGGACTGCGTTCGTGCTCTCTCCTGATGTGCTTGGTCCAATATCAGATACGGGAGAGTTATGACACCACGAGCTGCGATAGGATCCCAGTTCGAAAGGAGTCGATGCCACTGCTGGTTCCCGGTTTCTTTTAGTTAGAGGTCTGGAGAAGCATTTCAAGCTGGTTACACTACTACTTCCGGACATTCATTCCCTTTTCAAAGTCAGTCGTTTTGCTGTTGTCTGCATTATTTAGGCTGATTATCGAGGTTAGCCTTTATTTGGTCATGGGGGTCTCGGTACTGTATGCTAATTCTCAAGACAGTTTCACACGTTTTCTGATTGCTAGGTTCTGTACCAGTGCAGACATGTCAAACAGTGAATGGCTGTACCTCTATTGTATCCATGCTCAATGAATGAAATCAGTAATAAATGAATATATGTATAGTTATATGAAAAACAAGTGGTTTATCGACTCATCTTCATTTGCAGATTTAGAGGCAGCTTCGATATTCGGGGGAGGTGTAAAACATGGTGCTGATCTTTGGAAAGCAGGAGGCAAAACTGACACGTTCTCATACAAGGAGCTGAAACCAGGCCACCTGGGTGAAGATCAGGTATAGTAACCGCTAGACCATATGGGAGCATACAGCCATGTTGTGCGTTCGTCATGTAAGCAAACTGTAATTGCTGCCTCCATGACCTGCTTGATGGAGAAACACACAAGAGAGTTGGCACTCAGAGTGTCAAAGGGTTGATGTATACTAGGGCTCAGTTGAAATGCAGCGTCAGGACTTTTCCGACTGGTGTCACACAAAGAGAGTACATCCTTTCCTACTGGCTGTGTATGTCTCGGTAACTCGCTGTTATCGTATAGTGCTCAGAATTTGTGTTGTGGCCGCAACAACCCTGGTTCGAATCCGCATACTGGCAGAATAGGAGGAGTACTGCCTGACTGGATCATTGATGAACGACAGAGGCCACTCCGACCTCTTCTTGGTTTTCTTCAATGACTTACTAAGGATCTTATTCACATTCGCCCATGCAGGGGAAGCCAGTTACACCAAAGCAAACGCAGGAAAGTGCATTTCAAGCAGAGACCAGGAGGGACTTGTTTACACCGAGAGTGGGCGGAGAATGGAACAATGCACCCAGCCCTGTTGCTGGAGCCGATTCTTGATGAGATCTTGGGCTCACTAAGAGGCCCCCGCTGGATGCTAATCTTTCTGTTGTTCTTGCAGGTCCTGCGCTGCTTTTGAGCCGACAGAGCTCGTCCTGCTCTGTCGGCACAGCCCGATTGCAAATGATCGGCTCCACGTACAGAAGGAACGTGCGTTTGGTACAAGAGTGCACGAAGGCACCGGAAATACATTGGGAACAAATGACCGGTCGTTCAAGACCTCTGTGAAGTACAGGAGTGTGCAAAACGAGGCTGCTTCCACCCGATCTCGAACCGGGGACCTTTCGCGTGCTAGGCAAACGTGATAGCCGCTACACTACGGAAACCTGCAGGGACCGCTGTTGGTGCCTTGCTTGCGTTTCGGGCTGAGAAAGGGACGCGTCACTTTAGGCAGGGTGTGCTGGAGAGAGGAACAAAGGGCGCGATGAAACAAAATACCAAAACCCGGGATCAAACCAGGGACCTTTAGATCTTCAGTCTAACGCTCTCCCAACTGAGCTATTTCGGCGGTGCACAAAGCCCACAGCCACCTGCTCCAGCCTTCCTGTGTTGTGGCATGAGCGCACCAAGAGTAGCGGGAGAGTGTTGCAGGAACGTCACTCAGAAGGAAAGCCACCCAGCTGCGCCCTCTGAGCTCTGTCCAGCACATCTTCCTCGCATGGACTCCTGCCTGCGACGGGCAGGAAACAATTAGCAAGAACAGAACGACACCCCATGGGTGTCTCATGACCGCACCTTAGGTTGTGACACGTGCAGGTGTGAGGGGTTGCCGGGCTACTTTGGAGCAGAGCTTGGGTGGAGGGGGGGCGGGAAAGCAGACAAAGAGGTGACACCTCAAGGTCTGCAGGATCACAGCTCTCCGCCGCCCCAGGCTTCCGCTCGATAAGCTACTGGACACACCCGCCCCTCCTCACACAGACCGTGGAAAAGCCCCCGAGTGGGAGGGCTCTCTCTTCCTCCCAGGAGCTCTTGGACACGACGCACAGACAGGGCGCGGGGACCTGCCGCCTGCAAACACGGCTCCAGGCAGGACTCCACTCCGCAGGAGCCGCAGAGCAGAGGAGATGGGGGAAGCTTAGCTCCTGTGCAGAGACCTGAGCTGTTGTTCCTGCGGACGCTGTCTTTTCTGCACTCGGGGTAGGAGTGAATGTTGAGTTGCCCTTAGAAATGAAGCAGAGCACTTCAACGGCACGGGTGTGTGTGTGTGCGTGCGCCCTGGTGATTCTGGGAGACAGATCGAACCTGGGCTAAAAGAGAGGGGGCTTAGCCCTCTTCCATTTGCTAGTTCAAAGTTGTACAACCCATTTGTATCTGCTAGGTGGCGCAGTCGTCGTGCACAAAGAACGCTTTGAAAAGCGTCAAAGGCAGGTCATTCCGAGTTGGTTGTTTGTGTTTTCCGTTCAGACGCGAAATGCTGAAATGATCTCTCGGCTCCTCGGTTGTCATCCCTGACATCCCACCCCCGCCACTCTCCACGTAAAGAAGTGTTGTATGGCCCTGACACCCACCCCTCCACTCTCTGCATAAAGCAGTGTTGTTAAGCCTTGACATCCCACACCCTCCACTATCTGCGTTAAGCACTTTCGTATGGCCCTGACATCCCACCCCCGTCACTCTCTGCATAATGCAGTCTCGTGAGGCCCTGACATCCCAACCCCACCACTCTCTGTGTAAAGCAGTATCATCAGGCCCTGACATCCCACCCCTGCCACTCTCTGCGTAAAGTAGTATGGTCAGGCTCTGACATCCCACCCACGACACTCTCTGCCTAAAGCACTGTCATATGGCCCTGACACTCACCCCTCCACTCTCTGCGTTAAGCAGTGTTGTCAGGCCCTGACACCCACCGCTCCGCTCTCTGCATAAACCAGTGTCTTCATGCACTGACATCCCACCCCCGCCAATCTCTGCGTAAGGCAGTATCGTCAGGCCCTGACATCCAACCCCAGCCACTCTCTGAATAAATAAGTGTCGTATAGCCCTGACACCCATCCCTCCACTCTCTGCATTAAGCAGTCTCGTCAGGGCCTGACATCCCACCCCCGCCACTCTCTGCGTAAAGCACTGTCATATGGCCCTGACACTCACCCCTCCACTCTCTGCGTTAAGCACTGTCGTATGGCACTGACACCCACCCCTCCACTCTCTGCAGGAAGCAGTGTCTTCATGCCCTGACATCCCACCCCCGCCACTCTCCACGTAAAGAAGTGTCGTATGGCCCTGAAACCCACCCCTCCACTCTCTGCATAAAGCAGTGTTGTTAAGCCTTGACATCCCACACCCTCCACTATCTGCGTTAAGCACTTTCGTATGGCCCTGACATCCCAGCCTCGCCGCTCACTGCATTAAGCACTGTCGTATGGACCTGACACCCACCCCCTCCACTCTCTGCGTAAAGAAGTGTCATATGGCCCTGATACCAACCCCTCCACTCTCTGCATTAAGCAGTGCTGTCAGGCTCTGACATCCCAACCCCGCCACTCTCTGCGTAAGGAATTGTCGTATGGCCCTGACACCCACCCCTCCATTTTCTACAAAAAGCATTGTCTTCATGCCCTGACATCCCAAACTCACCACTGTCTGCGTAAAGAAATGTCGTATGGCCCTAACATCTAACCCCCGCCACTCTCTGCGATAAGCAGTATCGTCAGGCCCTGACATCCCACCCCAGCCACTCTCTGCGTAAAGAAGTGTCGCATGGCCCTGACACCCACCCCTCAACTCTCTGCATAATGCAGTCTTGTGAGGCCCTGACATCCCAACCCCGCCACTCTCTGTGTAAAGCAGTATCATCAGGCCCTGACATCCCACCCCTGCCACTCTCTGCGAAAAGAAGTGTCGTATGGCCCTGATACCCACCCCTCCATTCTCTGCATAAACCAGTGTCTTCTTGCCCTGACATCCCACCCCTGCCACTCTCTGCGTAAAGATGTGTCGCATGGGCCTGACACCCACCCCTCAACTCTCTGCAGAATGCAGTCTCGTGAGGCCCTGACATCCCAACCCCGCCACTCTCTGTGTAAAGCACTGTCGTATGGCCCTGACATCACACCCCTCCACTCTTTGCATTAACCCCTGTCGTATGGCCCTGACACCCACCCCTCCACTCTCTGCATAAAGCAGTGTCGTATGGCCCTGACATCCCAGCCTCGCCGCTCACTGTGTTAAACACTGTCATATGGCCCTGACACCAACCCCCTAAACTCTCTGCGTAAAGAAGTGTCATATGGCCCTGATACCAACCCCTCCACTCTCTGCATTAAGCAGTGCTGTCAGGCTCTGACATCCCAACCCCGCCACTCTCTGCGTAAAGAATTGTTGTATGGCCCTGACACCCACCCCTCCACTCTCTGCATAAAGCAGTGTCCTCAAGCCCTGACATCCCACCCCCGCCACTATCTGTGTAAAGCAGTATCGTCAGGCCCTGACATCCCACCCCTGCCACTCTCTGCGAAAAGAAGTGTCGTATGGCCCTGATACCCACCCCTCCATTCTCTGCATAAACCAGTGTCTTCTTGCCCTGACATCCCACCCCCGCCACTCTCTGCGTAAAGCAGTATCGTCAGGCCCTGACTTCCCACCCCCGCCACTCTCTGCGTTAACCCCTGTCGTATAGCCCTGACACCCACCCCTGCACACTCTGCATAAAGCAGTGTTGTCAAACCCTGACATCCCACACCCTCCACTATCTGCGTAATGCACTGTCGTATGGCCCTGACATCCAACCCCCGCCAATCTCTGCGTAAAGCAGTATCGTCAGGCCCTGACATCCAACCCCCACCACTCTCTGAATAAATAAGTGCCGTATAGCCCTGACACCCACCCCTCCACTCTTTGCATTAAGCAGTCTCGTCAGGCCCTGACATCCCACCCCCTCCACTCTCTGCGTAAAGCAGTATGGTCAGGCCCTGACATCCCACCCACGCTACTCTCTGCCTAAAGCACTGTCACATGGCCCTGACACTCACCCCTCCACTCTCTTCGTTAACACTGTCGTATGGCCCTGACATCCCAGCCTCGCCGCTCACTGCGTTAAGCACTGTCGTATGGCCCTGACACCCACCCCTCCACTCTCTGCGAAAAGCAGTGTCGTCAAGCCCTGACATCCCACCCCCGCCACTATCTGCGTAAAGCAGTATCGTCAGGCCCTGACACTCACCCCTCCACTCTCTGCGTTAAGCAGTGCTGTCAGGCTCTGACATCCCAACCCCGCCACTCTCTGCCTAAAGAATTGTCGTATGGCCCCGAC